>NC_087486.1:8047022-8673522 GCF_036417665.1 Passer domesticus
GGAAAAAAAACCTCCAATCTGATTTATGGATTCCAGTCATCACTGCTGGGTTTTGAAGCAGCAGAATATGTTTTTCAGTGATGTTCCCTTTCCTCAGCCTCAGGAAAACAGGCAGGAGTGAGTGGGGATGATGAGTTTGGTGCCTTCCCACTGTGGGGCTGTGTGTTGGGGCACTCCACATTGCCAGAGGGAAGCTGAATTCTCACTGGGGCATGAAACAGGGAACCTGGCATTTAGCAGGCATGCAGGTGTGGCCCCAGCAGCTGCATTTAGTGGGTGTTCAGGGCTGATGAAGCTGCTTCCAGAGTGCTTTTAAGGATATCTGTCATATTATGATGTCAAAATCCAGTGTGACTCTGTACAGCTTATTATTTGTGCTGTTTCAGAGTGTTTTCATCTATATTGGACAGGCACTTTATTTCTTGTTTTCATCTATATTGAAGAGACAATATTTATTCTTATCACAGTACCTGCCCTGCAAGTGGATAGCTGGAGAACCTTGACCTTTTTATGATCCAGGCTTCCAGAGACCCAGAGGCAAAAATATGAAAACTGCTTTCACAAAAGCACAAATTATAAACTGAAGAGCAATTTTTTCCCCCATCAGGATAAAATTTGTGTATGCCTGAAGCAGGAAAAAAGCTACCTAGAAGAGAGGCAAAGCATTTCCCAGAGCCTTGGAAGGACTGGCTCTGATACACCTCCAGTTCAACTGGACTAACAGCCCATGGCAGCTTTTGGACATCTTTTGTGTCTCTACAGATCTCATTTTAGGTGTAAGAGAAATGTTTTGCCTGTGAAGACTAAAGAAAAAATTTATTCTGTGTGCTCTGCTTGTGGATGATGGGGAAATGTTGTAGTCTGTAGGCAAGTTCATTGGAATTGTACTTTCAAAACAGTTTAGCCACAGGCAGAAAGTAAAACAGTGGCTTTGGGGTGCAGAGGAGGTGAAGGACTGTGGAAACTGGGCTCCCAGGGACAGCTGAGAGGAGTCCCTGTGTGCTGGGGAGGTCTGAAATCCACCACGATGGTGTGGACACCTCCTCCAGCACAGGCTGGACCTGGAGGTGACAGACAACAGCTTCTGACATGAGGACTTTTGGCACAATCATCTCCTGTTTGGGAGTTTCAGGCCCCTGGGAGCTGATGTCACTCACATGTAACTGAGGCAGGGACATGGATTTCAGAGGGTGTTGGCAGTTTGTAGAAGGCTGAGCTCTGACTGGAGCTGACACTCCACACTGGTTGTGAACCTGCTCCCAGGCTCCTGTTTGCCCAGGAAAGCTCTCTGTGTGTGGATTTCTCTGTGGTGGTGCTGTGGTTTTGTTGACAGGGCTCTTTTGAAGCAAATCCCATGGTTGTCCCCACTTCCCATGCCCTGGTTTGCATGGCAGAGCCATCTCTGAGTGCTCAGAGCAGGATGCCTTCAAATGCACCCAGCTGGGTACTGGGAACATGCTCCAGTCCCCCAGTGCATCCAGAGAAGGGCTGCTGTGACACAAACCCCTGGAACATCTGTGGCTGGCCCATTCCCCAGCACCAGGGGTGCCACACTGCCCATCCCCATCCCCATCCCCATCCCCATCCCCATCCCCATCCCCATCCCCATCCCCATCCCCATCCCCATCCCATCCCCATCCCCATCTCCATCCCATCCCCTCAGGTGCAGCCTCAGCTCTGGGAAAGCTGATGCTGAGACAACAGTTGGACAAAGCACCATCGGTATTTTTAGCACCCTGGCATGATTTGTTACAGCTGAGTCCTTCCAGCAAATCCTGAAGATTTTCAGCAGCTCCAAGCTTTTATAGCAGATCAGATGTTTCCATCTGGCTGACTGGTTATAAACACACATTTCTCAAGTTGGATTGTTACGCTGTGTTGGTATTAAAAAGAAAACCCACAATGAGCAGTGGAGTGTTCATCTGTGTCTGCTCCTGATGACTTGTGCCTCTTGCAAATGAACACAAATAACCAGGAAAATCAGTTTGCCCGTGAAATCCCAAAGACAAAAACTTGAACACAACAAAAAGCAGGTTGGTATGGGGAAATGTTGAAGGAGGCTGAGCATGATTGCTGCTCTGAGAGAAGCATTCTAGACCAAGAAAGCTTATGGAATATTGATAGGGAGCTGCCTGAATTTTAGAAGTGCCACCATCCACCAGTCTTGTCAGGGTGATGGGACTAACTTTCAGCATCTGTATTCAAAAGTATTGATCTGGACCTTCAGTGTAAGCCTTCACCCAGGCATAAACCACACTAATTAATTTTCCTCGTTTCTTCTGAATCTAGGTAATTTAAGAAATGTCTTATTGATTGTGATTTTGATAAGTTAAATTTGTATTCTGTGTGCTGTGAACATAATGAGAAGGGTTTGCCATTAAGGGCTGCTGTGGGTGGTAGTGTGGTGTTACTGGGTGTGGGAAAAGAGAAATACTCCACTTGCTGCTCCCTCCCACTCGGTTGCTGACATTTTTACTGCTTTTGTGCCTGTTGTGGGTATTTTGGATGGATTCAATGATCACGACTAGAAAGGATGTGAAGTACTTTTGCCACTAAAATCTAGCAGCATATCTACAGTGCAGTCATAGCAGATTTAGGGCATCTCAACTCAAAAACAGATTTACAGCAAAGTCCCACTGTATTCCATCAAACTCTGAATTTCTCCAGTTTAAGGTATGGAAAGGATACAACTGTCTGTCTGACTGGTGCAGTGCAAATGGGGAAGAACCTGGATTTGCTTTGCTGTGGCTTTGGTTTGCTGTCTAATGCCTAATCTTTGGTGGTAGTTTATATAAACCTCTCCTTTAGAACATATGTGATTTTGGACCATTTGAAGTAGAGAACCTCTGATGTTCTAATGCAATTTGTTAGAAAAACATTATTTCCACAAGGGAGTGAAATCAATTGAATGAGCAATTCACATTTAATCCTCTGTCCTCCCCACCCACACTCCACCCACAATGTGCAAGAAAGAATTCTGGAGGAATTCAAGCAAAATGTGGCCTGGCAGTGTGTGGCTTCTGGCTGGCCTCCAGCAGCCATGTGTTCAGCTTGTCACCTGTAGGATGTGGAGTGCCAGAGAGAGTGACTGACACATATAATGTGGAATCTTTGACGAGGGAATTCACTGTGCAGGAGACGACTCTTCCATGGGGCCTTTCAGGCTGCTTGACAGTTATGAGCTTTTTACAGCAAGTCAAATTTCTTCACCCATCTGCTTGTCTGCTTATGAAAATGCATCCCTCTGGTGCACTTGTTACGTTCCATTACCGTTAAATAAAATCAAAAGTCAACATACCTTGGCCAGTGGCTTAGTCATCTGTGTCGGCTTTTGGTGAGGTGCATCTCCTGTCAAAAGCACACAGATGCTCTGGACATAAACATCACCCCCTGTTACAGCTTCCAGGTCTCTAATCATGGAATCAGCTTCATTAATGATGAGTGTAAAGGTAATGCACACCAAACAGCAGCTGCACTGGGAAGCCTTCCAAGTGGAAACGTGATGGATACGTGATGCAGATGTTGTCTATCATGAACAATTACACTTCCCTTGATTGCACCCTCTTGAGAAGGAAAACCAGAAAAGGAAGCAAATAGTAAACTTTTTTTTCCTGATTGCTTAAGTGCCCTTCACAGAATAAGATGCAGTAGAAACATTTGAAGGGAAATGTTAGAGAGAAATATACTCAGGCCTCAGATATTCTGTGTATCAAGACAATCTCATGGCTTAGCACTCTTTTGCACTCCCTGTCCAGTGCTTCTGGCTTGGTCCACTCCTCATGGGGGAAGGAGGAGCACAACAGTCCTGATCTCTAGGGGCAGCCTAAATAGCCTGCTCCAATTTTGCCTTGTTATCTTTAAAGTCTTAAAAATTAAGAACGCATTTTATTGTGCTCTGTATAAACAGTCAGCTCCCAGTGGGAAAGTTAATTAAAATAGCCAATGCATCATATTACCAACCATCTGAGTAGTGCTCAGTGCTCTCTTTTTTATGGCCTTCTGAACATAATTTAGGTTGTGCAGATGCAGGTGCACACAGCCAGAGATATAAGATGCTCTTAGTTGTAGGTTCATCACCTGTTAAAACACAACAATTATTTATTGCAAAGACAAAAATGTTTGGTCTAGACCAATACTGTGCTAATGAAAAAGACAAAGTCTTATTCACTAAGACACAGTGAAACTGTGACTTAGATTAAACACTAAGTCCCCTTCCCTTTCCTTTTTCCTTTCTCTTTCCTTGTATTGAATTATTTTCAAGTTTCCAGGCCCTCTTGCTTGAGGTTTAAAGGGGCTCAATTCCATTTTATTTTTCTTTCTGTACCTTTTCATCATCTTAATGGTTTTTATTTTCTTTCCCTTGCTGGCATTTCTTTAGCTGGTTGGTGTCTAAAGTGGATTGTTAAAAACTGGTTTTTACAGTTTTTATATAGGCACCAATATTCACTCCTGATGGCTTCAAGTCCCACTTTGGGTGAGCATGTTCTGCCTCCTTATTCTTCCTTGTCATCTTCTTGGGTACAGCATCCTCTCCACCCCAGCTGCTTGCAGCAATTTGGCTGCCACAGGTGAAGCCATTCCTGTGGGTATTTAATTTGGAAAGCACAGTGCTTTTCCTCCAGGATGATGGGCAAATGGAAGGGATCCTGTGGGAATGCAAGATGGCACTGTGTATTCATCACATGGAAAAGGCTCTGTGCATGATCCAGTCTTTCAGGTGCTGCTGATGGCACACCAAGCTTTATTTAGCTGGCTTTATAATAAAGTTGTTACCCAAGGCTGTGGGTAGCAGCTCACACCTTTAAATGAGACAGTACCAAAAGTCAGTACTGCAGTGCAGAAATTTCCCCACCCTGCCCACCTAAATCCCAATTTTTCCTTTAAATAACTTCCCATTTTACAATAATAACCAAACCTAAGGCCTCTTCATAATGCCACAGTCCTGCTTTGTGCTGTATTCTGGTACAGTAACTCTCTTTCTGCAGGGGGTATCTTAGAAGGCTATGACTGTGCTCTGTCTGTTTATTTATAGGCTCAGGATTAATGTAGTGTGGATGAAAAACATGTTTACTTATAGGATTGTGACTAATGTAGTGTGTGCATTCTACATCAGTAAACATTAATGAATATTCCTCTGTGAGAGGCTGAATAAGCCACTGGATTTTGTGATTCCCACACAGAAAGGCTGGTGCTGCAGCACTGGCACGGGGGGATTCTGTCTCCAGCACAGCAGGATGGAGCACTGGACCCATTACAGAGGCCAGAAGCTGATGTTCCTTTAATGAATAATGACTTGGGGTGCTGAAATGTTTATTGAGGTCAGCCAGGGGTGACATTAAACCTGTGGGATGGCACCAGTAGCACACAATCAATTTTTTCATGTAAGTACTATTCAGATTAAATAACTGCATATTGAATATATTGACAAATAACTGAAGTTGAGTGGTTGGGCGCTATGGCAGCAGCTATACCAGTCATCATGAGACGAGATGGAAAGCAGTGAAAGATCTGACAGAAAGCTCATAAACAGTGATAGCACAGCACCACCCCCAAGGTGTAACCCAGTCACTCCACCTCAGCCCGGTCCGTGCTGTATTTGCCCATTTGCAGCACACGTGGAGAGCTGGCTCTCCCAAGCTTTGCAGCATCTTCCTTTTACACAGAAGTCTTGGCAATGCTGGGAAAAGACCTGAATGGGAATTTGAATAAATCTCCACAGAGCACAGCTGCATTTTCCCCCTTGCAGCAGAGCCAGCAGCCACGCTAAGGCAGGAAGGTCTCGTGTGAAATGATGTTCCCTGCAGCTCAGCACCTCTCTTATCTCTGTGCAATGCAGATGCCTGCCCATGATTGGCACTCTGTGGCTTCCAGCCCCCAGCAAGAACTGCTGTCTGAGCTATTCTTCAGCTTTCTTTTCCCCTGACAGCTCTCCTTACAGCTTTCCAGCCATCCTACATGTTTGAATTCCTCAAGTAGTTTTGAGTGCGGTTCCTGCAAATTCATCTCAATGCAGGAGCACGGGCTGGTGCTGAATACCCAGGACAGGGGCATGTGTTGCATTTGAGAGATCAAACTGACATGTTTGTGCATCAAATATTGACTGAGGGAGCTCCACCAGACCCTGCCTGGCTGAAAGGGAGAAGCATTTTTGGCTGTAGCTTGTATTTGCAGAGGGTCTGGCTGGCAGACACAGCCTGGGATGGTGGCTGCATCCTTTCTGCACTCTCTTGAGGAGCCTTTAAGCCATACCCTGTTCTGGCTGTTCTTGCTTCTTCCTTCATCCCTCCCAACTTGTGCCCTCATTGCTAAACCCTCCCAGGTGCAAAATGAAGGAGCCTCCTCCTCATTCTTCTCACACCACCTTGACTGGGTGTTGTAAAAGGAACAGAATGTGCTGGATAAATACTTGCAGTCCCTGGTCACAATTTGGGAAAGAAGACAGAGAACCTCCTGCAGGCGAGTTTACTAAATAACCTGCAAGAACAAAAGCTGCCAGCCAGGGACTGCGCTGCATTGGAGCCCCAAAAGGGTTCTTGGGGTTCTGTGTAGTGTCACCATGCTCAATTATCCCCATTAATACTTTATCAAGCAGAAGAAGAAAGTTTTCCTTTGAAGTTATACATTAGGAAATCAGCTTATTATGGCATTAAAATACTGACAGTTTTGCTTGGGGGAAAGGGAAGCAAGCAGCCCAGCTATAAATACTGCAGGGGAGTGATTAATAACTTCAGGAATAAGCAAGTGTTACAAACTAGAAATTTACTTGCTGTGGCCCCTAAAGCTGAACCTGCTACAGCTCTGATCTTGTTAGTTCATTCTTTCATCCTTTCTGAGCCTAATGCAAACCCTTGGGGGAGCACTTCAGGCCTAGATGGTGCCAAGTACTAAGGCACCATAAAAAGAACATTTTCAGAATGATGTGATGGACTAGTTGGGAAAGGAGGCAGAAACATACTGGGCTTAAAGCTAACTTTTTCTATCAATTACAGTAATATGGCAAAATGTGTATATGTCTTTATTGTATGGTTACAGATTGTCTGGGAAAAAAAAAATCTCTTTGCTAGTGGACACGAAGGAAAGCACTTTGTCTGGTAAGTGTAATAAAAACTGACCAGCACACCACGCTGTAAAGATGAAAAGTGCTGTAAATGTGTCACTACCTGTTATGTGTTTATATGAGAGATTTGTAGCCATTGAGACAAGCTGCCCATAGGGAGGACACTGGGAATTTGGGAAAGGGAATTGTGCTTGCAGGGGTATTGGACAGACAAATCCTGCTGTCATCCTTCCCATGAAGAACTTTTCTGAAATCTCTGTTATCAGTGGCAGGACAGTACAATCTAAATACAGACCCATTTGGTCTACAGGGTTATCTCGAGTTCCAGGATCAAAATAGGTCTCAGCATGACAGCTCAGCTCTAATCACAGAGAGAAACCCCCTCTGCTCTCTGGGTCAGTGCAAATGCTGTCACTGAGACTGGGCAAGGGTTTGACACGTTTGCTGGAGTAAGGTGGAAAACATTTTAAAACCCTTTAGTAAAAACTAGTTGTCCAAGTGCTTTGCAATGACATCTCTTTTGATGGGTTTTGCTGAGAAGAAAACTTTATGCTGATCAGCTGATGGCAAGTTTAATTTAGTCTGGTGTTCCCTCAGGAGGCCTTGGCTGCCCCATTTCATTAATCCTCTGTGATTTGTTCATTTGGGAAGGACATTTTTGTTGCTGCTTTTTAAACTACATGTTTGCATAGCTGCTGGCATAACCCCGAGTGGGTCTGTCAATAATGACTATTTCATAAACTGTTAACAAAGATGTGAGGAAGTGATTGGGTGTCTCAGACATGAAGCTCTTTCCTGCCAAAGCCTCCTGCCTCTTTTCTCAGCCCAGATCAGCCCCCTGCTCTTCCCTCATGTCCCCAGTATTGTTCTGGGAAGCAAAAACAACATCTTTATTGGGATTTCATGCATAACTTCAAAGGCCCTTAATGATTAGAGCAAAAATCTTGGCCTGTCTTATCTCTTGTTATATCTAGCTAATGTGTTATCCCTAACAAAAATGAAGTGAACAAGGTAATCCTTTAAGTTAATAACTTCAGGAATCAATAATAATTCCAGATGCTGTGATTTGCTTTCTGCTTTCAAATTTAGATCAGTAAACTATGTCCCTTCAGCTCCTCTGATAGAAAATGGCCAGAAGATCCCCTTTGAAGTGATGGGCTTTTATGGCTTGTTATCTGTTAATAGTATTTATAATCTAATAGAGAACAACTTTCCAAATCTGTTTGAAATATTTTGAAGCTGCTTATCATGATGTAGCATTATAATCCAGCACTAATTCACATTAGCCAAGGTTTGGATTTCAATTTACAGTTGCAATAGTAAAGTTTATTTAGCCACAGCATTGATATTGGTGTGGTGTTCACACAAACAAGGTGCAGTTACAGAGCTCTCTTCCACATTCCCCTCACAACTTTGGACCAATTTTCTAAATTATGGACAAAGATGAGATTTTGGGGCTTTTAAAGTTTTTAAATCCAGAGGGTTCTGAGGAAAAACAAGACACATCTTTCCTTGCTATCAAATTTGCCTCTATTGCTGTCTCCAACCCTGACAGAAAGAAGCAGATTAACATCCCAGGCCTGCCTGGTGTGTTTGTGGCCAGTCTTGCCTTGGTGGTAACAAACCCAAGCTGGGAAGAAGTGGCAAGGTGCAGAGGCAGGAGGTGCATTTCCTCATGTGATATTGGGCTGAGTTCAAAGCAGTTTCTGTTACCATTTCATCCTCTAAATTACTTGAGCAGGATTCACTCATTCTCCTGGCATTTCTGTGCATATTGCACAAGTGCCCTGCAGTGCAAAACACAAATAAACATCAAAGCAGGGAAAATAATTTGACTTCCTCATCTTTTTGGATGCGCCTTTTTTATTTTTTTTTATTTTTTTTTATTTTTATATATATAATTCCTGAAGTAGCCTGTGGCTGATATTAAAGTGCAAGCAGTTGAAATAGAGTGACAGTGAGTCAACTTCTTGGAAAAAAAGGAAACTTTTGAAGCATTGTAATCAGATCCTGAAGTCTGAAAAACAATATAATAGAAGAGAGGAGGTCTTTCAACAGAAAAAGCCTGAACTAAAAATGAAAATTTTCCTGGTTTTACTATTTTTTTTGTCAGCTCTCTGCTGTGGGGCAGGACCTTGACAGTATCCCCAGGGAGCAGATGGAGGAGAAGGAGAGCAAAATGTAGCTGTTCTGCAGCTCTTGACCTGTCCATATCTTTGTTCTGTCCCTCTCTCAGACACTCTGATTTGGGTGGTATCTCTGTGTCCCACAAGCAGCTGCTGCAGCACCTGGGCAAGGTTCCTTATCTCAGGGTGCTCATGGCTTGGCAACTGGCAGCAATGGAATCCAAGGAAATATTTCTTCAAAGGGAGTGCTGGCAAGCAGCACTTTTGTGGGAACAGCTTCACGTAGACTCAGATTTATACGGTGCTTTAAAAATAAATCATAAATGGAAAGTGGAAAATTATGTTCCCTTCTGTGCTGGGAGGGTTTGGAGCAGGCAGGAACACAGTGGGGCGATTCCAGCCTCCCCTCTCCCTGGGCTTACTGCCCACTAGCCTGCATGCTCTTGCTCCTGACACCTTCTTTATTATTATAAAGAAGGTTTGGGATGCACAGGGGTGGTTATTGTGTCAAATCAGCTAATTGGGGAATTGCTGAGAAAAATGGTCTTTTTGGAAACTTTCTCCTGGGTGTTGACACTGCTGTTTCATACCTGTGAATCTGGAAAACAGCTGCTGAGGCTGCTTCTCAGCTTTGGGCACATTTGGCCTTTGTTTGCATTTCCTTGCCACCATTTAACTCCATCGATTTCACAGAATCATAGAATGGTTTGGGTTGGAAGGAACCTTGGAGATCAGCTAGCTCCAACCCCCCATCCCTCCCATGGGCAAGGAGACCACTCACAACCCTGGGTTGCTCAGGGCCCATCAAACCTGGCCAAGCCATTTGATGGCCAACTTTTCACTTTTGCTTTGTCTTCCAGGGTGTCAGGGTACCCTGTGCCCGTGTACCCAGCTCCTGTCACACAGCTCTGGCTCCCTGGCAGCACATCCCCCTCTCCTGCTCCTCCTGTGACCCCCAGCCTGTTCTAATGAAGCCTTTTCATGCAGAGGGGTGAAGGTGGGAGTGACCCGAGGTCTGTGAGCCCCTGAGCACGGATGGAGTGTGGCTCCCTGTCATTCCCAGCTGGCCTGGGATGCTGTGGCGTGGCAGGAGCAGGGAGCACAGCTCCTGCCCTCCTCACAGAGCCCGTGCTGTGGCACAGGTTGCTGCCTCAACATCCCCTCGTGCCTCGCCCCAGCTCTGCTCAGGGCTCTGTGTGTGCCCATCACTTGATCACCAGTGCAGTGGCACCTCAGAAGAGTGCTGCTCTCCCACAATGGCACCTGGGGAAGGTGAGCACCTCCAGGCACGTGGTGGGAGCTCCTCACAGCCCCATTTGCACTTGGTTATCTTCTGCTGTGCTTTGGGCTCTGTCCTGCTGCAGAGCTGGCCCCAGGCTCTGTGCCTCTGCTGGCTCACATGTACCACTCCCTTCAATGCAGGCACAGCCTGAGCAGCAGCAGCTTTGATATTTGCAGGCAAGGGTAGCACAGACTCATCTAACTCTAGGTGTTTCATTACTCCAATTGCACTGGGGAAATATAATGTTTAATGGCTTTGTGTCACTTGATCTAACAGGCCCCTCTTGGGCCGTGTAACATGACCTATAGAAATGGTGTTGAATTTGCAGCCTGTTAAAAATTTTCCTCGTCCTGCCAGTACTTGCTCCCTCCCACTGCTCCCCAGTTTGCAGCAGGTTCCATGTGCTGCCCTGGTGGGGAGGATGGAGCCATTCTGGCAATATGAGCTACTGGCTCTGTCCTCCTCCTCTCTGACTGTCAGAGAGACAGAGTAGAAAATTACATATCTGCTTTCCAGAAGCAGCTACAAATCACTGAACCTCCATAAAAACCAGCTTGTGATACTCTGCTTTTCAGCTTGTCTTATTTGCTTGTTTACTCACTAATTTTTTTAGCTTCAGCAGCTTGTAATGGAATATTGGTTATTAGCAGGAATTAGCAGGATTTGGCTGCTTAGCTTTCCAGAGTAGACTAATTTGCTTCTGTATATGTTATGTGCAAATACAAAATATGAATTTAAACAACCAAAAGTTCATTAGAAATATTGGCAGCATATTCTAATCATCAGGACCATTTTCCTTGTTCCTTCCCTCTGCCAGGTGCTTTGGAACCACTCCTCCTTTGAAACACCCTTGATTTAATTTACCATTCTTGCTCTAGGTGTCCTTTGCTCCCTGTAATTAATAGCTGTCCTGAGCCCCTAACATTTGTGGGGGACATAGCCAGAAGAATCCTGTCTGGTGTGTGCTGATTGACATTTCCAATGCCCAGTTTCTTCTCTGTGCCCTCAGAGTTCAGGACTCCTGTGAAAAGCACTAATTAACACTTGAGACCAGCTCCTGTTGGAGCCAGAACTGAGAAGGGAGACTCACCTGGAATGGGTGAGGATGGAGCAGTTTAAAGGTTCCTCTGCTGGTTCCTCTGTCCCTGTGGGTCGTGCCCATCTGGGAAAGGCACTCCTCACAAAGGAGGGAGGTTCTGCCTCTCTCCACCCTTTTTCTCTCCAGAAATGTGTCCTCTCGTGCACCTTTTGGACAGGCTGTGAGGCATTACAGGTGCTCTCCAGTACAGGACTTTGGGTTCTGCCCCCATCCGGAGCCCACCATAGCACAGGCACCTTTCCACACTCTCCAGTTTCCATTTCACACTACTGGGAATATGTTTTTGATATGAACTTCTTTTCTAAATGCACTGTAGAAACAATTATTTCAGGAACAGAAAACATGATGGGAGTGTTAATCCACATGCAATGCAGAATTCTGGTGGATTTAGGAAAATTATGAAAACTGCAAAGAATGGTTCAGATAAAATGAAGGAATTCTCTTGGTGTTATCTTGTGAATAATTACATATTATTCACAGCTTTGTATGCTATTTATAGCAATATATTTGGTAATTCATATTACAACTTTCAGATCTGGAGCTGGTAGAGACAAGGGTATCTGTGTGTCTGTGTGCAGCTGCACCTTGAGTGCTGAGACTGTGTTTGTGTGTGAGGTTCTTGATATTTTTTAAGGAAAAAAGCTTTTGGGTTTAGTTTGGCTTTGTGCATGTCAGAAATCCCATTTCTCTCTGACTTTGCAGCCTGTCAAACAGAGGTCCCATTTTATTGCTTCCGTAGTGGCTTTGGGACCACCACCTCTTGCTCTCTCCTCAGCTTTGCTCCTGCAGGTGTGTTCAGCTGAGCTGTGAAAAGCAAAGGCACTTTGCCTCTGACTGAGGCAAATGTGGCTCTGGGAGTGAGGGAGTGTCTTTGCTTCCACTGCTGCTGCAATGTTTTCCACCTACTGCAGACATGCTCCTCTGCCACCTCCAATTCTGGCAGATTAAAGATTTCATGTGCTCTTAGGAGCACCTTTGGTATCAAAAGCAAAAGGGACTCGTGGTTCAAAGTTATTTAAAAGTGTAGCAAAATTCCATCCTGAATCAGATCTTGATTTTTCTAAGGCTGTCACAATGGCATAAGTAAACAACAATGAACACCTAGGAGAGATTAAAATGGAAAGAGACTGTGCCAGCCCCTGCCAAACAGATCTATGTAGAGAAAAGACAGTTTCTTCTCTATCATACATATATGTTGGTAAAATTCTAATCACCCAGTGCAAAATAATAACTAAAGAAACTACTTAGTGCAATGCACCACCTATCTTACCAAAAATTCCTGCACATTTACTTCTTTGGTAATAATAAATGTTTTCACCCAATATATTTCTCAAGGCTGTGGTCTAGTTATAAGCTTCAGACTTTAATGAGGTTTAAATCTGGTACTGGGCTCCTCATCCAGTCTGTTGTCAGCCATCACTCAAGCCTCTGATTCCTCCCTTGAATCAAAAATGTGCAATCCCCTCCTGCTTTCCTTTGGCATGCTCTGCACATTTCCTCTCATTTTCTGGCTCTCTTGAGCTTTAAGAGTATGCTGGGAAATAATAAGAGAGAAGATAAAGAGTTGATTTAATGCTTAGCAAATATTGGAAGTGTGTTTGTACATGTGATTAGAATTTATTTGTTCTGTTCTTAGGTAGCAGAGGAGGGTTTGATGTAATAGCTGAGAACATACATGGCAGAAGTTGCTGAGGAAGGCCTTTCAATGGTGACAGCTATGAATTTAAAATTAGCAATTGCAATTCACACCTAAAGAATCCTTTATGGAGTGGAGAGGGATTTCTCAGCAGTGTGGATACAGCTACAATCAATAGGCACAAATCCATGGCAGGTGGATGCAAGGAATTTGAGGTGTGCCTGAAATTTGCAAGGAAATGCTGCGGTGAGAGAGGTCTGGGAAAGGTAGAAGAGATTATCTAGTAAATTAAAAAGTTTCCTTCTTCTCTTACTTGGCATCAGGCCCTCAATCAAAGCCCCTTGGGCTGGGGAGCAGTGGGTGTCACAGAGCTGAGTTCTGGTGGGGGCCAGAGGCATCTGAAGGATCCCCTGGGCTCATGGGATACAGGGATCCCTGTGATACAGGGAATCTGGAAATGCTGAGCTACTGTGGTGTGGGGGTGTTACAAGAGTGTTCAATGGGGAACAACCTCATTGGTCTGCAATGAACAGAAGGAAAAGGAGAAAGGAAGGAAATCAAAGGTGATGGGAACTGGAAAGAGAATAAAAACCTGGGTATGTAGAAGAAGAGATCTCTGTTTGAACACACAGTCTTGTAAGAAAGTGGTATAAAAATAAACTTAATTTGCTTCCTAACATGACATTGCAGCAACATAAGGTTGGACTAAATCCTGAAATGGTTTATTGCAGAGAATATAGAGTAAAGCTCAATCAAATCATTTGTGTATGAAGAATGAAGGAACATGTAGGAAAGTGGAGTTGTATTGCAGAAAAAAAAAAGTCTGTTGCAGAAGGAAAATAGGCATGTGGTTCCAGTTCAGCAAGGCTGTAAATGATGCTTTCATCTTTCTCTGCTGAACATCAAGGGAGTTTGTAATGAGCAGGCAGCAAAGAGGGTGCAGAGTCAGACCTCAGAGCAGCTGGAAACTGAAGAATTTGGAAAAGGGATTGGGGATGCCCGAGGGACACAGCCACCCCTGTCTGGCTTCCCTGGGTACAAAGCAGCTGTGGCCCCTGAGTCAGCTCCAGCATTTTCCAGGATGTGATTCCAAAGGGAAATGAGAGCAAGTAACACTCCACAGTCCAACAAACCAGAATATTAAAAACATAAAACCATACCTAAATCGGCTATCAAATAAGAACCTCAGTAACTTTTAAAAATGTTTTGTTGTTTCTGGTTTTGATGGCAGTGAGAGCAACAGAATCAGAGAAATTAATGGAACACATTTGAAGTGAGACATTGTTGGCAAAGTACAGTGGTTGTTTTTGCTTTTTTTTAAAGATTTATGGATGGTAGGGAAAAACCAAAAGAAAAAGAAAGCATAGAAAGCCAAATGAACTGTCAGAGCTAAAAAGTGTCGTCATTCTGGAACTGGCTGAAAAAAGTCAATAGAAGACAATTGACTTTAGATAAATCGTCAAAAAAATGTCAGCACTTGAGGCTCAGAGAAAGGCCTCTTGACAGTGGAAACTTATCATTTTCCTTGATAAAAGTCTGTTAAGATTATTAGAAATGCATTGATAAGAAGTTTATAGAGCAGCTTTGAAAATAAATGATGAAAGGAAGATGACAAAGAGCAGCTCTGCCAGAGGTAGGAGAGCAAGTGCTCTGTAGCAGAATGACCTGTGCTAGAGAGGGAGAAATGGAAAGCAAGGATGTGAAATGCATTTTTCTTGAGCTCTAATTTTTTATGATCCCAAAATACTTTGATATGGAATGCTAAAGATTTCTTATAGAATTGTAATTCCCTAAACCATAGTGATGATTATGAAGGTTGAGATTGCTGCTGTGGTAGCAAGATTGCCTGTACCTCCAGAGGCTCATTGCATGATCTTTGCTTATAACAACGAGTGTTTACTCATGGGAGTTGTCCATTTGCTCTTTTCCATCAAAAATGTGGGGAGAAAACCAGTTTTTTACAATACTTTCATTCAAGCAGCCTGGGGTGCTGCAAGACTGGAGCCCAGCAGCAGCAGCAGGGAGAAGCCCTGGGTGGCCCAGGTTTGTGAGGCTGTGAGCTGGGACACACAACAAATCAGAGCCCTCTTCAACCCTTTGGAAATCACTTCTGGGAAAATGCCCTTATGGATTCACTTTTCCTGCCCAGCAGTGCTGAAGGCAAGATGTTGGTGCTGAAATGGTCCAGACATTTCTGTGGATGCTGTGGATCCATTGGGCTGAGGGAGGAAGGGTTGAAACAATTGCTGTGCTTTAAAAAGAAAGTCCAGAATTGTGGAGAGGGAATAATTACTCTTATCCCAGTGCCTGAGCTCGAGCAGCAGCAGGAAAGCTCCTTACAGACATGTTCTTCTGGTGCCTTTTTTGAAATAGTAACTCACAGAATGCTGACCTGGGGGACTGCCCACGTCCATCACCTGCTGCTTCCTGGGATCCACATTTCCTTGGGTTTGACTTCCCTGATGCCAAGAAAGGGGGATGTGGAGTTTCCTCTGCACTCGTGTGAAGGAGGTTTGCAGGCAGAGTGAAATACTGTGGTTGAAGGACTCTATCTTGATGTGATTTATTTAACTCATGAAAAATGTAAGAAGATTGAATTTTATTGGCACCATATATCATATTGGTGGGTGAAAAATTAAGATATATTAGTGGAATTTAAGTGACTAGTTTGTCACTGAATTTGCATTATGATTAGCCCAGCTGTCTCTGCAGTGTGCTCTGCCCTGGGCTTGGGCAAGAAAGCAGCAGGCAGGATGTCCAGGTGCTTTAGGAACTGCAGACCACAACAGAGCACACAGAGGTGTGTGGCTATTGTGGAGTCATGTCTTAATCTGCATTTTGATGATATCAGACTTGACAGAGTGGCAGGAGAAAATTCAAGGGGAGGATTTGCACCAAGGAGGAGGCATTAGTGAAACTCAGAGGGTTTTGTTCAAGACTGAGGAGCAAAAGTGAAGTAAATTTCAGGACAAAGGGAAATTTAAAGCGTGCTCTCTGAAATACTGTAATTTGTCAGTACCAGCAGAAGGAGAGACACAATTCCAGTAATCAGCAAGAGAGGAAAAATTCATAGTAAACCATAAAGAATCCTGTTCATTCAAAGGGTTCTTGCTTATTAATAGAAATCAGGGAAGAAAAGCAAAGTAGTTAATGAAAATTGTAGTTAAGATTATTTTCTAATCTTAATTTACAGTTATATATTTTATTCTTTTTCTAAACACTTTCAGGTCCATCTCCTAAAGGGTAATAATATAAAATTAGAATAATCTGAATAGATTTGTATTCTAGGAGTATTCAATACTTTTACACTAGAATTTTCGAGAAACACAGATTTTAATTCTCAATTTGAACATTCAAAATTAAATTAAATCTTTAATTTAACAGCACAGTTTATTATCTTTATTATCTCTACTTTGGCCCTCATCCCTTCTGCCATGTTTGAGTCAGTGGTTTAAATTTCAGATTAAAATACAGAGTAAAATGGTGTCTAAATGGTGCAGTGCCCATCAAAGCATGGCTGGATGGTGCTGGGCTTCCTCTCCTCACAGGTGCTCACACTGCACAGCATTGAGAGCTCCTGAAAATGTCATGTGAGGTGCAACTGCACAAATTACCAATTCAAAGGTTATGGATAGAAAATGCTGTCCAAGGGAAAACGCCATCATGTTTAAAATCTAGACTGACTAAGTGGCTTAAGAGGGCAAAATTTAATTAAATGCCTGGAGCCAGCCTGAACTGTCGGGAATAAATCTAAATTAAATATGATTACAAAGTGATCTAATAGAATGAGATAAGTTATAAATAAATTAGACATAGCTTGTGCGACAGAAACAAATCAACAGAAAGTCCTTGGGTGTATATCAGTCCTGGTACATTTTTATGACACAAATCAAAATAGGATGAGAATTCCTGACTGTACAGCAGAAAGGAGCCTATAAACATGATTGACAAATCTGCCAACAAAAGTTGAGTCTGTGGGGGGTGGAGATGGATCATGCAGCAGTTTCTGTGTAACATGCTCTTGGTTGCTGAGAGGTTATGAATTATTACAAAAAGCCTGAGTTGCTGCTCTGCTTCTTTTAATAGCAGAAATGGTGGCAGATTTAAATGGAGAACTCTTGATACAGAAATTAAATGCCATTCCCAGAGCACACTTAATGGTTTTACCTTACTTTCTGCCAATGAAACATGGCTTGTGACTGCAAAAATAAGCCAGGGAAATTGTCTGCTAAATTGGAATACTCTCTGTGGTTAATCCAGGTCACAATTAACAGAGTAATCCAAGGATTTGATTCTTGATAAAAAACCACATGTGCTGCATGATTTTGTGTTGCAAAAAGCAAACTGTAATTAACTTGTAGCAGTTGCTTGAGATGAGCCAATAAATAAATTAAGATGAGGCTGGCCGCTTAGCAAATTGTATCAGCAAAAAACCAAACCAAATCAAAAGGCACCTCAACAGTGGCAAATATCAATGTTTTAGCAGCTGGCAAGAGCCAGCTCTTCCCCAGTTAAAACAGCTTCAAAGAGAATGCCTAAACTTCTGTTAGAGAGATATAACCTTAGAACAAGGAAATGTGTACAAACAGGGCAAGTTTTGTTGTTCAGCCTATTGCCCTCTGAATATTTGTGTGTTAATTATGATTTCTCCTGGCACAGTGACACACGGCAGCTTCAGGGGAGAGAAGCATGTAAAGGGCACACCCAAGAGAAAAAGAACGAGTGTGAACAAATGTTTAAATCTGACTGAATCAATGTTTTTTTAAAGGAAAGTGTGACCAGGAGTGTCAGGAGTGAGGCTGCCCGTGGGACCAGGGAGTGCAACTGTTCCATTGTGGATGGCAAAATGACAGAGCGTGGTGGCATCAGATCACTTACTCCTGGACAAAGGATCAAAAAGCACCCAGCAGTTTTGCTGAGCTCCTCTCGCAAGGCTGAGAGGGGAGCCCAGGGCAGGGCAGCCTGCAGTGCTGTGTGCTCTGAAGCCATCCTTCCCTGGCAGGAGCTGAGGGGCTCCAGGCTCTGCTTTGGTGGAACCACGCGTGTCGTGCACTGGCAGAGAGGGTCTTCTTCTCTACCTACAAAAGGAAATAAAAATCTTTCTGATATAAAGACTGCATCTATTTCAAAGCTAGAAGGAAAAGAATAACCCCTGTTTCTGGTCTGCAAGTGCCACATTGCTGTGGGAATGCTTACCACGGTCCTTGGGGCAGTGCAGGATTGCCCTTTGTGTTCTTTCCATCCCAACACCCACGTGTGTGGCTGCTCAGCCTGGGCAGTGAGCACAGATACAGCTACACCCCACCTTTATCTCTGGATTTCAGTGTAAGAGAGGTCAGATTTCCTATGAAATTGTGGTTCCTCCAGCCTGCATTTCATTAGTTGGTCACAGAACCTATTGCAGAGACTGATGATCAGCAAAATAAGACTGTCAACTCCCCCTAAGCTGCCTCTTGCTTATGGGTAAAAGCACAATGTTGCTTTTTATTTTCCAGTCCTTATCTTGCCTTTTTTTTGGTACAGTGTGAACTGATTCTGGCATGAAAAAACATGACAGTTCCCTGAATCAGCAGACGTAGGTTTTAGAATGAATAGGGCTTCTGTGGGAAATTTATTAGGTTTAGAGACAGAATTACAATGGTGGTGGATAAAGTAGAGAGGAATATAACCTTGAGGAAAAAATGAAGCAGTCTACTTCCCAATCCCTGGCTTATTTTTCAAGCTGGCTCTGTACAAACTCAAACAACTATTTCCCAACCATCCTTTTAATTACTATTACTATTATTATTATCATCATCATCATCATCATCATCATCATCATTATAACTATTATTATTGAGCTGTTTCTGCATTTTGCTCTGCCTCCCCCATGCCCTCAGCAACAGGGCATGTTTATGGCAGGGTTGCAGGAACAGTGTCTGTAGCTGCCTTGAGTGGAAGAGGGAAGTGAGATGAGCATTTTTAAATGGGAGTTGTAACTTGGTGTCCTCTGCAGGAGGGGATGCAGGGGAGCAGACAATCAGCAATTGCTGTACTTCTTCCTTCCCTGCCCAGAATGGGACTTTGATCTCAGCAGGAGAAATGTCGTTTGAGAAAAGGCTTCACAAATCACACCCCTATCACATTAAGCGGGTTATAGCCCCAGGACCAGAATTTGTCCAGTGAGTGTGACTTGATCTGTACTTCCCTTGCTGCTCCTGTTTTAAACACCAGCCTCAGCCCTGAGCAGGTCACAGCTGTCTGCTGAGCTCAGCCTGTGTGGCTGAGTGTGACAGTGCAGGAGGGGCAGGAGGAGGCACCTGGGCACAGCTGGGGCAGGCAGGGCTGGCCCCAGGCACTGCTCCACAGCTGCACCCTCCTGTGGATGCAGCCCTGTTCTCTCTGCCCTGAGGGGCTGGGCACAGCAGACACTTTCTAGCAGCTCCTTTCCCTGAGAAATGCAGCCTCTTTCTCCATGTGTGTCCCTAACTCAGCTGGCTTTAGGAGCTGGGGGAGCACATTGGCAGGGCTATTGGATTAAACCACATTTACATGAACACCTGAGGAGAGAAAATATGGAGCTGGCACAAATGCTGTCAATAGGAGCTATTGGAAACAAACATTTGCCAAGCCTCCACAGGGACCTTTTTATTGCTTTGGTATTGGAATCCCTTTGCCAGCCTTATTTGTTAATGGTATCTATACAGGAAAAATGCAGTGCAAATACTCTGAGGTACAGCTGACTTTGCTGCCTTGCTTCATCTGAAGATTTGTCCTTGTGCACTAGGGTAGAGGGGACTTGTTCCTGACCAAAAACTGGCAAAACACATTCATAATTAGATGCAAAATGAATTTACTTACAAAACATTAGTCATCCTCACAGTTTTAAGTAACTAATGTCATTGGTGAAGTTAACTCTCCTTAATTCACACGCAGAGAAAAGCCAGGATAAGTAATTGTCTGTTGTTGGCATCTTAATTTTGGAGCTCAGTGCAATATATTTGGTTGCTTGTTTCATGGATCTAATCATTGCTTTATTTGATATCCCTACCCTAGCTGGTATTCATTCTGTAGTTTCATTAAAGAGCAGAGGATATCAAGATAAATCAATCAGCCTTTTCTCTTCATCATGGGACAAGTTTCCTCCTGCAGGGGAAGAGGCTCTTTGTCACTTACTGAGTTTTGGCATCCCTCAGCTGCCGTTTCATTGCACCTTGTGTTGCTGCTGAGTGCCCTTGCAGGGACTGGCTGGTCTGGGATTTAGAAGCTGCTGGACTTTGCAGTGCTGGTTTTATGAACTTGGTAATCTTCAAAGATCTTTTCCAATGGAAACAATTTCATTATTCCAAAGAGCTGCTGCATGTGTTGTCAGAAGAAGCTGCAGCTGCTGCCCCGCTCCCCCAAAAACAGAGTGCTCTGGTTGTGCCCCTGGCTGGGTGAGTCTCTGTGTGGAGGCAGGATGCTGGGCTGGGGTGGGCACGGTGCCCACCTGGGCTGTGGCCACTGGCATCACTCAGTGCTGGCCAGGGCTGGGCAACAACCCTAGCTTTGGACTTGATTTCCATTTTTATTACTGCTGCACTTGGGGAAAATGAGAAAGTTAGTTATATCTGTGTTCACGTTCTCATCTCCATTGTTAGCCATGACCCAACATGCCACGTTCTGCTGGTGCAGCACCCAAGTGAAATTGCATTTCTTAATAGGGAAACTCAGCTACACAGAGTCTGCAAGGGGCTCTGCAGAGATGTAATAACTGCTTGTTCACCTGTCAAAGTGGAAAGGAAGTTTGGTTGTTGCTTTGAGCATAATTTTTGCTGCTTCTGTGCCATGTTAGACTTGGATTCAATATTAAATAAATCAGAATTCATGAAAAAGGCTGCTCCTTTTCATGGCATTAAATGGATTTTGAATACTGCACTGAACTGACAAAAATGGCACTGAAGGCAATGGTTGCACAGACTGCAGACCTTTAAACTGCATTTGAAAAGGACATAAATATATTCTAAAATTGTCTTTCAAATATTTATATATTTTCTTACTTCTTCCTGCCCCACTCTCCCTCTCCCCCAAAAAACAGTGAATGTGATTTCAAATATCCTGGGAATGTTTCAGCATAAATATATGTAAATTTTAAATCTATTTAAAGAGATATTGTCAAATGTGCTTCTTTAAATAGCTTCCAACATTGTTGTTTACTTCTCTTGTACAGTTTTTAAAAGTGCAGAAATAATCCTCCTTGACCCACTGAAGTCTCTTCCCATTTATCAAACATTGATTTTCGTGTGTTTCTGCTAGAGCTTGAAATTAGCAGAACTGTGCTGGTAATTAAAATACAAATTATCATAGCAGTAGCCTTTGCATATGTAGATCACTTCATATAAACATCAAGATAGTGATCTGTAGCTGTTACATATCATTTGTATTTACACATAAAAACAGAGGGAAAATTGTTTAATGCAATAAAATGTTCATTTAGGGAAATCCCACCTCCCCTCTGCCTGGAGAGAGCTGAGGCTCCCCCTGGGATGGCCAGGCCCTGGCTGGCAGCAGTTTGGAGCTCCATCTCCAGGAGTTCCTGCTGTGTGCAGAGCAGAAAAACCTTTCACTTTGCAGCAGGAACATTTGTACCTGCCTCGTGCCTTCCCTGCTCTTGGCAGCACCAGAGACTCTGCCCTGCCCAGGCACGATGAGTTCTGCTGGTTTCTAAGGCAACCATCACCAGCACATCCATCTGGACACATTTCAGGAGGCAGAAGGAAATCAAACCCACACCCAAAGCCCTGCTGCTTGTCCAGGTGTGAGTAGCAGAAAATCGTGTAACAGTGTGCAGACACACATCTCTGTCACCTGAGCATCTTCAGCAGATCTCACACGTGTGCAACCGTGTCCTGAGGATGCCCAGGGCTGGGGGTGGAAGTAAATATGCTGCAAACAGGCATTATCAGATAAAAACCAAACCAAAATGAAGTTCTCAGGCACGTGGACACGCAGATTGTTGCCATGCTCTGGGTCACTGCTGTCATGTCTCTGAACAGAGAACAGCACCCTCTCTGTAACTGGGAAAAAATCCATGATGGGATGGGGGTCCAGGGCTGAGTTTTGTTGTTTGACTCCACTTTTTAGGAGGCTGCAGATCTGGGTGTGTGGGTGTTCATGTTGTATGTGAGTTACCCCATCAAGGGTCATAGGAGATCATGAACTGTGTGAGAGGGTGAAGTCTGAAATCTGTAGGTTGAAATTTGAGGAGTAATGTTTGAACAACCACTCTCACACCTGGACAGCAGAGGGTTTTAACTGAATTTAAGCTGAGGAGGTGTGTTCCCTGGATTGGCTACTGGAAACCTTATGCTGGAGGAGGAAATAATTTCTTGTTCTTTTATCCAGGGTGCAGCAGAGGTGTGAAACACAAAGAAGTGCAGATGGCATTGCTTTGCAGGATTCCTGCTGAAGGTTTTAAGTGTGAGTCGGGTTGGGAATGATGTTCACTCTGCTTTGGCAGTGGACTGCAGTGAGAAGCATTTATGCTGTGTGAATAAAAGCTTCAAAGACCCAAAGGCCCCATGAAAATAAAAAGAATTTGGCTTAACAAAACAATCTTTATCCAAAATAGGTGAGCTAAGGTGACCTTCTGTCCTGATATTTTGCTTCGTTCCTTTAGGAAGAAAATACTTGACTGCCTTTCACAGTGGGAGGTGAGCATGCATAAAACTTCCCATGACTCAGAATAGCAAGTTTGGGGGGGGGGAAAGGGAAAAAAAAGGAAAAAAAAATCTGTTGGGTGTGAGTGATGTGCTGGTTTCTTAGGCAGGCAGTGAGTTTCTCGGGTGGCTGCAGGCAAGAAGCTTTTACCCTTTCTCAGGGTGTCTGCAGTGGGATGTGCTGTGCCCTGGGGACGCTCGCGGTGG
Source organism: Passer domesticus (assembly GCF_036417665.1). Classification (NCBI taxonomy): domain Eukaryota; kingdom Metazoa; phylum Chordata; class Aves; order Passeriformes; family Passeridae; genus Passer; species Passer domesticus. Next base: position 8,070,107 of record NC_087486.1, read on the forward strand.
CGGCTCCTGCCCGGGTGGGGCTGTGTCACCGGGAATGTCACTGCCACCTCACCCCGGATCGATGGCACTGCTGTACCTTGAATAAAGGTTAAAGGAAAAGTTTTCTACCATATGAAGTGGGTATTGATTTCCTGAAGGCCACTGGGAATTGCAGAATGCCTACACTTTCTTTTGCTGAAATAGTGTCACCTTTTTTCCCCTTTTCATTTTTATTAAGGGCCACGATGTCTCTTTACTCAAGCCCTCTGCAGTCTTTAGCTGTTAAGTGGTTGGCTTTCTGGTTTTGTGAGGGATTGAAATGAGAGTATGATTTTAATGTTCCCTGTTATACCACCCACCAGTTCTGTGTCTATAAAATTTCATTAACTTTAATGATACAATAAAGAAACTCTTAAGAGCAATAATGCAGTGATGATAGAAGGGGAGTAACTCAAAGCAACTCAGAGCACTCCTGTTGTTCATGCACTCCATATGAGGCCACATCTTCAGTAATTCAGAAAGCAAATTTGATTTGATTCATGTTGATACCTGGTACAGTGTCACAGGGTGTGAGTGCAAATCTCCCTGTGCAGGGGGAAATTTGGCTTTCACTTGCTGGGGTGCCAAGGCTCACCCCCTTCACTCCCAGCAGTGATGTTCTGAGTCAAAACTTCTGCTAGCAGGGCACAACTGCTGACTTCTTTTCAAATACATAGTTTATTCAGCAGTCTAAGGCGAGTACAAAATTATTGCATGCTCTCAAATTCCTCTGCCAGGGAAGGTTTTGTTGTTACGGAAATTTAACACTTGATACAGCCTTGCCTTGAAATTGTATGGTCCTGCCAAAAACCACCCCAGCTGTCCTTTCACTGTGACCATTCTGTAAAGAAGATGATGTTTTGTAATTTATTTTTGCAATAGAATTGCATTCACTGTGAGTGGGGACTGCAATTTCGCAAGGCTGATTTAATTTGTTTTCTTGTTTCGAGGACAGATATAATCCCATATTTACAAAGCAATTACATAGTCCTTCATGTATAATACTTAGTTCGTGGAAGTTATTAATCATATAATTAAATGAATGGTTACCCTTTAAAATTTATTGTAACAAATAAAAAGTTCTCCAAATTTGTGCATTACTAAATACAGCTTTACCTAAATTGCAGGTGCTGGTTAAAGTGACCAATAGCTGTGCTTCTCTATAATTATGCATTCTTTCCATTGCTTTTCTTTGAAATTAATTCAGGAGCATGAGTATTTAACTAGACTTGGGGTTTTTTTTCCATTCACTGGTATGCTGAGGGGGGTTAGATCTGAAACTGAGGATTAGAAAATAATAATTTTGCAACCACCTGAAGTGCCCATGTCACTCATGTCTGTCCTGTAATGCCCAAAACCTTTGCCAGGCATTTAGAGCATTCAAAATAATGATAACGATTTTTCATTCATTTAGTAAAAGAGAGGGAGAAAATAGAGAAGAGAAACTGAAGTGACCTTTTGTGGTAAGCAGAAATGTGCCAATATTGAAACACAATTATCTGAAGTGCCTGTGGGTACCAGCTTCCTGTTGATAACCCGTGGTGCTAATTACCTGCAAGAATTCAGGGCAGATATTTGTGACTTGAATTAATTGGCTCTCAGGAAAGACAGTGCCTGCAGAGGCTATAGAGAGAAAAAAAAATACAGAATTTCAAGATGGAAAAGGTGTTTGTGATGATGGTGGGGCCTTTTGGTTCTGGTTTCCAGGATTCTCCTCCACATGTGTGGTTGTGCCTCAGCTAGTCTGTGAGATGTGATGTTTATCACACCCCTTTAACCTTCCAAGTGATTAGAAATGTGATTTGGTAGCTTTTCCACCTCTTTGTCCCCCTATAGCCTTGGAAACCTGTGGGGCAGAAGCAAGCTGGCCAGTTAATCAAAATACAATGTACTGAAAAGGTCAAAATAGTGCAGCAGACTCTATTTTTCCTAGAATGGGATGCATTAATATTCTGTGTCTTTATAGACCACAGTGTAATGTCAAGGACTGCAACATCAGAGCAGAAAATAGAAAAAAGGCAATAGATTCCCTTGACAAAGATTTTAATTAGAGTGAGTAATGATACAAAATTAACTAGTGGGTTTTTAGCACGTCTCATTTTGGAAGATACATGGAGTTCTGTGAAGTGGCTCGGAGGTTATTTCGTTTTGCAAAAATCTGAGTGATTTGCACAGTGAATAAAGTCAGCAACTTTGCTTTTGGATGAAAATGTGCTGAAATGCCCAGTGATGGCAGTGAAGGCAGGACAGAATTGCTGCTGGGGTACGAGGTGCCCGTGGCAGTTCTCTGCCTAAGCCTTCCTGCTCATCTTCCATGGCTGAGTTAATTTGCACATATCCTGGTGGAGAAGTAAATTGGTGTTACATTTTAAAAGGGATTAGGTGGGATCAGGTTTTTCAAAGAGCTTGGTGCCCACCAGGGTGTTAAAAAGCCAGCAAACTTTTGTGAGGGCGTGAGTCCTGCTGCCTTGAGCATCTGGCCATGGAGAGCCCCAGAAGATGATGCATAATCCAGGGAATTTTTGCAAAGTTAATCTTTACTGCCACACTGAAAAAGCAGATTGGTTGCTTTCACATAGCTGCTGAGCCACTGAAGATGTGCTTTGAGCTCCAGAAATGCTCTGCTACCCCAGCCCAGCCCCTGTGAGGGCAGCTGCTGTCCATACACAGTGACAGCACAACGAGGGCTCCTAATTAGGGACCTCCATCTGCTTAGTTAATGCAACCTGAGCATCTCCTGATGGCCCACAGTCACACACCCCCAAAGCCAGGGCTGGGCTGAGGGTGTGCTGACACAGCTGTTCTGACCTGTGATGCTTCTGTAAATGTGTATTTTGGCCCCTGCTGCCCACTGAAGCCCCTGTCCCCTCGCTGGGCACAGCTGGACGAGCAGCACTCGGGCAGGCTTTGACCTTTTCCTCTGCCCTGGTGACAGATGTTCCTCACAGACATGTCAAAATGTGTTCTTTCTACTCCCTCTCTTCTTTTCAGAGTGTCTTTTTATTGATTAGTCCAGGCAGGTAAATCTGAGCCTAAAGTAATTGCCTTCTCTTTGTTTCGTAAGGTCCCTGGGCCTGATATATTTTAATGACTTTCCTCCCCTTTAATGGATATCAAATGACTCTTCATGACATCCATCATTTCTCCTCAGTGACCCTGTTGGCTGGCTACAGCTGGTTCAGACAATTCTGGGCAAACAGGCCTTTTAAAGATAATTAACATTCAAAAAGGTCAGTTACCCTTGCGGGCCTGCATGCTGATGTTCAGCTGTGAGTAAGAGAGTTTAGCTACTCTTTATTACAAACACCCAATTGAAAACCCTGAGCACAGCCAAATCCATTTGTAATAATCCCACACAAGTCTGACTTTCGCCTCACAGCATATGAATATTGAGCTTTTAATTTTTTCCAATTCCTTCTACCAGCAAAGGGCTCAGCTACATCAATTCCCATCAAATTGTTACAAATATCAGTTTCTCCCACTGCCTCCTGCCTGCCTACTCCAACACTTGCATCCTCAGAGAAATATTTGCACTTCTTCATTCCCCAACAGCATTGATGAATGATCTTAGAGCTGTAGGAGCTCTAAGAATCCACTCTCTTGTTTATCTCAGCATACCTCCATGCTACTTTCTACAGGAAGAACACTTTGGACTTGAACATTTATATATATTTACATATCTACATATGCATATGAATATATAGGCATGAGAAGAAGCAATAGGTCTATAAATGATGGGTGCTCTCCTGAGCTGGAGCCATTGCAAGGGGAGTTCTATGTGGTCTTGTGATACAGAATGTCCAGCAGAATGTGTTTAAGGAATTGCAGGGCCTGCAGATGGTGATTAGCTGGCAGGTAGTTTTGCAGACGCTGTCTATTCTGGCTGAAGGAAATGGCTTGGTCTTTTTGCTTCTAAATAAGATTGAAACAGATAAGGATTTAACCCAAATTGCTGAGGTGAAAGAGTATTGTATGGGCAAAGCAGCTTTCTCAGAGAATAACTGCTTAAACAATTATATATCTGACCCAAAAAAAAGTTTCCATTATGACCTGCAAATGGAAGCACATTTGCACATCCTCCTACAAACTGAAATGAAATTCAGATTTTTCTTTCTTGAGAAAACTGTGTCTGAAAACAATTTTTTTTTCTCTTGCTGCGAGAGTAGTTCATTAACACTGAGCTTCTGTGCTTTATTATTCCAGCATTACATGTTTATCTGCCAGGTACTTGTCAGATCAGGCTGCTCTGTGGACAAGACAAGCAAGGGGGAAATGTAATTGTTAGCAAGGGAGGTGGGTTCTGGCCACCAGTGTCAGCATGACTGCTGTGTCTTGGATTTTCTTGTTTTTCAGCCTGTGCTTCTCTTTGCACAGAACTTTTTAGCTCTGGTGATTCCCACCCAGGGCTTGCAGGCCTCAGCAGAGGCACCTTAGGAACAAGCAAATGTGGTGGAGGTGGTGGTGATAGCCACATGGCCATTATCATGATGGTTAATACCTAGGTTTCTGCTGCATGGTCAGTGTGCCAGCTTACAGTTGTATAAATGAGAAAATGAAGGATTTAAAGGTTTTTGACCAAAACATGCCATTTATCTCTTCTACTCTTATCACTTCTGAGTAGACCCAGTCCTGGACACTGACGCTCCCAACCCCAGCTGGATGCCCAGCATGGCTTTGGGAACTCTTCCAGGGATTTCCAAAGAAGCTTTGTCTCTGCAGGAGCAGCTTGTCTGCTCAGGTCACAGGAGGGCTCAGGGCCTTTGATTTTGGGGCATTCAGAGGATCCCAGCCTTTCTGAGCACCGCAGTGAGGGCTGGCCATTTAAGAAAGAGATGTGGAATTTGCTTTATTTCTCAGACTGAACAGAGCCATGAGAACATAAAATCTCAGCCTGTTTATGCAGACTGTCTTTATTTAAACTACAGCTACAGGTAATCAGTCAAAGCTGCTCCAGCTGCACTGGTGACTTCAGGAAAGTTACTCCAGCACCAGCCTGGGCTCGGTTGGACAATATGTCAGAGCAGGAGTAGGTGTCAGCTCCCCTCTCCCATCCCTGCTGATGGTTATTACTGTGCTCTGGCAGTCTCCCTCCCACTGATGGCTGATCAATGAGCTCCAGAAGGACTTACAGGTCAGTAGTAAAACTGCAACCATTAGTAAGTTTGCCTTTTGTGCCAAGTATTGCAGAATATTTGCCCACCTCCTCCCCAAATAGTCTGCTTATTGAATTGTTACTTTTTTTTTTTACACTAACAGATGGTTCCTGGTGGCTGGCATCTGCAATATTTGGGAACAGATTGATAAAATTGATAATGACCGGTTTCTGCAACAGATGGCTTATAGACAGATTTGGGTGTAAACTGACAATGTTACATCTAAAGAGAAGTTTCCAATGAACCCACACATTACAGCTATGATTACAACATTATTTAGACCCTGAAAAATGAATCTAAGCTTAGAATGAGCACTATGTAGTGTCTAAGACAAAGGTTAAGAAAGATTGATTAGATAATTAGCATCGCTTTATTAGCCTTTCACCACATCTGCATGATGTTTTTACATAAACATTCCCAGCCTAAATTTACAATGATGATGTTTTAATATTTATTATGTAGAGAGGCGAGAACTCAATTTACTTTATAAAATAGAGTTGTCTCAGATTTGCAAACCCCATCTGACAGAAAATGATACGTAGAAAGCAATAAACTGGCAAGAGTGAGCCCCAGGCCTGTGGGGTGGAGGAACATTGACTGCAGTTGTGGCTTTTCACTGCTCCCACTTGGGAGCAGAGCACTCTGCAGTCTAGACAGGTCTGGAGGATGGCTGGGGCTGCTAAATTGCATTTTTGGGTTGTTCCTCTGCAGGAACCTGCAGGGTTCTCCACAGCCCTTCACAAGAGCTGTGGTGTGTGCTGATACCACTTGGACAAGGGATTGTGTGGCTTCCATAGCATGAGAGGAGTCAGATTTGCATCTGAGATGTCTCCTGGCTCCTGCTGAGCCCTCTGACCCCTCTGTGCAGGGCCAGGCTGGTATTGTGCTGGGTTTGATGGTCTCACTGCATGTCCTGTGTCAGAGCAAAAGCTCTCAGGCTGTGAGCTCAGAGAGGTGCAAAAGCAGGGTTCAGAGACCCCAAAGCAGGGTTCAGAGACCCCAAGGCAGGGCTGGAGGCAGAGGAATGCTGCTGTGCTGCTGGGCAGTGCTCCATGGCTCCATGTGCTCAGCTCTGACCTTACCAGAGTCTGCAGTGCTTCAAGGGAGACATGCAGCAGAAGGGGAATGCCAGCACACCTTTACTTCTGTTGGGTATTTTTTTTTCACTTTTGATGCATTGCTTTATTCTCCCCAAAACTGCTGAGGCCTTTGAGGTCTGTGTGATGTTGCCAATCATTCCAGCAACTCACTGGCCCATCTGGGCCAGCCTGTGCCACCTCCTGGAGATGCTCTACAGAGAGAGGCCACCTCTGGCTCTGCTCCAGAGCTGGAGCACTTTGGCTTCATCCCAGCACTGAAGGGCCATGGTCCCTCTCTGGTGCAGCCCAGGGCATGGGGCCAGTGTGTTGGTGGCCCTTGAGCTGGCAGTGTCCCTGGAGTGCAGGCTCATCCATGGCAGGCTCCCAGCCCATCAGGAGCCCCATGGTGTGAGGGTTGTTCAGCAAGAGCTGTGGGAGGGCTTGGCCTTGCTTGGCACTGGGTTTTCCTACCTCGACCTGGGACTCTTGGCATTGTGAAACAAATTATTCAAAGCTTGCCTGGGCACCTTAACTTGTGCCAAAGCTCTCAGAGGTGAGCTGTGCTGGAGCTGTGAGATGTGTGGGGTGGGCACTCCTGATAAATTCACTTGCCCAAAAATGTCCAGCTGGGGTCAGCTACCTGGGGTAGGCAGTGCAGGGACAGCTCCCAGGAGTGTATTTCCATCTTTTCTGGTACAGCTGTAGATTGCTGGGCTGTTTTCCTAGCAGTGAGAGAAGAGAGATACCACAGAGGATGCCACCACATGAGGAATCCAGATTTCTGTTGGTGCAATTGGCATCATGGGACAGTTTTGTTTGTTCCCAGCAAAGGTTTTTATAAATCCAGGCACTCTTCCTGTAGGCAAAGCTGGAACAGTTTAACTAAAATGAGTGTAAAAACAAAGAAAACTGGAACAAAACCCCTTAGGGAATAGCAATTTAACTGAAAATAGTTCTCTGGTTCTCTTAAACAAACAAACTTTAAAACTGGGCTGCATGAATTTAATCTGGAACTGCGTGTTTTGTGGTGTGTTGTCTTACAATGCAGAAGTGCAGTTAGGTGACCTCTCTGCCCTGCAGATCTGCATGTCTGTGCTATTTCTCTCAGTAGCTTTTTTTTAAAAAAATTTAGTTTTTTCCTTCTTATTTTACTTTAAAAAAAAAGAAGACTGGTTTGTTTTAAACAGCATGCGGGAGTACTGCTATGGACAGACCCAGGGTCTCACAGGAGTAACAGCTTCAATCACCTTCACCTGTTTTTTCTGAGAGGCAATTTCTCCAAGATTTTTGTAAAATACTCCAGCTCTGGTTCTGATACACACATTGTGATTGACATGCAGTTTTCATTGGGTTTGAGTAAATGTGGCTTTTGGATATCAACCTGGAATTGCATTGGTAAACACAGAACTGAATTTGACTGTAACTGTTTGCATGGAGTATCAGATTGTGGAAAATAAGTGTCCACAAAATGGAAGTGAAATATTAAAATTCTTGAAGCTCTTTAATCCTTTTTGTTCTTGTCCTCTTTCTCTGATATGAGGCTCCTCAGATGTGGAAAAACAACACCCATGTGCAATACAAATGTATCCAAACAGTGAGGTTAGTTTATTTACATAAATGCTGCTTTCCCTGCCTTCCTGAGATTATTTTCAGTGCAAATCACTGTTGCTCGAATGTGCAGTGCTTATAATGACTCAAAAGCTATTATGGCTTCTGCTCTGAGGGATGATCAGCTTCTGTAGCAATGCCCAGAGAAATGTTCTGCTTCCTAATTGTTGCTCAAGGCAGCTAATTTGCCTTTTTTCCCAGTGTCAGGTGAAATGAGGCATTCCTGCTTTGGTTTTTATTTATCTGGGATGCCTGGAGCAGGCAGAGAGGGGGCTGTGGGAGTGAGGGAAGGGACTGCAGCCCTTCTCAGCTCAGGAATCTCCTCTGCCCCAGCCCTGGGGGTGTCCCCTGCATGGGCAGCAAGGCTGGAGGCATTTCTGCCCTTGACACTGCTCAGATTTCAGCCTGGGTTTGGGCCCTGAGGCCCCTCCAGGTCTGGGTCCATCCTCAGAATGAGGAGGTTCCATCCTGGGCTGTTTAATTTCTTTTATTTTGCTTTCTCAGGAGTTCTGACTTCCCCACGCTCAGGAAAGTGCTCTCAGCACCAACAACTCTTGGTGGAGCTGGCTGGGACCTGTTCCTGGAGCTAAAGATAAATCTCTTCCCAATCTATCAGTTTTTGATCAGGATTTAAGGAAGCCTTGATTTATCTCAGCCACCCCCATCCCAGTGTCTCCCTGTTATTGTCCCACACAGCCATTCTGGTGAGATACCCCACGTCATCACATCATGTGTGTAATTAGTATTCTATTCTTATTCTCTGGTTTGGTGAAAGAAAAATAACTTAACACAAGGATAAACTGAAAACCAGCTAAGACACTGAGTGTATTTTTTTTTTTCACTTGTAAAAACTGGAGGAGATATGTAAGGTTTTACATCGTGTATGAGGCAATGATCAAATATCATCTTTGCAGTGCAGGATTAAACACTGACTCAGGTGTTCTCCCCATATTCTAAGTACCAGATTCTTCTTTCTGTCCTTATCAAATCACAGGCTCCCAAGCTGGGAAGCTCAAGCCCAGAGGCAATGGGAATCTTGGGTTGATTTTCAGGAAGAATGAGAGAACTTCTGTCAGTAATCACCTCCTGCTGTAGAAATAAAGAAAAGAAAAAAAAAAAAGGTTTGCCTGGGGCATCAGTGATGGTTGTAATGGTTTTGCACAGCTGGGCTTTTGAGAGAAAATATATAGAGGGAAAAAAGGCTCATTTCAGGGAAATGTCACAAATAAGATGTTGGCTGAAAACTGTGGTTTATGCCCAGTGTTCCTGGGCACTTTTTAGGTTGTCAGGTGGCCCCAGACGAACAGAAAATGTCACCAAGGTCCAACACTGGGAGATTCAGGTGAGGCCTGGGTGGGGTGCTCCCTCTCAAATGCTCACACTCACATCCATGCTCATGCAGTATTCAAGCAGGTTTGAACCACAGTAAAATATCAGCAAGAAAGAGCATAAAGTCTGTCTGACACACAAGAAATTTGGGCTTAAATAAAAAAAACTTGAGGCATGCTGCTGGAATGAATATTGAGCTGTGCTCTGGATTCCTAATAGACACCTTGAAAAAGGATATATTAAAAGGGCAGCCAGTTCCTATTACTTTTAGCAGATTTCATGGTCTGCTTTCAGGCTATTGCAATGAATAACAAAAATAAAATATTCATTCTCTTTTCCTATTTGCTTTTTCTAACCTACTGGGTCCCCAGAGCACTGTGGAATTGAAGTGCATCTCTGATTGATAGCAGTGAGACAGCAACTGTAAGTCAGTTTTAAATTGTTCTAAGTGCAAGATTTATAATTTAAAACAAAATATAGGTAAGGAACATTGCTTCTTGTTAGTGAAGGAATTTATGGGTTTAATATGTAAATGGCAAGGGTCAGCCCAGAGAAACAGAGCAGGTCTCAACAGAAAGTTCTCTTAGGTTTGGCTGCAGGCTGGGTAAAGCCACACTGGAAGCACTTGCAAAACCAAGGGTTTTAGGGACAAATCTCTTTTGGGAAAAGCCACTGTTGTACAATATATTTCACTGGGGCAGCTGCTCCAGCAGAAATTCAAGAGCCGTTGAAAAGGATCCAGCTTTTCTGTGTTTATGAGCATTACACTGATTTCTTTCCACCTCTCTTTTTGTCAGGGTAGGTACCAGATATTTCCTGGTACTTTTATTCCTGCAGAAAATGTGTTCACAACCAGAGTCAAAAGGACTTAGGTAATAACAAATTATTCTGGTAATTCTGGTTTCTGTTTTCCTGACCCTGCTGGCATACAACTTCTGAAGGGGCAAGAAAAAAAGGCTCCTTTCCCTCCCCAGTGCCTGTGAGAAACATAATCAATAAATGCTATTGGCTGCACTTCCCGTGGCTCAGAAAGGGATTTGCTTTAGATCTAGTAGGGCAGTGGAACTTAATTAGCCATTGATTATTAAAGAAGTTCACTGATGAATAACAGCAATTTTATATGCGTAACTTTATCTAGATATAAAATGTGATTCACAAGCACTGGTGGATTTTTAAAGCCCTTGCTGGAAACAAAATAGTTTGCAGGGCTGTCCTAGCTGAGCATCCTGGTCACTGCTTGCCACTGGTGATGTGTGACCTGTGTGAGGGTGAGAGGGACCTGGCAGGGACAGCTCCTGGCTGGCAGGGTCACAGCAGGGCTCTGGGATGGGATTTCTGGCAAGGGCTTCCCACGTGCCCTCACACCAGTGCACTCAGGGGCTTGTGGGGAGTGACCAAAGTGGGACACAAAATCTGCCCTTGACACGTGGAACAGTGCAAGAGCAGCGTTTGGGACAGACAAATAAAGGCTCCTCTGGCTGTGCTGGGCCATGGCTGTGCTGTGCTTTTGCTCCACAAGATTCAGTCCTCCCCATCTCCCCCCCAGGCAGGATGAAATCACAGGCGAGCCCCCAGGACCAGCACCCTGCTGCTCAGTGCCCACCCCTGTGAAGGTTGTGTGGGCTCATCCCCTGCTTTATCTCTTGTGCCCTTCCTCTTCCTCTGCTCCCCGCATCCTGTCTCTCCCTCTGGCCAAGGGCTGCTCTGTTCTGCCCCCCTTTTCTGCCTCCACTTGTATCATGGGTTTATTTGGTTTATGTATATATATTTTTTACTGGTTTGCCTCCATCATTTTGTCTCATAGGGACTGCATTTAGTACCATCTTACTACTTTCTTTTTATGCTTCCTACATCCAAATTGCTCAGTATATCACCAAATATCATCCTGTCACTCTCTCCCATAGCCATTTACTGCTGCTGCTGTTGGAGGCTGCAGCTTTGTGTAAACAAAGAGGTGGATAAATTACCCAGAGGGTTCATGTTCACCTCCCATCACCCACTGGCCATGAGGCACATCACACTTTCCCTGGACATGAAATGGTCTTTTCCCATCATGGGCTGTGGGATAATAAAAGAGTTGCTTACAATAGAGGAGGCCTAAGGTGACAGAAAACCAGGAGTGATTTACCCACTCTGTCTACTTTTATTTATAACTTGTGGCTTCTCCTCTGAGGGGAGAAAAACAAGGGGTGTTTTGACTTTCCATTTCTGGATTATGGAGCAGAGGGTCAAACCTGTGTTTTTGACTTGATGTTCCCATGACCTGAAATAATGTGACAAGTGGAGCAAAATGACAAATTGCCCTTTAAAATGTGTGCAGGTGTCACTGGGAGTAAATTGGGCACAGAAATTGATTTCATGGTATTTGCCTCCTATGTTGAGCTAAGAGCCCGAGCAACTTATTCAGATTTTCAGTAATTTGGGGCAACTACATTTCTTCCCAGACTTGCAAAGTGTATTTGGGGACTTAACATGCAGTTACTGCCCAAAACCAGCAGCATTAGCAAAACGTGACACAAAATGGGTATTTACCATCCAGGCTTACAACTTGTATCACTGTGCACATTTTCAAAGAAATCGAAGATTCAAGGTCAGGTTGGATGGGGCCCTGAGCAACCTGTTCTTGCTGGAGATGTCTCTGCTCATTGCATTTGGACCAGATGACCCTAGAAGGTTCCTTCCAACACAAACTGTGCCATGATTCCATTCCTCATATTGCCAATCTAAAATCCACACCAATTCCCAGCAGAAGGAGGCTCTCACTACAGGCTGATGGTGTTGTGCCTTCCTGAAGGAGCATCACTCATGGAGCAGGGGCGTGGGAGCACCTCCTGCTCAGGAAAGCCTTTTGTCCTGGTTTGGGTGTGCTGCAGCAGGATCTCCCAGGCTGTTCCTTGTTTTCCTGAAGGGGATTCTGCATTCCCATATCCTGTATGGGCAGAGACAAGCAGCTTTCCCAGTGCTGATGCCAGTCCTGCCAGTTAACTGTGCTCCCACACCCCAAACAGCTCTGCATGGAGCACGGGGAAGAGCCTGGAGCTGTATCCCAGCGGACCTGTGAGGTGGGGAGCAGCTGAAGGAGGAAATGGAGATGGGGAGAGCAGCTGCATTGCCATGGGGGCTGCTAAGCCTGTGAGCCCTAGACAAACAAAGCTAACACCTTAATTTCCAAAACTATGTATTTTCCCTCTTTTCATCTCAAAAGGATAAATACTTCAACTGATTCTGAGATCCTGGAAAACTGAAGTCATCATCCATCACAGACCTCCTCTGCTTGCCCACCCACCAGGTGAAATGGAAGAAAAGGACATCAGCACTTTTCTGTTTGGTTCCTCCAAGCAGGCTGATGTTTGTGCTGGGGTGGGATGGCAATCACAGCAGGGCAGCAACTTTAATTGCCAGGATCTCTATGAAATGCAGCAGAACTCCCTTTACAGAATTTGATACTGTGGCAAATGTAGCTAGGAAAGAGATTTCCTTAAGTGGATAAAATTGGTCATATATTCTTAATTGGTAGAGGGTGCTTTCACCTGTTAAATAACGTTTCCTGTTTTCAGTCATTTAAGTGGATTTTCATCACACAAAGTGGATCCTGAAAAAAACCCAACACTCACATTATGAATTTATCTCTGCAACCATAAGAAAAATATTCATTTCTGCTCAGTTTAACACAGCAGGTTCAAACAGCTATTTAGCTTGACAAGGATGAATCTGTGCTCACTATTCACAAAATGGGTCAATTGTGTTAAACAACACCTGTTCTAGTGTGACTTAATCACCAGACACTAAGTTTATCCCCCAGACTTCTCTGGGAGAACATGTGGGGTGTGTTAAAGCAGAAGGTGTGTCAAAGCAGAAGGTGTGTCTAGAAGGAAAACCCCTTTGTGCCTGTGGCAGGGTCAGTCTTTGTGGAAGGAGAGACAATGAAGTCTCCACTCTGTGACACGAGAGCAATTGGCCAGACAACTTAGAGCAAAACCCAGCCCAGCTCATGAGAACAGGAAATTGAATTTATTCTGGAGCAAAAGCCACCAGCAGAGTGCCCACAGCAGCCAAGGTTTTGCTCCATCCCATCCCTCTGCAGCTAGGAGTGCTTGAAGCTGCCAACAACCTTCCCCTGTCCCCAGCAGGACCCAAGGTCTGCCCTGGACTGGCACAGACTGATTTGGAGTCTGCAGGCTGGGCTCAGGACAAGGCTCTAGGCAGTCCCAGGGACCTGCTGAGGAAAACGTGGGAATTTGGCAAATCATTTCCAGCAGCCTTCACAGTGGTGGGAATGCACAAACAGAAGTGATGGAGTTCCTCTGCCTGCTAAAGGAAGCATGAAACAAATTATTTTGTGTCCAAAGTTTGTAGTAGAGCCATGAGGGACTTCTAATTAGAGAGCTAATGTGCACTTTCCCAGTGATTAGGTAAACATATTTTTTTGTTATTCATAATAGCTTCCATCACACAGATTCAACTAATTACAAAAACTTCCCTTGTAGGAACCATTTACAATTTTAATTCCAATTATTTTTTGATAATTCAGAAACATTTTTCCTATTACTCATCAGAAAGCAGAAAGTTAATCCATTCATTACCATGCTGAAAGGCTGATTTGAAACCAACCATGGATTACAAAGTCAGAGTGAAGGTGAAAAGCAGGAGTTTGCTGTGCAGAAAGTTGAGGGGGGTGGGAACAGCTGTAAAACCCCCAATAGCACAAGGCTGAGAAAAAGGAAATTTTTGCAGAGCTGAAGAAGAAATGCAGTGGTGCAATTACAGTCTGAGCACTCCCATGTCCAGGGAGCTCCTTTGTCCTGCTCGGTGCCAGCCTGGGATGTGTGGGGCTGGAGCTGTTCCCCTGCCAGAGCTGAAACCCAGCTGTGTTAAACCCAGCTCTCAGCTGGAGCTGCACCAGTTTCAAGGAAAGCAGGGTGGGAGAGAGTCCCAAGGATGCTGGAAGGTGGGGCTTGTGTTTGCATCCCAGAGACATCCCCCACATCCCACACAGACATCCCACAGCACTCCTGGGAACTGCAGGCATCTCTCTCGTGGTAGCTTTGCCTTTAAAAAATACTTGTTTTACTCAAACCCTAAAAAAGGCCAAAGGTTCAAAGTGTCTTTCATAAGTCCTGTGGGATTCCTTTTCACTCAAAAAAATAGAGGTCAGGTCCTACCCATACCCCTCTCCTTAAATTAGATGCTTTCAGTGGAGCTGCACTGATTTACAGCCCTGGACAAAGAATGAATATATTTCCTTTAACTGAAATGACCTTTTTGTAATGTACCCAATCTGGAAATTAAACATCCCATCTGATGTCCCATTTGGAATGTCATTATATGAAGCTGTAAGACATTTACAGCCTTTTTTTCTCTGAAAAGTGATTATGCTCTCTGTTACAAACTCCTATAAAATCCTACAAAATTTGCTTCTGCCTCCCAATTTTATATAACAAACTCCAAATTCAGAAGCCTATAAAACTACTTTATTGAATTCAGTGTGAAAAGCTTTGATTTCTGTACATAAATACTTTCAGAGTTGCATTCTTACTACCTCTTATCTTCTCCAAATATTTACTTAAATACACTTTCTGAAAGACAGTTTCAACCTTGAGAAATGAATTGCTCACTAAAATGGATTTGACAAGCCATGAGTGCAGCACTCAGGTTAGAAAAAACAAAGTGTTTTAGTTTTGAAATGCATCTTGCAAGGCAGGTCTGTGTCTTTTGGAGATGAATGCTCAGAAGGTCCAGCCCAGGTTTTTTGGCTGAGAAGGGATTTTTGGGAGCTGTCTGTCGGGGCTCAGGGATGGAGACACTTGGGAAAGGCTTTGCAGGCAGCAAGACAGAGGCAGGGAGGAACAGGAGGGACATGAAGAATGTCACATGTGAAAACAGTGGGGGCAGATTTGACCTTTCAGACCTTTAAAGAAAATGTTCTCAGCCAGTGCTGTGAGGGCACCACACCCACCCAGCAGCCTTCCCCTCTCCCAGACAGAAAAACAGCTCCATGAACACCCATTGTCCCACAATTCCACAACTTCTGTGTTCCCCCCCAGCCCTTTAGGCTCTTCCAGATGGCTTTTATAAAAAACCAGCCTGGAGGTGAGTGCAGCACCCCTGGCCAGGCTGAATTCAGTGCGGGCTCTGCTGGGGGCTGCTGTGCTTTATGAGCTGACACGGCTGCTCGAGCAGCCTCCCCTGCAACCCGGGCAGGATAAACTGCATCAAGGCAGCAAAACATCCTGAACAGAGTGGGTTCAGTGACAGAAACCATGTGGGAAAATGGGTCTGGGGCTGTGGCACTGAAGCCAGAGAGGAGTTTCTGCTGAATGCTGGGCCTCAGAACAGCAGGACGAGGAGATTTGCTGAGTCCTGCTGAGCTGGCACTGCTGTGCACACTGTGCCACCTCCAGCAGGCCCCTCGCTCCCTTCCCGATGTGCCATGGCTCTGAAAGGGAGCCTCTCACCCAATGCAGTCCTTTCTTCTTCCCTCATCCTCCTCTGGTCATGGGATGACCAAAACTGGGAGAGCTTGGTTAATGTTGTCACTGCTTGGAGCTGCAGAATGGTAAATTGAAGCTTAGCATTGCTGAGTATTTCCTGGGGGACGCTGGAACCACAGAGACCTCGTGCCAGAGAGCCAGAGCTCAGCCTGGCTCATCTCTGGCAGCTAATGAGCATGGACAGAAGGCAAAAGTGATGGATCAACTCTGCCAAAGTGTTTTCCAGCTCATCCCCTGCATTCAGCTGGCCTTGGGAGCTGCACAGTGCCGTGGCTGTGTTAAAGTGCTGTGGTGGCATGGGTGGCAGCTGACCTGCACTTGCCAAGCTCTGGCCCTGGGATAGAGACCACTTAGAGAGCAAATACCAGCAGATACATTTGTCATTGCTTCAGCTTTTGGAGAGGCATAGCAGCAGAGGCCAGGCTGTCTCAGTCCATGGATTAACACAGGCAGTGAGTCCTAGAGGGGAAAGCACGCTGGTGACGTCCTTGCAGGGTGCTGGGAGTGTCTCTGCTTTTTGGCTTCCATCCCTGAGGAGCCAATCCTCCTGCCTTGCCAGCCTGTAAAGCTCTGAAAGCAAAAGCCAGACAGCAGGAACAACCCCTCACTGCTGTTGATAAGCAGAGGGACTAACGAGGCTGAAGCTGAGTGCATTAAGAGCCCACCTGAGCACAGAGCCTCTTCATGACAGCACTTTGCCAGAAAGGATCCATTTGCTTCCCCCAGTGATGGGCAGGCAGAGCCTGTCATTCCTGTCATTAAAGATTGCTCCAAAGGGAGCAAACACCATGTCTGAGACCTGTCAGGGCCAGCAAGGCTCAGCAGCCCTGCCAGCCCACTGCAGGTGCTTTATCAGCCTCCAAAGTGACCAGAAATGCTGCTTGGTGGGGCAGCAGCAAGAAAGGAGCACTTAAAATTTCTAAGACTTTCTAAAACTGCCTGGGGAGGAGGGAAACTGAACCAAGAGCTGAACCAATGTGGAGCTGATGAGCAGGTCAGCAAATGCTGCCAATGCCATGTGCATGTTGCACATGTGAGTACAGCTCTTCAGAGGAAAAGGCTTCACAACTTTGTATTTTCTGCCTCAGAGTCACTGTCATTTTAAGATTCAATGCAAGGATGAAAACAAATCATGCTGTCAAAAAAATAATGCATTAGAAACAAATTATTCTCTCTAAATGCATCTTGGCAATATAATTGACAAACTGTGAGTATGTGAAATAATTGAAAAAGCAGGGTGGGGACATACAGGATAAATGACTAAAATAAGAAAGTAATGAACACATGTAAATAAAAGCCACAATCAATAGATATAAATTACAGCGTGACAAACTGTAAATAATCAGAGCATTTCAGGCCTGGAATGTGATCCTTCTTCAGGGAAAACTTGTGTTAGCAAATCTGCAAAAGCCTTAAGAAGAAAACAAGAAGACATGAGGTTATCAGGGCTGTTTGAAATGGCAGACACGATGGATTAGCCCCTGGATTCATTACTCAAAACCTTCACCAGCAGTGTGGAAGTAAGACATGATACCAGCCCTCTTCCTTCCTCCACCCCAACATACAAATAATCCTGGCAGGAGTGATGCCCTCAGCCTTTCTCACACTGTTACAGACAGATTAAAAAAAAGAGATGGCATTTTTCCTTCCTGGTTTAGCCATTTGGGCTTTTGAAGGTTAACTCTGGTCTCTTGATTGACTGCACTTTCTTCCTTCCCCCCCATCTCAGGAATCCTTGTGCTATTCAAAAATAAACACTCACTGCTCCCAGCTTCTTCTGCAGATGCACGTATTGAGGCAGTTTTTTGGCCAGCATGGAGGATTCTATCCCATCTCTGTTTCCAGGTCCTAAATCCTTTCCAGATCCTGGGGATTAAATTATCATCAAGACCAGACCATGCCAAGACCCTTCAGCATGAGTGGGAATGCAGCCTGCATCAGGGATGAGCTCAGCCACTGCTGCTGAGAGCATAAAGCAGCCAAGCTCAGCCCTGAAAATGGACTGAAGAGATTTGGGATGGATGAGGGCTGGTGGATTTATACCCCAGCCTCCTGGCTTGAAAATGAAGGTGAGGGATGACAGACCTTCATTTGCTGTTCAGAACATGGTTGCTTTGTCTCAGGACATCCTTCACTCATTGCCCAGAGCACAGCAGGAAGGTTCCTGCTCACCTGCCCACGGGGGTGCCCTAAATCCCTGAATGTTTGGTGAATCACAGAAGGACAGAATGGGTTGGGTGGGAAGGGACCCAAAGACCATCCAGTTCCACCCTCTGCCATGGGCAGAGACAGCTTCCCCTATCCCAGGCTGCTCCAAGTCCCATCCAACCCGGCCTTGGACACTTCCAGGCATGGGGCAGCCTCAGCTTCTCTGGGCCACCTGTGCAAGGGCCTCCCCACCCTAACAGGGAGGAATTTCCTCCCAATGCCTAATCCAATCCTGCCCTCTCGATTTGGAGCCCTTTCCTCTTGTCCTGTCACTCCAGGCCCTTGTCCAAGTCCCTCTCCAGCTCTCTTGGAGCCCCTTTAGGCACTGGAAGAAGCTCTAAGTTCTCCCCAGAGCTTCTTTTCTCCAGGATGCTCAGCCCCGGTTGCTGCAGGTTTTTGCTGCATTAAATGAAAATGGGTTAGAACTGGAAAAAAACTTTTTCTTAGTGGACAGATTTGAAGAAAAGTGTTTGCTGCTCTCTAAGACTGAAGCTTGTTTGGAAAGCACCCTCAGGAGCGGTGTTTAGGCAAAGATTGCAACCTCCACCTTGCTGCTGGCTTGCAGACAACATCATCTGCTAAAAATACATCATGCTCTACGTCTAGGGGTAATAAAAAGAAAAGAAATAACATTAAAATGCAAAGTATTGTCAGTGGTTATTTCCATGGAAAGTCCATTTCCATTTAATAGCAGAGAATCCATCACGTTCTGCCTTATTTCAGCTGTGATGGCTCCCAAGAAAAGATGTAGGTCACAGCATGTTGAAGGCAGTGCCTTTGAGAAGAGCTCAAGGTGCAGTTTTCAGGTAGTGGAGGGGAGGGTTGCTTTGTCACTTTCCTTTGCAGCCATGCTGGCACTCACCCTTCCCCAAAAGTACAAAAAAAGTCACTAAATTTGGACGTGGTGCAGTGTGAGTGGGGGCTGAGAGAGCAAAGCAAGAGTGGCAGCCTGCAAAGAGCTGCTGCAGGGGGCGTGGAAAGGAAAAATGGGCAGAAGGTTTGGAATTTTGGGTACAGGTGAAAGCAAGGCTCACCCAGTAATTCTGCATCTCTGCAATGCCCAGGAGCCCAGCTGGGTTAATGCTGTGCCATGATTTGCACCAGAGTCCAGGGCAGACTGAGCAGCCAAAATGCCCTGACAGATGAGCAATTCGATATCCTGTTTTACAATGATACAGCTCTTTGTTGAAACTTAATTAATACACAGGCTTGGGGACAAAATAAAAAAGCAAAAACCTCAAATCCTACAGAAGAATCAGTTGGAGAGAATGATTCCAACAGAGGATGGAAACTGGGCTGGAGACCAGATGGGATGACAGCCCTGCTCTGAGAGGACAGTGGAGTTATTCCGGGTTGTTTAACAACCAGCCTGATGTTTGCCTCCACCACTACAGCCAGCTGAGCCAAATTGGGCTCTCCTTCCTGCCAAAACAAATCTGTGGTAATTCTTTCTGTGTAAAACTGCTGCCACCTTCCCCAGCTGGCTGGTGCTGTACATGACGAGGGAGGCGTTCAGCAGATGTGTTTGTTGTTTTTGTGCCTCCCAGCTCCTCTTGCTGTACCAGGAGGGCTGCAGGGCTGAGCTGCAGCTTTAGGGTCTCTAACAACCACCAAAGCTCACTGCAGGTGCTGGGTTCCTGTGTTCCTGGGTTCCTGGGTTCCTGTCCCAAAAAGCAATGGGGATATTGATCTTCTGTAACAGCCCCTTGTAACCCGAAGTATTTCCATACATTAATCTGGGAAAACCTACATCTTGTTACAATCTCTGTTTTATTTAATTTTACTTTAGGCTAATAGTTATTTGGGTCAATTCTTTGCAGTTGTGATAAATTAATACATCATCTGTGATGGAGCAAAACTCTGTCAGGGCTTCTACTTACACAGACTCTTACTCCAATAGTTTTGCATTAACCAGATTTGTGATACTCAGTAACAGAAAAATCAGTGTAAAATTTGCAAATCTCTCAAACCCTCCAAATAATTTTAGAGGTAATGTGTTTCCAAAGCTTAAACAATGTGCTTATGGACCTTTCCTTTAGCAATATGCTCTGGGGTCGATTTTCCCATGTTCAAGGGCCAGATTGCAAATGTATTGGCTGGGAATGGAAGCAGAGTCATGCTCCAGCAATGATTCTTATTGAGTAACTATAGAAGAGAAAAGGCAGTTACTACCTGGCAAAGACCCTGCATTTTAAGCTTTCTTTACAAACTCTCCCTCTGCCCAAGCCTTTAGCGTGGAATTGCAGGAATTTATAGCAATATGTAGAAGAAGCTGATACTCAAGAGCAGTGGCTGCCAGGGACTGTATTTCTTTCTAAGGCTACTGTCAGAGGTGTTTCTTGCACAGCTACAGCTGGGAGGGTGACTGCAGAGGCACTGGATGCTCACATCAGAGCCTCTCCATGCCTCTCCCTCCCTGCTGGGCTGACAGAATGCTGCACCATCAGAATTTGCTTCTGCCTTGCTCTTCCCTTCCTCCCGGAGTGCCACTGTGTGGTTTGTGTGTTTTAAGCCTTGTTTTCAGGGATTCACTTCAGGCAGTTACTGATATTGCCCAGCCTGTGGCAGGAATCTGCCTCTGCATTTCTGGGTTTTCATGGGCTGATCCCGAGCTGCTCCAGTCACTGGGAATTCTCCACTGGAAAAAACTAGCTTCAGTCCTGGAAGAAGTGGATTGAGCTTCTCTGTCCATGCTCAGGAGATCCATCCTCCTCATTCACAGCTTACCTAAATCTGGTTTCACTGTTTTCCTTCTTTTTACAAGATTACATGAAACCATCCCTTCACTCTGCCTCCCCACCCCCTCTAAAAGAGCTGGTCTCATTCCAAAAATGGGAGTGTTCAGAAAGTCAAAAGCTTATTAATAGCTCTCTGCCTCTTTTTAATCTATTCAAAAAGCTGTACAGTGTGCAAAGCTGTTGTGACACGATTTTTCTTTTTGAATATCTCACCCTTTGACTGTCAGTATTTAAGGAAAAATGAAACTAATCATCAGTGAAGGCTGTAATGCTACTGTTTTATAGCTGCTGGGGAGCTCAGAAGAAAATTTTGTAAGAGAAGATATAAAAGAGCAAGAGAGAGAGAGAGAGAGAGGAGGTGTGTGCATGCATCTCACATTAGATGTTTCACAGAACAAACCAAAAAGTATATTCATTTGCAAAATGATATTAGTAAGATAAATTGGAAAACAGTGGAAAAAAAGGGCCATTTTTGTAACTTTGTCCTGACTGCTCCTTTCCATGCAGAGGTATGACATATTGCCCAGCCTGGCAGATTTTACTGAAGATGCAAAGTACAACATTTGGGTATGGATGAACTCTACTGTCCTCCAGGTAAGAGTTGTCCTTGCCAACATTTTACCTTGAACCCCAAATGACCTTTTACTATTGCTGGGGCAACATTTCAGCCAGACACTCTTCAGTATCAGTGGGGAAGCAAAGGATGTATCTCCTGGGAGGGAGTTCATGGAAATTAGTTCAAGATTCTCCTCTGAAATTGGAGGACAGAGTCATGGAAAAGCTAAATATAAATCAGTGCAGCTTATCAGGACATGACAGGTGAATTATAATAATCATATGAGTATTTTAATGTATGAAACCAAAGTACAGCACAAGTTGTTACAGGAGGGAGTAGCAAAGCAGAGGTGATAAAACACAGGCTGAACCTTATATGAGGCATAGAAAGAATTCCCAGAAGTGGCCATCCCAAAATTCCAGTGGATATCCCATGCCCATGGGGGTCTAAAGGCATAAATTCATATATATATATATATATATATATATATATATATATATATATATATATGCATGTATTTCATATCTATTTATACACACATTTGTCATTAGAAGGAAGTGGTGTGTCTGTGTAGAGCTGTGCATGTGTAATATAAAACAAAGCTTGCAAGGTGCCTGTAATTTGAAAGCTAGAAGGAATATTAAAAAAAAAAAAAAAGAGCTCCAATCATCAACCCTTTCTGACAACTAAAATCTCATTTACAACTCACACACCTTTAAGCTCTGGATTTCTTTTGCTTTGCTCCCAGCACTCCGTGCCACACACAGGCTCTGACATCTGGAACAGCTGAGACACTTCAGCACAGAAGATCAAACACTTCAAAGAGTCTCAGAGTGGTTTGGGAAAGGGAAAACCCAGTTGTTCTCAGAGTCAGGTAAGTGGTGTACTGCAAGTGATGTGTGGTACCCACAGCAAAAATAAACTCATGAATGCAGGCAATTGAACTGAAATTTCAGGCAGGTTCTGACCCTTGATGGCCCAGCTCAGCCAATGGTGTATGGACAGACATATTATCAGTGCATACCTGATGAGATTACAATTGTGCAAATGCCTGCAAATTGGTTTCTCTTTTCATCTGGTAATTTTAATATTCCACATACAGGAAAAAGGTGATGAAATAACATTTTTAACTCTGTAATTAGCACTGCAATAATGCTGGCTGTTTAAATTGGTTAATAATATTAAAGACGAGCTCTGATTTAATTATAGAGACACAAACCCAGGTATTTCTAAATGAGGATGGCTTCTCACCAATTGTATTTAATATAATTTTGCCTTCGTTTATCATGTAGATAAAGGCCACTGCAGAATGTGTCTGTGTTTGTGGAATTGCCCTGGATACCTTCAGAAGAGACAGAAAAACATGACAATTTGTAATCTGGAGAGGAAATAGAAATGAAAGCTTCCTCCTCTGCCCTTGCTAGTACCTCAAAAATAAATTTTAATATAATTTGAAAAATTCTGATTGTGGTACAGTTATTCCATTCTGTTTGGTTTCATTTCTGCTTCTGACATAGAGGTTTCTGGAGACCTTGCATTAACTCCACAGATTACAACTGGCATTGAACAGAGGTGTAAGTTATGAAGCAAATATAAAGGAGCATCCATTTCCATGTATGATTAAATGCTGACTCAAGGTAGTGCAGTATTTTTGATCCCCTAAGTTTAATAAAATTCAGGACAGGCAATAAGGAGTCGCAGACAAATTAAAATTTATTGAGACAGACAAAAATGCAACTATTTCAGACTACAGTTAAGCATTTACAGTTAACCAAAGGTAGCAAAATGCTCACATTCCACTTAACTCCTTATGGAAAAAGCATTCAGAATTTACTATGCAGTTCTACTTACTATGATAGTCTACATCCATCTACAGTAGGGACATCGAACTGAAACACGTAATATTTGGATCTCTCCTTACAGATCTACACATTGAACAGTAACAGACATCAACAGCATTGAGAAAAGTATAAAAAGACCAAAACCCACCTACTGTAGAAAGGGCTTTTTGATGTGTAGTAACTGTACAAAGCAGTCTGTGGGTGAAGGATGGCACACAGGAGGGACTGCAGAGAAGCCAACAAATGCAGGAAGCGAAGCTCGAGCGCCCTGGTCTGGGTCTGGTGGTGACCTTAGATCTACATCAGTTGCTGCTTGAGGGAGAAAAGGCTACAAAACTCCTAATATCAAAATATTCCCATGCCAGAAATGTACACTGAGACTAACAGACTAGGCTGGAGAGGCAAAGAGAAGCATTCACTAACAAACAGTGTTGTTTTAAATATAAACTTTACATCTTCAATATAAACTGTAGAATAAATATTAAATAAGCAGTTCAAATGATTAAAAATAATAGTACAGAATAGCTTAAAAAAAGGCAAAGAAAATAAAGAGGATTCTTTGTGTTCACAGCAAAGGCCAGTAATGACCCAAAAAACCCAGCTGTGCTGAAATCTGAACTCAACATTTTGATTTAACTACAGTAGTTAAAAGGAACATAAAGCAACGTCTAACAGTATCTCATAGACTGTAATATGAAAAGAAAATGAGATTAAAAATTGGTTTGTGTTTCTAAAAGAATGGGACAACTCTGATTCCATTTGGTGTCTCTAAAATAGTGGGACAACTCATATTCCATTTTTTACAATGAGAAAATGTTTGGAAGGTCAATGACTTGATTCAGATGGGAAGTAAGTCTTGCTTTGTAAAAAAAAAAAAGGAAAGAGAAAAAGAAAGGAATTGAATTAAATTAAGTTGGAAGCAAATTAAATCCTTTACAAAGCATGAAGAATGGAAGGGGCTTGATCTGGAAGAGCACTGGTACTTGGTAGAATCACTGGTTTCTTTATCACTATTTCATCAAATAGAAGATTTTCTTAATGCATCTCCCCAAACTGGACACACACACACCCACATGCACACACACATTTGTGCATAAATGCATACATACAGTCCCACAGAGATGTACACATGTACACATACAGGCTGCAGGTCCCCCACCACAGGGGGATGCCAGTGGATCACAAAAGGGCTCTGTCAAACAGCTTTGCAGGATTTGGGAACTTGCTCTCAAAGCAATCCAGAGTCTGAGCTGCCCTTCCCAGCACGTGTGCCCTGCTCCTGCCTGGCTGGACCCTGGGACTGGGCACGGCTGCCCTGCCCAGCTGCCCCAGCCCATAACATGGCAATTTCCCATGCTGGCTGGAGTCAGAAAAACACTTGCACGAGTCAAAGAGGTGACTGAAGGGTCACCTGGAGAGGGGGGTGTGCCTGCATCCAGGCCAGCATGCCTACAACAGTCTGTGTGTGTCTGTGTGTGTTTCTGGGTGCAGGACAATGTGCTACCAGGGGCCACCCGAGCCAGCCAAGGCCCCTGACCCTTCACCAGGCTGTGCTGGGCATGGAGATCTTTCACTGCGGCCACCCCATGTTTGAGCTGGTGAGTCTGGGAGACAGAAATTGGTTTACAGTTAGATATAAAGGTCTGATTTATAATTCCAACTCTGATTTGGAAGCATTGCATGTGGAAGATCACAGCCAGGAGACCACCAGTGGGTGGTGCTGCCACATCTGCACATGTAAACTCAGAGATCTTCACATTCACTTTTAAAGGCTTATTTGACAGCTTTAATTTAACCATCTTGCATGTTTGCACAGGACACAGCCCCCTGCATCCCCAGACCTTTTACTGCCTGCAAGGGCTCAGAGTGCCAGGCTTTGCCCTGGGGAGGTGCTGGGCAGGAGAAGGGATTTGCTCTGTGACCTTTGATGTAAGGCACAGCCCAGGATAAGCTGCTGTGGAGGGACACAGGACTGCCAAACCCTCCTAGCACTGTGTGGAGGATGAGCCCAGTCAGGAGGATAAGCATAATCTGCTGAGCTCAGATTTATGGCAGAATGAAATGGCAGCTCTGTGCCTCAGGCAGGTCTTGCACAGGACAGCAGAGCCAGACCCAGAGAGTGTGGGGTTAATTAAGAAAATACCAGAGGAAAACCAGAGAGGATGTTTGAGAAGGAACCTACTGATGGTGTTCAATTGATTCTCAAAACATCATATTTAGGGAGACAGAAATGCTGGGTTATCTGTTCCTCCTGCAAGTTGGTAAGATTTCTGTGAAAGGCAAATAGAAAAACTGTGCATATATGTGTGTGTCTGTGTGTAGTGCAGCTCATGGAAAATGATTATTACATATATTTTTTAACTCTATGGGAAAACCAAAGGGATTTATTTGAGGCAGGGCAGATTGCAGGCCTTTTGCAAATGACTGTGATGGCAGATTTTTGGGAGGATGCAGGGGCGTGAAACAACAAATTCCTCATGGTTTTACACATCCTTCTGCATTAATAATGATTATGCAGGCTTACTCTTTGTTCTCAGGTCATTAATCTGGATAAATAGGAAATAAAAGAGGAGAAAACAGGAGAGGCCCTGCAGCACATGGTACCTGAAAGGAATTCCACTTCTGATCACATCTGAAAGCACAGGTCCTACCCAGAGGGCTGCCAGGCAGGCACTGGCTTTGGAGAGGGCTGAGAGCCAACATCCCCGGGCCAATGTACCTAAAAACTGACTTCTGCCAATCTGTGTGGTATTTTCCAGCTTTCAACAGCCTATGTAGACAACCATGTTGTGACTCAATGCTGTCTGCACCTCTATATCCACCATTAACTCAGAAAAAAAATTCTAATTAGTTTTTGTTGTAAAAACCATATTTTTCATTCTGCAAAATAACTCACTGGCCAACCACAGACGCTGCTAAAATACTTACACCTGCATCCTAATGCAAGAGTGGGGTTAAGGTTCCTCTTACTGCTTCACAAAACAGCAAAAATAACAAAAGATCACCACAGCACATTACTGCATCCGAGAACTGCCATGGGAAAGGACACTGCAAATAATGGAATGTAAATATGCTCTGATACAAGAGCTTTGAATAGATGGGAGGTATTGAGGGAATCACAGATTGGATTTTAATTCTATTCTCTTTTAGGAGTGTGTACAAGTGTGCAGCACCACACTGAGCCAAGGGGTTATGCTTTTGAAATATCACCACCTAAAGCTGCTTTTTTTAAACAGGTATCTTTACATGAAGTAAGGGACAGTTCCTTTTGAGGGTTGGTGTCTTGGGCAGCATTGTGGCTTTGGAAGGAGGGCTCAGGGGAGAGCAGACAGGTCCCAGGTGAGCTGGGAGCAGAGGCTGCCTGTGTGATGTTGTTAGGGACCCTCCTGGTGAAATGAGCTCAGACAGCAGCTGAGGAACAGCTCTGGGGGTGGTTATGATGCTACAAATTCACCAAATACTCTCCTCTTAAACACTCTGAAAGTCAGATGGACTCTGTCCCCTGCCTCCAGGGCTGGGTCCATGACAGCTGTAGCATCTCTTAAGATCACAAAGGCCATGTTCCTTTATCAAAGAAAGAGTGTCAGTGAGCTGATTGTGCCCTGGTGGGAGCTTTGCCTTCAGTGTGAGCTGGACTAAGCCTGCTGGACTCATTCTCAGAGAATGGAAGGAAGGGAAAGTCCTGCCAGTGGGTTTTCTTCTGGATTAACCCCTGGTACTGGGCAGCCACTGTCCAAAGAGACTTACTCTTCACTGGGACATTATAAATATGGACTGGAAAATGAGGCACCTACTTTTCCTTCTTCATGAAAGAAAAACTTTTTCTGATATGATCCAGGTAACAATGTATGACACAAATTCTCTGACATGAGAGGGGCTTCTAAGCCTTTGTATTGTTTTTTTTTGAGCCCCTTCCAGGGTTCTTTCACAGGATGGATTTCATAAGTGGTGCAAGTGAGGATTAAGACACAAAATGGTTTTGAAACAAAACTCATTGCCCCTGTGGATAGAACAAAAATCCCCCAAACCAACTGAACAAAACTGTATTCCAAACAGTCCTTTGCTGGAAAAAAAGTTGTCATCCAAATTAAATTGGCAATACAAAATTAAACTCAGTAGAGAGGGAATTTTTGTGCCAGGTACTCTCAGATACAATTGCAGAGATATGATGTGAGTTGCAATATTGTGCAAAACGTGAGTCCTCATCATGATGGGCACTACCATATATAACCAATTTCATCATCCTTATCATCATCTTCATCTTCATCATCTTCATTAGCTGCTCTTACGTGAATCTTCAGTTTCCCTTCTTTGTCTTTTTTTGTTGCTTCAGGTTCCTCTTCCAAATCATCCAACAATACAACAGATCCACCACTGCCAAAATCCCCTGAGGTTTCTTGCTCTTCTTCTGAAACAGGTGAGCAGGAAAGGTCATTTCCTCACAGAACAGCAAACTCCACGTTAATCACTATCCTTGTCATGCAAGCCACTGTCATTTGCAATGCTATTTTTTAAATTAATTGGTTCAGCTATTCATGAAACAACCTTAAAATTTCAATTTTCATTCTGAACTGGGATAAATACGTATCAATTGACTCTGAAAAGTTTTTTTTTTTTTTTTTTGCATAAAATGCCCCTTTATGCATTATCCTCCTCCTAGAGGCTTGATTGGAAAGTTCCAGATCACATGCATGCAGGCCAGAAATCACTATTCCTTTGTAAATACTTTAATTCCATCACTGCTCTGTAAACCAGGCAAAAAATTTGTAAAAAATGCTTTTATTTGAGTGTATAAACCTCACTCTGCAAATATAGTTATAGAGCCGAATATCTGTGATGTTATTCTGGGCATCCTGGACCTTCTAGGTCTTTGTTCCTTCTCAAAAAAGAAAGCTGCACTCAAAACCATTGCTGAGGTACTCGGGAGGGCTGTAGGTGACATCTTCCTTGTCTGGGCACAACAGCAAATTGGTGATTTCACTTACCTACCTAATATTGTCCTGTCAGCAATTGTATTGGGTTTGGTTGCTAATGTATACAATTTAACACATTTAGGCCTTCCCTTGTCTGGAAAGTTCCAGTAGTTGTGCATTCCAGAGTATACAGAACAATATATTGAATAACATCGCAGAGCAACCCCAGACCCTTAATTTTAATATCACTAACTGCAATTTCCAGGCTGGAAGCAAAAATACCTTAACAGTGGCTATTGCTAACTTGTGCTGCACCCCTGCTGTCCAAAGGACCCATGAGGGCCCCATTTGTGTGTGAGCAGGAAAACAGAGGAGCACTTTGAACTGTGCTGCTCGTGTTTTCCCTTTTGTCATCATCCTCGGTGGCACAGCAATGGCAGGGTTACAGCAGTGTTAATTCCCCCATTGTCTGAGGAAAGCAGATCATTACTCACCACAGCTGACTGTGCCTTGCTTTCTGGAGCCAGCTATCTCATTGCCATACTTATCAACACACCAGCACTGCCCCGTGCTGCCATGGCACTGCGTGGCTTTGTAATAACCTTCTTCATTGCACCGGGGGATGAAAGCACCTGAATAAAATATAAGGAGTGCTCAGTAATGCAATCCTCTGCAGGAGCAAACACACAGAGAGGGTATTATGAACTCAGCACTTATATACATGAAGATCTTGACAATGTTGGCAAGGAAATACGTGTGATTATCTGGTGCCTGAAAGGGCGAAGGAATTATTTCTGGTGAGCTCTTTGCAGACACCCTGGTCCCAGTGTATAAATGTTTGTTCATATCCAGCACACGGAGGAGGGTGTCACACAGCTCTAGAGAGAGCTTCAGTCTGCCCCTGAATGATTGATATTGCCACAGAACCTTTTCACATTTAACTCCTGGTTTTAAACTTTTCTTCCCAACTGGATTATTACCCCAACTTCATTAGTTCTGCATTTCCCTCCATTTGCACTCCTTCAGTGTTTATCACATGAGTCTTTCCACAACACTGTAATTATCCCTGGAAGGTATCTGCCATCTGCTTGCTATTCATACTAATCTCAGGCACATCCCCTGACTTACTGAGAGTTCCCATGTATAAAAGAAGAAATAATGCATGGGCTTTACAGACAGGGACAACAGGATCTCAACCAGTAAGTCTTTGGATTTGAAGCCCAAGTTTTGTTTCACAATAAAACCAATATATTTCAGCTTTATAGAGTGTGGTTCATTCTGGCTTCTGCAAAGAGGGAAACTCTCAGGAGAAACCTATGTTATTGTTCCCACCATTTTCAGCAGATACAGCAAATGTACTTCAGTATGAAAAACCCTCTTGTTCTTTGAGATGAGTTAGCTTTATTCCCACCGGAGGTCAGTACATTCATTTTTCCCTTCTTTGTCAATTGCTTCAATTTGAAACATGACATAAACACACCCTTGCCCCCAAATTTCTTGTCTCAAACGATTTTTGAGAAAGTGTTTTTCTCCTTTGTCAAAGATACCAGTGATTTACTGGTGGTTCAGTAAAGTTTTTTAACTAGTTCCATGTGTAGCATCTATTCAGACAGCACATGTGTCAAAGGGGCCACTTCCACTACATTTCTCATAGGAAAAGATGAATGAGAAGGTGCTGCCCAAATGACACCAGATTTCCTATATAAAACATAAATGTGGAAGTCAGTCAGTCTCATGCACACAGAGAGCTACACAAAGTGAATCTGAATATCAAAACTCATTGTTCTGCAGATCTTCTCTAAAGTTTGAGTGTTGCTAATACACGTCTGGGAGATGAGAAGAGAAACCTTTGAACACTTGCAGAAATCTTTGTACATCAGATCAGTTTTGGAGACCACATCCATGACCGAGAATATTTTAAATAATGTCAAAGCAAGATCTTGTAGCAGGTTTGCTAACAGGTATCACCATTATGTTCATGTACAAATGTAAGCATGCTAGCAACTATCAAAGATTCATTTTAATTATTTATAAGGCAATAGTTTTAATAACAAACATATGTATTTGCCTTGGCAGGTTTTTGTAGGTTAATACCCAGTGTCCAAAATTCATCTCAATATCAATTAGGAAAGATTTTTTTTCATATTTATGCTCATGTCCTGCCTCTGATAAGCACTCCAGGTGTTTATCAAACCATACAGAACCTTGGGAAAAGTGGTCAGGTGCTGCCTTGGAGCTGGTGTAAATCAGCATAGCTGTACCCATGTCACTGGAGCTGCCCTTTTATGTCTGATCAACATCTGGTTCCAGGGAAGGATCAAAGGGGGAACCTCAGAGGCATTACAGGGTGAGCAGAGAAGAGCTTCTGCATTTTAAACTGATTTAAACTGCTTTCTCTTTTCCTAGGGCAATGCAACCTTTTCCTTCTTTGAAACAGGCCTTTTTGCATAGTTTCACTGTTTCTTGTAAGGTATGAAAATGTTCCACGCTGCCTATAAAAGCTTTAAAAGATTTAAAAATAAATTGTGGCCCAGGCTCAGTGCCAGCATAACTGTATGTGGAATAGATTCACACTTTGGGTCACAGTGAAGAGTGGAAGGTGCTTTTCCTTCTGCGTGGGAAATTCATGCTAATTTGTATGTAACACTGGAGCTTTAAATATTTATCTATGCATACTAATGTCGCAGTATTTGCCAACTATCAGAGGGAGGATACAGCATGTCCTCTGTGATGTGTCAGGTGCAGGTGATAATCTGGAGAGGATAGAGAGTGGCTGGGAACAAGTGTTGTACAACATGATGATTCTCCCTGTGAACTGTACACAAATCAGCCTGTTTTTGGCAGAAATGAGCTGGCTACAAGCTCTGCTATCCTGGAACATGGCACCCAGACAGACCATTTGCTGGGTTTGGCATCAGGGAACATCTGGAGCTTCCCTCTCCAGAGGTTCCTGCACAAGCCTGGACTCACAAAATGTGAGTCACTCCCCACAAACTGCCTCAAGCTACTGAATCCTGCTTCCCATCTCCCTTTGCCCTGGAAAGGCTTTAGTTATTCCACACAAAATGAACAGCACTGTTGCACCTGTGTCCTCTCTATGGACCCAGACCTATACTTTTTTTTTTGGTTTGCATCATTTCCTTATCTATATAACACTCCCCTTCCTTAGAGAACAGGAGGAGAATAATTATATGCTAAAGATAGAGGTAAAAGCCTGTCAGAATTAAGTACTAGCCAGCACACAGCTCCTGGTATTAGCTATTATATTAGCTGAATCCACAGGGTTGATATAGGAGAAAACAGTGATGGGAGCAGAAATTTATTACTTTAGTGGAGTGGGAGAGGCATTATCAGGCTGCACAGTTGTGTGCTCTAAAAGTACAGTCTCTGCAGTTAATTGTACTCCAGATAAATCTGGTAGGAAAAGATGAATAGTGCTGTTTACTTTTTAATTCAGTCTCCTGGGATGCTAGACTTCATTTGAAAGCCTCCAAATTCAACATATCTAATGGCAATGGCTTTGAAGTACTTTGTTGCAACTGTCATGTGTTTTGAAAAATATATAGAGAAGGAAATATCAAAAGTCATCATTTTTATCAATGGATACAAGTTAACAAAAACATTCTTCATGCTAGTGCCAAGACTGTAAGTGCTGTGCTCTCTCTGTCAGGGTCAGAGGAGGAAAGAGAATAATTAAATATTACTTTCCCTGAAAATACTAATCTCTCTTTTCCAACTTTACCATTGCTACAAGTCACGTGTATGTTTGAGCTTCCATTTGAATGATTTTTCAGACAGTGAAAAGACAATGTTTTCTGCTGTATAAATAGCTCTGATATCAAATTAAAATCTCCATGACAGGTGTCATTATGCAGGAAGACTTTCAGGGTAGGTGAAGCAAAGAGTTCCTCTTTATATTATAATTTTCTAGCTTGTGGAGCAACATGTGCCTGACACCTTGATTTGTTGAACTTCACCACTTTCATTCTTCTTCTATTTTTTTTTTTATTAATACAGTTGACTAGAAGTTATTTGTGCTAAGGGACCATTCTTACTGCTTTTACTTTGTCATTTTACTCCTGCTATTGTGATCAGATCCCAGTGACATGTGCTACAACCACCTGCATGTTGAACTACCTGCAACCCAGGCATCATTCTTCCCACACACCAGAATAAACTACTTAGGTTTCAACCTAGATGACATTTATTGCACGTAGAAAATAACACCAAAGCATAAAATAAATATGGGATAGTCAGAGCTATCTGTTAAGAACTGGGCTTCTTATTCTTTTAGGTGACTTTGAAAATCATGACACCCATGAGACAGAGAACATTGTGACTTCTTCTGTCACAACATTCCCTTGAACACAAATGCAGAATATTTACTGAATGGAGCACACAAATCCCAAGTGATCGATCCTCCCTTTGCTCCCACAGCTACGAACAGCAGGAGCTGTAACTCTGAAACATCCTAATCTTCATGTGAACTTGCTATGAAAGGATGATGGATCTAAACCACAGTAGTTTAGGAATGTTTACTATTAATTGAAACCAATGAATCCAGGTTGGGATTGTTCACAAGGCACCTGAACCTTGAGTCCAAATGGCAGTGGCACCTGGGAGTGGCAGGATCTGGCAGAGCTGAGCTGTTTGCAGGGTGTGCTGTTGAGGATGCAGGAGCTGCAGGCTCTGAGCAGCCCTGCAGCAGAGCTGTGCACACCCTGTGCTGCAGCTGGGGATGCTGTGGGAGCCTGACATGTTCTCCATGGTGGGGCTGAGCTCAGCCTCTCTGCTCAAGGGGGAAGTGCAGGGCTTGCATCTGTCCTGCTGCACCTCAGGGGCCGGGCTCTGTGTGCACAAATGTGCTGGGACACAAGTTTTGGTAAAACACCAGCACACAAACACCAGGCCACGCACCACTGGCTGATTTTAGGGTAGGGAATTAGTCACTTGAATTTTTTTCAGTTCAGCAACCTGATTTTTTGGCAATTAATTCGGAAAATACCAGATGGGGATTTATTTAACCTGATTTTAGATATCCATCTGTCATGAATCAATTCAGTCTCCCAACAGGCACAAAAGAGAGGGACAGGCAGGACCACATCTTACAGCATGAATCATCCTCTAGGCTGCCTAAAATGAGGTGATATAAATTCCTGTTTTCATATACACAGAATATACTGAAATATTTTAAAGAGTGATTAGGCCAAATTGAGCCCCAAGGAAAGCCTGCATTGTATCATAACTGGAAGGGAACATGAATGCACCTTCAGTCACCCTTCAAAAATGGGAGCCTTGAGTATCAAGCAGCCTCCCAGTACTTACTCTGACCTGTGAGGTGATGAAGGCAGTATTAAGCTCTGTGCAGACAAGGCTTTGCATTTCTGGAGAGCTGTAAATTAGCTCTGAACCCGTTGCCACGCTGACACCTGTTCTGTGTGTTGCTATCTCATTATTTGTTTAATTTCATAGTGTCAGGCCTACGCTCGGTGCTGCATATTCCCGACTCAAAACATTAGTCTCTAATTGAAAAACCATTACTGCATATAAAGTTACAATAATCACAGAAGCTTTAATTAGTTGAGCAAATGAATAGCAAGTAATCGAACTTACCCAACAGACTCTTCCCTCTACTTAGCTTTTGAATTCTATTCATTTCATTCTGGCAAGGAAGACCTAAAATATAATGTATAAGAATCAGTTTCCAGATGGTACAGGACAGGCTCTGTAATGACTGGCTTCACTGCTGACATGAAATGTAGGCTACTGTACACCTGGGACTGAGAGAAGCCCATATGCTGGTACTGTACTGCAAAACAAATTTATGTCATTAGCTCCACTAATTAAAAAAAAAAAAAAGAAAAAAAAAAGGCAACACACTGTAGTTGAGAGTAGTGTTTGGGGGCCATTTTAATTGTTAAACCATTCTACCTCTCTTTTCACCAAACTGACATCATGCCAGCTCTCTGATTTATGACTTGCTAATTGGCTAAATTCTGTGTTAATAAAAGAGTAAATTCTTGAGCTTTCTGTCAGCAATAGAGCTTATTTCTAGACTGTGTGCAGTGACACTTACTACTTTGTTTGATTTAATGATCAAGGGACGTTAATATAGTTCATCTGTGACAATAAACATGGTTCCAGAATGCCCTTCACACTGGTGCTGGGCAAGAGGGCTTTTTAACACACCTGCCTGCCAATGAGCAAGCTCTACAGGCAGGCCCTGAAACACAGGGAGAGCCAAAGAGCTCCTCTTTGCATTGCAAATGGCACAGCTCACCGCCTGGCTTCTGGAAGCAATAGCACCACTCGTTGTTGGAAAGCTTCCCGTCCTTGAAGGAGTCGCAGGAGTTGAAGAGTGGCTTGACACAGGGCTCGTACTTATCCAGATAAATGGCACTGATCTCCGAGGGATCCAGCAGCAGGTCATAGTTCATGTCAAGTTTGTTGAACATCCAGCCCAAGGAATCCTTACAGATTGGTAGGATGCTGGTGTCAAATCCTGTAAGAAGACAGGCAAATATTCCCCAGCTGAACCCCGGCATGCCCCCAGCACAGGAGCCACTGCCAAGGTGAAGCTCTGCCAACTTTTCTTTTTTTGGCTGGACTCTGAACATTGAGCTGATTTGCCCAAAGCAGAACAAAGTCCTAAGGCTGAACTGACTGTGTAAAGCTTAAAGCCCAAGAACAGCTACAAACCAGAGCACTACTCACACACTGTGGGAGCTGTGGGGTAGAGAGGGCTGAGATTCAGAACTGGTTTCTGTAACTTAAAAGTATCTCTACTCAAAAAATTCTTGCTTTTTTTTCCTTTCAGTCCTCAGTCCAAGTGTGTTGGCCTGGTTCCAGGAAACTAAAATGTAATGAGAAAAGGCTACACCCACCATATTTTCAAAGTAGACTGTATCTGAATGCAATTTAAATCTTGTTTCTCATACTTGTTTCTAGTTGCCTGATCACATTCTTTCCTGCTGTGCTCTCACCTTCTACCTCTCATCCTTGCTTTTCACTTTTCAAAGGCCTGTCTGTGGTTTGTGACAACAAACTGCTTTGATCTGGACTGTGAGCTGTCTGGGGGAGGCAGGGGGAGAGAAGAGGTGAGGTGTCTCTGTTGCTCACATCACTCTGAGGGAGGGCACAGCTTCAGCTGGAGCTGCCCAGAGCTGCCCATGCTCTTGTATGCTGTACCAGCACCTTCCTGCAGCAACACAGGATTCTGCTTTTCCAGCGCTTTGGAAACCATCACCATCATTCATTTTAATAGCCCAGATTCTTCAAAGACTGCTGCAGCAGCAGTGGTTATCACAGAAAGCCCAAGTCATGCATATAGATACCACTGTGTATATGAGATACACGTTCCAGTACCCTGCAGTCTCCAGAAAAACAGGGGAATGGGTATAACACTATAAATCCACACTGCCATGGTATTTTTTCAATGCTTAGACTAAATTCCAAGTTATCTACAATGTAAGGAAGAATATTTGCAATACAGAGATAATAAATCTGATAACAAGGGTATTGGTTTCAACCAGAACTCAGAAACTTGAATCCATTGGTTGGGGATTTGCAGGGACAGAGGGCTCCTGACACCCTGGGCCTCTGGTGCTCACACTGCTCCAGCTGGGAGCAGTAACCTGCCTGTGCACTGCTCACTCTGCTTTGGGCCACATAGAGAAGCCTGATGAGCTTTTTCCTTCAGCTGCAACTTTCACTGAAAGAGGTTAAGCTTAGCTTTATTTGCTGTACATGTTCCTTTCAGGATGCTGCTTTGTTGAAGTGCAAGCTGAGATGTTGCTGGAATCATGCTGACAGTTTGTTCAAGCTCTGCACCCTACTTGCTATTTTAGGCATTAATCCAAAGGAGAGCAGGGCTTTTTGCTGGAAGCTGTGGTTTTTGTATGCAGCTGTGGCTCAAGGTTGTCAGTGACACAGAGGGACAATCAGAAGGGTTAACTAATGGGAAGGTCTGTGTCATTCATAATACATGTTTCTGTAAGGAAGGAGGAAGGTAATGCCATTTCCTCAGGGCTAGAGGCAGCTCAGACAGGGAAGAGAGAAATCATGCTGAACATTTCATCACATTTTTATGCTGTTATCTCCCATAACATTATCTAATCATGTTTGAGCACAGTGAAAAAGAACAAGGCTGTGTGAATAGATGTAGGGGGGAGCTGCCTTGCTGAAGCAATTAGAAATATTGACTTCAATTATTTAAGTCATCTGAAGAAGGCGAGCAGGACTTGGTTGCTGTGCAATCTTTTGTCAAGTGAAAGGATTTAAGATTCCTCACCTTTGCCTTTACAGAGCAACAGGAGCAGGGCACTCAGTCCTGTCCTGTGCAGGTGTTTGGTGCCAGATTCCCCAACCCAAGGCAGGTTAAAAGTAGTCAAACAGGCAGGGGTGGATCATTCAGCTGCAGGGTGGAGTGGGATCAGCTCCAGCTATCCCAGTTTAACAGTCTCCAGGAGAAAAAGTTTCTAATGTCTGCTCTTTTTCTGCACAGATGCTCTCTCTGACAATGGATTTTACATGCTGTGGTGGCTCTTACTGCTGCAAAAGATGAGAAACTGCAAGGTATTCTGTGTCATCAGTTGGGTATGGTACGTGTTGCTCAGCCCCTGATGGTCTCTAAAGTCATCTCTTAACTGGCAGGGACCAAAGAAGGGAGATCTGGAATGAACTTGCCCCTGACAGTACCTGTAGATTATTTCTGAGTCTTGTCCTCCCTGTTGGGAAATCTCCACCTGTGTGTGCAATGGGGATACACCACCAGCCTGCCCTCAGAAGGGATCTGAGCAAATCACCAGCAGTAACTGCAGTGAGTACAAAGCTGCTCTGTGACACCATCAGGGCTTGGTGGGAGATACAGCTGGGAAAGGCCACTCGAGAAGACAGTTAATTACATTAATTGAGGAGGTTTTGATTATAATTTCTTATAAACAAGGAAGCTTTCACTGTTGTGACCAGAGTTCCAGATTAGATTTATTAAGAGGCTGGTTTACTAAACAGTGCTGGATTATCAGACAATGTGGTCTGGAAGTCCTGAAATATTGAAGTGGTAAGTGTGACAGAAAGTCCTTAGCTAGATGGTTATTATCAGTGGAAAGTTAATTCTTTTATTGTCCCCCAATATGTTATTGAAGCAGCTCCACTTCATATTGTCTCGTGGTAAAAGCTACTGCCCATAAATTGCATCTGCAGCCCAAAACCAACAACCCTGGATGCTCACAGCACCCAGAACCAGAAGTGAAAGCCAAATGTCCCCTAAATGTTCAACAAAGGCTCTGACTCACAGCATAACCAGGGCAGCTTTTGGAAAATGGCTTTTGGAGCTCACTTACCTTCCCTGGGATGTCAGTCTGCTCCCACTGGCCTGGTGAGGCCCAGTGATATTGACTGAATTAACTTATTTTTAGAGTCTTCTGATATATTTATCTATAAATATGATGCAATTTTCTGGATGAAATAAACCACATACTATAATGCTGGATTTCCAGCACAACAGACCCAGAATAAGCAATCTCAGTGAGAACTCTTCTGCATCTTTCTGTTCATCAGCTCAGTGCTGCAGTGCCTTTGGTGAGAAGCAGGAGAATGGTGCAGGCTCCACATCCCTCTTGGCTCCTTGGCACAGGCTGCCCACACAGATGCCAGTGAATGTCAGCTGAGGTGGTGGCTGCTCTCATTTGGACACCTGCTCACAAGGACCTGGACTAAGACCATCTTGTTCCTCTTTTCAACTGACAGATGTTCAGCATCCTGACAACTTTCATTCACTACAGAGCTGGAAGGAAATCAAGCTGGTGACCTACACGTAAAAGTCTATCATCCCATTGACACATAAAATGCTCCACCTCCTCTGAATTAAAATGGAATTAAATTTAAAAAAGTCTTTAGGTGAAAATCCTTATTAAAAATAAACACACCTTCTGGCATGGAAGAATTATTTTTCCCCTTCAAGAGTTGACTTACATGAGCCATTTTTATTTTATTAAAGTATACTACAATTAAATTAACAGGGGTATAATTAACCTAATTTCCCCCATCGCTTAAAATAAAAGGAGGAGGAGAAGAAATGTTCCCCAGAAAAAAATCTTTCATATTGCCTAGACCTCTAGTAAAAGAAAAACAACACCCACTCCAACCAAGGAGACTGTCTGGATACAATATGGGGATGTTATGAATTATCAACAGGCTCAGAAGCAATTTGAATCTGATCTTGCTACCTAATTAGTTTTATTATTTCCCTATGTCAAAACATGTCCCCGAGTTTCTTACATCATTTATTGAGGAGATTTTAATTGCACAAAGCCTTCAGAAGACAAAGTACCTGGCCCAAGGTGCTTTGCTGGGATCAGAGAGCTCAGGGAAGGAAGGTTTGAAATCTAAACACAATGATCTTCCTCCTGCTTTTCCTTTCAAGAGACTTACAAAGAAAATAAAAAGGAGTGTACTTTTTTTCCTTCACCTGGGGGTGAATATAATACACTCAAAATTCTTATTTACTCTCACACTAACATCTTGAAAAATTAATGCAGCATGGAGAAATCTCTGCTGGAAAACCTTCTCAGGACAGCTGATGTGTCGGAGGCATTGTAGCCATGGCATGCCACCATCTGCTCCTTTTACTGCCATGGGGGCACATCCAAAATGGATTATTTGAGGATGTTCATGCCTTTTCAAACCCTGCAGGCACAACCAAACCAGTTCAGTTTAATGAAGGGATGTGTGTGGTGAGGAGAGCAACAGAGGCTGAGCCATAAAAGAGGGCAATGTGTACATCAGAGTGTGTGTCCTGTTTGCCAGGATTCACAGACATTCTTTTCTACAGCTTGGGTATGTGAACTTTGCTTTAAATTCTGAGCCCTGCTTAAGGTGTCTTTCATTTTTACAAATGTTTGAAGTTGGAGAGAGCCAAATACTGCTGTCCTCACCCTGTGTGTATTTTCGGTGCGACCAGAGAGAATGTGAGCTGCAGAATTTGGCACATGCAGATTAATGAATGAATATTGTTGCAAAGTCTCAAAAAGAAAAACAAACCCAGGTTTTGTGGCATTTAAAAATGGCTTAGGCATCTAAACTCATAAAGTTTCTTTCTTTTTTTTTTTTTAATTGATAGAGAAGAAAATAAGAAAAAGTGCCAAACTAAGTCAACAGTCTAAAAACGAACATTGCTGAGATCAAGTCTTTAAAATCATCGGGCAGCCTTTCAAATAAAAGCTGCCAGGAATCAAACCAAACTAAAAAGAGATAACAGCTCCTCTGTGAATCAGAGCAAACACTGCAGAATTACCAGGAATGTTTTTCTCACTGAAATTGCTTAAAAAAAAATAAAAAAAAAGCCTCAACACCTTTAGGATTTGGCCTCTGGCAAGGTCATCATGAGGATGTCACAAATCATCTGCATAAAAACATTCTTTTGACAATCTGATAAAATGAGATTTCCTGTGATTCTGGGCCTAAAGGACTTCAAATAAAGTTTAAAGCCTCTAAGGCTTTCTGTCATGGGGTTTGAAATGAATTCACATCTGGAAGCCATGATTAGCTGTACATCCAGTTGCTTTTTGCACTGTGGTTTGGATCCTCTGTATGAGAATATCTTTTTTTGGAGCACTGTTTCAGAAATAAGTAGGACATATGGTTTTAAAGACATTGCCTTTGTTGCAAACACTGTGCAAAATAAGGGACACCTGAAGAAGGATCATTTTCACAGAACATGACTTGTTTTACCACAGAGTTTTAAGATGTGTGGTGGAATTGCTGGGTTTGACTGTAGTTTTGAGCAATACAGCCCGTGGTATATTGTGTTTTTATGAAGAGGCAATCTGCTGCTATCCCAGCCCAGATGCAGCACAAAAGAGAGGGGCTCTGGAGACCTGGACCAACACAAAATGCCCACCCTGATGTGCTCCTCTAGTGACCCTGCAGCCTCTGTGGTGTCACTCTACAGGGACTCCAGGTGAAAAGAGCCATAAAAGCAGCAGCTGCGTGGAACCTTCAAATTCTGGGTTTGGACCCTGGCTTTACACAGCTCATCCCAGAGAATCAGTAAAGTGACAGTGAGGCACACACCTAGATAAAATTTGTGCATCCTACTTTGCAGCCCAAGGGTCCATGTGTTTTGGGACACTGTTTAAAAGAATTAATGAGTCCTTACAGAAAGTGAATTTGCATCTGCTCTCTGATGAGCATGACCTCTTTTAATGCTGTTATCTGAATCTTTCCCCTCCCTGGTGACTAAATGACATCAAAATCAGTCATGTTGGCTTAACCCACAGAGAGTAAATGTCCTCTAGACTGTTCGTCTTCTTCCTTTCTTAAAAAAAAAAAAAAAAAAAAAAAAAAAAAAAAAAAAAAAAAAAAAGAAGCATCAAAGGAGGCAAAGCTGGTGATATTAAATACCCAGGACACAATGGGCTCCAGCTTTCTGCACCATTTGACTCTTCTAGCTCCCTGGCTCAGATGTGGATGTTTTAATTATTCTCCCCCTTACATAAACTGTTAGCAGAAAATGTTCAAGTAAAATCTAAGTGAGTTTTTTCCAACATTGGCATAATGTTCCTTATGCTTATATGCCATATTTTCATCTTATGCCACTGACACTGTGTCAGAAAATGCCTGGTTATAAAAATGGTGGTTAAGCAGAGACCAGAGTCCAACCCCAATAAATTATTTGGATGCAGCCAATTGAATTGGAAGGTGATGGGATTTAACTGTACAGACACAAACTATACCATAATAATTAACCCCAGTACTTGAGAGAGCTCCCTGAGCAGTGTCAGTTACTCATGCAGAGGTGATCTCCATGGCCTTCAGACAGCTGTTTGCCTGATTAACTTGTGCAGGTCTCTCTGTGTCTGACTGCCAGTTTCTAGAGCAGTTTGGGCCAGAGAGAGAGGACAGAAGGACTGCAGCTCCTTCAGAAAACAGCATTTATTTGCAGGATCAGGTCTCAGCTACCTGCTTATTCACTGGCACCTGCCTGACAGGATGTTGCAGCACCAACAGCAGTGCTCAATTAAATTCTCTCAGGTTGGAAGCTCCCACACCACCCAGTGTTGAAGGGAAAGGGTTTCTTACTGCCTTGTGCTGTCTCGGAGCTCGTGGGTTTGATGACACGGTTGGCATCCTCGTGCAGGGCCCCGAACCAGTCCTTCAGCCTGGACGCCAGGCTCCTCAGCTCCTTGTCTGTGCAAGCTAGGAGAGAACAAAGCACCAGGCTGAGTCAGGAGCACCAGGGAAAAGCCTCTCCCCTGAGAGTCCATTAGAAAAATCGTGTTTATGGTTGTAAAGTTCTCCTCATTAAGAGCTCTGAAGGAAAAAGAGAAGGTCAGGGAAAAGGAAGCAAGATAAAATGAAAATGTAAGTCATTATGAATTTTAAGTTGTACTCAAGTACTTCCTTGGAAGCTGACACGATTGGTGATGGAAGAAGTGTCACGCAGAGCTCCCTGCCAGTTGGCAATTAGAGCTATGTGACTATTTAACTTAAATGTTTTCACCTTTTAGGATTTTAGAGAAAAATATCAGTCAAACAGATGGGGAGGAGGGACATCCTTGCCTAGACATGCTACTCGAAAAAGATGCTAGGCATAATTTATAACCACATTTGGCTTTGTATAAGGCTATTATCACAGTAATAGAAAATATATATACTTATTTATATACAGAAAAAACTTGTTATGTTGCTCTAGTTCTGCTGTGAGTGAGACTCTACCACCTCTGAAGATTGTCAATTCTATTTTGTTATCTAGGTAAAACATTTATTTTCTTATAAATTTTACTGAGAAGTATCTAATTTTCCCAGAAATTTCTGCCAAGATATTAATGTTCAGCTGAAGCAAATATTTTTAGGGAAGAAAGCTGCATTTCTGTCAAAAAAAATTTCTTATTTCTGTATCATGTTTACTGCTTAAAATTCACACACTCAGGCAATTTTATTATTCCTACTGTGCACTCATTCTACATTTTAAATGACATTTCTTGAAATACAGAGCAAGACTTTATGCCATAGAGGCAGACATCCTTCACAGTCACAATAAGTCTTCTCCATCTCACTGCACATTATAATATCCCTCCTTCAACCTTATTGAAGAACAATTGAGTCCCACAGCTCTCCCAAGTTTAACTCACTGCTCCAATGACAAGGAACTTGCTGATATGTCACAGCTGTTCTGAGGATTTTTTTGTTCTCACACTTTTGTTTGGGACAGGAATAACTTTGAAGTTAAAAATAGAAATTATAACCTTGTGTAAATTTCAGGGGGAGAAAAGGATTTCCCCATTTTTTTTTTTCTGTAACACTGAAAGGATTTGATAAATTTTCTTATGAAAGATAAAGATATGAAGATCCTTAATCCTTTAAAGCTGAGTTCAGGTAAGGAAAAATCAGGTCTTAAACAAAAAATCCCATCAATGTAAAACAAATGGAAGACAACGCAATACTAATTGTAAAGTCGCCTACCTTGCT
This sequence comes from Passer domesticus, assembly GCF_036417665.1. Lineage (NCBI taxonomy): Eukaryota > Metazoa > Chordata > Aves > Passeriformes > Passeridae > Passer > Passer domesticus. The sequence continues at coordinate 8,112,510 of NC_087486.1, forward strand.
GAAAAAGCTACCACTTTATTTTCTCACTTGAATTAACATTCCATTTTACTCATGGTAAACTATTTTCATCTTTCCAAGTTGGGTGGAAAAAAAGAGGATTCATTTGTCCAAGAAATGAGTAACATAATTTTATTGTGCAAACCTGATACTTATTAAATAATCATGGTGGCACACGTCACTTTTAGGTGTCACTTTTAGGAGGCCAAGGCTGGAACTCTGGACTACAAACATCCACTCCTGTGCCTTCTGGACAGGTACACTGAGCTTCACAGACAGTCAAAGCTCCAGGAAAAAAAAAATAAAGAAAATTCCTTCTAGAGCCATTTGCCTGACTCAGATTTGTGTACTTCCAAACACAAAGCCAACCCCAGACACCCCAGCAACCCAAAGGAAGCCAAATGCTTTTGGGGACACTGGATTTGCTCCCAAACTCACCCTGTATGGAGGGCAGGAACAAGGAGCACACACCCCCTGTCCCCCAGCCTCAGCACCCTGCAGGATGCCCTCCCCAGGCCCAAATAAAGTCTCTAAAATAAATCTCACAAAGTGGTCATTCGGTGTAAACTGCATTGACTGGGGTAATTGGAATCCATGCTTTTAAATTGCAATGCAAACCAGGACTGAATGCACAGCATAGGTGGGACAGAAGTAATTAATTAATGGTAAACAGAAGTAATTAATGGCAAATCAGACTTGGAACAACTTGTCTCTATAACTGAGCCAATCAAACATGTCAGGGTCTGTAAAATGCCATTTATAATGAAGCTGTTACAGTTTTTCCATGTCTGTAACTTCAGCCATGTTGAGAAACAGCTTTTTTGAGGGCAGTGTTTGAGAGTGAACCCTGGGTGAATTTATTGCTTTTGTTTTTGCTGACCACAAACCCTGCAGATTTCCTTTGGAATTTGATCTGAGGCAAGATGGACAGCAAGCCCAGAACTGGAGTTTTCTGCATTCTGGATAGTTTTCCTGTGAATAATTGAGATACTCCTTAGGTATGCTGGTTAAGGATGACTCCAGAGTGAGTATGAAGTTGAGGTTCTCTCTTAGGATTGCAGTCTTTCTTCACTAGAATAAATACTGTTTCGTGAGTCAAACAGGAGCCAACTTTGCTATTAAGATGGATCGAATAATAAATTTCTGGACAAGACTTCAAAAATTTAATGCAAAGTTCAGTTAAATTTCTATTCAAGTATTTAATGCCCTCAGTCTTACTTTCTCCCACACACTAAAATAGAGGAAGTATAATTTTATTTTACATTTCATGCATTAAATTTTATTTTAATGCTACCATGTCTGGTTAAAAATATCCTGCCTTTCTACCCAATGGAATTTCATTCCATTTTTATTTATTTCATTTGAACATTATCAGAGGCATATAATCATTCTGGATTTGTTTGGTTTGGGGCACATTTGGGACACTTCAAAGTGGATTGACATTCAGAGGGCAGAAGTTTCATACAGACAAAATCAGTGCTCTGGCATCCAGGAACCAGAGCACTCAATGTTTTATTTCTGGTGGTAGGGCCCATTAGTTATATATCAAACAATTAGCTTGGAGGAGCCCCTCATCTGAGATCCTTACATATAAATTTACATTAGTAGAAGTTATAAAGCATTTTTAAGAACCCTCTTCATGAAAAATGCAGTGCAAATGTACCTCTTCACTATTAATAGAAGTTCCAAGTCACATTTCTCAGATAAGAAGAACAGGGCTGTAGGAGGAATGGATGTGATAATGGGTCTCTTGCTATTTGAAGATTTATAAGGAGAGAACACCGGGGTTGCAAACAATATGGATATTGACATGACTAGAAGCACTGATTTAAAAACCCAGGCTGAAGGGAATCACCAAGGGAGAAGACTCTCCACAGCCCCTCTCTCACAACTGGAATCTGTCCAGTCAACTGTCAGCAACCATTTAAAGCTCTGAAACAGACCCAAGTGCAAACATGTGTAAATAGGCACTTTCACTGCTGTGTGCCTTCTCCCAGATAAGAGACCCGGGCTTCAGTTCATCTGCTCCACCTCTTAAAGAGAAAACAACCCACAGTTCTTCACCCTTGCTATTCCACTGATGTCAACAAAGCTTCTGCTTTAGCAGCCATCTGATATCAGCCCCTCCTGTAACGTTAATTCCTGGATCCTTCCCTGCTGATGGCTCTGATGACCTGCTCACAGCCCATGGCTCCCCTGAGAGCAGCAGGCTGGGGTGGCAGCTGCTCCAGCCAGGGATGGAGAGGCAGGCAGGCTAAGAGCAGCTCCCCAGCCTGACCCAGAGCACAGTCCTGCCCCTGGGGCGGCAGTGGGACCTCGAGCAGGGCAGAATCTGTCCCTTCTCTGAGTCTCAGCAATGAGAATGCAGGGGAGGATATGAGAGCTGCTGGACCCAACAACATCCTCAGATCTGCATCTGCTGATGTGACAAATTATCCTGCAGAAGTGATTTATTAACAAGCAACTAAAGTGCAGATTTATTCCCGAGGGTGAAGCACTTGGTCCAGCAGTTATTTATTCCTCACAAACTGAAAGCACTGTTGCTAAATACCTATTTTCACCAAGCAGAAAGCATTAATCTGACCTAATGGAAAGCCATTAGCATGCTGTAAAGGCTCAGGCTTTTATGGGCCTGCTTTTGTTATAGACTTTTGCAGCTCTACAGATACTAATCTATATACATTGGTGGCGAAAATTAGCAGTATAATATTTAATTTCACTCTTTCAGATAGGGACTTTCAATAGTACTTAGTGATAGAAATCAACATTAAAACTGAACTTACCTGTAGATGCATAAGATTAAATCAATACTGAATCACATCCCATTTCTACTCCAGCCTAGCAAAGCAATATTGTAAAATCTCCATCCACTAACAAAATAAAAACCTCCAAACCTCACAAGTCCTCCTGCAGTGAATTCTAAACAAAACTTAATACTTAGGAAGCCCATTCCTGCAGGATCATATTAGTGTCTCACCTGCTGCTGGAATATTCTGGCACTGTGCGGCTGACAAGAAGTCCATAGTCCAGGAACAAGTTCCAGTGGTATGTTACACTATCTCCCAACAAGCAAAGTATGCAACCAGATCCACAGAATGTGTATGAAAGGTTTTGTGTCATTTGACTTTCCAGTCATCTCTCTGGCATCTGTCTGTTGCCTTCTCACTCCTACTGTTCTTATTCTAATAGTAATTCTTACAAATAGTACTACATTCCTGCCAATTACTTGTGGAAAGGCTCGTTCTTTGGGTTCATATTATTGTTATATAATACTAACTAGTCTGTGAGGTAGACACTGAGGAGCCCTGAATGCCAAAGGGATGCACCCCTGAGAGGTGGAACAGCTTCAACTCTTTCTGTACTGTAGAAGGAAAGAAACTGCAAATGCAGAGAAATAGCAAAAAGGAATATAAAGTTGGAGCTTTAAAAAATGCATATTTAGTTACTGAGCTAGTGTTCTTCCCATGCAAATTAAATCTTCAGCTTGGGCACAAGCCACTACTTTTTAATAACCTGCTTAAGGATGCAAATGTGCTGCATGGAGCAGAATCAATGGCTTGTGGTCGAGGTGACCAGCCACAAAACATAAATAAGAAACAGAAACCTTTGCAAGAGAGCCCATGGACTGAGATGCTTTTTACTCCCTGAGCACCAAGAGGTAGTGGATGTATTATTGGAGTCCAGCCCTGCCTGCTGCCTGGATCACAAACAGAAACCAGCCCTGCTGGTGGCACATGTGAGTGGTAACAAACTGTGCAGTCCTGTGAGCCTGGAGGACAAGTCCATTTAGTTTTGATTAAAATGTGATATACCACAAACCTAAATGACATTGCCCAATAGTGATATATTCCTCCACTTAGAAGTAGGATAGACATTATTCCAGCAATTCAGAAGGGAAAAAACTCTCATTTTTTGTATTTTTGAAGACTAACTCAACAAAATTATATGGTAAAACATATTTAAAAACAATGTGGCAACACTTCTTAAAAAGGTTTGACATAAATATACCTTAGCATGGAGTTTGACAGGAGACCTTTTGTTCTAAGTAGTAATTTTTATATTATCTTTGATTTTTGCATGCTTTGTAAAAAGAAAATGCAGCAATTTTAACCACGCTTTCTCTGACAAACATAATTATGTTTTCTTGTAGGTAAGTCAGCATCTTATTTCATCCTGCTATAATTGTGTCCACACGTGTGTTGATTATTAAAACAGGCAGTTAAAAAAATTATAGCATCTTTTGGGCTAAGAGGGTGGGTCTGCTCCCAGAAATGCAGAATAGTGCTCTAAACACTGCTGCTGCAGGAGCTGCTTTGAAAGTAAGCATCAAGATAAATTCAGGGCTGTGCTAACCTTCCACTTCCAATCCAACTCCACACAGATGCAGATAAACATACACACATCTGTGTGACTTGCAGATGACTCCCAAGTGTTTTATATGTGATATTTTGGTGATGCAATGCTGGCAATAATGGCCTCCACAAATATTTCACTGTTCGTGGTTGGAAGGAGTAATGCTCTAATTTGCTCTTTTCATTGAGGCCTCAGGCAACTTCTTATAACAATAAAAAATGAAGTATTATGCCAATGATTTTATGAAGTAGAAAGGAATGGATTGTTTGCTGTTACTATAAGGAAAGGTAGTGCATTCCAAACATGCCTTGATGGTCCAATCAATAAACAGCTCCTGTAGTCACCAGCACTTCATGACAGAGCTCTATTTGGATATATTTGGATATATTTGGATATATTTGTCTCACTACATTTTTGGCACTCACTGGCTATTCTTCCACAGGGTTGACCCTATGCTGATAACCACCTCTGATCCTCCTGTCACTTCTTTTGCCTTTTCTTGCTTATATATACAGCAGCAGATGCCAAGATCCTGCAGTTCAGACTTTGAGATGATTACAGGAGCAGCTGAGTTATTGGGAAGATGAAATAGGCTTTGATCTGGAGCTTCTTTAAAATGGCACATTTAAAACACAAAGCTCAGCTAGAACTCTGTGAACCAAGACTGAGAGCTACAAAGCTGGAGGCAAAGTGTACATCTGCTTTCCTAGTACTTACTGCTACTTCCTTTTGTGCTCATATTAATTGTGGAAACCCTGGAAAGTGCATCTTTGCCAGGTGATTAAGAAGCCTGGAGTTTTATTTTAAATACATCCAAAGTATAATGATGATGGGAGACTTTCAGAGCCAAGCAGGAAGCTTGTGGAAGTAACATCCCTTGTGACATTCTGGCCATGTCAGGTACTACTTAAAATGTTATCTTCTGCATGGTTCTTAGCCTCCCAAAATTCATTTGCCAGCTCACTCTAATGTTCTCATTCAATTCTGTCATAACACCTGAAAAGTGGAATATACTTACATCAATTGAAAACTAAAGCAGAGCAAATAAAAATGTCTGACTGAGAGGACTTTTCCAACAGTTCATGCAGCACTCTGGATAAAAAAAAGTCTTTATAGAGTCATCATCTCCCTTCTTGCCTTCCTTCTTCCCTCCCTCTCTGTTTTTCACACTGCTCTGGACAGATGTCCCCAGCAGATCTCAGAGGACAGACTCCAGCTGGCTTTAGCCATGGCCTGCCCAGCACTGGCCAATTTGGCAAGAGGGCTGAGTTCTTAGAAAAACTGTCCACTGCTCTGAGATTAAAGCAGTGTTTAAAGTAAACACACAGCTCACAGCCCATGGGAGGTTTTCACAGACACTTGACTTTGCTGCTGACAGCTCAGCAGATATTGTACTCTAAGGCATTGGGAATAACAAATAAGCAAATCTGGAAGAATAATTAAGAATAGAAACAAAACTCACTGTGGTTAAAATGAAGTATATGTGGGACAGTTGTTTTTAGACAAAGAGGCTAGAGGCTACCCTAGTGTGTATATTTGGGCTTTAAATGGAATTGTTTCCCACAGACCTTCAAAAGCCACAGCTGAAAATGTTAGAGATGACCTGCTGAACTGCACATCCAGGAGGCTGTTTTGCTTCACTCGCTGAACAAAGAGAAATTTTAGATTCTGATCCTCAGTAAAAATGTTCTGAGTTACAGTAGTTGGATATAACTTGAGCTGGTGATGTTAAGGGCAGCTGCTATTTTCCATAAAGAAAATGGCATTGAGCTGGAAAGAGTAAAATTCAGGAAGTAAAATTAGTAATTTGAAAGCATTTGAGAAGAAATGGGCAGATCTATTTATGTCCAATTGGAGTGGGAAAGCAACAGCCAAGAATAAAAATGAAAAGACTATATATAGGGGAAAAAAGTGAAAACACAGGGTGGTTTCACAGAATGCCTATGTTGAAGCATAAACTCATGCACCACTTCTCAAAAAGAAGTTGAAAATATTACTATATATGAAATGAGCTGTGAAAGACCTGTAATTTTTACAGTTCCTTGTGCAATCACAGACAGACCTAAACTGAATTAGGAGAAAACCCAATGGCAATAGATATTTTTTTTAAAGTGTCATAGTAACAAGAGATATTCATTATTATTTGATACCACTCTTTTAAAACACATGAAGGTGGTTCATAGGATAAAATTACTTTTACAGAATTCTGTTCTTCTGACACTACTCCAACTCCTTAAGTTTGTTCAAATTTAAAATTAAGGAGCTCCCAGTTGGTCATTGGGGGTTTTTTGTTTGCCTTAATGTGAAGAGCTGTTGTTTTTATGGGCAGCAAGATCCAAATGCTAGTGTGTGCTGGGTATGTTTGCTTTGGGGCAATGTTTGGGCTCTTCACCCTCACAGTAATGATCATTGCTCTACCTGAAAAAACAAAATGCAGAATATTGTACAGAAAGACAGAAGCAGGGCTCTCACTGTGAGCCTGAGTGGATCTAGCACAGGGCATTTCCAGAGTGACAGGAAAAAACCCCACCCCAAATTCTTCCCAGAATCCCTGCCAGGATACTGGATACTGCCTAAAACCTGCAAAGGGACCCAGGAATTGATTGGAAAGACTCCTTCTTCCAGGAACTGGTGCTCTATCAGACAGAAAAAAGGGGGAAACAATTGAGTAGATTCACTTAATGCTATTGGAGCCCCCTGTCCTCACTCTCTTCATGAGGGATCCTTGGAAAGCAACAGATAAATCCAATTTGCCTGTGCTTGAGCAGGATGGAAAGAGAGATACTCGTGAGTCAGCATATGCCAGCAGAAGCTGGTTTTCCCCCTCATTAACTTTTTTGCACATCAGCTGATTTTTACTTTATACTGAGTCTATCCCTGTGCTTATTTTCTCTGTTCCCTGCAGAATGTCATCACATCTGATACCACCAGGGCTTCATTAATGTAAAATGTTGTCATGTGGTGAATTATTCTTAAATGAGAAAACACAGACAACCCTAGAAGAGAAAATGAGGAGTTGTTGGACAGCATGTGGCTAGGAGCACTTGAAGGTTTCCCACAGGAATTCCTCCAGCAAATTGTTGGGAAACCTGATTGAAATTCAATAAGAAAGTGCAAATGAGACAACACAGCTCCCCTGTGGATTGCAAAGATCCCCTGGCAGGAAATCAGAACTACCCATGCACTACTGCACCTTGCAAAGGCAGGGAAGCACAAATACCACGAGGAGATGCAGCGCTGTGACCCAGCACCCAGGGCAGCATGGAACAACCAAACGGAGCAGAAATCAACGTAAGGAAACACAATAGTCCTGAATATTGGGAACCAAATTTGCAGGGATTTATGGCCTGACGAGGATTTTATTGGAGCCATTTGTACACCAGAGCAGTGCCATTACCAGGAGCCAGGAGCAATCAGTGTGTGAGCAAACACTCTTGTCTGGGACGGCTCATCCACGCTCAAGTGCATCCCATTAACAAAGGCATTAGAATGCACTTCTCATTAGAGCACAAGAAAGTGCATCTCAAGCATCACCCTGGCTTATGGGCAGACAACTCTGTGGTGTGGTGTGAGCAGGGGGACAGTGGGAGCTCCCCAGAGGACAGGACCCCAGCTGGGGGTGAAATGAATAAGCACCTCCTCCTCCCTCACAGAACCTGTGCTTGGGAACTTGCCTGAATCTACCCTGGCAAAGTGGTGGAGTGGCTCAGTTTTTAACAAACTTTGGTGCTTTTGGCTGAGGTGGTCACTGACACCATTCTGGCCTCTGTTTCTGGACCAAAGAACTGCTAAAGCACAAAACAAACTTCTCCAAGATTAAAAAGAGGATAGCTAAGATGAGCTGAGTGTCAGAGAGGGCTGTAGATAAAAAAGGCTCAAAATACTCCCTGCCTGTTATTTGCCTACTGTATATCTCATGTAGCTACAAAACTTCATTTAACAGAATAAAGAAAAATATAAGATGGGCTTACTAATGAGCACGTGGCACTTAGAAGCTGTGGGAATCAATAACTTCAAAAAAGTATGGAATGTAGCTGCAAAGATCTCCTACTAATGCATGTTTTGAAGAACCATTTAAAGATATGTCAATTTTCTCAGCTCTTGATGCACATTTGTGTATTTTTTGTCTTTTAGAGGCAGGCTTGAGTTTTGTGTATTCAAGGATATGGTTTATTGAAAATGTCCCAGTTTTGAAAAACATTTGCACTATTAAAATATTTAACATCCAAAATAATAGAAAAGCAGCAAGTGAGATCAAAACCATCCTGTGGCATTTTGAAAACCATAAGCTGCGCAATTCCAAAAAACATAAAAATGGCTGGTGTGAAAGGAATTTGTTTTTTGAAAAAAAAGCAACAGATTTGCAACTGTGCCTGAAAAAGCCTTGAAAGTGGCCAGGCTGACAGGGTGTATTGTAGGGCAGTTGTAAGCTTTTGTAGATGCAATTATTATCATCTCCCCAAAGCACAGGCAAGTCTGTAAGCAAAAAAAAGAGCAAAGAATAGGAGAAAAGTCTGCCTGGAAAGGAGACCTCCCCTTTCCCAGGCCTAGATGCTGACTTGCTGATGGCTTAAACCAAAGTCAAAATAATCTGAATCTAATCTAAAATTTGGTCATTTTGAAAAAGGTTAAATTCCTGGATTGTACCTGCTTAAACAATGAGTGAGAAAAGAGAAATGTTCTGGGAGGGGGCAGCAGCAGGGTTCTGAATGGAGATCTGGGTGGGTTCTTCCAGCCTCATCCCCTGCCAGGCCACACAAGTGCTCTTCAGAGTAATTATTTAATTACTCTGAGTGATGCACAGAGTGCCTGTGGATCAATGTCCTCAAAGTGTTTGCAATTAGGAGATTTTGTCAAAGGTCCAGCCAGGCATCCAGGAGGACTGAGGATTTGGAGTGCAGGATAAGGCTGCACACTGCGAAACATCAGCATCTTTCCAGGGGCAACTCTGAAACTGGGAACTCTGAGGCTGTGCTGGTTTCTCTAACACTGCTCAGAGCTGCCTGCAGGAAGTCATCCTTTAGTGAAAAGAGTATTTTGCCTGGATTTTGTACCAGGATGTCCAGTTAAAATCCCAGATTTGAGTACATGTAGACCATATTAGTCAAATTACACTATGGGCCTGCATCTGTTTTTCCAAGGTTCTGAATTTACATGGGTAGCTGAAAGCTCTGGGTGTCACACAATGAAATAATTTTAGAATGTATTATTTAGTCTTCCTCCAAAGGTTGCCTTATGCCTTTTAGATTTCACTATTCCTTTGGTGCTCCTTAGGGATGCAGGGATATAATTTCACATCCCAAACCTTTCCATTTTTAAAAATTTTTAATTCACTATAGAGCTGGAATGTACTATCCCCATTTTGCCACAACTTCTGGACACTGAAGTATCTGCAGGTGTCAGGAGTTTAGTGCACCATTTAGTATCCCTGCCACTGTCAGGAAAAGCAGTCATCCCACAAAGGCAACAAAGTCACATCATTTCATTGTGAGCTAATTACCACAGACTGTTCTATGTGTGTCTCAGTGCTAAGGATCAAAAATAATTCCCTACTACACTTGTTATGACTGATCATAAAAATGCACTTTTAATGTTAATAAAATCTTGGAGAAGTTATTGGGATTTTTTTGGTCGTCCTGAAGACAGTAACAGGAGACTGGATTTAAATATCTGTGTTCCAACAGGAGGAGGGGACACACATTCACTCTTGCTCATGGACTTGCAGAGCTGCCTCCATGCAAGTAATAATGCAACAAGATCTTCCTCCTTCAGCTGCTAAAGCAGGCAGTAAAGAGAAAAAATCACTCCTGGATTCATACCCTCTCTCTGTCTGTAAAAAGCACTGCTGAAAGCCCAATTATTTTGATGGATATGGAGGAAAGCCAAAAAAATAAGGACTTAGGTAAATTACAATGCAAGAACTCAATGTATATCTAAAAGTATCTCAGGATTTTGCAGTAAAGAATGCTTTCAAAGAAAATGATAATCTTTCTGCATTGAAAGCTTCTGATCTTACCATCTTTACTTCAGATCATATTAGTACTGAGCATCATTACAAGAATGTGCTCTTTGAAGCATGTGTACTCTATTTTCCTTCTATTCATCATAAATACTCTCTCTGTGAAAGCATGCTCTGCCACTGTGCACACATTTTTCTTTCTAAGACTTAATTCATTTCCTAAAGAAACATCATGCAAAAATCAATCCTGCCAGTACAAGTTCACAAGGCCTGATTCATTTAACAGATGATTTATTGACAACTGTGAGATAGAAAATAATGGAATGTTGTTACTAAGAGCAACATTACACATTCCCAAGAGTGTGTACAGAGATGGTACACACAGAGGACGTTAATGCTCTTTCATGGACAAGTGACACATTGCAGGAAGAAAGAAGAGAGCTGGCCATAGCTCATGGCTGGCTTCCAGCTTCTATTCCAGCCTCCCCTTTGCACTTCCACCTAATGTTGTTGCATAAATCCTAACCTTTGCTGTTGCTGGTTTGATGGAAAAGCAATAGTTTGTGGAGAGAGAGAGATAAGAAAGCAAGTGTCCTGTTACATAACCAGTTCTTCAGAGAAAATGTGAAAGTTCCACCAAAACTGCATACAAAGGAGCAGACCACAACTGAGTGTGGTTGTTGACAGTTTGATACCTAATCTGGAAAGTACTTGTTTAGGTAGTGTCACAGACAGGAATTAAAGACTTCCCTTCCTTTTCTCTTTCCTTCTTGTCCCTTTTTCACACAGTGCCAAAGAAAGCAGAGTCTGCAGTTCTCCAGGTTGAATACACCTTGGATTTCTTAATATGGTGTATAGATCCTTTTTATCTTCTACTAAAGAAGACATGGGGAAAAGAACCAATTCCCTGCACCACCCCTTTACCTATATATTCCACAAGTGTGGTGGGATCCTGGACTGTCTCATAAAAATAAAGAAGATTTCCCCTGAGCTGTCTTACGCTCTCATATTCATCACGACTCCAGTGATCGAATGTGACCTTCAGCAGGATAACTACTTTGCTGTCCCCAAGTCAGGCATTAAATCATCCAAATTCTAGTTCAACAGCTCTTGTATAAGAGTCCAAGCCCTAATGTCAGGTGCTCATGCTTCTGATTCAAAGTACCTGCACACACCCTGGGCAGAGAGCACCTGGTCCCAGGCACAGATACAGCTTTGACCTCTTGCTTGTTCCTGAGGAACAAGGAGCTGTGGATGAGCTGGCAGAAAAATGCCCTGTATGCTCCAGATGCCATGGCCAGAATCCTCGTGGAGAACTCATCAAAATGATAATTTAACTCCTGGAAAGCAGCAATGAAACATCACTGTGCTGCATTAGAAAGCAAGCAGTTCTGAGCACAGCCTGTCCCACCATATTGGTCCCTCAGAGATCTGACCCTTTGCCAGACTTCTAAACCCCAGCACTGCATAGCTGAGAAGTTGGTTTCTTTAAGTAACCCATCATGCTCAGTGCTAGAGAAGCATAGGAAACAACTTCTCATGCATGAAAGACTCTGTGCTTTTTGGAACAAATAAAAAAGTAAAGCAAATCCTTAATCCTTCTTTCTGAAAAATAGCAGGAAAAGATAGCAGGAAACTCCTACAGATTTCTGAAGTGCAGAAAGTGAGGAATGTTTGACATGCTTCATTAAACAGACCAAAATAGGAAATATTTTGAAAACACAGAGTTGAATACATCCATGGGACTCCATAGGAAAAAAAAAAAGAAGGAAAGATTAAAATCTGTTCCCAGAAAGATAATTTAAAGCTAGAATGATACATTCCCTCCCTAGTAATCAGTCTCCAAATAGGATGATTTAACTGAGACCCTCAAAATCTCTGTAACAGAAACTCAGGAAAAACTGATAATTTAATTGTACTATATTGCACTGTCAAAATTATAAAGTGAAAATGTTAACTCAGCCTACAAGGCCTTTTTACTGTGTAACAGAATTCACTGTAATTAAAAAAAATCTCAAGCACCCACATTTCATGAAAACAAGTCTATATATTTTCCTGTGTCAGAGGAATGGTGAGTGGGAAAGCCAGGAGGCAGAACTCGGGCACTGGTGTATTTACAGGCTGCAGTCACAAGGGAGCAGCACAAAATATCAGTCTAAAGGATTTCTTGAAGGTCCCGCAGAGGTGGAGGTGACAGGACACAGCTGTAAGTGTGCAGGAGCACAACTTGTGGCAATTAAGTGCTTAGTGGGGAGGAAGTTCAGTGCCAGGGTAGCCTGTACCAGCCTCTGAGCCAGCCAGCAAAAGCCCAATAAAAGACCTTTTTTTTGGATTTCCTTTAGGTGAGAGATGTGGAATATGACCTGACATCAGGGCACAAGGAGAGTGGGGAGCAGAGGAGGTTTGGCAGGGTCATGGAGGGAAACCTTACATCTGACAGTGTCTCACAGCTTACAAATTGGCTGCTCAGTTCCTGAGCTGACTGCTTTCAAGCAAGAACTGATTGTTTTCCCCTTTCAGTACCCTCTCTAGGCACTCTTAAAAGGAAAAGGATTCATATCAATTCTCCATATGTTACACTGTATATACAGCATGATGGAATATGTATGCATGCACAGCAACTGGGGATTTTCAGAAGTAAATCTGTATTCTTGGACATAAATATAGAGGTCAATAGGTCAACAAAGATTAATAAATTCATCCTTTAGCTCCTATAAGGGGTGGAAGGACTCACAGAAATGAACTGTGATCTGCAACAGAGTTGTAGCTGAATATTCACAGATTTCTCAAGAGCTGGATTTTTTTGGCTATTGATCTGCCAATCACTTTTCTGTCAGAGGAAATTCAGTTATCCACATCTCACTGAGCCTTTTTCACCTAGTTGCTTTTGTAGGAATTGTGTTTGTTGTATATCTGTATCTTTTATGTTATCTCAGAATGAAAAATTCAATAGCTGCTGTGTTGAATTCTAAAGATCATGTATTCTGCTTGTTTAGAAAATGAAAATGACACCCACTTTTCTCTCCTCTTGCTCTCACCATCAGTTTACTTTCAAACAGCTTGGTATATTTTAGTAAATTAAAAAAAATTTACCTTTTGTTATACTGGTATTGTCTGGGCAAATGCTACAGCTGTGGCATTGTCCCTGCCACTAGAATATGCTTGTGAAACTGTTGAATAAAAGTTCTCCAGTACAGGAATAGCTAAAGTGACTTCTCACTTTAAGACTGTTGCAATCATTCTTCTTTACTTACTACAGTTCTACCATAAATCCCAGAGACCTCCCCATTGTCTGGGAACTCACTCAACTCTCTGTCTGGTGCCTTGGGTCCTGTTCCAAATCACCACCAGAATTTCCTCCCAGCTCAGCATCCACTCTCTGCACACCAGTACAGACAGACTCATCCATTCCAAGCTGAGCATGTCCAGACAATGTTGATGCCAGCCCCTCTTCCTCCACTTCTCCAACTCTCAGCTACCTTCAGTGCCGTTTCCTCAAGAATCTTGTTCTGCCAGGTTTCTGCTCCTACATTTTTCTGCCTGTCTTCTTGCCGGTCCCATTTCTGTTCTCTGCAGCAATCTGGGAGAAGTCCTCTGTTCCCACCCTCCTTTTGTTCTCCACAAACACAAACTCAGTTCAGTTTCCAAGACATACACGTGAAGGATGGATGGATTGACTTCTTCCCATCAAATTGAAATTTCAGTTTAAATTTCCTACACCTCAAAAATGCCAGCTGGTCAGCTTACAGTCCCCACAGGCAGAAATGAGCTCCTCATTGCTCCTCTCAAACCCCTTCACTGCAGATTTTCCCCCACCCTTTTTCTGTATGCTTTTAGTGGGGCTGTAGCCTTTCCCGGGACTGTCTCAAGCTTATCTTTTCCTAAATGTTGTGCAAAGTCAGTAAATAATACCTTAAAACATCATTTCCAATCCATTCTCACAGGTAAGTGAATTTATCAGTTCTCCTCCTGCCTATTCTCACGCCCTTTCCTCTGGCCTTGCTTAGCCCCAGCATCTTCCCTCCATACCCTTCCAAAATGCTTCTGCAAAGACAATTTTGCAAAGATAGCACAGCCCAGCTCCTCATGCTGACCACGCCATCTCTGCTCCCCGCATTTTCCCACTGCTCTCCCAGTCCCCACACAGAGCACATGAGCTGTAAGTCTCAGTTTTGAGACCCTTTACATTTCACTTCTGATCACACCTCCACTGAGCCATCCCTGACTTCTCTCTGTTAACGATGACAGCCTTTATTACCCAGGTGCTAAATTTTGAAATGAGGATCTTCATCTTTTCTTGTCACACCTGTCAGAAACTGTCTGTAAACACCTGCAAATTCATGTTCAGAGACTTCTGAAACTCAACTTTTACATGATGCCTACAAAAATCCCAGACAAATACATGACAATTCTTGTCTGAGGCACTGCCTGTAAGACTGCACATACTGCTGACCTGTGCTGGCACATTTTTAATTAGCACTGCTGGTGTTGTTCCTTCCCTTTGCTTTATGTAGGTTGTAAATTTTTTGCTTAGAAACCATATTTTTATTCTTTTTACATGAAACGGGCATAGTAAATACCTGACTACTTTATTAGCTAAGCAAGGAAATTGTTAAAAGGAAGGCCTATAAAATACAGAACTGTACAACTCCTTCCAGATGCATAAAATGTATCTTGCAAAGGATATGAAGATGAATATAACAATTTGGCATTGTGTCAGAAAGAAAACCCACTAATTGGGATGGATGATGATAAAGAGAAAATCAAAAATTCATGGCATGATTTAGTTCAATGTAAATCTAAAAAACACCCCAGCAGTGTCAGGGAAATTATTCTATATTTGTTTAAGCGAGAGGCTGCGCAGGATTCAATTCAGCCATCTGTGCTTGGCCCATCTGTACTTTGAAAAGTACTGTAGGACTGAACTGCACCATTTCTGCTGTCAAACTTGGGAGACATTACAAGAGATGCCAAGGAGCACGAATGGTGGGTGACAGCACATCGACTGAGAGCTCTTTTTCAAATTGTCTTCTCTCTAGTTCCTTACAGATGCATTTCAAATCAAAATCACTGACTAAATCTTCCTAAGAACTCCTTGAAATTACTTTTTTTTTCCTAAATTATTCAGCTATTCCTACTCTTCAATGGAAAGACAAAGTACCATCGTCAGTTAATGATTATAGATAAAAAAATTAAAATAAATAGTGCTCTAAATAACAGAACTAGCAAAGTCTGCTTTTCTAACAAAGTCAGATTTTTTTCCTATGTCCCCAATGGCTTTGAGCCCATAGAACTTTCTAAAGTCACACGTGCCAAAGTCATGCCAAACTGCCTTCCCACAAAGCTAAATCTCCAAGGAGCAGCTACAGGGACTTTCCTGCTGTCTGCAGACTGGTGTCAGGCCAGGGAACTGCCAGATCTTCCCCTGGGCTTCTCTTTTCAGCCCATCTCTCAATTTTGTCCCAATCCAGATGGGAATCCCCATCCAATTCCACTTTTCTGCTTGAGCTGATTTACAGGTTCAACAGGTGAGAAAGGCAGTTCAGCAAACAGGTTGCACAGCTTTTATTAAAAACACCTCAAATATACTTAAATGCAATAATATACTTCAATGCCACTGGATGGGATCTCCTTTCAGTAATTCTTTTCCTCTTAGATCAACAAAGGTAGCTGCAGTGAACGAATATCTATATATTCAGAAAACACTGCAGTTAAATGTGGGGAGCTGATACAAAGCCACACTGGCAGAGAACTATATCTGTGCTGCAAAGAAAGTAGTAAAGTCCACTTAGCTGTGAATTAATACATCATGAACAACTGACAATAATTATTTCAATCTAGTGCTGCTGGCCTGCTTCAACACTTCCTTCCTTTTTTTCTAATCATATATTTTAGATGGTTTTGCACTTGACTTCTTAACCACAAAGGCACTTAGTAGTTTGTGTTTTCCATTAATTCTCTATATAATAGTAAGTGTCGCTTCCCCCAAGAGAGAAGTGTAAATGACTGGCTCTTTTTTATTTTTTTTGTATGATAAGAATGCAGACCTTGTGACTTAGGGCTCAGCAGAGCTCAACACATCTCATGGACCTTTACTCTGATAAGGCTTTGCTACAGAATGAGGGAATTCAGTGAAGTGTGGTCAGTGTAATTAAAATTGTGTTATGCTGTTGATCCACAGGCAGATAAATTCTATAAGAATTAAATTGCATTGGTTTGTTAAAAAAAATGGCTGTTTGTTTCCTTGTAAAAAACGACATCAATTTAAAGACGGTGAATCTATAAATCTGAAATGAATTACAGTAGTTCACAAGTTCTCAGAGAATAAACAGAGGGCTATTTTCTCCCCTACCAAGAGACTCCACACTTTATGAAGGTGCAGTGAACCAGTTTAATAACAATTACAAGCCAAAGGGATCTACATGCACAGATTGCTGACTGCTGGCACATTAATCCACTTTTTTTCCATCCAGAGAATAAACTTCTTAGCAGAAAATACCAAGATTTTGTAGGAGTGAAGGTCACAGGTTTAAATCAAAATGTTCTATTTGTAATTTTTTTATTTGCCATTCGTTGAAACAACTATGATTAGGTGCAAATAAGCCTGGCATCAAATGTCATGATGTGGGCAGATCTCTTTGCTCTGAGCTGAAAAAAAATTCTGGCTATTTTTCTTGTGCATTAATGGCAATATTTCATCATCTTCAAGAGTTTAATCACAATACCTTCTATCTGGAATATTATAAATCAAGAGTCCTGCTTGCTTGTTATATGGACCTGAAGTTTAAAGAGACTGGCCTTTTGGAAAAGTTATTCTTTATCACATTTAGCAGTCTGTGAAAATCAGAGTAAAAAGTCACCTGTTACAATCTTGTCTAACAAAATATTAATACATACTCTCTCACAGACAGCAGCAATTACTCACAGGGCTGTAGAGATAATGGGAAGAAACTAATGGAAATTACTTTGCACATGCAAGCAAATTCTTGAATTAAAATCAGATGAAAGTCAGATAAAATTGCACCAGGTTTGAAGCTGAAGCCATGTAAAAAATTTTTAGTTAATGGGCATGCCTCCATTCTGAAAGGAACATTAGCTCATACTGGGAAGTAATCTGTTGCAGATTTATGTGTGAATATTTATAATAAAGTGAATAATATGTATTATATGATCTTTTCCTCAAGTTATTTATGTAGTTAAGATGAAGATAATGTACAATAGAGTATATGAATAGGAGGAAAGATCAGGGCTGAAGAGCAGGAGCAGCTCAGAGATAGAAGAGAAGCAGACAGACTTTTTCTGGAAAGAATCAATTTCAAAAGCCTTGTACTCATGAGAAGAGAGTTAGGGTCAAACAAATGGATGTGGGGCAGGAAAGAGCTAATCTGTATGTGCTCAGGCAGTTTGCTGGGGATGAACTGAACTTTTTGGTGGCACACAACACATTCAGAAGTGTCATTTTTTTGCCAGGAGATCAGGTGGCCCTGGAGCTGGGACAGCAACACAGAAGATGGGAGAAGATGACAGAGCAGGATATTGACACACACAGCTCCTGTAAGAGCAGAATATTCACACAGAGCACCTGTAGAGCAGGATGCTGACACACAGAGCACCTGTAAGAGCAGAATTTTCACACAGAGCACCTGTAAGAGCAGGATATTGATACACAGAGCACCTGTAAGAGCAGAATATTCACACAGAGCACCTGTAAGAGCAGGATATTGACACACAGAGCACCTGTAAGAGCAGAATTTTCACACAGAGCATCTGTAAGAGCAGGATGCTGACACACAGAGTACCTGTAAGCCAGCTAAGGAGTGACTGAGTGTGAAAAGAAAGGGATTGAGGTGTGTTGGAAGATGGGAGAACACCTTAGGAAAGAGAATGTAGTAAGAGGGATAAGGAGATGCAGACTTTCCTTCTGCTGCTGTTTCATTGCTATGCCACACATTGCCTCAAATCTCATTTTCTCATGATTTTCCAACTAAAATAATCATCTTTAAGGATAATGTCAATAGTTCTGGAGAGAATCAACTGAAGTCTGCCATTTCCCATTTAATTTAAGACTCCCAAAGTTCCAGAAGCTAACAGTGAGGAAAAAAGAAATCAAAAGATGAAGCCTGTGATTTGATTATATCAAGAAACTACATTTTTCACTTCCAAAGTTGTAACTGGCAATTTTTTCTTTCTTTCCCCCTTAAATAGGTACTTCTGAAATCTGACTGCCTACCTGGTTCCTTATCATACTGTTTTTCATAGAGGTGGCAAATCTCAGAGGGAACTTCTATTCACTGCTAGCTGTTGCCATTTATTTTTCTCGTAGCAGATGTATGTCAGTTCCTTAAGTACGTTTTTTATTACTAGGCTTTTAAAAATCTCTTCTGCAAATCTGTGGGGGTTTTTTACTACATGTTCTCAGAATACTTGCAGGGTGTCAGTAAGGCTTATTTATGTATGAAGTTATTTATGGACAGGAAACAACACATCTGCTTCCTTCAAGAATGATTCCATGTGCAGATAAACCCAATATTATATTCTCAAGGAATTCACAGAAAGTTAATAGAAAGTGCTTTAGGGAAAAGTATCTTGATGTCTTGTTAGAATTAGCTTACAGTGACATTAATATTTTCCTTCTTATCCAGGTCTGTATGCAACATCTGAAACACTAGCGAGCCTTTTCTGGACAATATGTTTCAATATCCATCAACAACAACAAAAAAGGGTAAAATCCAGATCACTAGCAGCTTTAGGACAGCAGCCGTTGCTTTGAACTACACTCTACCAACTTGTTTTTCAAAACTGTTGACAGCACTAGGTATCACATAGATATCACAAAGCTGCTTGTGAAAGTGGTTTTGTGCTTATTCTGCTGAAATTAATCCCTTCTAGAGACAGATGAAAACACAGCACAATCACTGCAGTATCTGCCTGACTTGTTCACTTGAAACTCCTCCAGTTCTCCTGGGACAGTATCAGATCATCCACATCACTGTGCACATTTTATTCCCATCCCCAGAATCACATAAGGAGGGTGCCAGCATTCTTCTCCCAGAGGTGAGCACAATGCTGAATAAGCAAAGTAGGTAATGAAAGCATGCAAATAATACAGGCCTGAGCCCAAACTGTATACATTTTATTCTAAAGCATGGTCTAAGACAAATTCAAAATTGTATTTTCTCCAACTGTAAGACTGTATGGATACCAACAAGCTGCCCAGGGAGCCCAGCATCTAGAGAAATTTCATTTTGATTTGCTTGGTTTTCACCTGCAAGCCCTGTTAGAAGCAGTTGTGCTGGTGACAGATTAGATTTACAGTGATGAAGCTTGGCTTGGCTTCCTTGAACTCACCCATTCAGGCTCTTTGTTCCCTTTGTAACTACAGGTGTGCCAAGCACGAGGTGAGATGAGTGCAGCTCCTACATGGGGAGTGCTCAGTCCCCAGTGCAAGCCTGAGCAGGCTGTGACTACTAAAACCTGGAGCAGCACAACACTGCAACACTGCAGCAGAAGGTTTAGTGAAAAAAGTAATATTTGAATAATTTCTCATTCTTGCTACAATCATTAACATAAAATCAATTTATGTTGTGACATTTTCAGTTCTCATTATGATCTCTGTCACAAGAGGGAGGTTTTTAATCCCCCATAAAGTCTTTAAGAGACAGCAGAATAATATGCACTAAGTGCATTATAGAGTTTCTAATGTGACCTTTTCACGGTTCTACAGTTTGACTGCCTGGTCACTGCTGTTCCTTGGCTGTCTTGGCAATCTGAGAGGAACAGGTGGGATGGTAAATAATCAAAATACTAAATCTTTAAAAGGTTAACTTCATACTGCAACTGACTTACAGGTTATATATATATATATATTCTGTGCTCTTACTTTGCAGCCAGAAAAAAGCAGGAAGAGAAGGAAATGACAGACTAACTGTTCTTAAGTCAGTGACAAAAAGAATTTGAGAAAAGAGTAAGATGGGTGTGTATCAGCCACTAATTTTATTCTGCCAGTAGTTCACAGGTACTTATGCTGTGTGAAATAATCTACTCTTGATGGAGATGTGGAGGGCTCTAGTCACCCTTCACCCTTAAAGGTCTGAGAGCCCCAAATAGTACATCATGACACAATGCTAATCCTCTTCCTGCTGCCATGGATTTAGGGCTTTTCATTTTGTATGAAGCTTGAAAGTAATCAAGAGTGAACCTAGCACTGAGTAAAGAAGTGGCAGGTAATCATCTTCTCCTGTTATTGTTTTAAATGGTGGCATTTACTGCAAAGGGACCCAGGGTCATGCAAGAAATGAGGGGACTGCAAGTGCTGGAAGAAAACAGGGAGAAGCCAATCTATCCAGCCAAGGAGAGCATGGACAAACAGAGGTGATATGACCCATCATCTGGATGGATTGTTCTAAACCAGAGCATCTCCTTTTGACTCTTTGTCAAAAGAGAGCACTCTCAGGTGCTGCCCTGAGTTACTGTTCCATAGCCAGGCACAAGAATTCTCCCAGGAAAAGGGATGGGGAGACAGGCTAAGAAAGTAGGTCAGCTTCTAGAATGAATTCTGTGTCAGGAGAAAAAAAAAATCTAAGAAGGGCTGGACAAAGGGTACAAAATGTCACATGGAGTGATAATGCATCCACACAATACTCTCACAGATATACAGAAGGAAGGGAAGGGCAATAGAGATGTCAAATGATTGATAAAAAATATGATGGCCACCACAGTACAAAGATATAACATTTTATATAGTGTGCCTTTCTTACAGGAGAATGCTTAGAAATGAACAATAACAACAACAACAGCAAAAACCTAAGAGGGAGAAAACCCTCCTTTAATGAGATTTTAGAAGGAATCCCATTACACAGAGAGAAGTGCAGCTCTGGCTGGAAGGGGTCTTTGTGGGGGCAGGGGAGAGGTCACCTCATGAGCACTGCTCAGTGTGGCTTCAAAGCTTCTAAAGCTCTAACTCCACATCCTATTTATTCATCCTGAGAAAGGGGCAACAGAGTTTTTCAAGTATCTGAAACTCATAACCATGTTAACTTTCTGCTCTTGTGTCTGGGAAGACTTTAGAAAGGAGAACAGCCACAACCACTGTGCAGAGAAGCTCCTCTCTATTCCCTCCTAAAGTGGCAATAATCTCTATTGCTTTGTAGCCTATAAAGCAATAAAGAGCTGCTAAGATTAATTAAACTCTGAAGAGAAAGTGAAGTGTTTAATCAATCACCAGTGCTGTTTGCTGCTGCTATACCATTCATAGTGATTATTATATAGCAATTTGAATTACAAAGCAAAGCAAAAGCAATATAAGAAGGGTATTGCTAGTCAAAGTTTGGATCTCCAGCTCCAGGTATTGAGGACTTGCTTTTCCATGGTATATGAAAACTATTAGCAGGTTCACACTGACCATTCCCTTCAGCTGTGAGTGCTCAGCACTTCTGCAAATCAGGCCTCAGGGTTTCAAATCAGGAAACTGGAAAATTAGAAGATGCAGCTAATGACCCTTTGTGAAAAATCTGGCTTAGCAAGATGGGCACCATTGCAAAGGAAATCAGAGCCAGGGACTGCACCAGAATTAAATTCTTCAGGAGAGCACACATTAACTGCTCTGCCTACGTGAGGTTTTTTCTTCATCCTTTGCAATTTTGCTGCCTCTTGGGCTGAGCAGCCTTGGAAAAATATGATGGAACTGTTGGCTCCCGTACCCTGCAACCTGACATGGCCAAAACAACACTCTGTGCTGAGTGAGAAAATTCTGCCATGGACCAAATGGTAGAAAAATATGCAATGAAAACCACATCATATTGCGTACAGAAAAGAGTTGAATTAATACTATCTAATAGATGGACTTGGCAACCTTTCCCAATTTCAAGTGTACTTTGAAAACGAAACAATTATTTGACAATGATTTCAAATATCAGAGGTATTTTAAAACATATTCAGGAAGCTTCAAAAGACACTTTTCTCAAAAAAAGTGAAAACTTGGTCTTGCATAATTCCCAGGCTGGTGACATTCAGGTGTGAGATAAGAAGAGAAACATGGTAATAAGCCTTTGAATTCATGCACAAATCCTGCATTTGTTAACAGGGTGTTTGCTCTTATCTTCCTTGTTAACAGTGGTTAACATGTTTAGTGTAGCTATGGGAACATACCAGCAAATTATACATAATTCTAATTTTCTAAGAAGATCATTTACAGAACCCTAAACATATATAACAGTGATGCAGATCCCTATGAATTGGTATGAACTGAACTGCTTTAGACTCTAGTTCTTACAGAGCTGGCTTTCTTTGTTTTGAAAGGAGGAGGACATCAAGGCTCCAGGATGGGTCCCTCTGATACAAATCAGCCCTGGCTTCAATGGAGCTCTGTGGATTTGCAGCAGGCAGAGATCTTGGCTGTCTGATTTTCCAACTGACAACTCTCCTGTATGAAGAACTCCACTGAAAATAGGTATTCCCTAAAACCTACACCAGACCTATGTGTATAGTACAAGCCACAAATACTGAGAAATGTACAGTCTAGTTGAAGTTAAACAGTTGTGAAAATACAGAAAAAAAAAGAGTTTTATGTAATGATAATAGCACTTAATGTATATTATATATGTTAAGTACTCAAACCACTCTAGGAAAAAAAAAAGCCATTCATTTCCTTTCATAATATGGTCAAGAGTAATTTCTGGCACAGAGAAGTGAGAATCATCAGTGCAGCTTTGTGGAACTGATTACCATGTACTTCAACAGAGACCAGCAAATGCTATTTAAGGAGCAATTTGAATCACTGATGTGGTGATGCAGGAGCTGGTTATGTCTCCTTGATGTGGAAGGATAAGCTGTCACAACACTGACAATGCACAGAGCAACCATGAACTATCCTTAAATTACTCCAGTGCAGGACAGAAATGGAAGTTTGCTTTCATGTCCTTGTGCTGGCTCTTTTCCAGCCCAGTGACAAGGACATTTGAACATCATGTGAGTAGAACCAGGAAGGATTAATGGGCATCTCCTGAGACCCAGGGAAATGAACAAATGCCTGAGGGACAGGATGTTAAGGGATAAAAGAATATGGCATGGTCACACCAAGTTCATTTTGCCTAATGTACTGTAATGGTGGAAGAATGTGCTGTTGTTATTCTCCAGAAAGTTCTTTCAAATTCCCATTTTTTTCACTATTTAGAGCAGAGATAGATCAAAAATATGAACAAGGAGTTAAAATTCTGATGCAATGACAAAGTGGTTTTGAAGTACACCAGGAACTCAAAAGCTTACATAGTAAGCAGAGTTACAAGCAAAATAATTGCTAAAAGAAAATAAAGAATATCATGAGATGCTACTTCACTTCTTGGGAGAAAATAATAATTATAATTATAATTAATAATAATAATAATGTTTCTGTGCTGCAGAAAATGTAGCTGTAGATGATCAAAATAATTTACAAATTGGGACTGACAAGCTGAATCACTGCAATACTGACATTTAGCTCGTTCATTTCAAAGTGATGTCTCTGCTTCAAAAACTGTCAGATTTCATTTTTTGAAGAGTTTTTTAAAAGGTCTTTTACTTTACCATGAAGAATTACCCCCTTAAATCCTGACTTTCCAGTCCAGTCAGTAAACTAAAAAATCAATTACTTGCACAGTACTTACTGTGCAAGTAAGTACTTCCCCCACTGGTTTTGGGGAAGAAGGCCAGAAGATAAGACAACCACATACAAAAGTCAGTGCAGAATCAAATGGAAAGACAACACATATGGAATTTATCCATAGGGCAGACAGAGCCTTACAAGAAACTGTCTTCTATTCCTAAATTATATTTAGAAATGTATGGGGAAAGGTAGGAGAAGAAACTTTGCTGTGCGTGGAAAAGTTGGCAAGTGTCACAGCCACGTAGAGAACCCAAGTACTCCTGCTTGGCAGGAGGGCAGATGGTCTCTGCAAACTATTTTAACACTTCTTGGCAGAAGACAGCTATTCAATAAAGTAAGGGAGAACTTGGTCTTCAAAATCTGAAAAGAAATTAAAAGCATGTGCATGACACAACAATCCCCGGAGCAAGGTAAGTGTCTACACCAAAAAAATGGAAAAGAGCCCTCTGGCATTCCAGCTGAAACGTTTTTGTGTGGAGGACAGTAATTCTTGTTTTGGAAAGCAGATGAGTAAAACAGTTAAAGCTGGAGCTGTGAACCTCTGCTGGAGGTTTCCTGATGTGTGTGAGTCACAGGAGCTGGTCTGCACTTGTTTACCTGTGTGTTAAAGTGACTCCCCAAGGCAACGTGAGGCTGCATCCATTAACATTAGCAAAGAGCATAAACAACTCAGGTAAAGGGGTTTGGTGGCACAAAGGGTTAAAGTGCCCACAACAAGAATGTTGGTTAGTATTTAACAACAGCAAGAGGAGCTGAATTAAGAACATAGCCAAACACCTAGACTGTGTTTAGTGATATTAAAATTATGCAATTTGTTAAGGACTTTCTGTAGCTAGGCCATGTGGCATCTTTCCAATTCCATTTCTTTATGCAAAACAAATAATTTTGCATAGATTTGCATGTTACTAACAGGAGAAGAGACTTATTAACAACATAAATGACAACTCACTTCTATTTAATTTATTATTTTGAATTAGCTGCTGAGTGTCCTCGAGCCTTATCTCTCTGTTTAGACACTAACAGAGCATTATCACTGTGGCATCAATGCCACTCTTCAGCCTTGATATAGAGCCTGGGATATGGACTCAAAACAGTCAGCTGTGAAATAAAGCAAATGGAATTTTGCTTTGTATAAGGAGGAAGATAAGTCATTTGCAGAAGTCCAGGGCATTCTGTTCTATTAAAATAAATTTCCTAAAAGTACTGAGTCCTGCAACTGCTTTGCCCCAGAGCATTAAGAGGAGTATTTCCAGTAGAATGTGTGCACCCAGCTGCTTTGCAGGCACCAGTCTAAATTTGGAACCAGTCCTTTACAGCCAGTCTAACAAACTGCCCATAAAACCAGCCAGCTGGCTGGATCTCTTCTGGCTACTTTCTTCTCCTCTTATTCATCGTGACCTACAGCTAAGGATGCTTTTCACACTGCAGACCCATGGAAAAGGCTCTCATAATCTTGTTAAAGGCTGGCATACTTGACTTGCACTACAGAATCCTGCATTTGTCTCCTCAGGGAAATAAACATTTTAAAGAGCCTTTGGACTTCAAAAATGCCTTAGACAAATACAATGGCCACCCTAGTAATAAGTGAATCATTTTTCTGCTCCTCACAAAAACGTCTACAGCCAGGAATTTGGATTTTATGTGCCCTTATACAAACTCATCTACAGTTTGTTTTTTTTTTATTGCTCACGTGTTCTCAAGGGAAAGCAATTTCTCTTTCAAGCAGCAGTGACTTTAGGAAGTCAAAGCATCCAATTGCTAGAGGAGGGTTTACTTTACCTCTCATCACTGAAACCCTGCTGTGGAATACAATCTGTTTTCAGAAGAGCAGAGAGGTGAAGGACAAAAACAAATGGCAATTACTCAAAGCCTGTGAAGAGCTTGGAGACTGGTATTCTCTTGCATCTGAATTAGGGCAAGAAAATACACTGGTCAAAATGTTGCTCAGGATAATGCTCTAACACTGAGCCCACTGAAATTTGTCTTGCTGTCATGGAGAATATTAAGCAATAATATAATACTATGTAACATTTGCATTTATGGCTGCTTTTTAAGAAAGACCGAACCAATTTGTTAACTCTCCTTTAGGACAGATACTTGGCAAGGACACAATAAAATATTCACAGTTTGCACTGCTAACTCCAATTCCATTATTTCATGATTAAAACATTTCTTGCTACTTTCAGAACCTTGCCATACCAATGAAACAAGCTTCTGAATCTCCCCCTTGACTATATACTTGACAAATAACTGCATTTCAGTCCAAATTCATGCAACACTTTTCTGAGGGATCCCACCAGTCCAAAATGTAACACATTTAATCCATATTAGGGTATTTGAAGCACCAGGAGAAATAACCACAGTATTTTTCACTATCATAGTTGCTAGAGAAGCACTGCTTTTAGCATTAGTAAAAATAAGTTGGCCTAACAATACTTTTATAAAAACAGTGAATCTTCTACAGAGAACCTAAAACTCATATATATCTGCAAATTTTCCAATTACAGAAACTGGAATTCCAATGATAATTCCAGTATTATTGGGAATTATTTACAAACTTAAGGCATAGGTATCTACAAATAGAAGCACTTCTTGTGACATCTGCTGATAAAAATTATGCTCAAGCCAACAGAAACGTGTTTGGAACCTGGCAGCAGTTTGCCATAAAATAAGAAAATAATCTCTTTGTATAGGAAGTTAAATGTAGGAGCAACTTTGTGGCCTTCACTAATTCTTAGAGTGTGACATCCAAGTCCAGGCTTGCTTAAAACATAAACTGCATTAATGTAATTCAGTTTCCCAAGGTCAGGAGGAGTTTATTTCCAAAGCCTTGCTCTTAACAGTGCTGTCGTACAACATGAAATAACAGCACCACATATCAGCAGGTCCTGAATTTCTTTTGAAACGCAGAGGCCTGACAATGAATCTGCTTCTCAGGAGCTTAATATATTGTTTTCACTTGCATCTTCTTTATTGTAGCTCTTTTATACCTGTACTTCAATTGCACATGGCATCTTTCCTTTATTGAGGGCTGCAGTTAATCAGCTGGTTCCATAAAGCACAGCATAAATTCTGTTTTATGAATTCTTTGTCACAAGAATGTAGCCAAATGCCTCATGTCCCAAGACTCAGCAGTAACACATCACCTTTGCACAGCCTTGCAAAACCATATGGAAATTACAGCAGCCCATGAACAGAAACTCCTCAATCACCTTTACTGTGTTAGGGATGGTAAGGGAAAAATAGAAACCAGTGATGTTTAACAGACATGTCTTAAAAAAGAGTGAGGAAAAGAAAGAGAGAGAAAATCAGCCTGGATAGACATTTGTAAGGCTGCCTTTGCAATGCAAGAACCTCAGCGCTGTGAAGTGCTGCCATGAGCTCTCATTTTCCAAAATCCCTTACAAGCAGCAGATGTCTTTCCCCTTTCCTCAAATTCCTCACTCATGTCACTCCCTAAACTATATGTCTAGAAGAAAAAAAAAAAAATCTAAAAAAATTATGTGCAAAAATACTTTTTTTCCCACTTAATGCATACTGAGAGAATTGACTTAAAGCTGTATTTATAGTATCATTTAAATACCTATACCAGGCTTCTTTAAATACCTATACCAGGCTTCTTTCTCCTTTAGCTTCTTCAAAGCAGCTGTAACAAATATTTTCAGTAGTGCTGTAGAGTTAACTTTTAGGAGACAGGACTTTTTACTAGGTTTTTATATCAAGAGCAAAGAAGTCTGTAACAGGAATGGCTCAGCTCCTGACTAAAGCAGTGTAAAACCCACTCAGTCTCCTATTTCATCTTGGAATTCTCTCTGACAGACCATTGCTGATCTGAATATACAAAAAAAGGCCCAGACAAAGTCTTACCAATGTCCTGTCAAGAGCTGCCAGCATTTCTGGAGATGCTTCTCCTGACATCCCTGAGGTTTAAATGTCTTTTTCACAGCCCATGGCTGCTCACAGTTATTCTGTGACCAGCCAGCACACTGAGGCCTTTCCTCCTCCAGACATTTCTAACCAAGGAGCACTTAGATAAAGCAGATGTTCACATTATTACACCCCAAGTGTATAATTATGCACTTTTTGCTAATGAACTTCTTCCCATTTCTATTGCTCCAGCTCCCAAGGACATCCAATTGAAAATACAAAAAGGAACTTAAAAAAAAAAAAAAAGGTGAAATACTGTCCAGTGTTTTTTGCAAACAACTCGATTTCTTGACATAATGTAAACTGAAGAGATAACAATTCCTTCCACTTGCTTGTTTATTGAAAAATCTATTTTAATCATTTATTGCCTTCAGGGCAACAGCATTCTCAAATGCACTTACTCTATATACTGTACAGCATAATCCTCATACAATTAAAAAAATAAATCAAAACATTTAGAAGTTATATATTCTGGTAAAAAAACTGTGCTTTAAAAATTCTGATCTGTGTATATTTTTTTTTTGTTCAGAACTTCTTATTGCTCATGGGATTTTACTAAATTGAGGAAAATGATTATAAGCTTCATGTAACAATCTCAAATGTACAATATCAAGATTTCTATGAAAGATTTTTTATTTGTAATGTCTAGAATGCTAGTGTCAATATTTAAAATTAAAGGGAAGCATGATATATAGTTCATAACACTGGTTCATTTTGTGCCTTTGGCAATTTCCCTCAAACTAAGTCTCCACTGCCCACCAATAATCTAATTTAGAGATAAGAAACTTCATATATGAGATACTTCCTCCAGTGCCTCTGCAGCCCACCAGGCTCAGAGGAAAGGACTGCAAATGTGGGAAGGATTTTATTTTACACAGGCCAATCTCTTCTGTCTCCAAAGTCCCAGTGCTGAGGTACCACTCCAGCACACCTCCTGCTAAGGGCTTATGGAAAATACTGAATTCACAGAGATGGTTTGCAGACCTTGAGTTTTCCACGCATGAAACTCAAGGTTTGTTTGTTTTTGTTTGGTCCCATCCCAAAAAGGGGAGATCCTGCAGTTTCAAAGTTATTTCTGGTGTTTGCCTGGGTTTCATTTCAACCAAACAGCTCAGGCAGGAGCTAATTAATCCCTTTGTGAGAACAGCAAAACAGAATGAGGCACCTTTCCTTATATAACTATTTTTTTAGCCACACCTGAATGTTATTGTATAACATTAACAGAGGATGCAACACACTTGAGAAATAAGTGGGCATTGCTTTTTCACAGCGAGTTATTACAGAGATAAACAACCAGGTACCAGAAGTGTTTGGAAAATCGTGATAAAGACAGAGATATGGATATTTTGTTGTCACTTCACAGTCCCAAACGAAGCCTAATTCTGGTGGTCTCAACCAAGATGCCCAGGATTTTTCAAAAGATAGTATTCCTTTTGCTTTTTGTTTTGCATCCTTAACTCTCCATGAGCATTTGCAATCTTTTCAAGATCTGAGAGCTTGAATCTGAATTTCAGTCATGAATGATCAACGAGGCATTTGTAACATGCAGCTTGCTGTCTGAAATGACAGTGACATGATTTTATTTTACCCAGTTTTCATTTTTCCTGCTGACAGGGATTTCCTGATAAGCAAGTACTTGCTGCTACAGACCATACTTACAATTCGGACAATTTCTGGCTGTTGTCTGTGCCTGGTATCACCTGAACCCCAACTATCTTTGTAAACAAATAGAAAAATAGGTTGCAATGATAGTAAAATCACCTTCAGACAAGCAAGATGGAGCCAAGACTACCAATTATTCAATCCAAACACATAGTGATATCATTGTGTATTCTCATAAAGGAAAATGTTTCCCTATAAACACAGCCTTCTAAACTATTAATGAAATTGGAATACAATATTATAGAAATGTAGTTAAGACAAAGTTTGAAAATCAGCACAGAGTAAACAGATTGCTTAGACATAAGCTTAGCCACTGTGTACGTTACTATTAATTAGAAATATTATAAAGGCTTGTCCCAGTACTTGCAGGGTCTAAGAATTTATAATTCAGCTCCAAATTTGAGATTTGACTGTTCAAGCTAATCCCAAGGACTGCTCCAGAGGCTTCATCAGGACACCTGCAGGAAGGGTTAAACTGCAATTGAGTGACCAGCCCAGCTTTCAGAGTTTGACTCTGTATCTGAAAAAAAACACTAAATGTTGAAACATGGATATTTTAATATTTGGGGCATAAAGGTCTATGGTGGTTTCCTAGAAGCTTATCCAATATTTATATTGGATATTTTTTTTCTTATATATCTTATCCAATATATATATTGGATATTTTTTGTTTTGCAAGATATTTTAGTGTTTTCATGTAGATGTTGGACCCCTGTTTGACAAAGATGGACCTGACCCAAATAATTCAGTTTTAGTAATTTAGTAAAGATTCTCATTCTAGTCCACATCTAAGACAGCTACTTTAGAGAAAACAGATAGCATTATTTTTTGATTTACATGCAGTCTATTAAACTGAATTACAAAAAAATGCAATTCTTCAGAGGCAAATTAATGTAGAAAGGTCCCTGTTGGGTCAGTGGAAGCTATAAAATATGCAAGGATATATATTTGGAATGAGGTGGTGATATCACAAATGCCATCTTCCTTCTTCTGCACTAATAAAGAATTAGAAATTGAAAAAACCAAGAACTAATTTGCCACAATGCTGCATAAAAAGTTACAGCCTGTCTGGAATGATCAATTAATCTCTAGGCTATACTCATTTATACCTCTATAGACTCAGAATAACTTAACCCAAAGTAATTAGCTCAACACTGTTGATGGAACTATTCCAGATTTATACTGGAATAACTAAAGATGGAATTTAGTCCTTAAGATACCAAAAGGAAAAAAACCCAAACAACTGAGAAACTGGAAAAAGATGTATTTGAAATATCAAAAGTCTTATGTGTTTTACTGAAAAGGTTTGGGGCTTTTTTTCCCTCTCACACTGGGATGTTTTAGCTTAACACCCCAATCATATGCAGTGATATATAATTTATTTCATTGTCAGGTTTCCAGATATTTTACAAACTTCTTCTTGGAATAAGTGTTAGGGAAATATTCCCAAAAATGCATAAATCAATATCCACGAGAAAAAGCTATACGGAACCAGTCTTATTTATTTGATTTTGTTTATGATGAGAGAAATTTTAGTGCTCTAATTATCATTATCAGCACACAAACACCTGCTGTTACTAGATGGTGTTTCTATTAACACAGTGTGCCACTTCAATAGTTTTTTGTTGGCAATCCAAAATCAAATTACTTCTTGTCTGAAAATTATTGTTACTTGCTGACACAAAGTGTTTACTATGTCTGTCATTTTCTAACCTTTTATTTATGCCAGAAAAGGAAATCAATAGCCATTTTAACTTTTTTTTTTTTTAATGCTGTTTATGAAACCAACAACCATTGAGCTGTCTCAATGTGCTATTACTGGTGTTGTGGGTTTATGCATCTCAGTATCCTTTGGGATCCTGTATCCTTTGTGTGTCCAGGTGGGAAGTTTT
Source organism: Passer domesticus (assembly GCF_036417665.1). Classification (NCBI taxonomy): domain Eukaryota; kingdom Metazoa; phylum Chordata; class Aves; order Passeriformes; family Passeridae; genus Passer; species Passer domesticus. Next base: position 8,143,939 of record NC_087486.1, read on the forward strand.
CTGCAGGGTCAGTGATTCAGGTGATGCCCACACTGCCCTTGGGACCTGTGGCCCTTTTAGATTTGGGCTCTATATTGAATTTAATGTGGAACTGAGCAATCCACAGCTAGTAGTTACATGGATGAGACCCACCAAATCAATTTTTTCAATATTATTTCTGTTTTAGCAGGTGACCACTCCTGGGGAAGGAGTGAAACCTGTATTTACTGCTAAGCCTGGGTAAATGTACTGCTATAAATGCTTGAGAAAACATAATACTTGACTCAGCCTCAAAGAGATGCCAGGGATTTAGCACAGCCTTAAAAGTTCTCTTTCCAAAGATTTCAAAAGGATTGAAAAGAATATCCTACTGTTTTTAATATAATTACACCACAACACAGTTATTTTTATGCAGTTCCTGTCTCCTGCTGCCATCTGAGATTAGTCTTTATTTAGCAATGATGAGGAATTATGTCTCGTGTCCTGGTTCAAACTTGAAGATTGTGTCAGGAATTTTGGCTCAACGTGATTCTCTTGCCATGATAGCCTGTTAAAAAGAGGCATTTACCAAAAGGGCAAATCCTGCTGACAGGGATGTTGCTGCTACACTCAGCATCCTCTCAGCAAGCACCTGAAAGCAGCAAGTGCTGCCTGCTCCTCCCTTCAGTCAGTGCTGCCTCTAAAGCAGATGTTGTCTGCTGTATTTTGGAGCCTGCTATAATTTGATCAAATCCATAGAAGATCATGCCAAAAAGTGACAGCTAGTCAATGGATGGTATCATCCCTAACTTGTTATCTCTCTGGGGCCTGCTGCAATCAATGCTTTTTGCCAAGTTCCAAACCCTGAGAGCCAGATCAAAACACAACATTTCTACAGGGGACAATTCTGTCTCCTTTTCAAGTTCACGTCAAAGCAGCCTTCACACAGGCACCTGAGTGCTTTCTGTGCATAACTGCTGAAAGCACAAAAAATATTTTAATTCATATTCCTTAGTAAAAAAAAGCATTAGGTTATCACAGATCCAAACCTAAATTTATTCTCAGGCCTAACCAAGTTTTTTGGCTGATTTTCCTTTATGACACAATTATGATGGAAAATGCAGCAACCTGAAAATCTGCATTTCATTTCCAATGTATGAATACTTGTACATATAATTCAGAACCTCAGAATGGGAATATCGAATGGTGGTGAAAAATCCAATAGTATTCGCTCAAGTTGAAAAGTGATTTTAGATTTGATGTTTGAAATCTCTTTATATTCCTCCTTTGCAGAGTTTTGAGCTCTTAAATCGTGCCATTATGGCTGCTTGCACCTACATGCTAAAATATGGTGCTCATATACTGGTGCAAGAGAAACTTAGACTTGGTTATTCAATGCTAAAGTCTGCAATTCACATTATGTGTTGTCCAATTATAAAGTCCTAGTCAGTTGTCTTTGGGAACAGGAAAAAACACTACATTAATTCTATATCTGGCCTATCCCCCATCAGCTCTTGCTTTTGTCCAGTGCACAAAAGGAAGATTGATGTGAGGTCAAGCAGCAAAACAGCCCTCAGCCACCACTGCTTTGCTCTTTCTTCTGATGCTTGCAAGAGCTTGATTTTGCTGGCTCAGTCTTGGAGCTATTGGCTTTTGCTTCCACGAGGAGTGGGTGACACCAACAGCCATCCATGGGGAGCAGAGGTGTCTGTCCTTGCCTGCTTCCTGACTCTCTTTAATCAAATATTAATTGGGTGCAGTCACTTACTTCACTACTCACAAACAGTATCTTGCAGAAGTGGAAAAAAGTGAATCTTTCATGCTTTGGGGATGCTTTCCATGCTTTTGGAATAAAGACTGATCTGCTTGTGTAAAAACCTCCAGGCAAGGAAAATTGTATTGGTAATAGTAAATATTATTTACATAAACTACATAACTCAGATTTACTTGAGTAAGTTCATTTCATCATATAACAAATTAAAAAACTGAATTGCAGTATTCACATAGAAAATTTTGGAGCAAAAATATCAGATCCTGAATAGTTTAGAGCTAACAAACCCACAATTTACTGATAAAGTCCAGAGAAAAAACCCACCTGGTTTTCATGAGATATATTAAAGCTTTGAAATCCTGGGCAACCTTAATTTTGGAATTATTTTCTTTTATCATTCCCAGAATTTGAGACTCAAGCAAGTAACTTAGAAATCTACCTGGAAATTCAGTGTCAGAAAGAGCCTTTTTTCAAAACTAAAGCCACAAAAGGAAACATTTCCTGATGAATCTGCACCAATTTCAAATCAACCCTGTTCATGACTCATACTTCATCTTCATAAACTTTAAAATTATGTACTCTGCAGTTATGAAAACCTGTGAACAGCAATTTAAAGCTGAAATATTTGCTGAAAGTGGGTTTCAAGGCTTTAAATTCTTTTAGTTGTCAGTCATTCAGACACAAGAAGTGATACAACTCATTTGGGAAACAAGACTGTGGTTTCTTCTGGTGAATTTCATGCACTGAGTGCTCTTTTTATATAGGAAAGGAACATTAAACCTTCTCATCCATCACACCCAATAGGGCTGGTAGTTAAATGCTACAATTCATACCCTAAACAATATAGATTCTTGATCAAGCTTGCCAAGACCTATTCCTGCAACTTAAAAATGTTCCCTTGATTCTCCTTAGAAATTTAAACAACACTTGGCATATTTGAATATACTTCCTTCTGCCTATTGACCTTATATTCCCCTTATCAAGATAATAGAGTTTCCTCAGAAGTTGCCTTGGGCATTTCTGCAAGGTCAAAAGCACACAATGCACAGACAGGGATAAACCTACTTTGAATTACTGCATCCACTCATGCTCCAGTGGCTCTGCAACCCTGATGGCCACAAATGAAGTCTGGTGCGCTGGGAGTACAGCACTTTGAAAGCACAGAAAGGATATGGTCAGAAAGAGCCCTGACAGGCTGTTAAACATTTACCACCCTGCCTGAGCACCTCCACCTCTAACACAGACCAAACAGCAGTGACAGAGCAAGGGGGGAAGCTGACAGAACCACATTATTGCAACCACCAATTCACACCTGCCAGGAGACAGCCCAGTCACTGCACTGCGTTGGTGTTTTGATAGAATGAACAGCACATTCAAGGCAAGAATCTCTCCACTTGCCAGGAGGTTCTGAAGAACTGAAACAGTTTGTTTCTTATCTCAAGTTATTTAGGGTAGGTTTTTTGGAAGCTTCATTTGGTCTAAAAATAAGTTCTGCTTGATAAGGACTCTACTTACTATTGCAAAGATGTACCTGAGAACCACCAGCAGACAAGGTTCTGTGCCTTAAATAATTGCTGTCACTTCGAGCCAGTTTCTAGTCCTCTTCTTTTGTTGAAATTATAGCCTTATTCATTTTACAGAACTAAATCAAAGGGCATACCCACTCTGGAAGGGCAGCTAACCTCAGGGCAGTTTACAGCTCAACCTCTGTCTCTGGGTAGCCAAGTTGAAAATCAGCAGCTATCATAGAAGCATATTGTAGAGCTGGGATACTGCTGTGAATTATGAAGCATATCAAGTGTTTGGATAAATCAAAGGTTCCTAAATGGGTCTAAAACAGCGAAGAGTAAAAGCATTAGGGCTTGTCTTCTTTTCCAAAATCTTCCATTAGTACCTTCACAGAGACCTGTTTTCCACCTCTCAGACACTGATTCAAAATTCCATTTAAGAAAATGAAGAACATGATCCTGCCATCTCCTCAAAGATTTAACTTTATGGTAGAAAGATTTTATTGTTGTTACTTGCCATTAAAGGTAATAATTCTGGTGTAGTTTTCTTTTGCTTGCATTCGTGCTATTTTTTTAATGTCTCTGTAGTAGCAGTTAGCATTGCAAAAGGAATTCCAATTTTCAACATGATTATTGGTCCTCATTTTCATCCTCAAAGCTGGGATGTTTTCGAAGGAGCTCAGGGAGGAGGAAGGAATAAGACTCAGACACCACAGTCCATTGTTACCTCTGAGCACATACACTTAAATTGGCTTTCCTTTGATGCTGCTGCCAATTTTATTCACAAGCGTATAAAAAAAAGGTCATGACATTTAGAATTACACTACTTTGGAAATTAAATGTTCCTTTAAATTTTTAATTTCTGAAAGTAATTTATCATGGAATAATATTTGAATATGGTTGAATGAATGTGTAAAGATTAATGCAAACTTTCTTCAAACTGCAAGATCACAACCACGTATGTTTAACCTTGTTGTGTAATAGGCATAAAAATGTTGATATGTGAGCTCGAAGAGCTGCATTTCCATTTTGCTGGAAGCACTTGCACTGTTATTCTCCTTAGTATTTTTCCACTGGCATGTCTGTAAAAGGCATGAGGTTTAGCTCTCAATCATTTTCTACTTAACATTACACTTCACAAACCTGGCAACTAAATAAGGAGCAAAAATGAATCCCAATGGTCTGCAGAGTTTTTTCAGAGTTTATGTGAGAAATCAAACTCCTGATTTTTAGGCTAATTCAGCAATATTAATGATATAATTGTAGCATATGAGAAAATAAAATAATTTTGTGTGAACGCTATAGAAAGCACTAAGATACCACATAACCAGCATTCTAGTCAGAAGCTCCCAATTCAGAGATTTGGGGATCTGACAAAGAGGAGATCACTGAAGTGCTGTCATGGCCAAGTGTTGGGGGTCCCTCCTCAAGGAATGGCCTTGCCCACATCACACACAGGCTCATCAGATGGTTTGGGCTGGGCCTTTCTTATCACTGAACCCAGCTGTGAACCCAGCATGGCTGTGTCACCTTAGCCACTGGTCAGGGCTTATTTCTCCAAGGCCAGCTGGCATTCCTTGTTCAGCAGAAAAGGGAATCTTACAAAAGGCAGCAGCACACTCTTGCATTATTTTGTGGTCAGCAACTAGACTTCATAATTTTCTCATACACTAAGGAAGGCTGGCTGGGCCCCAGGCTGCAAAGGGCAGAGACACACAATTCCAAATCCCTGCTCAGATGCTGCTAAAATTTCACCTGCATAAAATTTATTCTGGTGTGTAGAATTTACTCATGTGCTCTCATGAAAACTTTTAGAAGACTGACAAATTCTGAAATATTCAGTTTGAGGCTCCATTGCACTCAGTGGGTCAACTGAAGAGACTGAGGAAGATAGTCTTTAACTCAAATGTTACTGGCACATTCAAAGATCCAGAAGAAAAGCAAGTTATAAAGCACCTATGTTATTGATTATTTGATTCTCAATTCCAAATCCTTTTGTGTACATTTCAGTAAATAAAAATAAAAAACCAAAAATAACAATAACAACAACAACAACAACAATAATAATAATAATAATAATAATAATAATAATAATAATAATAATAATAATAATAATATCCTTGTCACCAGGGCAATGGCAGGAGCACTGCTAGTTCAAGTTTGGCCTCTTGAAAAGCCCTCAGGAAAGCTGCTCTCCAGATCACCCAATTCATTAAATTAATGCTTTGTTGGCTGGAGTTAAAGTTTGAGTCAGGCAAAACAAAAGCCTGGGTTTCAGAATACATATACCCTGTCAAATTGCATTTATCAAGATAAGGGTTATTAGAATCTTTTTTCTCTTGTGTGAATGAAATTGTAAGCTTGAAATGTCACTGAAGATTTATTAATCTGATACTCTTTCTGATAAGGGCAAAGAAATAGAAAGGGCAGAGAAAAAGAAATATTTCTTGTAGCCTGATAAGGACTACAAGAAATAGAAAATATGAATAAGGCAATTTATCTGTGGGCATTCTGTAACCAAAAGATTCAAGCCACACAAAGCGATAGTACAGTTATATATTGATTTCAGAACACTGCCATCTACAACACTTGGTCAAAGTTTGAGAGCTGTGCAGAAAAATATCTGCAATTTTCAAAGAATGATACTAAACCTGAATTTTCAAACTGTAGGCTGGAGTAACACTTATTCTAGAAAGTAGATGGAGGCCTAATGTGAAAACTGGTGCTGTGCTGGAGTATACAATGTGTGCAGGGAGAACCAGCAGCAGGACCATCAGTGTTTCCAGCTGAGGTGACAGGGCCTGAACCAACCATAAGAAATGTTGTTTAAACACGTTTTCCCTATTTCTGTGCCTGCTACCTGAAGAACATGTCTACAGCAGGGAGGAGAAAGAGTGAAGAGAGGTTCACAAATACTTTGTGTCCAACAGACCATTGTTCAAGCTTCCTGTTTGTTGTACTCCATGTGATGCACAAGACAAATAAACTCATTTCACTACTCAACGTGACAGAGCAAACCCTAATCAGCACTTTGGCTTTGTGAGCTCCCAACACAGGCAGGAGCCCAGCAGCAGCCAGTGAGTTAAACCCTCTGCAATCCTGACAGAGGGGAGACAACAGGACTCAAAATCAGGCCTAAACCCAGGCTCATGCTCACCAGAACACCTGCACTTGTACCAAGGAGCCACAGCCATAGCAAACCAACTTCTTCCTTCCAAAGAGGTTTCCTCATAGCAGGGAGGACTCTCAGACAGAGCCTGGCTGTGACAGCTCCCCTCCTGCTGCTGGACTCTGCTTTCAGTCAGTCTCTTCTGACAGAACTAATTCCCTCTGGATGAGGTCACCCCGAGACAGGCTGTGCTTGCTTCCTCGGAAAAGACCTGGGGGAGTGAATGAGCTCACCAGGCTTTCAGAGCTGCAGAGAACTCACCAGAGAGCTGGCAGGGAAAAAGGGCATTTGTGCTGAGACTCCAGCCTTCAGTTTGACACAGCATCATTTGCAATGACTTTGTTGTTGAAGCAGATTTATACATGGACACAGATCCATCTATCTATTCAATATATATTTGATTTCTAATGCTAACATTAATAACAATACAGATGAAAATGGTAATTCAGACCCCCTGTAACACGTGTGTGACCTTAAATGACATTTTAGTTAACAGTCTACTGTTTTTTTTTTAACTCACAAAATAATGGACCATCAAGTAGTATATTTTCTTTTCTACTTTGTTTTACAATTTTTCAATATTTCCATTTTAATTTAAAATATTTCAGTTCATTACCCAGAATGTAGTTTTGCTATGATACTCTCTCAAGTAGGAGTTAGTTTTGCAGCAATTAAGGTGTTTGAAAGCACTACCTGTTTAGAAAATGCTTAGTTGTACCTTACCTCTTTCTCAGAACGCCTTACATAGAAAATATGCCAGTTAAGAAAAGTCTTTCTTACATTTTTCTAAGAACATAGCAGGAGCCAAATTATCTGCCATGATTTCATTAACAGTGCAACTTACCAGTTTTCTCTGTCTTGTGTTTTAAACTTTCAGGTCCTGGCAGGCAGGGGCAGGACCCTTCACATCGAGCTGTGATGGTTTTGCCAGAAGTACAGGCATGGAACTCCATCTTGCACTAGCAGCATAAAAAAAAAAAAAAAAAAAAAGCAAGAATACTATTTAGGACAAGATATAAAATAAGCAGCTGTCAATTAAATGAGAAATTGTGTTATCAGTAATGGCTTGGATAGATTGCAAAACTTCAGTCTTTACTGCAAATATTTTTATAAGATAACACTGACTATTTCTAGCCTTTGTTGTTTGCATTACCTATATTTTAGTTCTGACTTTCCTCCAAGAGCTTTGTGCCTGTGTAGTTGTTCTTTCCTCAGTGACTGCCCCATGGGTATTTCCCCATTCTGTGCCCAGCAGCACCAGTGGCTGGCCACTGGACTAATGCAGTAATAAAATGAAGTGAAAGAAAACAGTACAGAAACACAAATGTTGTCTTTGGCTTGATACCTAGTGAACCAAATTCAGCTCCATTTTTTGTCCTCTTCAAGCCCTGCTTTTACAAGACCAGAATCCAAGGGCTGTTGATACCCAGGGGAGTGCTGCCTGTGGTGCCCAGGCTGCAGCTCCTCCCTGCAGGGATTGCCTCCTGCCAAGGAAAACGGGAATGCTGGGCTGCAAGGTCCCTTTGATCTGAGTTTTACTGGAGATTATGATTCATTTAAAAGCAGGCCAACATGTTCACACAGTGGGACATGATGTGTTTTGACCCAGCTGAAGGACATGGAGCCTGAGACCATGGTGTTACCATGGGGGATGCAGTGGGCAACTGGAGCTCACTGGGCAGCAGCCACTGCTGAAACCACAGCATCATCCTCTCTAATTCTGGTCCAGGGGGAACCAAGGGAACAGAGCAGGATGTTGTTACAAGATAAACACCTCCTGCTTTGAAAGTACTGCAAATACCTTGGCTTTGCCTGTGTTTGTTTTTGTTAAAAGGGCTCATTGTGTCCCAAGCTTTAATCTAGCAGCAGGAGACCATTATGCTGTGCCTACATCCCATTCTCTTGGCATTATCCCCCCACCATCCCCGACTTCAAGGCATCAGGGTGATTCTATGCTCTCTGTGATGTGCTGCCCTTCTCATTTAGAAAATTCAGGGCCACCCTGCAAGTGTGCAAGCTTAGCTTGTACTTTACACCAATTTCTCCCAAGGGAAGGGAATATATGTACTTATTTTTCAACTGTTTGCTCCATAAATATGCTTTGCTCAGAGCACAAAGACAAGAGAGAGCACATCAGAAGGAAAGGAGGACAGGAGAAAGGACAACACCAAGTGCAGTCCTGGAGGCAATGACTTTCTCAGCATATTCTGATAGTCAATGTGTTATTGAGAACACAGGCATAAATCTTCTTCCTGCAGCTGGAGTTGATAATTTAATCCCTTACAGAACATCAATTACTTACATATTTTATTATGCATAATAAATGTAAATTATGTATCTAAGCATTAGCAATTATACTTCAAATACCAACCTTTAAGATGGCACCAGCCTATTTCAAGCCCGTTATTATGTGCATTTAAGAAAGGAAGAATTTTATACTTAGAAACATCAAGGCAAGTTTTTCCTCAGCTTTCCAGACAATTGATAAAAATGACACCCAAAAAGCTAAACAGAAACCAAAAAAAGAAAGTGCTTAAATTGTGGTATTATCTGAGGGCATTGAGGAGAGCCCAGCTTAAAGATCACAATGCTGCAGTCACATGTGAGTAAGTTTACACCCATGATTAACCACATTATTTTCCCACTGTGCTTCTTTGGGATGTTTGGTGTTGGGGGATGAAGAATTCCATCATTTTAAATATTAAATTAGAATAATACTAACTACTTTTCAATAACTAATCACTTATGTAGCTCTTTCTTCATTCCTAGAGGAAAATATGGATCTCTCTTACTTTGCATGTGATCGTGTGCTTACTCACTGTAACAACCTACAAGAGCTGCTCAACTTTGGATTTAATGACTTTGCCTAAGCCTCACTAAGTGATATTCAGAGGCAGAGTGGACACAGAGGATGTCTTGTGGAGCAATAATGACTTTTTGGATTATTCTGCCACTGGATCTACAGCATATAAGGAGCCTGCTGGCTTTCTCCAGACCATGGACAATAAAATGATACACAGTGCTTGGAAAAACTCTCCGTCTTTCACACCAAAGGGACATTATACATTTTGCAGACATGAGTCATAAATCTCCTTGCAGTGATTGTGCACAGGACTCTGTGGGAGCAGCCCCACAGTTTGGGGCCAGTCCCTCTCATTCCAGGGGACTCATTTTGCCACTGATATGATTGGATATGCCTCAACTCTCTGCTGAGCTGCTCTGATAGAGCTCTCTGGGTCGTGCAAGCTTTGTATTTTTCTGCAGCCTCCCTGGTGTGTGAACTGCATTTGTTTACTCTGAACCCCAAGGCCCACATAAACATCTCTAAACTATTTTACTGCAAATGGAAAAGCAGCTCTGTTATTTGTTGCTAAATGTATATGGAGATCAATAAAGTATATGAGGGGAGAAATGGTTGAACATATTCATGGAAAATTCATAAATTAATTTATTCAACTAAGATGTGGGAAATTACTGCAGAGTGTGTTTTGGTTAAAGTGTTCCCCTGAGAATCCACTACTCGTATAATGATTCCCTCTTTATTGTCAGTGAATCTACAGCAATGTGTTTTGCATAAGCATTCACATTTGAGGGAGAAAGAAAATAGCTACATAAAATTTATTCCTAGTTATTTTATTCTTGTCTGTTAGTCTCAAGCCTCCAGTCCCTGCTAGAGGAAAATCAAGATTTTTTTTTTTTAATGATATAATAAAGCAGTGTACCTCTGCTTTTATTCTGACTTTCAACTTCTGGCAGCCAGGCTTTGATCTAACCTGCAAGTAAGTAATCCTGTGGAATAAGTTACTGTGATCTTTTCTGCAAGGGTGTATATTTGACTACTGAATGTGTTCATGGACAGCTTGGTACAGCCCAGTGCACTAATGCTGTGAGGAGCTTTGCAAGCAACTCATGGAATTGCTTAAAACACAGCCAGGTACAGCAGCACATCCAAGCCCTGATGGCACCTTTCAGTGGCAAAGCAGGGTAACTAAGATGCAACTGCAGCTGCCCCTGGGGGCCTGGGACATCCTGTGTGATTGATTCACAAGCCAAAAATCAACAACTGAAAATTTCTTGAAGTCAGAGTAATACAAGAGAAAGTGCTAGGTTCCAAAATTCTGTTGCTTCTATCATTAATTTAATTAATTTAATTTAATTAAACAGGAGGGTATGTAGGAATTAGCAGACAATATACATGACAAAGATAAACATGAAGTCTCATTTGAGAAAGAGTGAGCACTGAAACAGGAGGTTAAATTTTATAGTATACTAATTAAGCATTAAACTCCTGAGATATTACATCATATTAACGACAGTGTCTCCAAACCTTTTGTTGAGCAGTGCTCTTGCCTGGAAGACACTGTGTTTTTAGCACCCTACAGCTTTTTACATTTTCACCAAGAATGATTTCAGTGCAGTGTTTGTTTTATGGTGCATCTTTTGTTCACTCACAATATGTCTCTTCGAAGCTACACATACAAATAACAAAAGCTCATTATTTTCTACCTTATCTTTTACCCAGTGGCTGCCACAGGCAGAAGCTAAAATTTCCTGAAATTATAGCATGTATATATTTTTAGTGCAGAGTTTCTTGATATCAGTAGTGTTTCCTACCTATCTGTCTTAGCAGATAATTAGAATCCATTGGAATTCAGACACCCCTTTGAGAGGGGTTGTTTGTTTACAAGCTTTAGAGCTGTGCTTGCCATTGCTTCCTTAGCTGGGACTCTTATCACCATTTTCTTTATAAGCCTCTTCTTCCAGTTTTCATCAGATGGGAAAAAAAATACAGTATTTGGAACACAGATCAAGTGTGGGTTTTTTAAAAAAACTTGTCATAATAAAAAAGGTTCAGTATCTTTTCTACAAATCCCAAAAGAAATGTCAGATGGTGCACTCCCATTGCATGCGGCTGAACACATACATTAAGTTTTAATGGGAATTCTTCAAACTTTTCAGGCTCTGTAAAACCTGAAATCCTGAAATAAGGATTGAGAGACAGCAGTCAACCACATGAATTCATGTTCATTAAAAAACCAGGCACTAATGTGAAGTCTGGAGGTGAGTCTCAGATTCTGGGCTGAGGGCAGGGCTGTGTGGTCCCTTAGCACTTCCCCTCCCTGCTGTGGGTTCTGCTGCCTTTTTGCTGCTCTGCAAACCAGAGCCCCCTGGCCTGGGTGCTGGGAAGGAGAGGGGCTGCCTGGGACACCTCAGGAGAGCACTGAAAACATGGGCCAAGCTCTGTCCCCAGGACTGGCCCCTTGGGCAGCTTTTCTGGTGGCATTAGTGGCTATTCCATGGCCACACCAACACTGTTGTGGCTTGTGCAGTCATCTCATTTCTCTGGGCACCCTTCTGCTCACAGAGCAAAGCTCCCCACTGCCAGGCCTCCTGCCCTGCATGTGCACAGCTCCAGGATGGGACTGGCTCATGCTATTGCAACAAAAATTAAAGGGAGGCTGGTGGAAAAAATAATTATAATAAAAACACACCATGATTTCCCTATTAAAATAGCTGCCAGGCGAGCACACTTAATCTTTGCAATAAAAGCTGTACAAAGATATCTTAAAATCCTGGAGCACTAATTAGAAGCTATGTTCTCCTTATGAGAATACATAGTTGATGTTGATATTAATGGGAGTTATGCATGCATACCAGTGGTGGAATAAACTAATTAACACATCCAATCTATTGTGTAAATACACATTAAAGCCTTTTAAAAATGTGTGCTAGCTCTAGCTTTGAGGCAGATGTTATAGCTGATAGACTCAGAAATTCCCATCTCTGCAAGGAGTGGCATGAAGGACCTTGTTATATCTCAGGTAAACAACAAATATTTGAGAATGTCTCTCACTGCACACTCACCTGACAGGCTGGTGGTTCATAATCTGCTAGAAAAAGAGAACAGCATCCAGGTTGGGGGTCAAGAAGAGAGGCACCCAGGTCCCAAGCCACTGATATTAAATGGGCTGAACAGATTTATGCAGCCAAATGCAGTAACACCAAAAGGTCTCACACAGAAAAAGCCCCAAGGACCTGAAATTGGTCCACACTGCACAGCTCTGCCCTCTGCAATCCTGCAGCTCTAATGAGGGACAGCTGCAGGACTTTGCTCCTCTGAGTAAAATTACCAGGGAACAGAAGGAAAGCATGAGACCCCAGCAATCTTTAAATATCAGGCTAAGTCAAGCAGTCACAGCAGCAACTGCATGTGCTCCAAGCACATGGCTCAGCTCCTTAAGACTAGAATTGCCAGGTTTAAGATTTTAAAATGAAACTATTTTTTTAATTACTAAAATTTTAGCTGCTTTTTTTGTTAGATCCCAGCCATATACAATCAGAAAGTGACACGTTTTTCACTATTACAGCATAATAATGTTTAAGCCACAAAGCACCATATTTAGAGCAACGGCAAAGTCAGAAAGTTCATCATCCAAGAAGAAACAATTGATTCTTGGGCTTCAGAAAAGAACAAGCTGAGTTGCATTTGGCACCAATCATGCAATTCAGGATGGCATTAATTGCATATTTTGTGGCTCTGCATTATAATTAGAACTGTACACACCTCTCTAAAAATAGCCTTCAACTTCTCAGGAGGAGGAGAACAGAAGGAGCTCCTTCTTTTCATCAGCTAAAGACAAAGAGTGACTTTAGAAAACAGAGTTTGATTGCTCCATAGAGGGTCAGCTCTGCTCCTAAACAGAGCCCATGACTTGATAAATAAAAAAATAAAAATTAAAAATTCATAATGTAAATATTAAAGATTTCATTAAAGAAAGAAAAAGAACAGTTTTCTGAAGTGACTGATGGCTGAAGAGGATACAAGGATAAATGTACAAGGATAAATGCTTGTAGGCATGTTGAACCATCTCAGTGTTTGACTGGCAGGGCAGCAAACTAAGCAAATGATCCTGTACTTGTGTTGCTGCAAACTGTCCTTAAAGCCAGAGCAGAATCAGCTAATTTGGGGACTTCTGGACAGACCACCGAAGCACAAAATTCTGTTCTAATACAAGACACATTGCCCCAAGAAACAAGTGGCAATCAGCTCAATGTGAAGCAGGAAATTCTAAAAATGCAGTTGGTTGCGTGAGCTAGATGATATGGCATTCAAGGTCACAACACCATGTGGAGGTGAAGGACATTCAAGGGACCACTTATTAATGCAATGTGACAATGAAAACAAATGGTTTTCTATTCTATGATCAAGCAAGAAAATAGTTCCAGGCACCAAAATCTACTGCATCATAAAGAAATGGAACTTGTTTTTACAGTTTAGATGCCTATTCTGGAAACACCTAGGTCAAGGGGTGGGTGTGGGCATCTCTCACTTGCTTTAACATCTTGTAAAAAATTTGGGTTCTTATTGGAGAAGTACAGACCAAACAGAGCTGGAACTTGACACAGAAGTATCAATTCAGAAGTTGAAACATTTGTGCAATGTTGATTTCAACGTTTCCTTCACTGGCTGAGGAGACCACAATGAGTTAAATAGGAAATGAAGACAAAGCACTTCTGTCCTTTATATAAATAAAGACACCCATCCTCCCTTCTCACTGAGATTTAACGCAAAGCACCAGCCTAGCTTGGATCTGCAAAGCACCCTGCTCTCCTCCCATCCTCCTCCTGTTACATATCATGCAAAGGCTACAGCACTTTGATTTCAGTGATCATTTCGGAATACCAAGGTTGTGCTCACACTCTGGGCTGCTACCAGCCGGTTCTTGTGCACAAATGCAGGAGTCGAGGTGCTGAGGAGATGATGCACAGTCACCCACCCCCATATTCTGCACTCTGTATTCAGGCACAAAAGCTTTTCCTGTTGCTAAATGTCTACTCTGCTGTCTCCCTGCAGGATTTGCATGACAGGTCACTGATGATGAGCATTTCCTAGCTGCACGTGGGAGTTTTTCCTTTTCAGTACATTAGTCTGCTGTACCGCAAGACATGGACTTTAAAAAATCACTTTCCTATTGCATTTGTTTTCCTTCATTTCTAGATTTATATTGTATTGCTTTTGTCTCTATGAAATTATTCCCTATTCTAACGCCTCATAATCATGAGCTGAGAGTTCATAGCTAATAGCACTATTCAAAGTGGAATGAAGCTACATTTTTTTCCCCCTTTAATAGACCAAAGCCATCTTAGATTAAAAGTAAAGAAAATCACAGAAAAACAATTGGAAATTTGGAGTGATCGATGCTGCTTGAAATGTACTTGCCATGTAATTGAGATGCATTCTCATTCTCATTCTGCAGCCATTTACTGATCACACGAGAACGATGATTTGTCATTTTTACTTGCTCCAAATTACTAAAGGCAATTTAATTTCTCTCATGGAGACGACACATCAGATAACGTGAACATAATCAAGGGGTAACGATCTGTGGCTCTGTGCACACACTGATGCTCCTGTTACCAGCTAAACAACCACCTGCACATGGCAGAGGGAAGGCAACACCAGACACTCAGATCCCCAAGCACAGGCTCTCCACCCAGTCAATCACATTATAAACACAGCAATTTAGCTACGCCATGTGATCACACCTATTTAGATTTCAGATGAAACAATGCTCCATCTACAGTCATTCCCACACCCATCTGTCCATACCTGGACCACAAGCAGCAGCTGGTGACCACTATAAAGGGCAGGCATGTTCCCTGAAGGCTCTCATGCAATTGGTGTGGTGGCAATATCTTAGTAGCCCAAATATCTACCAACTCTCCCTATCAATAAGTCATTGCAAAGTATTTAGTACTGTATTTGCAGTTACTTTTGGGATGTCTGATGCCCAA
Organism: Passer domesticus; assembly: GCF_036417665.1. Lineage (NCBI taxonomy): Eukaryota > Metazoa > Chordata > Aves > Passeriformes > Passeridae > Passer > Passer domesticus. Next base: position 8,159,141 of record NC_087486.1, read on the forward strand.
CAGGATGTTACTGGGGATGGGATTCTGACCACTTATGGTTGTATGGACTGAATATCAGGAAAAGTCCAGATAAGTCGTGCTATAGTATCAGGATAAGCTCAACCCTCTCTCTGATGCATCCAAGTTTACAAATCAAAGTCAAAGACAAGTTGCTGTCTTGTCTTTGTGCATCCCTCTTGAAATGCTGGTGAATTAGTATTGAATTTGATCTATGCTGCCCATTTCTTCTCTGAAACCTTGCCACAAATACTGAGTAGCAGCTGGATTGTTGTTTTGCTCATTCCTGTTCCAGGCCAGGTTAGATGTGACTCTGGTCTAGTGACAGGTGTCCCCACCCATGGAAGGGTTAGAACAAGATGCTCTTTAAATTCCCTTACAAACCAAACCATTCTATGATTTTATGGTCACAAAATTTTGTGCTTCCCAGAGCCCATGTTATAAAATTGTTAGGGAGAATGAGGAAGTACCTGGAAACATCTCATAATCCATGGACAAATGTCTGGGGGGCTTCCAGGAAAGACAGAGAACAAGGGTCAGACCAAGTGCTGTACTCTGGGCTCCAGAGCTCATACATCCTGCACTAGCAATGATTTCTTAGAACTCACTACACTTTTTTTTCTAGAAAATGGTGGGAGGAAAGGCTGGAGATACAGTAAAAGAGCACCCTGACTTGTTTGATAACTCAGTGGTGCAGTAAGCAGCAAACTCAGGAGTTCACTCGTGCTGCCAGTCAGAGGCCAATCATGCCACCAAGTCCTGAAGTCCCTCTGAAAACTGGAAACACCAGGTTTTCCAGCATGCATGCTTGGTTTTCAAATGTCACATTTTTCTAACCAAACTTTGTCTTTGCATGCAAGAGGTGAAAGCCAGTCTGAGTTTTTCTGTTCCCAAGTAGCTCCTTGTTCCCTGATAATAGATTTCAGGAAGCCACAGGAACATTTATTCCTGCTCCCAAAACAGTCATCCCATCCTATCCATTACATCTATTAGATGAACTAGTTCACTGTAGGTTTGCACAGATTTCACTGACCATGATGTGGCCCCAGCAGTGTTCATTCCTTGTTACAGATGAATGAAATGTACAGTACCCAGCAAACTTTCAGCTCTCAGAGAGACTTTTTGTCTGTTGATTACAGACAGAGCAAATCTGAAGTGTGAATACAAATATAAAATACTCAGCATCCTGTAGTACCCCTGCTCTGGTTGCTTTTAGATTAGGAACAAGACTGAAGTCCTAAGAATGCCAGCCTGCTTTTTAATTGACTTCTCAAAATTTTTATTTTGTAATCAAAACAAAAGCCAAACAATCTCCAATGCTAAGAAGCGCTGAAACAATACATTTGACAGTTACTAGCAAAGAAGCTTTAGGAATGTCTTTTGGAGCATAGCAACCAAGGGAGAGTAAGCAGGCTTAAGCTTTGAAGTTAAAGCTTTCAGCAACGTTTCTGATTTCTAAAGAACACAATAGAAACAACAAGAAATTAAAAAAGAAAAAATTGGAAAAACCAAACCCCAGGCCTAGTTCAATGCTCACTGAATGGACTTGCTGTGAAAGACACCTATACAAAGAAAGCAGAATTAGTCTGTTTGCTTAGAAATCAAGTACCCACAGCTAATCCTTTTGCAGTATTATCCTGTTTTGGTCTTTAATAAATCTGCTTTAAATTAAAGATGTACCCAAGCCAAGAAACACCTCCTTTGATGTTTCAAATGGCTCAAATAAGCTGTTTGCTAGAAAAAGCTCAAAATATGAATTCTGAAAATGAAAAAAATAGAAGTCCTTCTCCTATACTACAAGGCTGGCACCACTCAGGAAGGTCAGAGACCATTCAAAACCACAAATCTGAAGCACCTCAGGCATTGGTCCCTCTTGAGCCCACGCATTAGGGGGAAAAATCCTGAAATACATGTCTCTTACAAGTCAGTTAGCCAAAAGCAGCTAATCCTCTTTTTTTTCACAACCATTACATCACATCAGCGGAATATTGAAACAAGGAATTTTACAAGTTAACTGAATGCAGGCATAGAGCTTGTAAAAACCTTGGAACAAGGTAACTACATTACTGCAAATGATATTTGTATTTAAGCTTGTATAATGAGTTGCAAGTTGGTGCAATAAACTCTATGTTCTTGTTTCCTCTTCCAGTCAAGAACACAACTTTCAATACTTGAACTGTATCAGATGACTCACCGTGTAAAAAACAGTTTTCTCCTGTTATGACCTTGACTGTAGAAAGAAGGATTTTAAAAATAATACTGGTTTTACACACCAAATGTACAGCAGGCAAGTGTAACTAACACAAGCAGCAATCCTAAAGTTGTCCTTAGTGCAGGAGCGTACGTAATTGATGGGTTTTTAAGTTCCGACCATCACATGCCAATTTGTTTGATTTGGCAGTCACAACTGTGATTCTAATCAAGTTAGAAAAGCAGACCTGTGATTACCATCATCAAGATTGGTAGCTTTCCCAAAAAGAACAAATACTGTATCTGCAATCCTCACTTACTGCTCGCTTCCTTTCGAAGGGCGTGTTCGCGCCCAGAGCCGTTCCTGGCACAGGGCAGGTCGCCAGCCACAGGCAGCTCAAGGACACAGAGCTACTCAAACTTTGTGCTGTATGCTTTCATCGCTCCCTCCAGTGAAAACTGTTGCAGCTTTGGGGGCAGGCATGGGAACTTTTGGGAATTTTCCATAAGCCATATAAAAATGCAGGTTTTGGAGGTGCCAGGGTTAAGTGCAAGGAAGGCAAAGGTTTTCCTGTCCTGTGCCCCTTCTCAGTGCTCTGAGTAACTGGGCTGGCTAAACAAGGGTGGTGATGGGAGAAAGCAGCAGCCACAAACCAGCACCCACTCTCACCAGGTGTGACCATGATACTTGTGGCCTTCATTTCCACTTTTCCTTCTGCCATTCTCAGCCATGAGACCTTGGTCCCATGCAGTCTCATACAGGCAGGTGCAGAAATCCTTTTCCCTTCCAATCATGCAGGCTGAAAGACTCATCTCAAACATTTTTTGGCAAAATAGTTCAACCAGTGGGCATCTACCTTCTAGGTCTTCTGCACTATGAACTGACAGAGAGTACTGGATATACTAAAGGAGGGAATTGCTCAACACATTTTTAATTTCATTCACTGCAGAGTTAGTAAATACCACTGTTTAAGACAAGCCAAATTACAACTCACTCTGGTTCCATGTAGTTTTCATCTATGCATTATTTTCCTTCTTGCTGCCTTCTGAATTCTCATTAACCTTTCTGTCAGGACTGCATTAAACATGTCCTGTTAATTCAACGTGTTTTTCAAGAAATCTGACAAGGAGATGACAAATGCTCATGTAAATAAAACCCTCTAGTTAATGAAGCGCATAATAAGAAAAACAAAATTCTAGTTTACAACACGTTTTATTTCAGCTTTGCTACTCCAGTGAGTTCAAAAGTGAGATTGTCTGAATAGCTTTGGCATCTGTCCCTATGGGAACAGAAGAAAAGGTCATGGACTTTGAAGAAACCTAAAGACTTGAAGAACTTCCTCCAAAACTTTAGCATTTTTGTTATTCTAATATGATATTCTATGACATACATATCCCCTAAATAAAACCCTTTACAATTAACATACTACTCTTACCATAAGCCAGGGCAGTAAATTTCTCAAAAAAGTTTATAACTTTGTTGGCATTTCTAATGAGAAGATGAAACCTTGGTGCAATACAAGGTAAGGAATAAACATTTGTATTCAGGTAGGTTTTGTGAGAGAAATATTGCATGTTCTACAAAAACCAGAAAATACTTGTTAATCCTTAAAAAAATCCCAAAGAAGTTTAATTCACTAGAATGATTAATTGCCTGATGTACTACATCTATTCTCCTAAATATTCTTTTGAAAAATATTCAGAAAGACAATCATGCAATAAAATTACCATTTATATAACTCCTTTCATCCACAAAGGCGTCAAAGTCCTATGTAGGAATAAAGGTATAAATACACAGTACTGCTCAAGTGCAGCCAATCCTGCAGCAGGAAATATCAAATGCTCTGAACCAGCAGAAAATATAATGGGATGTTCGAAGGGAGCGATGCTATTTAAATTCAGAGACATGACAACACCCAATTAACCAGATAAGAGTACTAAACCTGCTCTCAAACACAGGGCTTCTTTCATACTTTTGTTTATTTCCCAGCTGCTGAAAATTAAGCCTCATGAAGCCGCTTTGCTTTTCTTACACACCTCTCTAGATCAAGCAAGGTAGTGCTCAGACCCTGTGTCAGATGCCCACAGATGCCCCTTCAGGATCCACTGCTTGCTTTGAACATAAATCAACAAGCATGTCAACATTCTCCACAAACCCATGGTTTGCACACTACTAAAGGGGTTCCTGGCAAGTCTCATGCTTGTACCTGCATTAGCTCAGCATGGCATTGAGTGGCACTAGGACTGGTAATAAAACTGCAAAAGAAATGGTGGGAACCAAATGATTTCAAATTGGAAAAGCCCATGAGCCACAAATTCTGTGAAAGCAACCCCTAAGCCAGACAGCGGAATTGCTACAGGAGTTTGAGAAAAGTAAAGCAGTGTTCCCCCTCCTTTCTGCTAACAGTTGCACATAATGAGCCACACAAAGGGGTCAAAACTCCTCAGTTTTTCTCCATTTAAAATACCAGCTTAAAATCCAACAATTTTTCTTTAAGAAAAACCATAAAGTAGGACTGCAATGTGGGTCATAGTCTGGACAATAGAAAAATTACTAAATATTAGGGCTAATACATTCTCAGTCTCCAGATGGCCACTGGGCAGATGAAGTTTGTGGCATAAATCTTCTCATTTGCCACTATAAATTCATCAAGCATGAGTGAAGCTTATTAGCAAAACTTAGATTTTATCTCCCACAGAACTCTGAGGTTCCAGAAGATTAAAAATGTTTTCCTGCCATGACAAGTACAATGACCTCATAAATACCAGTAGACCCTTTGGCACTGGAAAATGTCATCTATTCCTGCTTCTGTGTAATATTACAGGACTGAGCAAAAAAGAAGACAAGGATGTTGCTGCTCAAGTTTACCCCCATAGAAGGCTAAGTGAAACTGCAGTCTGAAGTCATATTTCCGTGCTTCAGAAGTCCATGAAAAATATTTGAAGAGTGCATTTACCCTTTTGAAGGCGAATAGACTAAGATTTTTTTCTAAAATATAAATAGTTCAAGAACCAAAAGATCTAGCTAGATAATAAATGAGTATTTTTCACATAGTATCAAACAGCCAGTTATACCCCATTGATATTTGAACTGCTTTCATCAGAAAGAGATTTATTTAAACTCCCTTTCAAAGAGCTATTTCCTAGAATAACACAGCAAAGCTCTCATGTCTAGTACTGTACATTTTGTTGACCAGTTAGTTACTCATTATTGGTATGTGCACTTATCCCCCATTTATGTGGATGTTCCATTTGTTCCAAATGGCTGAGCTCAAAGCTGGTCATAGCTGCTTGTCATGTTCCAGACAAAACCTTCCTTTTCCCCCCTTACAGGTCTGCAGCATTCCTGAATGTCCCTAAATAGAACTCAGAAATTACATTTCTAAATGACAATTCATCACACCTCCTGCAGACTGTAACAGTATTTTAAATTCCTACTGAAGCATCACCAAATTCAAAGTCAAAGATGAATGCTTTTTTATTTGGAACCAGTTTCTTGAACTCTTCCATACTGAGCCTGGAAATTACTTTTTGCAGGAGAAGAAAATCTGTGTGTGGCTCCTGACACAGTACCCCAGTTGTCCAGAGGATGCCACTTTTGAAATGTAAGGACTTGAGGCACCTTTGTCCAAGTCCTGCTTTTACAATTGAAGCTCCAAGCTCAGTTTTGGTGCCTGCTCAGAGGAGAGGCTGGAAATTGGGTCCTGGAGGCAGCACTGGCCAAGCAGTGCCAAGTGCCTTGGACACACGCTGCAGACTTGCCTTTCTCATCTGGGTTTGGAAAGGGTCCAACTCCCCAAAGAAACAATAAAAGTGAGGCCAGTCCTGCTGATAACTGATTGCAGCTCAGAATTAATCCCGCAGTGACTGACAACAAGTGCCCAAATGAGGTTTTATCAGCCCAAACTGCAGACATTTAAAGCCTGAAATAGACAATTCTCAGGCTGGGTTTCTACATGATTCCCAAACTTCAGACCCATTCTCTCATAGCACTCCTTGTGTCTCCTTTGCACTGGTGCCAGAAGGACCAACTGCAGCATTTGAAGCTTCACCTGCCATTTTAGCAGTGATCCTTTTCTCTTAAACATTATGGAGACTGAGTATTTTGATAGGTGGATGTTGCTGAAGATAGAAGCATAAATTAACCTATTTTAGCTGCTCACTATCAAGAGGATGCATATATGCACATATAGAAGAATTAATTGTATTAAAATGTTGAAAATAATGTAAATTTTTTGATTGAAAGTATTTAGTACACTGGCTGAAGGTGCTATGAAAAGAATATCTGAAATAAAAATTTGCTGTGTTGCTTTAAATCAATCACTTAATGACTGTAGAGTTCATCTTTGCAACATCCACTCGTTTGCCCTGGAGAGCCTGATAGGAGCCCTGAGCCCTTACTTTCACAGGGAGGCATTTAACAAATCAGTGAGAATTGGCCTCCATCCTTCAGGAAAGGCCTCGGTCCCTCCTGATTCCCACCACAGCTTGGACAGCCTGGGTGAGAGCCTCATCGCCCTTCCACATCCTCCTGGACTCTGGGTTGTCTCATCTCAGCAGGGAGGGCTCCCCTCATCAAGGTGCTGTGCAGGAGCCATGATCAGGATCATTTGGTTTAAAAATGAGATGAGAATGGGTGAACTGTGCTGTCAGAGTGATGCTGAAGGAAGACAGCAGCGTGCAGAAGGCAACTGCAGCCCTGTGCATGGCATCACCAAGGAAATCCATCCCCGAGCAATGCAGGGGCTGATGGCTGGAAACTGAGGGGACGTGACGGATTTGCACAACTCCCTCGACAGAAAAATCATTTAATTTAAGAAAGATTAGATTGTCACAATCGCCCCTGACACGAATGCCTGTCTAGAAAGGCCTTGAGCCTATATTTTGGGTTAGAACTGTGCCTTAGCCAAGACCTTAAAAATATTCACAATACAGGCTGTCACCAGTGCTACATTTCCTTGTCACTCTTTAAGTGAGACTGATTTGCCAAGATCAAGACTAAATTCACGATCAGCGGCAAGGGCACCCAACATGAATTATAAAACTGCCTTTCTTTCCTAGCCTCCTGGATATGCTAAGGAAAATGCTTTCCCTGCATTCATTGTTGCTTTTTATATCCACAGCATATCCTCTGTGTAATGATGCAGGACTGCTCGGCTCATCCCACGGCCTCCACTCTGCTCCCACAGCAATGATGATGCTCAGAAGGAAGGAAGCATTTGGCTATTAAATATAAAACCTGTATTAAAAAAAGTATTGATTTTATGGCCAAGTGTCTTGTGCTCTGAGATGAAATGGAAATAGAGGTGGTTGTAGAAGTGGAGACAATTTTTTGATAATTTTTAACACTGAGGAAAGTGGCTGGTTGTTTAGTGCAGCTCTGAGGAGGATGGGGCAGTCACTGTGCAGACTCTATTTACAGATACAAAGCTCTGTTCAAAGCAAGGAGAGGAAATAAAACCCAAAATCAAGAGGACCAGCTGATTAGAGGAAGGAAGGAATAGGAAAGAACCTTTCCTTTCTCTTCACCTTCCCAAAATCATGCAAGCAGAGGTGAAACTAAAGTCACTAAACATACAAACTTAAATCATGCATCCAGAAGAACCTGTGAATTCAAAGGATTAGCTTTTTAAATTTCTAAAGTGGCTTCCTGGATCTGAGCAGAAACAGGGAAATTACTGTTGATACAGAGGAAACAGAAGGCTTGGAGCATATCGGACTCTGGGTGGCAACTGATTCTCTCCCAAACCCAGGATACAGACCAAAGCTAAAGCTGTAAAATAAGGGAGCCAGAGAAGAACAATGAACAGAAAACCCCAGACAGTGCTCCCAGCTCCTACAGTGACAGATGATGTCTTGAGCATATTAACAAAGCAATAAATCCCACAGAGTGATCTGCCACCCTTAGAGAACAGTGTATGCTTAGCCTTGAGGATTTTTGCCCAAGGGAAGAAAATACTGGAGTTCCAGTGCCAGCTTACATCTCAGATTCTCTTCCAAAGGCAGCTGCAAGTGGGTCACAGTTTACTGGTAGACTGTGAGATATAATGCTGAGGTTGCAGAGAGTCTCCTCTGAACAAGAATCAGATGGTGACAGTTCAGATACTGATGCACTGGGTTTCACTAAGCACAGCACTGTGGAGAAGACTGGGTAATGAAGAAAACTTTCTTCTAAGTCTCTTTAGAGATGTTTATAAGCTTCAGTGCTTTGAAAGTCACAAGACTTACTCCAAGCTTTCACATTCTGTGCTGTGGGCTCACTCACACAGATGGCATGGAAAAGTTTATGAGAGTACATCAAAAGAAAAACACTAATTTAAAAGGTTTCCCATTAAAGAAAATGGAAACAATGAAAAAAACTAGATTTAGAGTCAATGTTTAGATTAGTCATAAGAAGAAAAATTCCACAACTTCATAGTAACTGTCTACTTACAGAAAAGAAAGGCTCTAAGTTAAACTAATAGAAAACCAGAATGAATGAGATTTGAGGTTGAAATACCAGGGAACTATTGCTGACCATCATTCAAATACTGTTTGCATCAGCCTGTGGGGGTGTTCCACGCAGGCATAAATGAAGAATTCTTACGTCACTTTTCTAACCAATACAATTACTATTTAGTCACAGATAAGCCTGGATGCTTATCATGCTCAGAATGATCTCCTACTATTTTGGAGTTATGATTTAGGTCTGAAAACTTTTCTAATGGAATCAACAAACAGAAAGAGCTAAATTTAGATAATAATGTGAAATTTATCACCACAGAGGAAATATGATTCACACTCACCTGTAAATTTACAAGAGTTTTTCACCCTTCACTCCTGAATTACAGCTATTGCCTCATCTAAAGCCCTGTCTTATTCATACTTTATCATTGCAGTGATCTGACAAAGCTGACTAAAAACCTAAAAAACTTCTAATCAATCTGTATTTCACCATCAATGAGCAAACCTATGTCACATACCCCTGGGTTCACAGCACTACCTTCATAGTAGTGCACTGGGCACTTCTGGAGTCTCAGTTCATGGCTCCAACCAATGGCCTTTGTGCCCCAAAAATCCTGACTGCCTTTCCTGCTAATTGCACAGAGCTAATTGAAAAATGGCAAGAGAACATCTCCTGTTGCTATATTTTTTGATGCTGTGAGCTCTTAGCCACATGAAAGCTGTTTACTGCAGATAATATTCAGGTATTCTTAACCCTAACCTCTTATTGCAGCCATAATTTTATATATTATTCATTTTACCATTCTAATATTTATCAAATATTTCATTGTATTTGACAGCAAAAGCTATCTCTGTGTATGACCACATGAGCTCACAACATTCTTGGTCCATAAACACCCCTGATTTAATCTTTACCTGCCTTATTTCCTGTTTTCATTTCCCAAGGAACAGCTTCTTTTTATTTTTATAGACACTATATGGTCCAAAGAAACAGCTAAGTGAAAACATAACAGTTAACTGCCCTCAGCCTGCAGCCCATATCTTTTGGCATCACCAGGAACACTTAGAGCTGCAAGACAAGATTCAGGAGCTCCTAAAAGGAAAATTACTGCTGCAAAGAAAGTACACAAACGTCTCTGAGGATTGAAATGTCCCCACCTGACCCCTTTGTTAAGCACCAGCATCTACAGCTTTAGCAAAACCACTGATATCTAAACAAAACCTGCACACCAAAACCCAAAAGGTTGCTTGTGCCTTCCCTTGTGGATGGGTGCAGGGTCCCACTCCAGCTCTGATGCACAGATGAAGTGGGAATTGCAGGGTCTGGCAAGAGCAACTGGTTAAATTCTGTTGGATCAGTCCCACTGACAACTCCCAGCAGGTGAAAACACTGAACCTGCTCTGCCTGAAGGCGTAAGGGCTGACACACCCCTGGCACCACGCAGGAGCCCAAGCCTTCACTCTGAGTCCTGTTTCCCCCATTTCAGATGTGGCTGGTGACTTTCTTTGCCCCCCAGTGCCATCACCTGGGAGAGCTGCCTCACAGAAGGCAAAATGTGTGTCAAAATGCAAGTCTGAGTGCCTGCAGGTGATGTCACTCAGTCTGGAAATATGGCATCAGGCCTATCAGATAAGTGTTCAAACTAAATACAACAGGATTTAGAACATGCTTTTAGATTTAAGGAAAAGTGCAGTCTTTAAATTACTGCTCTAGAATTTACTGGCTTAAAAAGAAAGACCTTAAGGCATCCCATCAAAGAGTTATATAACTCAAAAGGGTTTTCCTTGCTCAGTGTTGCTTGTGCAAGATAGATTTAAGTAATAAAACATGCTTGTGGCACTAACCCTTCTATATGGGCTTTATGATGACAGATTTCAGATTTGAAAATAGAGGTCTCCATACAGGCTAGCATTCCTCTTCTATCCCCTCACAGAAGCTTTGACTGGTCATTTTCTACTCTTTATTTATTGTTTTGAACTGGAAAACTTTTGCTACCAGCTCCAGCAGGAATTGGTCATGATGTGGATCAGACGGGCCCAGGTTTGGTGCCCAGCTCAAACCTCGTCATAGCCCAGCCTGGTGCAGCTGAAAGAACCTTTCATTTCAGTCTCCCTGCAATTTCAATCGGCTACATCTGATCTGTAAATTTCTTCAAACTTCACAGTTTGTTGCAGCAATCACCCCCCTGCGAGGCAGATGCCTCTGACATATCTCTTGAGATTGTTAAAACCAGAGACGTTAGAATTGGAATTTCTAGCAAGCAGCTTTTCATTGGCATGAAAGGCAAGAGAGTCCTGAAAATACTTGAAATTCTGAAGTTATGAGGAAAAAAGTCCATTAACAAGTTAAAGACTTTATCTATAGGAGGCTTTTAAAATTTTATCTAATCTAATTGGTATTTAATAAGACAGGTTTTTTCAAACAGTGCATCCACAGTCCCCAGTAAGAACCCCTGTGAATGAAATTAATTATTTTGTACTTTCTCCAGATTTCAATTTTGCATCTTTAGATATTCTTCTTGAAATGTATAGACAGTCTGGTGTTGCTTTTGCCTCGTAATGATGTCATTTCCACAGATAATTAATCCCATTGATGAATTGGATTTGTTACTTTTAGAGAGGCAGCTAAAAGAAGTAGTAACAATTTGTGCCAGTTTTATTTGTGAGCTTTCATTTACAAGTCTATTAGAGTTAGGTCAAAATCAAAAAGTGGCCCACAAAACTCAACAACTGGCTGTTGATCATGATCTGTGTCAAGAAGTCTTGCAAGTTATTTATGCACTGAATCTTTCCCAAAAGGTGGAAGCACATTAGACATATCAAAACATGACTACAGATTTGAGGACACCCTTGGTTTGAGAAGCTAAATAAGTGATTATGCACTTATTTGAGGTTTGAAATATGCTGGGACACAAACAATTTTAACTTTTTCTCTTAATATTATATTTATTTCACTGGTGGGGCCTCTCATTCCTATAGGCTGCTGTTGGCTATAAAAATAAAAAGATCTCCTCCAGCCTTGGATATCCTCTCACAGCAAAGCACCTGGCACCTGCCTAAATTCAAGATGTTCAACAGTGCCCCAGCCTCCAAAGGGAGCTGTAATGTGAGGGGAGAGCACCCACACTCCATGGAGGGCTGCTTCAAGGCTGTCATTTTGTTCAGATCTGCTACTGGAAATCCAATACGGGCTTCAAGTCTTCAAATCTGATCTCTACCTTAAGCTTGATGGACATTTACAGCCAGCACATTTACAGCCAAACCAGGTTTTTTACAGACATTATGCTGTGTCATTCTAAGCCAGGGAGGTGTGAGAAAGATGTGCTTTATCACATGTGGGAGAAGGACAGCTACTGACTTACTAAAAATAGCCAGTTCCACCTCTCCAGTCAGCTGGGTCTAACCTAACACTTCGGTTAGCCTGTGTACAAAAGAGAAAAAAGAGACCCCAAAACCAAATAGTACATGGTGGCAGACAAGATGCATTACATGGTGTGATTACATGTCTGCATGAAAAGGAATTGTGTGTCTCAATATAAATTATTAAGACTGCAGGCAAATTTTCAAGAACCATGTGGTGCACAGCTGCAGACAGACATGGAAGAATGGGACAAAAATATTCCCCTGCTGATTGAGCCCCATTAGCACTTTCAGCTCGCCCCCAAGAGCTCAGGCAGGGGTGGATATAATTTGCAGGAGAGACAATCCAGCAGGGAGGATCTGTGTGCTGCTGCCATGTACTGCCCCAGGACATGAGAACTATTTGCAGAGGTCCTGCAGGGTTAACTCTGCTAGGCTGGGCAGAAACCCAGATCAGAGCTGCATCCTGAGAGGGCTTCCTGTCTTTTCTAACCTACACAGGAATTGGAAGAGACAGCTTGAATAACTTTGCCATCTCCCCTCTGAAAGCCTCTGCTATTCTGTTAATATTGTGTCACATTTTACAGCTCATTCTCATCATGCAATGCAGATGAACACAGGGCTGTGGCTACGTCACTCACTGAAGAAAGCCACCCCCACTCAACTGCTGAACTTTCCAAAGGCTCCTTACCCTGCCTGTGCTACCTAAAGAAACTTTCTTTAAAAGATGTTTTGGTCCTTTCTTTCCAGCATCTCAGTAATTTTTAAAAAGTTGGGGGTTTTTTATCAGACAGTGCAGGTTACCATAACTCTTTTGATATATCTGCTCTATCCAGCTGCAGAAATTCATACTGAGATCTCACAACCAGCACTGCGGAAACTTGAACTTGGAAACTTCCATCTCTCCTTTATTTCCCTACCTTTTCATCAAGATCTCCTGCAAGAAAAAGTGAGTACAGCCAGCTAGACCCAAAATGACCCACTTCACATTCTTTTCTCAGTTTGAAAAGGTAACAACAATGAAGGCATAACTCCCATTAATAAGAAGATATCTGCCACTCTCAAATACATGTAACAAAACATACACTTTTTTCTCCTAGGAAAAATTATAAAAGTATATTTTCAGCAGAAACTGCTTATACTAAGATTACATCACAGCAAACTAGAAGGATCACATTAAGGGTTACACACTTATTTCTATCTGTAACACATTAAAACGGGAAAATAAGAGTATAGATCATGGGAGAACAATCCAGAGCATGTGGAAAAAAAAATTAAAAGTATGACTACATGTATTTTTAATTCTCTTATCTGCTCTCCTCTAATATTCTGGATGAAGGTAATGCAGCGAGTTGAGCTCTCTCTTTCTGTTTTGTGTAGTATTACCTCTGGGAGGTAAACTGTCAGTGAATCAAAAAATTGTATCATCTAATTGCCAGTGACTGGGCATAGGCCCAGTTTGTTCAAGGTTTTCTGCAAACAGTGAAATGGAAGTCAAATTTTTCTATGTATTCGTAGAAATGAATCCTGATGTCTTTCCCTTCCACTATAATATTCTCAGCAGTTTTTTTTCTCCTTCCCACAGATCGTCTCCTAAGACCAGCAGTCCAAAACCACCTTTGACATCCTCTGCAGTGCCCCCAGGTCAGTCAAAACTCCCTCCTGCCATTTCCTTTCCTTGGAAGGAATAAACATTTTAAAGCAGAGTACATGAGGTGTAGGAAGGGGAAATGGAGAAGAGGATTTGAACAGCCCTTAAAGGAAAAGACAAAGCCTTCTGCAAATGGCCCAATCCTTACAGTACTACCAAAAGGTAATCTGGATGGCTCCATGTTCTGATGGTTTGGAGCACTCTGTCCCACCTTCACCACTTCACTCTAACAAAACCCCGACAAACCAAACAAAACCCCAACAAACCAAACCAAACCAAATAAACCCCACTCCACCCCCCAACCTCCCCAAACCCACTCCCTATCTCCTCAGGAAGAACTGTCAACATGAAAGTTATCACTGGGCAGGCTCTCAGCTCATTTCCAGCCCAGGGTACAAATATTTTGAGGGTGAAGGGATACTTCTCTCTGAATTTTGCCTTAGATTCAGTGGAAGTTCAGAATACTGATTTTGATGAAAACTCTGGGAGCTCAGACTGACATTATACTATAAAATGCTTTCACTGGAAAATATGCACATCATTCTACTTGCAACAACTATCACATTATCTCTTCAATATTATGTGTATAATATCAATGTGATCTTTTTCTAACACCAACTGAACATATATAATATGATAGAATTACTTTGTGCACAGCTATTTAAAACCCACTTTAGTTGTGGATTTACACTGCAGAGATTTTTTCAGCTATGAGAAATGTGTTCTGTTAAGCACTTCATGCCACACTGACAAATCACTGAGTAATGTCAACCCCAAGAAGTGTTTTCTAGTCCTGTTATACTACAGGGGCACATTATTTGAGCATAATGTAGAATATGAAGAAGATAATAATGAGATTTATGTGTGTAATGGAAACTATGTGCATTGCACCTCCCACACACTGTTTAAGAATTATGCCCCACAAAATAATTTAAAATAACTCATATTCTACACACTTGAACATCTCATCTGAAAACTACTCCTCTGCCTGCTCTATCATACAGGGACAATAGGCAGCTTACAAAGAACAACCCTTATTACTTCAGTCCCTTTGAGTTTCCAGTCTTTTCTTTTGAACACTAAAAATGCAAACCAGCTGTATCACTCAAATAATCTAATTTTCCAAACCACCTACATTAACATACTGGCTGAAGCCAATTACAAATGCCTTAAGGCTTCTAGCCTGAGAAGCATAACCTGACAGGTCAAATTTTATTGTTTGCTCCATCCATCATTACTGACACAGTAACTCCAAGCACACAAGTCACAGTCAACTCACTGCTGCTTCTTTCTCCCTGTGCTCCTGCTGTAATTTTAATGTAGAGGCTTATTAATGAGGACATTGTCTTCTGTCGCTCAGTGCTGGCTCCTTCCACACATGTGGAAAGAAAAAGCCACTAGTTCTGCTTTTATTTTAACAACATCTAGTGCTCCCTCCTTCAGGGTAATGTGCCCAAGCAAGTCATTGCTGGTGATATGTTTCATCTACCAATACTTTTTAGAAATCTAATAAAATTTTGCATTAAGAATTAAAAATACAGCACCTTCCCAAAAAAAAATCAGTCACAAAATAACCAACACCATGGAAAAACCATAAACTTTTGGAAAATCTAGAGAACTGATGTTAGAAACAAGATATTCACTCTGTGAAAATACAGCTGACAGGCCTACATCTTCCAGCCTAAAACAGGCACAGAACTGCATTTTTCAAGATGCTAATAAGATTCAGTCTTATTTAATTCACTAAGACTTCAGCACATATATTTAAACACATTCCCTAGAAAAACATTGTTTTTCTGGGTTTTTTTTGAATAATGAGCAACCAGCAGCAGGAATGTTACATATTCAGACTTCTAATTATTGGCAGCACTTACCTGGGTGCCTAAATAAAAACATTGTCCTCAACACTGCAGAAGTTCATAAACAGGAAGGGGAAAAAACAGGGACATTCTAAACATTATTTCATCCTCCTGAATAAAGCATACATGGGGAAATCAGAAAAGCATGGGGCCAAGCTCTCTGCAAGAACCTGCCCTTCTTCAGCATTAATCCTTGCTATGTAAATAAAGTGAATGTGTCATTTTCCTCCCTTGAAAGAAACAAAACCAGAATGAAACATAAATCTATATTGAAATTATTTTAGTATGCTAGAAATTGCAACAAAATCCCAAAATATTGTTAGTGGATACCTTGGCCAAGATATTTTCGACATGTATGACTCAGCCCCACACACATCTTCCCAGTCCATTCCTCTTTTTTTTTTTTTTTAATTGTTTTTGTAACAATTGACATGAAAATATGAGGAGCTGCATTATCATGCAGCAGGTCTAATTAGGTTCTAGATACACCTGGTGGGTAAACACGAATCTAATCTATTTAAGGAAGATACATTCAAAGGAACACTGTTAATGAAGTCCAGTCAGTTTAAATGAACACAATAAAAAAATGCATAAAACTGCCAAAAAAGTAGACTTCTTTTAAAAATTATTTAGGGTTCATTGTGCTGAGTGAAACTCAAGACACCCAGGCCAAAATCCTGCACCTCTGCAGCACTAAAAGATGAGCATGCTCAGTTGCTTTGGAGAGCTCTGAGTATTTTCAGAGCCATTTGGGAAAATGGGCTGGTAGAGAATTGAGGGGGGTTGGATGTGAGAGAAGCAGCCTTGTGCTCCTGAAGCTTCATCTCTCCCCGTCCCTCCCTGATGGGGGCTGTGGGCTGGAAACCTGGAGGTTGTTTTATTCTCTGCAGGTTCTCATATTGCCTTTCCCAGCATGGTATTTATACATCACTACTGCAGCTGTATATTGAGAAGGATTTTTTTAGGGAGTTTAGAGCAGTTTTTTCTCTATAGTCAAGTTACCAAAATAATATGAAGGAAGAATTATCACTTGCAGCAACCCACCTAACATAGATATTTAATCATAATCTCCTCCATAGTCTTTAGGCTTGACCTGATAATTAAAACATTCAACTCTGACAAGCCTTAATATGGCAAAGTAACAGAATCAGGAATTAAAGAGAAAATATGGATTTAGAAACTGACACAATATGTTAATCACAAAGAACCCAGTCTGTGCAAGGCTAAATTGTTGTGGACTGAGAAATGTTAGAATATGGAAAAACAAACTAAAAATATCTTTTCCCTGCTAGGCAAGGTTAGAGAAAGGAGACAAATTAGATCAGCTTGCTTAACATGTAGTTGCTAAAACTTGGATACACAATTTGGGATAAATTTTGGGTTCTGTCAGGGCCTCTTTGCTCACTGACCTAAGCACAAATTAAAGCAGTGAAAATTTTAAGTAATCTGTCTTAAAAAAGATTACAGCAAGGAAAACCAAAACCAGGTTGTGATCCATTTTAGTCTGTTCCCAGAATGCCTCCAATGTTTCTCTGTCCTGCCTTTTATGCAGGAGCAAAGAGATCACCAGGCTCCAGCAGCACCAAAGCAACTCCCATCTCCTTCCAACACTGACCAGTGGCTTTAACAGAGCTTTAAGCAGCCAGTTTCCAACAAAAAGAATCAGTATCTTCTTTGTAAGAGGTTTATTCAAGGGATTAAAAATGCCTTTTTTGTTGTTTTTCCTTTCTTCATTTTATGTCATCTTTACTTCTCCCCCCACCCCCCCAATCTGTGTTTGCACAATCTGTGTTTTCATGAAGATTTTCTTCCAAAGACTAAGGGGATAGCAACAGGCAGTGTCTGAAAGAACATCATGTCCTGGGCCACAGCAATTTCTCATTAATTCACAGAATCTGAAACCAGGCAATATGACAGAGCAGCCCTTACTCTGTAAAAATTGCCCAGAGCTCTTTGCTTTCCCCCTCTATCTGTTGAGTCACTGCAGAAGCCTCTATTTTGGCTGTTCTCACAATTCATATTATGTCAGGTAAAAATCCTTGCAAACATGTATATATTCATGGCTTTAGCTGGGGAGCTGTCACAGAAGCAGCTGCAGTGCACAGATGAGTGGTTATGCAGGGCTATTTTTTTCCTGGTTAGGATGTAAAATTGGTAGAGCATTGTTTGGGGTTTTGAATTTACTATCTGACACCACTGAAAAGCAAAAGCTTCTTCACTTCAACACAGAACTAAATGGGATTTGAAAGGAAGCTCAGGAATTTGCAGAACGGAATGATTATGTGAGCGGAGTTCAAAAATGGTATTTCCCAGCTCCCTCAGAATTTAATAAAGGTTACCCCAATCAGGGGAAAGCACAGATCTTTGTCCTGGATTGTTAATTTGTGGCCAAGACACCCTTAAGAGGCATCACTGGCAAGACTGTAGGAGGCAGAAAGCCATTTTTTAAGCATTTTAATTGGCCAAAAGAGAAATGCCATTCTTCAAGCATATGCAAAAATGCCCTTTACACTTAACTATCTTAAGACACTGACATGAATTACAAGGTACAGAAGAATACAGATCTACCTTATTCCCAATTTTCTGCTCATTTCTAGAGACCATGCAGAGAAAAACACCATATAAACAACAGGATGTCTTTAGGATACACAGCACTTGATCAAAAAACATTGCTCACCTCATACTTCAAGCCAAATAAACTGTGCAGCCCTGGATGCATAGCACAGAACTCTGCCTGTTTTGCCTTCTGAGAGAAAAAATTTATTATTTAAGAGTTGATTATGCAATAACAGCTTCACACAGCTTTCGGATTACACAACTCCAGTCTCACTGGTACAGAGCACAGGCTGAGGGAACATCTGCCTCGTGGGAATGCAGGAGCCAGATGTGCCAGAGTCAAAGGAGGGGATATAGAAAGGTACTCAGCATCAGGCCAGCTCTAGTTCTCCCACAGTCCTCTGAAGTTTCCCAGAGGTTATTTGGGAGAATAAAGTCAGTAGTGCTAAAAGCCTCATGTCAGATGTATTGCTGCAGTTAGGATCCCCCCTGCAACACATGGAGTCAAATAACACATGGAGTTAAATATCCCTATTATCAAATAGGGATCATGTTGAAAATCTGCTGCTAGAATAAGGAAGTAGTTAAAATGCTGCAAAATCTTTTTCCTGTATAAAGTTCATTTACAATGGTCACATCCCATATAATATATCAATTTTCACAAAGAGGTATATGAAAGAATAATTTATCCTTGTACCTCCCACCAACAGTCTTTAAAATGTAAACAGGGAGCAGATGCATAAGGATAACTTGATTTTCTTTCCCATGGAATTCTTTAATCATATCCTTACTTTCCTTTCCCTCACCTCCTCTCTTATTTCCTTAATTTTTCCTCACAATACTAGACCAAAGCTAAAAGTTAGCAGAGAATTTAACCTAACTCTTGTCTAAGTGGGCACACAAGAAGTGTTAACACTTGCTGAGCCTTTGAGTATCTTCTTCTCCATCAGAAGAGGCCAAGCCATCCCTCAGATAAATGACAGAGAGGAAAGGCTGTGCCAAACCACAGCTGAGGAGCAGCACCCCAGGGCTCAAGGACAGGTAGTCCAGCCAATAGTTTGATTATAGAAAACCAAACCACATTGTGCTGAATACTCAACAGTTAGACACTTTGACAAGTCTTTGCTAATTGTGTTTCTGCATACAGACCCCTTCTAATTAAATGTAGGAGCCTTCACTTTCCACACATTTAACTAATAGTGTCTCATTATTTTGGTCATTATTTTTTTCTTCTGTTTCAAGATTGTTGGAAATTTTTTTTCTTGTACCTCCCTTAATATCAAATTTATTACCTAATGTTATGACAACAGGACATGATTTTTACATTTTCAAACAGAAAGAGACATGATTATGGACTTAATTAGTTCACAATGATTTAATTAAAATTTGCAGAACAACAATGTACCTAATTAGAAACATAATAATTATGCCAATGTACCTTTCCATCTTTGAAGGGACCATTAGTCATTGAGGTGGTATGTTTTGTAATTTAAGATGATCCTAATTTTCATTTTCTGACTAGTTAAGTACAGTCATCGTCATGTTCAGGTAATTGCCTTATTAACAAGCTTAATTAAAGTTGCTGTAAAACTGACATCTTCAAAGTTATTCTTCTTAATGTGTTGCTCACAGAAACATTAACTAATTACATCGAGCTCTTTACAGGGCTTACGTACCTCATAAGCTTCATTCATTACTACTTTCAAGAGCTTTGAAAAATCTGCCTGTAATAACCTATGGAAGTGCTTTGTATTGTCACAATATTAAATAGAGCTGTTATACCCAGGAAACTTCTTTGTACAAAGTTATTATGTGAGAGATGGATTTTAAAATACCTGCATTTCAAGCAGTAACTAGAAAAAAAAATTAGTGAAACCTTTGATAAACCTAAGATTAGAATTCAAAGCTCATAGGAAAGGATCATAATTTATAAAGGAATACAAGCAAATTCTGCAAGTTCAAAACCCACTAATTTATCAGTTGCTGAAAACTTGGTACAGGGACTGAGTACATACGACCACATCTATGTTCAAATTTTGTCATGCAGATGTGCTGAATTATTGGTGTAACTGAAGAATCCCATTGCTTGGAAGAATTAGTTTGTCATCTGGAAAACAAAACTAGAACACAAAAAACCCCACCGCACACTACAGCCCAACAAGGGGGCTTATCAATTTCCACTTTAGCACTTATGTGTAGCAGATTAAATAATCCAGATCAAGTTTTCAAGATTTCAAAAAAGGAACCAGAAAGGTTTAATGCTAAAGAGTGGTGAGATTGTTTTAAGCAGTACAACGCCCAAACATGTAGCTGAATCAACTTTAGAGCCATCAAAGTTCTCATTACCTTGTGTCTCCTATAGTTTAGGTGACACTTAAATCATTGTAGCACAAGATGTGGGCATTTTTATAACTTTTAACATTTTACCATTTGTCTTTGTGCTGGAAATCAACACAAATGAATATTTTCCAATGGAAGATTAAAAAACCCAAAGATTCCCTTGACTAGCCCTCAATAAATTAGTTGTGGGGCTGAAGGGTTCCATGTCTTTGGTGGAACTCAACAAGGCTGAGTTAAATATCCTGAACTTCTGTCTACATCAACCAGTAAGCTCAAAAATGGAGTTTACTTTATCTTTTGTTATTTTTTTCCCCCCTATAACCCTTGCATTATTGATTTGGTTGACTTTCCCCAATTTTGTCAAGAAATTCTTGCCTCTAGGTCTACTGCATTTCCTGAGAAACAGCTGGAATGATTCCAGGATCAAATGGCTAAATGAGAGCCTGTATATTTAGCACGTGTGCATTTTCTTAATGTGAATTACTGGGCATTTTTTGACACCCAAGTTTCATCTGCATTTCATCACCCAGTCACACTTGTGTTGTGTCTTTTCCTTTTCATTCATTTTTTCCCTCAGATAACAGCTCAAAGTACGGGAAGGGCCAGCCCTGGTCCAACCACTGCTGCTGTAGGATGGCAGCCCCAGGTCATCACAAACTTTGATGCTGCTCTGCCCAGCCAGGAGCCCAAAGCCCTTCTCCCACCCGAGCTGTGCCTGAGGAGAGGCCAGAGCCCCTGCAGCCAGGATGGGCCAGCTGCTGCTGTCCATCGGGGGAAACTGGACATCTCTCAGAGCCAGGAGAACCCAAAATTAATTTTTAGGGTGAATGGGAACTCTGGGACCTGGGAGAATCCTAAAACTGAATTTTGGGGGAATTGGGGAACTCTCAGAGGCAGGAAAATCCCAAAACTGAATTTTGGGGGAAACTGGGGAATCTGCGACCTGGGAGAATCCCAAAATTCAGTTTTGGGGAAATTTGTAACACTGGGGCCTAGGAGAATCCCAGAATTGAATTTTTGGGGAAATGAGGGAATCTGGGACCTGGGAGAATCCCAAAATTGAATTTTGGGGGAATTTGGGTCTGCCTGTCCCACCTGGCTGCCAGCAGCAGGGGAAGCCCAAAATACACTTTCAGATTTTTTCCCCCTAAAACTTAGTGGCCTCTCTCCATTTTTTGTTTGCAAGCTCAGCAGGAATCTGCCCATTTACAGATTCCTTGTCACTCACTGCCTGTTCGTAGGTGCAGAGCCAAGATCAGCAAACACACCCCTGCACAAAGCCCTGCCCACACTCCACTATTTTATTTTAATGACCTCTGTAAAGTATTTTCAGCTCATTAACCAAAATTTGTCTTCTAAAAAAATAAATAAATTGAATTTTGCTAGATCAGGAGCAATTGATAATAAAACATACAATAAATAAAGATGAAACAAAGTTGTTTCAGAATAAATGTTTAAAAAATCTCCTTTGGAAAAAAACCCAAAACCCAAAGAGGCAACTTCTGGGAGGTGTCTCTGACAGTCAAATATGTCAGCACCAGGAAATGTTTCATGTCTTCACTGTAGCTGTCAGGCTTCTATCATAATGACAATAGCTTAGTGAATTTATAACATTGGCAGTATGTCTGTTGAAAACCAGTTAGACCTTAAGGTGAGAAACAGAGAAGTCCAAAATCCCCTTTGGAGCTAACAGAGAGGCAGGTAAGAAGCACAGAAATGAATGCACAGCATGACAGAAAATGAAATGAAACATATTTTCTACAGAACATCTTATGGACTCAAAAATTCAGATAGAAAAAGTTATTTTTAAAATGAGCCCACCTTAACCATAAATACCAAAGCCACATTACTGCAATACACACTCCTCGAGATTATTAAAGAGTAACTTGTTTAACAGGCAACATGTGGCCATTTTTCCTGCAGTCTGTGTGCACAGATGAGAGTTTCTGCTCTCATTTGCTCCTTCTGGCCATGCAAATCCTTCAGCCAGAACAGGAGAGAAGCTGAAATTACCAAGGCATGGCAGCATTTTAATATTTGTGTCTATTCTCCAGTGGAGAATTCAAGAAGCCCAGCTGAGAAAATAATGTAGCTGTCAGAACACAGCAGAGAATTTTTTTCCCTGATAGCTTTATTTTCCTGTTTGTTTATTGGTGGGGTTTTTTTTGGGGGGGGGTGGGGGGGTGATTTTTTTTTGAAGGCTATTTTTGGATTTTAAAAGGTAGTTTTACTGGCTGTTAAACATTACTTTGCATGCATGAATTTAAGAGAACCTTGAGGGTATTCCCTAAAATATGCTTTCCAGTGCCTGAAGTGCTGTTTCTGGGACATGTGTCCAAGGCATGGAAGGCTTTATTTGCTAATGGGAGATCTGGAATGCTGAATGGCTGTGAAGACATTTTCTTTTATTGAGTCAAGCCCTAAGGTGATCGTATTTTCAGTATAACAATGAGTCAATTTATCCCCACTGGGTTATGGGAATTTTTTTTATGGTACCATATATGCTGCATCTGGCACACAAGCCTATTAAAGCCACAGGCTAAATGAATTGTAATATGTTACCCACGCAGTCTAGGAAAAAAGAGACAATTAAAAATAAATCTATCACTGAAGAATGATTCTGCTAACTTATTTTATTATTTGGAGACCAAGTCTTAAAAAAACAAAACACTATCCCCAAATTCTCTTGTCTAAACAAGCCAATCTCATCAAATGATACTTCTTTTTCAGTTGCATCATCAATATGATAGAACAAAAAATTGTTCTACTTCATTAAGAGAATTGGCCATTTAGAGAAACATGAATCAGGAAAGTCACAAGACTGCAATTTGGCATTCTGATTTGCTGTTTGTCAAACATGGAAAAACCTACATATATCAGCACTTTTTACATGAAAAAGCATTCCTAGATTAACAAAGAGTGCAATTTAATACAGCCTAAGAGCAGGAGGCCTTTCACCTTCACCCCACACACCAGCTGAGTTCTGCTGCGGGAGCTGGGGCTGCAGGCAGGGCTCACCTGGCTGCTGTGGGTGTGTCTGTGGGTGTGTTTGGGGTGTGTCTGGGTGTGTCAGCTCACCTGGCTGCTGTAGGTGTGTCTGTAGGTGTGTCTGTAGGTGTGTCTAGGTTTGTCAGCTCACCTGGCTGCTGTCGGTGTGTCTGTAGGTGTGTCTAGGTTTGTCAGCTCACCTGGCTGCTGTCAGTGTGTCTGTAGGTGTGTTTGGGGTGTGTCTGGGTGTGTCAGATCACCTGGCTGCTGTAGGTGTGTCTGTAGGTGTGTCTAGGTTTGTCAGCTCGCCTGGCTGCTGTAGGTGTGCCTGTGGGTGTGTTTGGGGTGTGTCTGGGTGTGTCAGCTCACCTGGCTGCTGTAGGTGTGTCTGTAGGTGTGTCTGGGTGTGTCAGCTCACCTGGCTGCTGTAGGTGTGTCCGTCGGAGCCGCAGACCGCGCTGGGATGGGCTCCAGGGCAGGGCTTGCACTTTGCCATGTTGGCTGCTCCAGCCCAGTGCTTCTGGGCCAAGTTGCCCTTCTTTTGTCGAAGGCTGTAAAACAAGACACAGCATGGTTTTTGAGAAGTTGGTATAAAACAGATGAATTAGAGCTTCTCTGGATTTTCAGTACAGCATTAATTTAGAATCATTTCAGTTGGAAAAGACCTTTAAGATCATCGAGTCCAACCATTAACCCAGTGCTGCCAAGTCTACTAAACCATGATTTAAAGCAAGTAAATTAAATACAGCTCCTAACAATGCTTTTATAATATGGCATATTGCAGCAGGCAATCTAAAAAGTCATAAATTGATAGGCAGCCCTAGATTTACAACACTTGGTGGTTTTCATTTAGATTTATAACTACAAATGATTTCACTTCAGAATATAGCATTTCTTGAGCTACACAGCATTTCTGGTGATGAAGGCAAGGTTGATTACACCAGGTTGTATTTAGAGACATTTTCACCAGGCCTTCTCAGACCTGCCGAACTAGTGCTAAGACAGCAATGATTTTAAAAGAAAATCCTTCAAAAAACATTGCAATTTATACTGTGCTTATAACAATATCACTTAGAATCACTAAACACTTTTGTCACTGTAGGGGCAGGAGCCATTTTGGCACACCAGCTTACTGAACTATCAGCTGAGGTTCTCAGATCAATCACAGTCCCCCCAGGAATGCCATAAAGTCACAGAGAGCATCTCCAAATCCACCAGTGTGTGCCCCTGGGGAGTGACTGCAGTTCTGTTCAAGTTATAGAATACTCAATTATTGCATTAAAAATGTCTATGAAGAAAGACATCTGCTCCAAAAACTTATTGCAAAACGTGCCATTGATTCTGATTAATGGCACATTTTCCTGTCATAATGAACAACTTGACTGATAGGACATTAAGCAATTATCACCAGCCTAATGTTGCGAGCTGATTAAAAGTTTGCTTTAGAAACCCCAATCCAGTGTTAGAATGCAGATTCATTTTGGTCATGTGTGCTTGTCTTTCACTTGAAAGCATTTACATGGGAAGGCAAAGCTTTGCTGGAGACTGGTAAGAAAAATAACTGCCATCTGTTCTTGTACCACAGGAAGAAAAAAGATATGATATAACAGTTCAGCTAGAAATGCATTTGAATGTGCTGCTGAATGACTTTATCACAGTTTTAGAAAAATATATACAGATATTTTTTAAAGCAATTTCACTACAGCTTGCAATTTGCTACACAATACCAACTCTGATGTAATGACACATTCAGCTGCTAAATAATATAAATTCCATTCTTTCATCTCAGTCCTAATTTCACTCAAGTCTAACCTTTGCCAGAGATGAATAGTGCTATTAAGAAGATTGGGACCACAAAAGGAATCCAATCATGATATAATAAACTATGAAAATAGAAGCCAAGTATTTAAGACTAAATTCCCTTGTTATTTTGAAGAAGTCTCCTTAATGCAGAGAGCAGCACTCCCTGTTTCAGGTGCATTCTGCCTACAAAGGTACAATACACCAGGTGCTAAGTGCTGTGCATGGGTGGTTACTGGCTCTGAACCCCCTAAAGCAGCTCTGTGGATCTGATCTCTTATGCTGAGGCTGTACAAACTGTGTATTCAAGTTTTCCACAGTAACTGATTTCTCTGCAGTCCCCCAACTATGCTTTGTTATCAAAATGTAATGATTATCTTATTTTCTCCAGCTCTTTGGATTACAGTAATGACTTTTGGGTTTTTTTTCAGCTTGACAGGAAAATGTCCTCATTTGCTTTACTTACAGCCCGACACTTCCGGAAATGCACAAACTCAGAGTCAAAAATACATTTGAATGTTGTATGGAAGATACTGATGGGCAGACTCTGGAGACAAATATGAAAGGAGCTGTGCTTTTCCTCTGGAGACTGCAGAAGGGCATAGCTTAAAGCAGACTTTTCATTGACCTTAACTTCCACAATTTCAAAAGACAGATCCTTTGCTAGACATGCAATTGTTAAGAAGAACATTTTAGGATTAGTTATAGAAAAACAGCCAAGAAATGCTAAACTTGAAGTGTGTGATTTAGTGCCATCATCATCAAAGCCATCAGCCATGAAGCGTGGAGGATGGAGAGGAGTGACTGAACTAACGAGCACCTCATCAAAATTAAATACATTGCAGTTCTTAGCTAGACTGATGCCTAAAATATCACAGGATCTGAGTGGCAAGTATAAACACATTGTACAGCATTTGTGCACCACACTACATAAGGCACTCTACACAATAACATCAAAAGAAAAATCCACTCAGGACAGGGCTGCTTGTCCATCTCTGCACAGCCTTACACCCCTTTGCTCTCAATTTATTTAATCCTTCTTTGATCCCTTCAAGATTCATATTGCAAAGTCAATTCCTATTGGAAAATTCCTCTGAAGCTGATGATGTTTCTCATTCTCCCATTATCACTTAAAAAAAAAAAAGAAAGAAAAAAGTAATTAAATTTGATTGTTTCGAAGCATTCCAGCAGCTCATCGAGCCTGGTGGCCCTTTCCATCACTTTACAGAGAGTATAAAGAACATGCACAGCCTTAGGCTTGAGCTCTGCTCTCAGAGCAGCTGCCTGGAAGACAACACCAAGCCTGGAGTGTCCCCTCAGCTGGGGACCACAGCGGGTTCACCTGAGCCCCATTTGTGTGCTCTGCCTGCAGACAATGAAGGAAACATTTACTCTTCCTAACCTCCACATTCATCTTCAGGATCTTCTTTTGGTAATAAAAGGAAGCTTATTCTCTGAAAGAGTGATGCTTAATAACAAGAATTTACAGTGGAGTAGATCCCAAACCATTTCATTAATATGAAATAAAAACAAAACAATTTTAGTAGCACTTCATATATTGTGTGTAATGAGGCAGGGAATGCTGAAGGACTCTGAAGCTCCCTCCTTCCTGCAGGTGCATGGAACTGGTAGCACAGCAGCCATTTTTGTTGCAAGAAACAGTCTTGCTTTCAAAAATTAATATATTCTTTTCAAGCTGCAAGTTTTTCCAAAACGATAGTGAAAAGTGCCACTGTATTTGAAGCAAGTCAAAAGTAATTTTTGTTAGCTCAGCCAAGTGAGCAACAGCTGGACATTTTAACTGGACACCCAGGTTCCCCACCAAAACCACAGCTGAGCACCTATCATGTAAAAGGAACATCTATTTTCCAAAAACAAACATGCATTTTTCTGCAGTCATATATTTGAAAGGCTGGATAGAACGTTTGGAAGCTTTTCAATCCTATAACTCCTAACAACACATCAAACATACAAACAAACAAATTAAAACCTAGACAAGAACATTGGCTGCCATAAGCAGCCAGCCAGCAAATCCCCTCTCAATGGAAGTGCACATTCACATACTTTGGGAATGCTCTGCTATGCTAATTATCTTGGTTTAGAATGAATGTGTCAGGAGCAAGCCAGGCCAAAGCAAATTAGACTTTTTTTTTTTTTTTACAACCAACTTTAATCCTGCTTTAAGACTCAGAGTTGAAAGGATCTACGACTATTTTCACTGGAAGCTGGAACACATGAATGTTTTGGTCAAGTATTAAGACTTATAGGCAAACCCTGCCTGCCTTTGCTTTGGAGACTGGTGAACCAATGCACCAAAAGGCAGAAGAATTATGGAGCTGGTAAGTTTTACAGCATTCAGCCTCTTGGTATTTTAAAACACAAAGAAATGTCAGTGGTTTAAAGCATTCCCAGTTACACAGGGAGAGTGCACAGTGACTGAAGTCCATTACTCTTTACACAGACACACTGCTCACCACACACTGTGACAATCCAGGGAGCTGCCATCTGCTTGGCTTGCACAGGAGCAGGGACAGTGCCTGAGGCCCTGCAGATGCCACCAGCCAGATGCCAGCAGGGTACAGGGCAGCTCGGGGCAGCCAGAGCCACAGCCAGCTGCACGTCAGCACACGGCTTCCAACACAAAGCCCTGCTCCAAAAGGACCTTGAGGAAATGTGGCTCTTCTCAAGATTTTATGGATCCCAGGTGTGCCCTGGGAGCTCAGCCCCAGCTGGGTGCACTGGCAGCCCCAAGGATGGCAATCACCTGGCCCTGTCCAGCCTGCCTGGGAGCATCAGTGCCAGGCACTGAGAGCCTGCTGGGGAGTTTGAACTGCGCCTTTGATTCAGCAAAAGTTTGTCAAACAAAACATCTTAAATTGTCTCAGATTTAAAATAAAGCAGCAACAAAACTCAAAAATGCAACGCCTTAATTCCTGACCAACCCTTGACTGGATGACATAGGCTGAGCTATTTAGGGAATCTCTGTATCTTTCTGATAGTGATTTTTTCAGGGACAGTACAGAAAAACATATATGAAAAAACATCTGGCAAAGCCAGGGGTCAAAATAAAGGTACTTGAAGGAAAAAAAAAAAGATGTTTTGTTTATTTACATTTGCAGTTTATTTACATTTAATTTTACATTGGACACATGTTCAGACTTTTCATTAAGAAAAAAATGTATAACATTGAAAGTATTCTACTTGGCTTCAAGATCAGTTACTCCCAAATGAACATACAGTAAATTAGCAGATTAAGCATTGATGGGTTGAATGCAATTACAAATCAGGTTCCTTTAGCAGGCTGTTGTTTTTGAAAGTCCTGACAAACTTTCAGGATGAAGCAGACAAGTAAATTGAAGTTTCTCCTTGGGACTTTAGAACTTACTCAGTAATTTTATTGGACAAGAAAAATACACTTTACCCAAAGGAGTTTTCGTTAGGTGAGTCTTCAAAGGTCTGCTGCAAATAACAGCAGAAAGTTTCTCAAAAACCCCAACAAATAAGTTACACAATGTCTTCTGACAGAAAGTATCAGGTAAACAAATAGTGAGATTGGTACTGTCTCTTCTTGTTCTTTAACTTGGTGTTTCAGTGATGTTACACAACCATAGAATTTGGTTCAATTCATGTTGTAAATTACTTACACCTATTGTGTGTTCTGGGCTTAAAATCATATAGATACTTATTTCAGGTCCCATTGAGCAGTACTGAGCTGGTTGGGATTTTTTTTTTTTTGATAGAACAAGGCCTTATGTACAAAATACTGACTTGACAAACCCAAATTATTTCATGGGGATAAACTGGTGTTACTGAGCTTTTATTGACATTGCCACTCCCAGCTGGGCTGACTGCAGGAAAGCCCATCTCTTCCCAACAGTCTCTTCCAGAGACTTATTGCATGAAGAAACAGCCATGTCACCATCCTCAGGGTTTGTAGGTTCCCTGGAAGGAAGGTTTGAGTTAGGCACCCACAGGAGGGGCCACCCACTGTAAGGATTCTCCAGGTAAACCTGTCTTTGGGGCTCTGTGAGTTGTGTACTGGAGTTTTCAATTATAACTCTCACGGAGACATTCCTCAAGATTAGGATTAACTTCATCCATCCTTCTTTCTTTCTGGACCTTAAATCAAACAAAAATTCCTAAGTCACATAAAACTATTTTAAGCTCTATTGAAACAAAATTGAAAAGTTCAGTGGACCAGAGCTGGTACCAGAAGCTGGAAGAAGCTCTGACAGCAAACTTGAATGGCTTCCTGAAGCTGGAACAATTCACAGTGAGAACAATTTAAAATGTACTGGCTGTACCTTCTCCATGCCTCATGCATAGTTTGTTCATGTCCCCCTGAAGGAAGCTTATCACACTGAAGATAAAGCCAGCAGTGCCTGCCTGTTTTTATCTTGCCTTTGCATAAGTTGTTTCTCTTGTTCTCGAGGAAAAGAATGACAAACCTGAAATTTACCAGTATAGATGGCAGTGTTCTCTTCTCTCTTTGTGTCATTTTGGTATTCTGCTAGAGTTAAGAGCTTGGCCTCATTTCTAGAATCTTTCATATTTTTGTGTATACCTTGAGCCACTACCAGTCAAGATTTGTGAAGAAAATAGTTTACACATATTACTTGGGGAAAAAAAAAAAAAAGGTGCTATAGTATTGAATCTGATACAGACT
Organism: Passer domesticus; assembly: GCF_036417665.1. NCBI lineage: Eukaryota > Metazoa > Chordata > Aves > Passeriformes > Passeridae > Passer > Passer domesticus. The sequence goes on from NC_087486.1 coordinate 8,188,992, forward strand.
CTTTATTTAATACAAACACTGTAAAATGAGAACAGACATGATTACAGCAATTTCTCCACCTGGGTTTTACACTTTCAGATACAAAGAATAATAACATGCAGCCTTGCATTTCAGCATTGTCCCACTGTACTAAGTACCACTTTCCCTGATTTCAATATTCAAAGAAATAACTTCACCTAACTGGTTTTACTTTCTCTTGCTGCCTTTCTGTCTTCTCCCCAGCAGATCTGGCTTAAAAGAACCATAAGAAATAAAAAGGCCACTGCTCACTGGTGGATGTGCAAAGGTTTTAATGGGGCTTGGTGATAGCTGGGGACCCTTCTGGCAGAATGGAACTCATTCAAGACTGGCCCCCACAGTAAATGGATACTCTACTTGCTGTTCTTTCAAACAATGACATTGATGAGATTATATTAACAATTAAGTCTGTCCAGAGAGAACCAGTAGCCACTGGAGTGTTCCCACAAAGCAACTGGTACTCAAAAGACAGGGTTAGAGATGACAAATTTAGGGAGGAATTAAAGCAAAACCTCAAGTGCTGAAGTGAAAGTGTACAGGTGTCATTTCAGTGACATGAAAAACATGGATTTCCAAGGGAAGAGGAAGAGTTGAGCCTCTCTTTCTTACCAACAGTAAGAAGATGTCTTGAAATAAGCACAGGGGAAACAACATTCTAGGAGGAACTTTTCAGCTGGACGTAGGGAAGGTTGAAAGATGTTGTACAGTGTATGTTTTGCAAGAACACCCCCTGATACATCTTGCAGGGAAAATGCCCTGAAGATTCTTGCATGGATCCCACTAGGTCCAGCTGGCAACCAGCCCTGGAAAGAGAACAAAGGGCCTGGGGGCCCAGGGTCCTCAGGGTTATCAGTTCAGCAGGATGAAGGAATCTTGTTATTTTTTAACTTTCTCTGTGTTTTAAAGGAAGAAATTACTTGGAAAAGCTGACACAGATTCTGAGAGTCTGGAAGGCCAGAAAAACTCTAGTGAGTTTGACTGAGGTGATGCAGCTGCTGCAGGTGACTGCTGAGATCCTGCAACACCAGTGAAAGAACCCCAAATGCAACCACTTGAGCAAGGCTACTCAGAAAGCAGCAAGGTCTATGTCTAAACAGATATAATATGTAATTTAAATATGGATACTCTGAAACTACCAGGACAACTCACTCTGCACAGTATCAGGGTCTCAGTACAAGCATCTTTCTGAGATGTTAGTTCTTGCTTTACTTCTTCCTGGACTGAAAATGATAAGGTTGTTTATTAAGGCCATTAGAGAAGCACAAGGATTTCTGCCTTTGAGCACTCAATGCACAAAAATGGTGTTTGAAAGTTCCACTTACAGTCTTAGCTAACAGATTGTTGTGCTTATAGGCAATTCATTTTTTAATCTAAATTCTAAATGATTTTCAACTTTTAGACCTAATACATATGCTCAACAGCTGCACAGGTATGAAAACAGGCAAAGTACACAAAGCAAAAGAACCAAACCAAAAAATCCACACAAACATAAAATGCCAGTGTTCTTAAAAGTCATTGTGCTCTCCTGAATAAATAAGATAGCTTCTAAACTCTGCCTGTTCTCATGAATTTTTATAAGAGAATTATTTTCCTTTTCATCGTTATTTTTCTACTAACATAAAAAGGAATCTCAGATACCAAACTATGTAAAAAAGAAATGAAGTGCCTTGAATTTCAAAGGAGGAGGGGAGATAGCAGGAAGTTTGTAATTAAAGCTGAAATCTTATTCACCACTGCTCAGTTTGCAGGAATCTCCAGTCCTGGATTTCATGTGCTGAATGAGATGCAAGAACTTGGCACCAAGCACGTAAAGATGAAGTGTGCAGCAAATCTATTATCTTTTTTTTTTTTTTGGTACTGGCCCTCTTTCTTTCCTTCTAGGACAGTTTATTGGTTTTCCCCCATTACCAAAGAAGAACACATTTTGAAAGGATAAAGGAAGCTTTTCTCTGCCCAGGATCTGATTACCTGATATTAAAATAATGCATTGATCAGGTCTGCCTCCTCCTGCTGGCAGAACTTGCCAAGATCTCCAAGGAGGCTGAATTGCTGATGGTGTGTGAGATTAATCTGAGCTGTCAGGTTGTTTGGGGAGGAAAGTTGATCCTCCCTCACTATGCCCTGTTTCATGCAATTAGACAGGTTCAAAATTGTTTTCCCCAAACCTGGCAGAGCACCCATTTCCCACCAGTTCCCTGCTCCAGCTCATATTTCTAGTTCCAGTGTTGAGCCCTGCATAACCATAGCTGTGCAAACAGGTGCAGGTTACTTAGTAAGGCTAAAATTCAAGGCAGATTTCTTGGCAGCATTTAATAACATTTTACAGCTCCAACCTGACCGATGAATCTCCCAAAAGCTGAAGACAGAACAGCTTTCAAACCACCCTCACTCTTGGCCAAATGCAGAGGTCTGTGAAGTTTAGCACCATCAAAGCTCTGATGTCTCCCCAGACATTCAGCATTTTGGCAGCATGGAACTGATGGAACAAATGAATGGCCTGAGAAAGGTGGCAGACCCACCCTGGGGTCTTGCTCAGCTCCATGTCCTTCAGCTGAGTTTATAACCCAGCCTCATTTATTCTGTCATGTGCAACACAACCTTTAATTCTACATTCCAAAAGGTTCCACTGCCCAAAGTGTGAGGGTTTGGTTGTTTGTTGTTTTTTTTTTTCTGAAGCAAAAAAGTTCAGAAATCTTATTGTCACGTTGCAACTGCAAGGGAGAAAAATCAATGCTGCCCCCCCAAAGCATCCTCAGACAGCTCAGCTGTGTTCTGCTTCATTATGTTGCTTTTGCTTATCCTAAGGCAAATTACATGCTATCCTCAAAAAAAAAAAAAAAATTGACATTTTGCTGGTAGGGATGAGAAAGTAAATGAATTTTAAAAATATAGTAAAAATTCTCGCCCTTAAGGTGCTAAATCGAATGTTTCTGTTTAAAAATGACTGCACAGTACTCCTGTTCTTGAATACTTGGTGCCATGGTTCAAACAATCGGTTACAAGCTGTGCTAGCAAAATATTTGCCCCTTCTGACACATTTTATTATGAGATAGGCTTATTAAATTCTCAAGAAAGCTACAGCAGATTAAGCTGCTGAGGATTTTTACAATTAGCATTGATTACCTACGAATTCATGTGTGATTTCTGAACGGAATTGGCTTGTCAAACAACAGACTATTAAAAAAAAAAATCAATCCCAAAGCCACCTCCAGAGTGTAGTCAAAATCCACTATTCAAGGTAGGTTGGGGGAAATAATCAGAATGCAGTTTCCTATGTCAGAATGAAATGAATGTTAGTGAAGTGCATGCAAACGAAACCAGTAATAAATACTATAAGGAGCTGAGTAATTTTAAAATCCCATCCTTTTTAGCATCTAAATAGGCTAATGCCCCTGTTGCTTATTCAGCACTGCTGATTTACGGAGCTCAGTACTATGAATGTCTAAACATTCTGCTGAATTTCTCACTGCATTCAGTGCTGTCTGTCTGGTTATTGGATGCTGGAGATGGAGCTCATAATATCTAGACCATTCCCAGCTTCTCAAATGAGGCCATCAGAAGCATTAACACATCTTATATCAGGCTGTGTCTTAATGAAAGGTGACTACAGCTTCAGGAAGGGCCCAACTGATGGACAGCATTTACATAATCACATTAATTTATGATACAAACTGAATGCACATGATCCAGTGCAGCGCACAGTGAAACACACCTTTGGGTAAAATTTGAAGATGAATTCAATTGACATACTTGCAGAAACTGCAAGATATACATTTCATGAGGTACTTCTACTGAGTGTTTAAGGTCTCACTTTGCTGTGACCTTGAATCATGAAGCCCAGCACCCGTGCCTTACAAACCATCCCTTCTTCCCATATTCTTTCACCAGGTAGCTCCAGAGGCCCCTATACCACAGAGGTTAAGGTGGTGTTAAAAGGCAATGTATCTACTCATACTTTTGATATATTCAGCATTTTATAGCTGCTTCCTCAAAAATTTACTTTCAATTTTACTGTGATTTTACAATGTGAAAAAGTAAGACTCAGTCAGTGGCATATTTAGATAGAAAGCACAACATTACCTGGGACTTTAGCAGGTTTTGTAAAAAAAATTAAATTAAATAGTTTGCTGCTGAGTTATTACACAGGAATCAGTCTGGGATATTGTTGGCTTAAGATGTGCCACCTTACTTTCCATCACTTCTTGCCACCCAAATTTCACTTCAGCTACTCACTACTGATTCCTTGACTCCATTCTTATTCTTTCCACAGTTTCTCTCTTGCTGTGGTAGAAATCTGGGACTGTACTAATTCTTTATCACTGTAAATTAATGCTATTATTTTCCCCCAAAGTTGTTGCATTTCTTCAAAGAACACTTTTATTTTCTCAAATCCTACAGACTCTGGTCTATCTTCTGCCTGCCTGGCTTAGCTGACTTTCTCCTATTTTCCCAAGATCTGGTCAGCTATTTTAAGGAAAATTTTATAAAATTGTGAAAAAATTGCAGTGTCCTTTCTTGCTCACTGCTGTATTTAAACATTTTGATTCTAATCTTTCAGCCTGACTGCTTTGCCCTGACATCCTCCCCCTCAATCTCCCTTTCCTCACACTTTTTCCCCTCCTACTTCTGAAACTTTCTTCTGCTTCATTCAACCTCAAAAATGAGGCCCCTAGGAGAAGCAGTTATTTCTTCATCTACTCCTGCCTGCTCTTTTCCTCTCTGCTAGGATGTATCATATTAAGTGTTATATTCTCTCTAAATTGTATCTCAATGTCATTTTGGTGCTTTATCTGTAATAGTTTAGTCTTCTTCCCCTTCTACACTTGAGTCCTTGGAAGTCTGAGAAACTTTATAGGTGTCCTCTCTGGCTTATCCTTCCATCTCTTTGCACTATTATTGCCATTTCCTCTCAGGAACATCTTGTCCACATTAGAAGCTCACTATGTCAAGACCAAATATCCTGTATTTCTTCCCACATCATCTTACTTTTTCAGCTGCTATTTCCCTGTCACATTTGTTATCTGGATTTGTTCTTTAACCATATCCTCCCTTGCCCAGCTGCAAACCAGGGCACATTATCTTTCTGCTTTCCACAATGCCCAAGAGGCAATCATGAATTTAGCTATGTCCTGTATCTTCTTAAAATTCTTTCAGATTATCTAAGCAATCATTCTCTCATTTCATTTGTTTACAATCTATTCTTCACTTATTTTCTGTCTGTACACTACTTAGGGTACAAATGTACTTTTACATTTAGGGCAAATTAGTAAATAATACTTTTGGTGAGGGCAGGACATATTTGCAAAGGTAAAATACAAAATATGAGTTTGTTTCTTTCCAGAGCTGAAAACTAATTTACATGCTCTGAGATACCTTCTTCATAAGCCTATTTCCTTCCATCTAAAGGAAGACAGAGGCTGATTAAATCTTCCTCTGAGGGTTGTATGATAGCAGCTGTAAGGCTGGCTTTTTGTGTTGATAACTGTGCTTCAGATTCACGCTCTACTGATCCTCATTTTTTCTCTACCTTTTGGAATTTAGCAGAGGGCCCTCTAAACACTGAACATCAGCAGCACTGAAACTTCAGCTTGTATTTCCTGACAAGCCTCTGCAGCCAGTTTATCTCATCTTGATGGTGATCCTGAGGTGTCAGTGTCAGAGCAGCTCTCTCCTGGGCTGGGAGGAGGGCAGGGTTTCCATTTTTCAGCACTCACATTTCTGGTGTGCTGCACAGGGCTGGGTGAAACTCCTGAAATGAAAAAGCTCTCATTGTGTTTCATCCATAGGGGTTTCTAAATGCACTATGAACCTGTTACATAGGCAGGCAGCTGGTTCAAAATGAAGCAAAATTTTCTGAACTAACGAAAGAACTAATTAGCAAAACCCCCAGACTTCTCAGCTAAGATAAAGTGTGGTTGCAAATGAAAAATTTATACACAGATAAAACAGAGGCTCAAGAAATTAACTATGGATGAGGTGCTAAGCAGGAGTGACCGTGGTGTAATTCAGCTTGGCAGTCCTGGGCTCTGGGTAAACTGGAGTAGCTAAGACTACAAAAATCTGTCAAAGGACTTGAAAGAGATTTAAAGCCATCCAGAATAATGGCACACACATTACAACATAGGGCAATGAATAATGGACAGAATAATTGATGCAACAAAACTATAAAGTGTCCTTTTTGTTCAACATGAACCATCTATTTAAATGCCAATAAGGTACAGATTCAGAATTTATAAAAAAGAGGAAAGAAGAAGCAGAGGATGTGTAAGTTTCTTGTGTTTCTATCTTCTGAACTGCAAGGTAAGGGACTGGATGCCAGACTGAAGGAGCTGGTTTGGGTCTTCATTAATGTTTTCATCTGTTTTTAAGCAGCTCTGTTTACCTGACTTTTTAACTCATTAAACAAATTAACAAAAACCTCACATTATGTCTTACTACTAAGGTTAATTAGTTTTCCACAGTTGAGGATCACTGATTGTAACAACCAACTAATCAGAATGGTTTGTTTTGTTTCATAAAAGAAGATGGATTGCATGGTGATTAAAGCTAGAGGCCAGATAAATCAGTGAAGCAAAATTCCCTACTGTCACTCCCCCTATATATTAAAGAACATTTTCCTAGATATGATCATAATAAAGCTGACAATAATAAAGCTGACAAAAGTTGCAATACAAAAACTAAGCAGACTCTATTGTTTCTTACTAATATTAGTAAGCCAAAAAAAAAAAAATTGAAAGGCCCAAATTTTTTGCCAGTGAAAGGAGGAAAAAAAGGGGAAACAGAAGAAAAATTGACAAAATTGCAGGAGAATCTGAAGTCATAGGGCTGCAATCTGCATTGGTGACAGGCTGAATATTAATTGTGAACAAAATATGTTAAATCTGAATGTGAACAGTGTTAATAAAAAGTTTGTAAAGATTTACTTGCAGAAGTGACATAACTTCAATACTTGAAATATATTCAGCAAGAGCTCTACAATTCTTTTCTAGTAGAGTTGCTAGTTGAAAAATTTACAGGTTATTGATTCAGTCTGGGTCAGAACAGTGGCTGTAGTAGAAAACTCTTCTAATCCAAGTCAAAACTGTTGAGACCATCCTTCCATGACCTCCTTAAAAAAAATCAGCTGCACAATCCTTCAGGAAAGACAAAAAATACAGTGAAAATAATTGAGATTTCAATTAAATTCACAGCATGTTTTAGCCTTTGGATGTATTTTTCTTTTTGGAAAAGTAACATAGTTTTGAAATTTGACATGGTTGTAAAAGAGCCTCTAGATACAAAATTGTTCTTTATTTTAAAACTGCATGACATTGTGTAGGAGAGTGTTCATACAGATGTGTGAGATAACATAAGCCCTCACTAAGGGACAAAATAATTTCTTTTCAAAGTGAAGACCTAGACAGGAGAAAAGCACAGTGACTGTCAGAGAATCTTTATTTCATGACAAGTTTTGCTGCTGGAGTTAAAGTAAAATGTAAGCAAAACACTGCAGTAATTAGAGTGATCACATCACTAAGTGTTCACAAGGTTTGTGAGTTTTTCTCTTCCTGAATGCTGCAGGTGTAGTAGCAAGTCCTCAGAACACTTTGAAGCATCTGCTTTCCCTGTAAAACTATGCAGAGAGGTAATGATAGAAATTGCCTATTCTTTATATGCACAGAAAAAAAGATAGGTTGAAGGCTATTGGGAAATTCTACTTTGCAATATTATTATTTATTAAAGATACTGTCCCAGGAAATGGAAAAGAAGGAGACCAGAGATGGTTTTTTAGTAGTTGGCATTCATCAGAAACCAGTGAAGACCCACACAAAGGATTTCATCTTTCACAAATCATAATACACTGTGTTTAATAGCTATCATTTTAGAAATAAAATATGAAAGCAGCAATGCTGGATCACTTCCAAATAATGAAAGTAGAAGAAAAAATGTCTCTCAACACTTCTCCAGGAGCAGATTCATACTCTATCTCCAGAGATAATAATGAAAGATAACGTTTTACTTTCTCTAGGTGCAAATGATAATTGAATACTCAAGTCAGTTGGAGCTGTCTATATGCTACTGGCTCTCTTCACAAGCTTAGCATGAAATAAATTTGTCATTCCATGAAGACAGGAGGTGATGACAGCACCATTCTGATTTGACTGTCTTCTCAAAGGTGTGCTGGGAAGTTGTGGGAGTGGATTTTATTTACAACAGCAGTAGAGTCTCAGTAAATCCTGAGTGCCAGCTGAGTGCCATAACCATCAGGCTACTGGGTGAATTTGGCATAATTAATGAAGAGATCAATCTCTTCTCCAATTAACACCAAAGGAAAGGAATAAAACCTCCAGACTTTCAGGGAAAGAGAAGTCAATAACCAGTCAAAGAAGATCCAGGAGTCTATTCTACCTGAGTGACAAGGCTTGAACCTCTCTTTTTCACATTCTACATTCAAGGTCTCTTTGTCATCCTACTCACATTTGTGAGGTGAGAGACTTTCTTGTCAAGAACTATTCTTTATGTTGCTAGAAAATGTTTTGTTGAATTGACAGGAAAGCCATTTTGTCAGAAGACTCCAGAACACATCTACTCAATGCTTAGAGCTGAAAGCTTGTTTTCATTTTGAGCTTATTTCTATTTCCACTTTCCCAAAATGTTCCAATGCTCAAAAAAATCTCAGCAAGGAGTCGAGTGCAAACTGAGCAAAAGCTACACAGAGAATTCTTCAAAGTTAACAGCTAATCCAAGAACAATAAATTCCCCACAGTTTTAAGTACTTTATCTAATTGCAATATTTGATTTCATAGAGGTGGCAATTTTATACTGACTGCAGTGACTGTAGTGCAAGATTTCATCTTTTTTTTTTTAACCACTAGTTGGAGGAGGAAATAACTCTATGGGATGTGCCAGAATTTTTTATTTTTTTAAATTGCAGTTACTGAACATTCTGTATTTGCTTGTAATGAATCTTTTAGGATTTCATTGTGAAAGTAGAGAACATAAATGCAATAAGTGATAACAAAATGAAGGCTTGATAATTCTCTCTTAACTAATTTGAAAACTTGTTAATCTTCCTGCCCCTGCTATTTCACAAAGATTTAATAACACAGATCTGTAAAAATATTTCATGGTAATTATGCTCCATTAATGTAATGGAATCTATCATGATATATTTCCTATTTATTTATTTATTTATTTCAGACAGCTCTATGCTGTAGCTGGTTAAGCAGCTTAGAATGAATATACAGATCAAAGACACCATAGGATAGTTTCAGTTGGAAGGGACCTGTAAAACATCATCAAGTCCAACCCCCTGCAATGAGCAGAATGTTTTCCTTATGCCCATGAGATTTTCTGCTCCACTTCTCAAAATGTAGAAGATGCTCATGGGAATTAAATCATTATATATTACAAGACTGTTTTAAACCTTGAGATAGAAGCAATATTCTTCCAAAAGTGCTAAGGTATTACTCTCTGTGCCTAAAAGGTGAATGGCTCAGCATCACCTTTCTATATATGTAACAGTGATACCTGAGCAAACACATTTAAAGAAGCAAAATATTTGGGGTTGATTTCTAATCATGTTTAGCACTGCCTACATACAGAGCTTTGAGCAAAATGTACTTTGGTGGCTCATGTCCATAAATAATTTCATCTGTGGTTCATTGGTCGAAGTAATCTGATACAAAATGACTAAATTGAAAATCTGTAGGTAGAACTCTTGAGCTCTGGCTAAGCACTAAGGAGGCAATCATAAGCTTGTTAATAGAAAGAGAATGATAGAAATTGAAATATTAAAGAAGGAGGAAGTAATAGATTAAAAGTTAATTTTGATAACATAACATGCACCAAATAAGAAAATGATTGATGCAAGAAGGTCCTTTTCATTGTTTTCATGTGCTATTTCTTTCAAAAGAGTGCCATTAGATGGAACTGCATGGCTCTGAAAGGGATCAAACACCAAAGACTATCTTTTTCAATTCATGTTTTAGCTGACATTCATGTCTTTGTTGTTAATCTAGTTTGGAACGGGCAAACCTCTGTGGAAATATCTTCACAGTGCAAGTTTTTTGCAAGCTTCAACTCAAAAATGAAAGCTCGTTGATGAATTCCTTGGGGTAGTCTTGGGTATGGTTTCATCATTTTTCCCAGTGAAGTTTTGTGCCTGAAATGAAGGATGTTGAAGGAGATGTGAAATTTAGCAGAACTCTGCTGGAAACCACTCTCAGCTTTCGAGGAGCCAAAGCTCCCCCCAGCAGAGCCCTACACGTGGGCAGAGCTGTGAATACCCAAGGCAGGAGGTGTGGAAGAGTCTGACCCAGCTGATCAGAATTTCAGCCCGTTGTTATTGATGCCTTTCACTGCCAGGGAAAGGCTTCAGAAGCAATAACTGGCAAATCTCAGTAAAGGTAAAATAAAGACTGTTTTGCAAACAATAAAGATCAGGTTTTAGTCGGTTTAAAAGCTGTGAGTGTTGAGTCTGCATCACACAGAAGACACACGGTTGGAAAAAAGCAGCAAACTGGCCAGCATCAAATGAAATCCAGCATTTTAAGGCCTAATTTGCAAATTTCATACAAAGTATATTGTTTGTAATATTGGCTGCAATTGGAATGTATAATGCCATTTACCAAAATGCAGATTTTAAATGCTGCATGTGTAGCATTTTTCCAATATAACAAGATGCTGGAAATTGAAGAAAAACTTTAATAAAATTCCTTTACTGTAAACATCAGTCCCTATCTTACAAAAGCATGGCTTTTATTAGCACTAAAAAGTCTTCCACTGAACACATTTATGTCCTGAGGCTTCTGCAGCAAAAACCAGCAATAAATTTAGACTCTCCAGTAAACAGATTATTGGATAAACACAGAATAATTTTTTGGTGCATTGGAGGTCATTTGTGAACATTAAATAGTAATTTATGACTGACTGGATTACTCAACAGATTTAAGATAGGGATAAAAACCAAAAATACAGGCACATATTAAATGTTATCACACACTTGCTTCCAGCAATTCTATGGTTAACATTTTTATTAAAAATACAAAGAAGATGAATCAGGAAATACATCCTTAACTTACTGGGCTGTGATAAACCCAAAAATATTGCAGATTGCAAGTCATGTGAGGATTAATGTAGTCATAGAAGAAGTCAGACAACAGCTGAAACAAAACTCCTCCCATGTGACCACCAGGACCATGGTGAAATGCTGAAACAGTGAAATGTAGTGCTGCTGCCAGGAATCCTAAGAGTGTGGAACTGCCCTCCTGGACTCCACATCCTCTTACACCAACCTGTTTGCATTTTCATGATAGTGATGTAAGAAGATTGATTGAAAAAGCATTGAAAATCCAAGAATTATGAGGCTACTCCATATGCAAAGCCTAACAGCTTCTTAGAGAATGAGGATTCAGAGGCAATGAATCCCTTCCAATTTTATTCATTTGTTCACTATTCATTTGTTGGCAAATCTCGTGACATTTGCCAAGCAGATGACATTTATACCAATTACTGTTTTCATTTCTTGCTCACTTTAAAGTGAGCAAGAGGAGCTTTACAAACAACAAAAAAGCCAACATCCCTTATGCTATCAACAGCTCACAGTCCAAGTCAGGAACAGAGAAATGCCATGGAGGAGGTGACTGAACTTTTAACTCTGTCTTCTTCCAGATATCCTGAGGGAAACAGGAACTTTTGGATGCTAACTTAGCTTTGGATGGTGGCTCTTAACAAGCAGAGAAGAGCTATGCCAAGAGGTTTATATATGACCAATTCTGCAGTCTCCAAAACAACCCACTGAAACAGCAAAACCACTGAAGAACAAACATGATGTTGCCCTTGGTTTACCTTTCATATATTTAATTTTTCCTGCTGGACTGTGTTTCCCATAAATCTGCTGCACAAAATTATATTCACACTAACTTTCAGACATGAATTTTCCATCATTATACATTAGCTTAATATTAGTCAGAGCTCAGAGCTGTAAACACTGCATTTTATACATAGTTTGTATGTAATACCGAACTAGGTATGGCATGTATTTCAAACTCTTCCCCCAGCCCCCTTCTAAAAATATTAGAAAAATAAAAGAAAGTTAAATAAAAAATGTTAATTAAAAATATTAATAAAAAAGGAGTTTTACATTACAGAGAAAAGTAATTAGTGTGTGTTTCTATGAAGGATGAAACAAAAACAGAATGTTATGCAGGAGTGCTTAAAGCAGCAAACTGCACATGTATTTACAATATATATCAATTTAGAGATCACAAAGTGTCAAGGCCAGAGCTGTTCTCCAGAAAGCTCAGGTGAAAGCCCAACTGGAAAAAGGGCTTCCAAGCTGCACACATTCCAACAGGGCTGATGGAAGAATCATCAGAAGTTTAAAGCAGGCATGGATAGAATGGCCATTTAAAAAAAGGGGATTAATTAAAAAAAATAAAGTTTAAAATCTTAACATCTTTTTTGATGACTCAGAGTCACTGCAAAGCCAAAGATCTAAAAATAATTTAAACAGCAAGAAGACAAAATGATAATTTTGGGTTTCTTTCTTTACTGATCTCAGCAGCCAAACCCAACGATCTCTGCTACAAAGGAAAACTGAAACAAGAAAGAGGAATGTCTTTCTAAGAGAGCTTGATTTATAAGAAAAGACTATGAACATTTGCCAAATCTAGAAAAACAATAGAAGGTCATTATTTCAAAATAAATACTGAGGAGCCATTTAGGAAAACTCCAGAAGTTTTAGCTGGATTTGAATAAACAGGCTAGATATTAGCCAATTTCCAACAAGAAAGGTTCAGATGGTCAGGATTCATCCAAATGGAGTACAGGAGGCAAAAAACCTTATTACCTTTAAGACAGAACTTGATAGGCTTATGAAAAAGTTTATTTTATACTTTTGCAGAGGGATTAGACTTAATGATCCAAGAAGTTACTTCTAGTCCACTTTTATATACTGCTAAAAGCGTACAACTAGAAATATTAAGAGCAGGAATATTACAAAGAGGTATTCAACCCATTCAGTAATAGTATCTTTAAATGCAAAAACTATTTATAAGTGCTAATTAAAGTGCAGAAAAAAAGAAGTTATTTTCTCATTTTGTTCAATATAAAAACGCTCTGATGATAGCAAAGGTACCCAGAAGTACTCAGGTGGTTTCAGTGAGTGCTCTGAAACTGGTCTGAAAGGAGCAAAGCAGCAGGAGATTGTCTCAATGCCCCCTGTGCTTCCTTTGTGCTTGCAGCAGCCTCAGGGGAAAGCAGAGCACGGTGAGGCAGGAGCTGCAGGGTAAAAGCCAGAGACTTCAGCAGTGAGATGCTCACCCTGCAGCCTGGTGCCTGGTGGCTGTGAGTAAAATACCCTGAATCCCCTGCTGACAGCAAGAACAACCTCATCTCCTGGCATGGCCAGTGCAGACAGGGATGAGGACACACTCTAAAATCTGTTAGAAGAGAGCTGTGCATTACTATATATTTCAGAAACTACTCATGTCCAGGAAGAGCCCATCACCTTGCACTACTCTAATGAGGTCTAAAGCTGCTGGAGCATGAGCCAGCTCTGTGGAGAGACAAGCAGAGTGGCTAACTGGCCTTGGGATGCAGAAAGTCCAGGCTATTGGTGACAATCTTGTGCAATTCCCATGGGAGATGCCTGTGCTCTGCCTGACTGTGGTTTTTCATGGGTACATTTTTCTGTAGAAGTTTGGAAATCCATGGAAATACCAAAATGCATGGTGTAAAATTAGAGCTCTTTTTGCTTTGAGTCAGTTATCCAACATGAATTTAAAGATGACTGCAGTCATCTTTGTTTTAAAGTCAAGGAAGGATCTTTCGTAAGTTTGTGAACTGTTCAGGGGTCTTTTACCTCTGAGTTTTCAATTACACCAAAGTCAACAGCATACCTAGAGCTTGGGAAAGCTGAAAACAGCCTAAAAGGAACATGAATTCTCATCTGTTGAGAGGACACACCATAGTCAGCTTCCTCCAGAAAGTAATCACCTGGATTTTGTGCAGAAACCCCCGGCAGCAAGTAGGTCACTGAAGGCTCAGAACTGAGTGAGCTCACATCAACGTGTGGGATGAAAGCCAGTCCCTCCACAGCCTCTCCACACAGTCTCTTCAGTTAAAAGCAATTTAATGTAGGCAGAGATGAAACTGAGAAATGGACCACTTTGAGGGGGAGACCTACAGTGTACAAATGACCCTGCTCAGTAGAGTGATATCTGCTTTTAACACCAGCGAGTGCTGTTCCAATATTCAAGCATCCTTGGACTGAATCCTGGGCAGTTACTGATGGAGACTCACTTGGAGGAAAAGCTATTAACCTTTGGGAGTTCATGCTTAGATCATAATTTTAATAATCAAAATTTTAGAAATAACTGTAATGGGGAATAAAGGATAGTGCCAGACTCATATGTTGTTCTCTCTTAATAGTCAGTGGTCCCCGTGAGCACTAATAGATTGATGGCACATCACACCATGTGCTTTCTGTCTTATTAAAAGGCAACTTGGACTCCATAACAAAACAAACATTCCTTATTTCCATGTGTCTGTTATTTGTCTGTTGTAAAACCCCAAGCTCTTGCACTGTAGTGGAGGTACCTTTGCTGCCAGGCAATCTGGAGATGAAATACTTTTAAAAGCTTTCAAGTTCCCTCCAAGGATTTGCACACATCACTTACACACCCCTTGCACATCACATTATGTACTGCACTTGGCTGTGACCTCAAAGGCCCCTCTCTCCTTGATTTTCCTGCTTCTCATTTCTCTTTGTGGACAAACAGCATGAGCCACAGTTAAACTGTGCAATGTACCGTGGGGGATTGGGTATTAGTAAGAATAACAGTCTTTACAGAGTAATGCACTAGAGTTAACAACTTACAAAAAAATACCCCAAACAACAAACATTTACTCAGTCCTGTTCATGTCTAGAACTTTCATTCACTGAGGATTAAAATACCTCTCCAAGATTCTATCAGAGCTGCCCTTGGGAATAATAAGCCTAAATTCTGGCAATTTCCCCAGTGCAATAGCTTTGCTTGAAAGAAACTTAACACAATCTATTTGGTCTTGTGATTTTGTGTTTAATCAAATATTTCAATGCTCTTTCTTCTGAAGCAAAAATCTATGCCAGTAGATTAATCAATACTCAGCACTAGAGGTAGATAATTTTTTTTCACAAAAACATTCCTTTTCTTTGTTTTTTTGTTTTTGTTTTTTTTTTTTTCCCTAGAAAAAGTCAGATTTAGAGAGTTCAAATCAGTTTGCAGATATGTGTAAATATTGTTGTATTGTTACTTGGGAAAAAATCCAACCTATATGAAATGGCTTTCTTTTATAATAAAACAATGGTCAAAATATTTTATTTCACTCTAAACTGTGCAGTTTTCTTCCCTTAATTCTGAAAACATTAATCAGCAAATAATTAATTTGATGCTCATAAATAAATCTGCAGCAAACAATAACTCATAACTGTGAATTCATCCCAGAATTCACCAAGACCACTGAAGATGCAGAAAATAATTATGATATTTAGAGGTTTAGGTTGGATATCAGGAGAAGTTTGGGAACTAGAACAGGCTCCCCAGGGAAGTGGTCACAGCATCAAGCCTGACAGAGTTCAAGGAGTATTGGGACAATTCTCTTAGGCTCGTGGTGGGATTCTTGGGGTGCCCTGTGCAGGGCTGGGAATTGGACTCAATGTTCTTGATGAGTCCCTTCCAACTCAGCATATTCTGTGATTCTGTGATTCTAGGATTCATGTAAAGTACCCTTTGGGCTATGCTTTTTCCCCTGAAATGTACATAATACACAAATGAACAGCAATTATTTTCTGAATCAGTGTTAAAAGGAAGAAGAGACTAGAAAAGAGCTATAAACACAGCAAGGTTAACTGGGGAACCAACTGGTGCTATCAGTTGATTCAAAGATAATTAATCATCACCCAAGTTTGGTTCTCCTGTGGATTTCTCACCTCTCAGGCTTTGATAAACATTACCACATAAATCAGGCAGAGTTAAATGAGCTGAGGACCAAGCCCTCCATGGCATCAGTCAGGGCACTGGGAATGTGGGAGTGGGGTTTTCAGCACAGGAAGCTGTAACCCCCAGGAGAGCCCTTGGTGTTGTGCCAAGCCCTCATTAGCATCAGCAGTGAGGCAAACAAGAAAAAACACGAGTCAGAGAGAACAGCAAAGCAACAGGGTTGGGTTTATAGGCCCTATTTTAGCACCTTTTAAAAGGTGATTGTTGATGTAATCATAGACATTGAGGAATAGCACTGTTTCAAATCCTTGCTTAGGTGCACAACTTTTCAGTAAATCCCTGAAAGTGCATTTGCTGTGGTCAGAGATTTTTCTGTAATGCTCCCAGCAGTTCTCCAAAGCAGGTGGGTCACTGATGGCCTGGCAGTGATTGCTTTGCCTCCCCCTTTTGGATACAATTTAAAGCACTCACTGGCAAACCAGAGCAATGCTACAAAAATGCTCTATTTCACATATGGGGATGTTTTACTTCACTTGTTTTGAACAGGGTTCTTCCTAACCAGAAATGGTGTATCAGCTGCAGGATTTGTAAAGAAAGAGAGGGAGATTTGTCTGCTCCTTGTGGGTGAGGGTTATTGCCAACACTGCCATGCTGGTCGGACCGAGGTTTTGACGTGTAATTTAGAAGAACAGATGTTTTATCTGGGAACTTGTCCAGATCTTTAAAAAAAAAGTGAAAAACTCAGTAGTAGATTCTTTAGTCAGCAGCATTGTCCTTAAAAGTCCTGGAGAAATAGTGAGTAAATAGCTGGATTTCTAAGACACAGCAGAGAAGCAGTGTGATTATCTTTGTGAGTGACTTCCATTGCAGTGATGAACTAATTGGTCGTTGCTGGTCAAATGGACTGAACAAAGCTGTAAACCCTGGACATGTTAATATGGCCATTATTTTCACATCAATCCTCTCTTCTCATTCTCTTCTTTTGAAAAGAGCCCAAGAGTGGCATCTTTCCTTCCCATCCATTGCACTGTCAGCACCAGCAGACACAAATGGCTTAAAGTATTATGGGACTGAGAATGCATGAGACAACTTTGAGAGACATTAACTACTGCCTTTCATGCAAAACCAAACCAATAAAGACTTTTCCTCATAGATTTCCAAATTGAAAGGGGTTTTAATCCACTCACAAAGATTTCATAAGACTCTAGTACAAGGACTGTTAAGCATGTAAGAAAGTACCTCCAAATTTATCTTTTTCACACTCTTCAATTACAACTCAGTCTTGCCTTTTCTCTAAATGAACTGTCCAATTCGTACTGTAAACACTATGTGCTGACAGGATGTGCTTACAAAACTCTATTATCTGTCTGAAGTACCTCTCAGACATCTTCTGCCTTAACTTCTGAAGTACTAACAGCTTACTAGAAAAATTAGTTGGTTAATGCCCATGGAGAAAGAGAAAAAATAATTAAATACCCAGTGGTTTTCCCCTGTTATTGTCTGGGTTCTCCCATCTTTCTGCTTGTGATAGGCTCTTCAAGAAAATACAGACAAATAAAACACAAACAATTAACATGGATAAATATGCCAAAATGAATCCAAATGATGCTATTTTGCAAAGTTCCCTTTGGGCTATGCCCTTTTCCCTGAATTGTACATAATAACCAAATGAAAACCAATTATTTTCAGAATCAGTATGAAAAGGAACAAGAGACTGAAAAAAAAAATCTACAAACACAACAAGGTTAATTGGGGAACCAACTGATTGTATCAGTAGATCCAAAGGGCAGAGGGTTGGAATTAGATGATCTTTAAGGCCCCTTCCAACCCAAACCATTCCATCATTCAAGACTCAGGGCTGCTCATGAGGTGACTGTGCAGGGGAGGAGTAAAGAAGGAGGAAGTTGCAGATGCTGCACAGGAGATCAGACTGCCCTGGGGCAGGGTCTGAGTAGCTTAAATAACACATTTCCATGCAACTCAATTTCTACACTGCTACTGAGCTCCTGCAGTGGTTTAAAAAGCAGGCATTCCAGCAGAAAGGAAATGAAATGGGAATGGCATCATGCTGTCACTGGTGATTTCAGAGTTTGCAGCACACTGTGCCTGGAAAACCACAGCTCTCCAGCCAGGCAGGCACTGGGGGACACAAACCAGCACAGCTCTGTCTGGGAGGCTCAGCAATAACAAAGCTGTTGCTCTCGATTACTTTTTGCTGAGCCAACATCCTGTGTAAAGCCACTGCAGCAAGTTGATAATGATGCATGAAATGGAAAATCCTCCTGAGCACATCCAAAAAGCATCATGGATGTGCAAAACAATCACAACAGCACCGTGTTATTTGGTAATTGTTACTACATGTGCCCACACTAATATATTCAGATTTTTGCTGGTTTTACATAGGTGTAACTCCACCCCTTTTAATGTGTTTATTCCTGATTAACACAGTATTTAATATGACTGGAGTCAGATGTACAGCAGTATTCAGCTCAGGCACAGAAAAAACCAGAATGCTGTGGGACTGAAGATGAAAACCTTCAGGGGCTGTCACTCCACTGATTCAAATCAACAGAAAATTTGCCCTGGTTACTTCCCTCCTTGACCTGTGTACCCCCTGAGGCCAGGATAGATGGGTACCTGGAGAATGAAACCACTGTGGGGTTATATGTGCCATTGTCACATATCAGCAGTAGTTCTTTCAGCATTGCAAAACTTGCTGGAAATTGTTTGGAGAATTTTCAAAGTAAGTTTTCAATACTTTTCGATTAATCTCCATAGTCACAGTCCTACTCAAAGGTTTGCTGAAACAGCTGCAGGCAGTGGAGGAATCATAGAGAGATCACATGAAACACAGCTTGCTTTCTGCACAGAAAGGATATTCAGTTCCTCTGCACCATCCTTCTGAACATTTTGACTACCTTGGAGATGTTAAATACTGGAAATAGCTCAGAAAGCATTTGGCTCAACATCTGTGTCTGTATATCACAAGGACTACTATATAATGCAAGGATTTAAACCAGGTCTCAATCCATCCTCAAATGGATTTCCATCCTAGAAAATATAAGCTACATAATGCCAAAAATATCATTAGAGTGTAAGCACTGCACATAGCAGTGTCCTAACTTCCTTCCAGGGAGCATTCCATACTGAAAGCTAAATACTGAACACACTGCACACTACACCATTAACTTTGGATTATCAATCAAAGACTAATTTTTCGTACAGGATTAGTTTCCTCAACCAGGTGACAGTGAGATGAGATGCAGTACATGGGAATCAGATCATCCTGAATTTAGTTTGACTTAAACAGTTGCTGAACTACAATATTGGCTGACAACAACATTTGAGGACCTGAGCTGTGTTACAGGCAAATTTTTTCTTCTGTACTAAACAGAGAGAGAAACTGAAGAGCAATCCCCAGATTTATCATTCAAACATAATGAAAGCAAGACAATGTATTCTCCATAAAGTGCAGACCAAGCATTCAGAGTTGCTCATTACAGCAGCACATGATTTATTCTGTTATATATCTGCAGGCAGGTGGAGGGGCTGATTTCTCCAGCTTAATTCTGGCTCTTGACTCATCCTCTGGAGATACTAAACTGTAGTTTCCCTACTCCTTCTACTAGTTCTCCTTCCAAAATAGGGTAAATTTAGGGTTTTTTTCTCAACATTTGTTTATAAATGTCTCAGTTCTTGGTTGTAACATATCTCAACCCATAATCAGTAGACTTTTCTGCTATTTGTGGCTTCTCTCTGTGAAGTTCCATGGTCTAATTTGAACATCCTGGCCTTGTAACATATTAGCTAGTTCATTTGCTCTTAATTTAGTCATTCAACAATCTGATCTGGAGATTTCTCTAGTTATGGGACTTCTCAAGGAGTTGCTCTACAAAAGTCCACCAATATTTTTGAGCTCTTTAGCAAATTTAAGCAGATGTTTGATACATTTTTTAAAAAAATCTTTATTAATCTCCTGTTAATTACTTCTAATTAAGTTACCAGAACTGTAGACATTTCTGGCACAGTGTTTTCATATTTTATGTTTTCAGTTTTTAAAATATGCATAATTACTGTTCTCTGGGGGGAGAAAATCCCTCCTAGAACTTGGAGAGAATTCTGCAATTCCCAGCACAGGATGCAGCATGTTCTGGGTCATCTTTTTTAAATAGCCTCAGTTAGAAATATAAAACGTCTTTTTTTTTTTTAACCGAAATTAAAATTAAAAAGAATGTTGTAAAATGATGGGGGTTTTAATATTAATTTTGGAGTTTTCTCTCTTGATGTATTCTCCCTCTCTGGATGTCTGTGGCAGACACACAAGCCTGGAGGAAGGGGAAGGTTGCTCACCTGTGCACCAGCTGCTTGCGGCTCACGCAAATCGCGGTCTCGTAGTCGTGGGTGACACACACTTTGTGTGGGCTGCACTTCACCTTCAGGCAGGGATCTTTGGATGGATCAAGGGCTATAAAAATCAAACATTAGAAAAAGAAAGTGAGAAATGCATGCAGAGGTCTCTCCCAGCAGGCAGATGACAACTGGTTAGGATGAGCACTCCCACATGTGAGTGAACAAATACTTTGACATTTTATAGCATGTGCTGCTGTTTTCAGACTGCATGGGAAGTAGAGAAGTTTACACAGAAAAATAGCTGGAGAGCTTAAAGGCTCGTTACTGAACAGTGATCTAATTGGTGTTCACATTAATATTAGACACGAGAGTCTGGGATGAAGTTCTGGTTTAACAATCTGTATCACGCTCTTTATTTCACAGAAAAGCTAGGTTTGAATAAAATATACTCAAATAACAAAATGACCGGTATTTTAGAAGCTAACTAATAACTGACATAATGCAGAGTGCTAATAAATTTAATTTCACAGCTACTGTAAAACACGCATAATATTTTAGAGATTATTTTAAATTTTTACAGCTAAGCATCCCCTGTACTTAAAATGCTTGAGTGGAAAAGCTACAACAAAATAATCCTGGCTTTCATACAACAACCTGCACCACCAGCAGTGCTGTCAGAGTTGGGATCAGACAACATGATGAGTTGCCATCTCAGAGCAAACATGTCCAGGCTCTTGTCTCATTTGAATGGTATCTGTCTAAATTCATTCTTCTACAAAAGAAGGTTTCTAAAAATCAGTAATAAGACATTTTCTGCCAAAATGAATTACAAGTATTCAAACTATGGTTATGTGAACATGTCAGAAGGAAATTCTCTACCATACCAGTCACACAGAGAAATTTCACTTTTGTTTGAGAAGTGATTTTTAGAGAAGCTCTTTTTGGACATTCTGTTGCCATGGATTTGACTTCTGTTCCTCTTCAATGTCTTTAAATCCCATTTTCCCTCTTCCATATCTCCTCACATCTTGGTCCATTCTTGGAAATGGGCAGCTCTTGGTTTCATTTGGAGGATGGTATAAAGCTCTTACGTGCCCTTTAATATAAGCATTTCCAATTTCTACTGAATAATCAGAGAAACTTTCAAGGGAGACTATTTGAAGTAGAAGAAGTTTCAGTTTGCTATGTACCAGATTTCTCTGAGAGCAAATATATTTCCAACAAACAGAGGATTCTTCTTTTTTCCTTCGGGTCTGAAGTGCTGCAGCTGTTCTGTGCTGGGTTAAACAGCCACAGCTACAAGCTCCTGCCACATTAACACCCATTACACATTTGTGATGGGCAATTAAGCTTCACTAGTGCATATGTATTTACTGGAATGCCTTTGGTGCAAGACAGGGGGAAATCGTAAAAAACAAAGCAAAAATGCTAAAAGCTTTTTCTTTTAAACCATTAAAACTGATAGAAGAGGTGAAGTGAACAAGGAAGGAGAAAAGACCATCTGTTTCCTACACAGTAAACAATAAAGCAGCAACATTCAATGTGTTGTCATTAGGAAAATAACATAGGCAGTGTTTGAGGAGACAGGGTCTGTCCCACTGGAAAGACCAAAGGCTGTCAAGGCTCTTTAGGGATGTTTTCCTTCTGCCTTTTGGTGTCTTTTTTAAGCGAGACAGATGAGAAGTATCTGATTCCCTGCCCTTTACATTCCCAGAACACAAACAGTGAGAGACACCTTCTTAATCCCCTTACTTCACTCTCACTGGAGACTGAGTAAGGGACTGGGGCAGATCTTTGACAGGGATTTAAATGGCAATCCACAGTTTCCTGAGCTGGCTGTCTACCTGGATATTCTTAAACTGCAAACCAGTGAAACACCCTCCTTCTGCAAAGCCTTTAATGAGGGAGCACCATTTGGAGTGTGCAGGGTCACCACACCATCGTTTCAGTGGCTGAGGTAGCTCAAAGGTCATATCCACACACAAATTTAATGACCAGAACTTTTGCTCACTTGCAGCTGGCCTTGCTCTGCTGCTGGAGCCCATGCACATTGTTTGCTCTGCTGGTGACACATCCTTGATGCAAAATGCTGCATCACCAAAAATCACTGTGCAAACTGGCTGGGAGCCCAGGGCTAAGAGCTGCCAGGAGCACTGGGCTGCTGGTGAGCACAGCCAGGCCTTGTGCTCAGTGTTCTACCAGCCAAGACCTGAGGAGTGGGGATGTAGCTTTAGCCTGGAAAGTCAATACTAGTTTGGCATGAACAAGGAGCAAAATTTAGGCCCACATGGTCTATGAGACATCACAATACTTAGCATTTTTTCACAGTAAAATTTACTCTAATTGGTGAATCCATTCCAGGAGCTATTTAGGTCTTCGAAGGCAATAAAAATGCATGCAGTTCTGAAATAGCACCACACTATGCATTACCGGTAAAAGGAACACAACTTTCAATATTTTCCCATTTAAAAATTGTTTATCCTTAAAAGAAAAAATACTGTTGAATAACCATCAGGAAGGAAAGCAATGGGAAAAGCTGTGGTTGGCAATCCTAGCCACCATTTCCTTACAAATCAGGCCTCAACTTTCTATACCTCAGTGAATTGCTTCTAAAATCTGAGAACAGTAATGACATTGACAATAAATCCAAGTTTCACCAAGTATTGAGAACTCTATAATTTCATGATCACTGCGCCCCAAGTGGCCTCCAACCACCACATCTCCCTCCAGCCCATCTCTATTTGCAAACAACAAGGTCCAACATAGTCCCTCACTGGGACTGGTGGGCTCATGCACCAGCTGTGACAAATAGTTGTCCTCCACACACTCTAAAAACTTCCTGGACTGC
Organism: Passer domesticus; assembly: GCF_036417665.1. Lineage (NCBI taxonomy): Eukaryota > Metazoa > Chordata > Aves > Passeriformes > Passeridae > Passer > Passer domesticus. The sequence continues at coordinate 8,212,173 of NC_087486.1, forward strand.
CACTTTTCTGCTCTATGAAGTTCTCAGCAGATGTCTGGTAAGTTAAAGTCACCTACAAGAACAAGGGCTGATGATCCTGAAACATTCTCCTGCTGCTTGTAGAGTTGTCCACTCTTCTTCCTGGTTGGGTGGACAGTAACAGACTCCCAGTAGGATGTCAGACTTGTTGGCCTTCCCCTCTCACCCACAGACATTCAATCTCATTGTCATTAATTTCAACATCCATGGCATCAAAAGCCTCCCTAATATAAAGGGCTAGTGGCGGAAAACCTCATGAAAACCCTTAAATGGAACATGTAACAGAAGTATCATTTATTATTCATTACAAACAGCCCTTACATGCAGTTTGAAACAGTAGTTTGTTAAATACAAGCCAAAGTATGGACTTTGTCAGAAGACAGAAAAACCCCCATGATGTGGATTGTTATTTCTGGAGATTTTTTTCCCCAACTTATGCAGAATACATGATCCATATGAACATAAAAGTTCAAAGCAGGGATTTATATGTCTGCAAAGTTCCTCAACATGTTAAATACATTTGGAAGGTTGTTCTACTGCTAGGCAACACAAGCCCTAAGGAGAGCTTGTAATAAGAAACAATTTCTGAAGTATGCTAATCAAAGATCATGCTTTGTTAATCAGATTTCTACATGTCTAGGAGCAGATGCTCATCATTGGAAGAAGAACACACCCTTGGGAATAAGATGAAACATAACAACCATATTTGTCATTACAGTTTTTTGTCCTAAAGCAATGAGTATGAACTCTTTGAAAATGAAGAGCTAAAAGTACAAATAAATAAATAAATAAAGTGACAAGAAGATATTACTTTATCAGCTTGAAAGGAAAACTACAGCCATCCCTTCTCTGTGTCAGGGAGTCTGCACTCAGCTCTGGCTGCACAGTAATAACAAAAATACCTTAAGCCTGGCTTTGAGATGTGAATATTTTCCTGCTTTTGTTTTAGGCTGAGTCTGAAGGTGAAACTGATATGATTAATTAATCTCACTTTAGAGTGGCTGAGCATTCACTAAACATCTATGTAGGGAGATATGTGTCCAGCCAGTACTGGAATGAAATGTTTCACTTTGACAAAAATTCTTTGATGAAAACCCACTTCAGTCATCCTCCCTATAATTTTTTGAACCCAGGCTCCATGGTTTCCTGTTCTGAGAATTTCCCATGGATACTGGGTCTCCAAGGGAAGGATCCACCCCAGGAGGCAGCTGCCTGAAGTACAGTACTGGACATCTCAGTATAATCATTTTCAGAAGATTTTTATCTTGGAAAAATGTAGGCAATTAGAAAAATTTAATCTTGGCTCATGAAATCTTCTATGGTAATCTCAGAGAGAGACCAAAATAATTGGGAGATGATAAACACCAGGGATTGCAGGATTACATCAGCTTCCTAAAAATCTCCTAATGATAAGGTGACATTGCTTTCCAATACCAAAAGGTCTACAAACACCAACTGCATCCCAAACCTCTTTCTGTCCCAGCTCCACACAGCAGACCAGAGAATTTTCCCCTATGGACTGAACATACTTTCCCCTCCTTGCACCATTCACCAGAGCTGTGGATTTGCAATATAAATCAGTGTTGGACAAAGACCTACCAACAGTGTTTGAGATACTTTTCTATTACATTTCACGTTTTTATTTATTATCACAATAAAAATAAAATAAAATTATCACAATTATCACAATAAAAAAAAAGACTTATGACTTGCAGGAAAATCTTAGTTCAGTCAATGGCAGTAGATGGGGAAGTTGCTCTGTAAGGATGTAGTTCCATATGTTGTGCCAGTGGGTCACTGTGTTAATCACAACAGAGCCAATTTGCTTTTCACACATTTGACTTTAAAAGGGTGATAACAAATAAATACTTTCAGTGTCTCACAGCAATGGATGTATAATCCTGCAGAAACTGTACACTAGTTCACAACAAGATTTATGAGCTTGATTCTGTTTTTATGACCATTCCTTAGGGGAAGAGAGTATTTTCAAAATGTAGCTGTTTAGTGAAGCTGAAATGAGCTGCACAATAAAAAGAGATGGTGTTATGTAAATATTGGGGGGTTTGTATTTAAAATTGCCTGCCAATAAATACTATGATCACTCAATGACAAAATACTCCTGCATAATGCAATGTCAAGAGTAGTTGCTTTTATGCAATCCCCTTGGAACTGTTCTGGCTATACAAGGAAAGAACATCTGCTGGAGAGGTATGATGAAATTGAAAACGGGACCTGCTGTCTTCAATGCAAAGATCCTAGTGTGCATTTTAATAGAAAAAAGATCGATAATAAAACTAAGTCAATTAATGATGCATTACATTATATGTGTGCATTTCAATATCATCATGTGTTACTTGATTCCAGCGTTACTTCACAAGCAGGCAGGAGAAGGAAAGCACAGTTCTGGCTGTAGGGGCCAGGAATTGGGCAGGGAAAGGAAGGGCAGGAATGGGAAAAGCTCTGAATGAACAGGTCTGGGCAGGCAGGGGACAGAAGACTCTGACTCTTCCTGCCCTCTCAGCATGAAGCTCAAATGGCATCTAATGTCAACCTGCAGATCTAGGAGGGAAGGTTTCAAATCAGCATCAAGGGTCCACTTCCAGTGCAGTGATGACCAAAGAGAAAGTGACTGAGGCAGCTGAGTAGTGCCTTGGAGGAATTTTACTCTGCTGCCATGAAAACCATCATAGAGCAAATGTGAAGGAGCTATTAAGCCAGCTGAAACATGTTAATAAAAATTCCTACAAGCTGCCCTTGATTTTTGCTAGGGAAAGGACATGTTTCCAACACATGCAGGCTAAGACCAGCTTTAGCTTTAACATTTTGGTTATTTGAAGTACACCACAGCCTTCCCATCAGAGTCAGAGCTTCATCAGCTTTATGATGAATTTATGTTATTTTTTTTAAGGTGAACATGGTAATACATATTAACTTAAAGAGCACTTCTGTGTGAAGGCATGGTAAGTTTCCAGTGCTCTAGTGGTAACCTTGAGCCAATCCATGTGCTGGGGTCAGACTGTCACTGGGGCTCCATGCAGATGCAATGGGACTACCCCATCCCCCTTGAATGGACAAATGTCCCAGGAAGCCCTCCACGGAATTTCAGGCTTTATGGCCATTAAGAAGACCTTATTCTTTGTTAAAGCCAAGTGTAACATTTATTCTCAGAGTTGATACTGTTAATAATTCTGGTCTTACAAAGTATTATTTAACAACAGATTACAAGACCCTCCCACCATATAAATGTAAATAACACCAATGGTTTTATTCTGCTTCTGCAAATCTTTGCATAACTCATTCAGCTTCATTAGGGAGAAAATTTGTGTTAGCCCACCCCCAAGTTTAGGAGAGAACATGTCTTCCAACCACCAGCTCTGATATTTAAGTTTCTCTCTCTTCCTCAAACCAGTTTGGATACAGAAATCAATTCAGCTGAAAATTAATTACCAAATGTTTCAAACATGTATGTGAATTATTGTCAATAAATGGAATTTCCCAAGGCAGTTAGGCAATAACATCTCAAACTGTCAGCATTTGCTCCATCCCTGTATAGTATTTTTGTACAGCTTTGTTTTGGAGCACTCTAACATCTGAGTGGCTGAAGATGCTGATACAGTGCACAGAAACATCTATTTTAATTTTTACAGACACTTTAAAAATCGCTTTTTATAACTGACATATAATTGCTTTTGACATTGCTGAGGGCCATCCAAGGCAGGAGATGCTTCAAAGGACTCTGCAGATTTCCTTTCTGAAGAAAAGGATAAGAACCCTGGTATTTAAATTAAATTTTCTGACAAATACACAGAAATCCAATTCAGTGGAAAAAAAAAAAATAAAGGCGAAGAAAAGAGAAATAGGACAGGACTGGAAGTTAGGAAATGTGCTTCCACTGGTGGGTGTGATAAACAACCACAGCCCTCAGTGCAGGTGCTGTTTCACAAACAACCCTCCTGCCCCCAAGGCAAAGGTTTCCCCAACATGCAAGGATGGCTCAGTCCCGTCAGTGCAATGCAGTACAATCCTGCAGCAGAGCCACGATGTTCCCTCAGCTCCAGGCAATTCCACTGTGGGATAATTTGTGCTTGCATGTGTACCGAGGGTGTGTTTCTGCATATCCCACTGAAGGCAAAACAGACTTAAAAAAAAAAACCCTGACAGAAACATATTGATCAGATGTTACATTCAATTATTAATTCCAGGAAGTAGTGGGGTATAAAAATCACCACATTCTCTAGGACTCAGAGGGCTTTGGCATATGTTTAACGACAGCAGCTCTACAGCTTCTGGTTTAGAGTCCCCAAAACCCTCAGGTGGTCCAGCTTCAAACTTCCTGGGATGGAAATGAGAGCTTCAAAACACTGCTCTAATCTTCAGCTGGTGGAACCGGAGGAAATGCTGAACTCTCTGTGTCTGACTTGCAGGAAGGGCCCAGTTCTGTAGTCCTTGCAGGAAGGGTCCAGTGAGAGGCCCTGAGGACAGGAGCAGAGCTAAAGGTGACCTTTTCCTTCCACTGCTCAGCTCTGCGGCCTCTCACCAACACACGGAGGACACAGCCCCTGTCCCCAGGCTCTCCAGGGATCTCCAGCACTCTGGCCTTTCCCTGCTCTGCCCCAGCAGGCTGGGAGAGCCATCAGGAGAGAGCCATTGGGAAAAAGACATTGGGAGAGCCTTTGGGAGAGCCATCAGGAGAGAGAGCCACCGGGAGAGAGCCATTGGGAGATCACAGAATCACAGAAAAATTAGGTTGGAAGAGACCTCTAAGATCATCGAGTCCAACCTATGTGCTAACACCTCAACTCAGAATCTGGACTATAGCACCAAGTGCCTTGTCCAGCCTTTCTTTAAACACATCCAGAGATGGTGATTGTACCACCTCTCTGGGAAGAGCGTTCCAGTAACAGAACCACAGAATAAAGAGGGTGAAGATCATTGGGAGAGCCCTTGGGACAGCCATTGGGACAGGCACTGGGAGATCCTTTGAGAGAGCCACTGGTGCTGGCCTGGTGCCCCAGGGTGCTCCAAGCCCTGCCAGCCCTCATCCAGAGTGGAACACCCTCCCTCAGACTTCCACCTTCAATTTCCTGGCAAACGAGTGTGAGGAAAAGAGAGAGACAGCCTGGGAGCTCTGCACTGGTAGATCAGGCTGGCTGGTAACACCTTGCCAAAGGATTCTCAGTCAGATTTAATTTTTGTAAGAAGCTGAGGCTGCATTTTGCATATCTGTCATGGAACTGGGTCCTGTGACATCCTCTGATCCTCTTAAACCTCCAGATCCCAGTGCCAGAACAGAACTCTGCTTCTTTCCAAATGCCTGAAAGATTTTATTCTCTTTGCTGCTAGGAAAATACTGAAAATAAATACTAGAAAGGTTTAATAATGTCAAAACCATACAAAAGACTCTATATCATCATAAATAAATTAAAAAGGAGAAAGTATATTTAATTTAACTTTGAGATTTCTGAATGCTTAGACTTAACAATTCTATGGTAAGTTTGAAATACTAAATATAATTTTTCCTGTGAACTGACTTAGATTATTTCTGCTTTCTGTTACACTGGAGTGAATGATAATTTATTTAGTGGGATTTAATTTAATACAAATTATTTTACTCCAAGGCCAATGAAAACAAACCAGGTTATGTGTTCTTGTGAAAATAAGATTTGAAATTATTCATGTATAATTAAAAATATACAATTCCCATTACAGATTAATACAAATATATATTTTAATGTGCTCAGAGAAAATTTGCACTGCATGTTGTGAACACTTCTGTAATACTCCCAACGTTGTTGGAATTTATACTTTAACTGAAGTAGTAATATAATGGGTAAAAATTTGCTATGATTTAATTCAAATAGCTAATTCATAAGATACTGAACTCTTTTCCGTCTCTGATTAAAAGCTATAATGATGTTTAATACTGTGAACTATGACTAGAAAAAAAAATTGAAACAATGTAGAACTCCTCTGTATTTTTCACAGAGGAGAATATTTAACCAACCACATATTATTATTCAATAGATATTTTGTCATTAAATCTCATTTCAAAACATGAACAACATGTATATCTTTTAGTGCTTATTTTTAGAGGTAATGCAGAAGAAAAACTGCATCACTGTTAATACTGATTCCATCAGCAAATAATAAAAAATAAGGACCAAACTGGTTTTACAAATCAGTATTTCGGTATGCATAATTACAACTCTTTTCTAACACAGCATTGTAGAGAGCTAAGCAAGCAATAAAAATTCTGGGTATGAATTCTCTGAAAGGCTGACGAGGTTGCTCTATTTGTCGACTGAATGTCAATGTTGTTGCAGCTACAGCAGTTCCCAGCCTGGCTGCTGCCTATCTCCACATGCCTGTATTTAAATGTGAAACGAGCAACGACATTCTGCTCTGGAAATGAGAAAAACTCTACTTTTCCCATTAAGTTCCTAAGCTTATTTTCCAGGATAAATGAAACAGAATTTGGCTGCAAACATTATCATCTATTGCATATGAAGTTTATAAGCTTGTCCCAGGAAGTGTTCAAGGCCAGGGTGGATGGGGCTTGGAGCAAGCTGGAGTTGAAGAAGGTGTCCCTGCACATGGCAGGGGATTGGAACTGGATGATCTCTAAGGTCCCTTCCATCCCAAAACATTCTGTGCTTCTGTGATTTTCTACTTAATGAATAAGCTAGAACACTGATAACATTCTTTAAAACAATATGTCAGGGAAGAATTTCCAAATTGGCACTTTTTCTGAGTGTTCTTAGAAACTTAGTGCACAGGCAGTGGCCATCCTAGTCAGTGGGGCAGCGAGGAAAGAACACCCTCACAGTGTCTTGTTCTATCACCGCCTTTTTTATCCCTTGGGATAAATGAGTTTGTCACTCTGTGCCTCAATACCTTTTCCAGCATTTAAAATGGAGATAGCAAAACTCATTGTCTAGAAATCAGCCTGGGACTCTTGGAAAGCATCACAGAACACAAGCAAAGGAGCCTGAGAATGACTTGTAAGGGAATGGTTTCAGAACAGCCAAACTCTGCAGAACTAAGAGCCATTTAATGTGCATTTATGGCAGCCTGATTGTCTCCATGGAAACATGGGAAAAACACTTCATCTTTTTCACCAACAGAAGATTTATTTCCATATTATATTAGTTTTAGTGCGCACTGAGCAAAACAAATACTGAAATAAAAGGCACTTGAAAGAGTGATTTCATTATGAAAACAGCAGTTTCAGTCCTGTGATGTTAAAGCACCTCCTGCCAAGGTGATACCACTGTGGAAAACCTTGCAGATGGGCAGTGTTCTGTGAACACCTCTGGATTAGGGATGAAATGAAAAAATCACAGAATTGTATGTTTACAGGTAAAAAATTTGTTCTCACAAGAATCATTAAGTTATAGGGATTTTAGCCATGAGACATAATCAAAAATACCCTGAATGATGAGTGCTGCTGCTGCTGCTGCTGCACATGGCTTGTACTTAATCTAGAAAAAGGAAACACATCAGAAGTGGAAATTGGCTGGGGCTGACTGGTGTAATAGATTGTTGCCTAATGGAATTTTCATTGCTTCTGAGAGGAATTACCTAAGCAGGAAAAGATGAAGCTTCTCTATGGATAATCAATTAGTCATATAATTGATATCTAGAAGAGGTTTAAATGGGAAATAAATGAAAGGACAAACACCCAGCCTGCCTGGTTCTAAAGTACAGTGAATATAAATACAGCATAGAGAATTCCTTCTTCAAGCATGAGTTTAAGAGAAACAAGTTCTGGGAAAACTAGTGTCTGATACCATTCCTCACTCCAAAGTGCAACAGAGAAGCTCTAGTGTGAAACAAATAAAGGTGAAAATTCCTAAATTACAAAATCATTTTGTAAAAATTAACTCCACTCTACTGGAATTGATCAGTAATTGCTGGAATTGTGTTAAAGGTAGAAATTTTGAGACTGGGAGTCTCTAAACAGTAGGAGATCAGTGACTTTTCTGCACAGAATGAGATGAAAGGGTAAAATTAGCAGTTAACCTCAGGAGTGGAAAAAGCAGATTGTCAAATGGGCTGGAAGACAGAAAGTGGTCACAAGGAATGGCATTAGCATTGCAGTTTAGAAGTGTTGAGTGGAATGACAGCAACAAAAAGATGAAGTCACAGGACTTGTACCACACTGCAGAATTTATGTAAAGAAGGAATAAAAACCCCAAGATTAGGTTCTTTCTACAGTTTTTTTTTCTTGCTACAATTTAGTTGCTGGCATCTCATAATCCAATATTTAATTCACACAACCTGAAGTTCCTATCTTGGTTTTGAGACCCCAAAATTAATTTTTAACAACAAAAGATCACCTCTAGAGAGCTGCTGCTAATCAAAGTTGTCTTTATATAGCTCTCTGAAAAATGCAACAATTCTTGTCTCATTAATGCATTGCAGAGCATATTGATAGGTCTTTTGATAAGTGATAATAATTTTTAAACACACAAACCCAATGTTTAGAAGGCTTTCAAGGAATTTATAGTTTAATTAAAATATGCTATGTTTCTCAAAAAATGCATTGATGAAGATCTCATCTGACAGAGAAGAAATGCTTTTTCTCTTGCCAATATTTAGCTAAAATAATTCTGAAAGATATTTTATGAAGAATTAAAGTTTGAACAGTTCCTTTTCCGAGTAACTGTGGAATAACTAAAATGTTGTTTTGTCCTCTTCCTACAGAGAAAGAGCTGAAGCTGCCTCAGGCAATACAACAGCAAACTCTGTAACCTTGCACTCAGCATGGCAACTAAAATTGACTTCTACAACAGAGGAACAACTGTTCATAAGAGAATTGCTTGATTGCGGGAACACCTAGGCAAGAACTGCCTTGAAAAAGAGTAAGCTCCCTGAGTTATGAAGTTTGAATTATTCAGGGTTCCTGATGTACATGTTATTTTTTTTTTATTAGAACAAAGATAAAACAAGAGTTCTAATAAAAAGGAATTCTATGTATTAGTAAAGGTGAATAATTTAAACACAAAGTAACAATGGAATTGGAAACTGGGGTTTACTGTCTTTCAGGGAATATATATTATATTGTATTTCCAGAGTCAACTTGTCTGGTCTATCTCTAGACATATCTGCAGGCATTGCCCCAAATACTTTTCAGTTCCAAATGAGATCCTTACAGAAAAATGACAATTAGGAACAGCACAATTGACCTTAGAGAGATTAAACATTTCCATTTATATAAATTTGCTATGAGGTTGAGAAAAACATAAATTTTATTGCAGCACAATTTATCCATTCCACTGCTTTTCTTGCAGAATATATTTCTATATATTTGCTTTTAATCAGTAAATTTCCATTCTAATACTTCACTACAAAGAGGTCTTCTACACTTCCAGAAGAGGCTGGAGCAAGGTGCTCAGTAAGAAAGACTCTCAGTGAGGACATATCTCATATCTCTGCTCCTTTCTGATTCCTTTCCCTACTTCATAGGGTTTGCAATATGCCCCTGTGATATTTGGGCTGACACTGAACTGGAAAATGAGTTTAGCTTGATTTTGCCATAGTCAAACATTAAAATCTGTTCAGAGAAAATGTGTTTGTCTGACATGAATACTGAATTTGCATTTATAATTTGGGCAAGATCATTTTCCAGCTGATGTCACAGCACTTTCCAGGATACAAATGCTGACAGAAAGCTTAACTCAAAATTTTCATCCACTCGAAGTCTCATCAGAGCAAAGACTGAAGACAATCTGGAGTGCAGAAGGGAAAAAAATAACTGAGAGTTTCATGCTCTGTGCTCTGACCCTTTTCCAACACTTGGAATATTAAAGTAACTTTCCTGAGATCCAGAGGAGGGGAACAGCTGTACAAACTAATAACCCTGAGCAGCAAAGTTCCAGTCCAATCTACTCCATCACAAGGAACACTGGCACATCAGCCTCAGCTGCTGCCACAGAGGCAGCCTCAGTGTTGGGTACCATTAAGTTCATCAACAACAGAATAAAAATGTAATTCTGCCCTTGTAATTCTCTTGAGAGCCTTTATGTTATACATCACAATTTGGATGCAGGGAGTCAGCGTTTCAGTTCAGGGTATTTAATTCAGCTACTCACTTTAACTATCCCTTGCTTAGAGAGTATATATGGATTTTAAAAAAAAGACATTAAGAAAATATGATTAAAAGAAATATCACGATTTTAGTGTATTATTCCATGTGCATGCCTGGTACAAATGAGTTATGAGGAAATATCACAAAAACTCAGATTAAACTACAGTAACAGCCATTGTACTAATGTGCAAGACCTAATGAGGGAATTCCTTTCTCTCTTTCTCACACAGTATCAATTTCATGCCCTATAGATTTTTAAATGGCCCACAGATCTTCGTGATTTGTTTTGACTTTTTTTTTTTTTCTCCAAAGGAAGACTACCATAGAAGGTTTTTTAATGTGAGTTGAACAGTCAATAACAATCAAGATATTTATTAGGTGTAATGGGCTCCTTGAACATGGCAGATTCTATGTGGGATGTGGCCATTAGTGCATGTGTGTAGTAGCCCTTACTACTGGTCCCAGTCTGCTGAACTGGATGGTGCCACACTGACATTAATATACAGATTTATTTTTTCAAGGGCTTGGCAAACACTTCAGAACAGGAGGTGTCAAACTGCCAATGTCACTGCTTCCAAAGAAACATCCTTCTTTCCTCCTTCCAGTGGATTGTCTCAGTGGCTCCTCCTTAAAATTTCGTATCAAGCTAATTAATTTAGCAGTCTCCCAGGCAGCAGGATGATTTGAAACTCAGCATGTTCTCCTACTGACAATTTGCTAGCATGTCTAAATTTCACATCACTTAACTATGTTTCAGGTCGATTTCTGGATCATTTGGCTTTAGAAGGAAGAAGGACAAAGCCAAAAGGCTGCAGCTAAAAGGCTTTGCTGACCCTTCTTATTTCCTTGAAGCCTGAGAAATCAAACAGATGAAGGAGAAGCTTGGCAGGCTCATGATACAAATACAGAGAAGTGAAGTGTATTTTTACAGACAGTGGATTGTCAGGTTCTTGAAGTGAAATAAAATGAACACATAGTTGCTTCCTTCTGTGAGTAATCTGAAATAAGGTATTCATCCTGCTTAAAATCCCAGAGTGTTACAGTTGGAGCGCTGATCCTTTAAAAAGCTGTTTATCCACAACTTTCTCTGCTGGCATTCACTGGCAATTAAAACTTGCTATAGAAATGTCATCATCCATGAAGAGCCATTACCTGCATGGGAAGTACTAAGTGCCTCCATCAGAGAATGTCCAAATTTGCAAATGGCCGTATTTTTACAGATACTTATCTTTAAATGATGAAACACCAGACATTATCATAGACCAATGGAAGCTTTGCTTTCTTTTGGATGAGGATTTCATTCTCTGCTTTCAAATGGGCTTTGCTAAATGACTCATAAGATAGAACCAACAGGAAAGTAGGGAAATGCTTATCTACACAATACCCTTGGTCACTTACAGGATTAAAATACTTTATTGTACTGCTGACACATTTGAGAAAAAAAGTGCACACCAGAAAGTAACAAATGGAAATACAACAACAGTAGACATAAACATTCTTTCCACCATGAAAAAGCTGATAGCTGAGCAATACATATCACTGCTCCCACCATGTTTTAAAAGAAAAAAAGCAAACCAAACAGTAGGAACAGGTTGGGTCAATGACCCCATCTCTGCATGCTGTTATAGTGCCAATATCTTTGTCTCTCATGCTTGATAGAGCTGTCAAAAAGAGGAGACTGGAACAGCTAGAATCTTTCATTCTCCTGTAATGAATAATTCACATCTTTGTTATTTGCTTGAACTGCTGAATGCTGGGCCTTACGACCAGATAATTAAGTAATAAAGAATAGGGGATTTGTTGCTTGCTTCAAGTACCAGTTTCCCCAAATTCATGTAAAGATGACAACGTGCATTCCTATTTGTGCATATACACAACCAATGTAGGAAGAAGAAATCATAAAAGCATCACATGACTGCTAACATCCAGATAATGCACATAGCTCCCAAATGATGTTCAAGTTTGTCCAACACCACAGTTGAGGGTTTGCCATATAACACACCATTATCCTGTCTGAAATGATCCCACACGGAGATGAAGAAACCCACAACTGATCATGCTGTCTATCAGAACAAGCTTTGGGCCCTCCCCAAGAAGAAGATCAGCTGGAAGCCCCTTTATTACATTAGATTACATATTTAATTACATTATCCATCAACACCTAAGAGCTTCTAGACTCCTTTTACCACTTCCTTGGGATTAATTGTGCCTATTATCACCCGTCCCAGGTCAGACTGCAAGAATATGCAAATACACAGCACAGCCTTAGATTTAGTGGGGAAAGACACAAAGTCCTTAACAGAGTATTGCTGCCCATTAGTGACATCTCCAGCTGTGTCCACACTCCCATGTCAAGTTTCTTCCTTTCTAGGATCAAGAATTTTCTGCATGCAGTATAAACCAAGTAGTTATGCTTGTTTTATTTGAAAGGAAAGAGTGCATTTAGTATTTTGGTAACATTTGAAAGAAGTATCCCAAACAAAATTTGTACATTGCAGAGAGGGAGAATAGTGCATGAGGCTATCTGTCTTCTGCCTGAAAATGGTAAAGGCTTTCATGGGGGTACACCAGGGATCTGGTTTAAGTGAGCTGGCAAGAGAAGGAAACAAATGAGAAACAGTTAATGAAGCAGAATGTGAGTGAACACCAACCAGTGTGATGACTCTAAAATAAAGATATGTGCTCTTCTTGTATATTTGCCTCAGACTCCTGAGGCAAATCTTTAGCAGAGGACTCCTACATGAACAGCCCCCAGGGAGCACTTAATGTTACATGAAGAACAGAAGGCTTCATGTGCTGGCAACTGTGCATTTTCCAGTGGAAAAAAGCCCCAGACCTAAAAAATATCAATCAGCTAATGCTCTTGGAAATGCATGACAGAGAGAGAAGTACTAAGAGACAGAAGTATCAGAAATTCTTTCTGACTGTTACGTCTTCTGTGGGCTCACTGACCCCACTCCTATCTCTACCACACAGATTACTTGAGAGCTTACAAAGGCAACTGCAGTACCCCATAAATGCTGTTTCTCAGCATGACAGTATGTTTTGGTACTTTAACCACAGGTTGTCTGCTTGATGGCATAAAATAATCCTAATTTTCCCCTCTAGAGTTTTGCCCAGATCCCATTTGCTAATTCAGCTTGCAGCCAGCATTTAATTTAACTCTAGGCTGTATGCTCTGCTTTGAGACTGGCTCATCTTAAAATAACTCAGAGGATTCAATATCCAATTAACTTTCTGAAAATCTAGTTGTTCCCCAGTTTTGTCAGCTGGAGTGAGTAAGTGCTAAATTTACTTACCAACACAATCTTCTATTATAACTTGACATCCCATCTCATCAGCACTGCCTTGAAATATTGACCTGGGAAACCTTGTTGATGTTTAATTGGGGTGGGTGTGGTGGGAATGTGTATGAGTGAAATTTCATTAATTAGCACCTACCAAGTTACTATTCCAAGAGGGAACAAATGCAAATTATATTACAATTCCTAGTTGGCAATGCAAACAGCACAAAGGCAAGAAACAGAATCTATATCTCAGTAGAATCTTAACTCTCCAGACTGTAGGAGAACAACTATTTTCTGATGTAACTAAATACTTCAATCTAGCAAAATCTATAATCTGCTATATCCCAAGTCACTTAGGAATCAAAGCCTCAACTGTCCACTATCCAGATGAAAATAAGTGTGAGTTGTCCACGGTCATTGAATAAATCCTTCTGCACAGCAGATTTTCTTGCCCAGTCTCCAGTTTTTGGCCCTCCAGGATGTACAAGTCCTACACATGAAAATTTGGTAACAGGCAGCAATTGGAGGATGCCAGAATTTGGCTTCCAAGCTCCTAAGCTATTGCAATGATTACACTTCATCAAAAGGTAATAATTACCAAGGACAGTTGACTACATGTCCAATTCAAGCTCTTATGCAAAGTGTTTGGCTGAATGCCTGCCTCGAGAATTGTTTGATATGGAGAGCTATGACACAGAGCTTCTCTGTGCAGGGGCTGCTTGTGGTCAGGGGAATTGCCATTTCAATAACACACTTCCAAAGTAAAACATTCTTTCTAGTAGCTGAAACACTCTAAAGCATTGTCCATTTCATGCAAAGGAGTGCAATTCCTTAATATATTCTGTTCCACATTTCCTTGCAGTCTGTATAAATCAAAGGGACAAAAGTGTAAGTTGCTCCATTTGAGAGACTAAAACAAGAAATGAAAACATTTATATCACTTAAATCTGACTCATTCACACTTCTATTTAAATCTGAAAAAATCAAAAGTTCTCCAGTGTTTGACAACTACCAGCTGGGAAATTATATTGATATGGAAATGTCAAGACATAAACATACCAGGTGGGAAGCCATCTCATTTAACATTAGAGTCCCACACTGTAGGCATCTAAAAGCCAACCACTCTTCTGACTTGTTTTTTAACAGCAATCTGAATATGAGCTGAATTACACCCTGGAGTATCTATTGCCTGTACTGATGAGAAACAGAATCCAGACAATCAGATCCATAGTAACAGACACTGAAATGTAGACAGATGAATCCCTGCTGCTGTGATGATACACCCTATGGATATTGCAACAATCCATACAGAGGAAAAAAAGAACTTTGGCAAGCTCCTATGTTACTGAGGTATTGCTATTAAAAATATTAATTACTAATAACACTACCATGAAAAAAACAAAACAAAACAACAATTCAACCAGAGGGAGTCTCATACAATTTACTTGTGAAGAATTCACAAAATCTGTCCTCTGCCCATTTCATATAGGCAATTTTTAAAGTGCTTTCCTTAGATAAGAGGAAAGAGAGGGATGTCTTATCTTCCATTATTCATCAAAAACATTCAAAAAGCACTCATGCTTTGAATTTAGTCAGCAAATATATCAACAGGTACCATATCTACTTATTAAAGAAGCAGCATGTTCAGCCCTGTACCTGAAATCAAGGACCTGTCTACGCATGTATCTTTTGAGTCTTGAGGTTTATAAGCCTGGTAAGCAGGATTATGGATTCCCTGTTTAGACTACATTAGCTACTGACTTTGTTAACCTGAGCTTTTATACACCAGTTCTCTATCAGAACTGCTAGCTTGTTCTGGTAGATACAGCCTAACACTATTAGCACCTCAGGAAGATTTAAATTTTTTTAGTAATCTTTCAAGAACCTTATAAAATTGCAGCATATGTACTTTAAACTGTGGGGAAAACGAAAACATTATCAGTCCTAGGCAAGGAAATATGGAGAAAAAAAGGCAGAGCTAGACAGAGAATTCTAGTATCCCTGGCTGCCAGTTCTGTGCCAGTTCACTGAAATGTGCTTCTCTGTCATCATGATGTAGCCAAATTGTAGGCTGCACTCTGCATTTGCAAAAGTTGGAAATTTCTGGATGCAACTGCACGTGACAAAGACCTCAGTTACCAGGAGTGGCCTGCCCTGGCTTGCTGAAGGACTGGTAGTGTCAGGATTAAAGAGAGGATTGTTTTATTTGTGCTGTAGACAAGAAAAATCCCTGTATATTCACACAGGAATGTGAACAGAGCCCTGAATATGGCACAGTAAATCCTGGGGGAGATGCAGGCTCCATCCCAGAGCTCCCTGCTGAGGTGGTGCAGGGCTGGACTGGGCAGCAATTCCTGAGTGCACAGAGTCACACACGGGCAGCCAAGCCAGGAGTGCTGTGCTGCCTGTCACACTGCACGGGGGCCTGGGGGAAAAGAGAAGGGCAGGAACATTTCCTGCAAACTCTGCTGGATTTGGGGAGAATTTCCCACCCCTATGCAGAACTCATAGAAAAGAGCTGACACCCCTTACACACACAGTACACTCCCTACAAGAAAAAAAGTGCAAGAACCAGTATCAACAGGAGAAAGAATTAGGAATAATGGGTAGAAATATGTAGGAAGAATTAGGAGAAATAGGTAGAAACTAGAATTCACATGGCATTAAATAAATCATGGCCAGATTTGAATACAATTAGCTTAATGGACATCAAGCACAGGAAGCAATAGAAAGTGAATTGTGTTGCTGAAGCCATTAAAAAACCATTTGTGCTCTTGAAGTACTGTGACTGGACATGTATTTCATATTTAGGATGACTGGCACATTTCAAAAAGAAGTTGCAAACTTGAGAAAAAATATTTTCTGTATCTCCAACTAAAATCAAATTCCAAACTTCTTCTCTGTTATGAAATGTTGAGCTTGAAGTAATGATCTCTTTAAGTGTGTTAGACAGAGAAATCTGCCTTCTGACAACTTCTTGTGAGACCAAAATTGGATCAGAAGATTTTAGGATTAGTAGAAGCATCCTCATATCCCCATGCCTAGTGGGAGTTTATATCTCTAAGAATATCTTCCCAATAAGAAAGTTCATTATTTGTTGGTTATTTCAATTATAGATAGAAAAAAATAAATAAAGATTCATTAATGCCCTGAATGCTGACTGTATAAATATTTATTCTTTCTCCTGTTGTCTTTTTACTTATGTACTTGCTTCACACACTAAGAGTTTTTAAGGGCATGAAGAGTCCCCTTTGGGCAAATAAATTGTATAAGCAAAAGGATTTTTAGTTTGTTATACTAATAGCAACAAAAAATATGATTACTGCTGAAGGAGATTTGTGTCCCTCCAGATCCTTCTGATATTTATGCAAACACTCAAAAGGGCTGTGTTTTTTCCCTCTGTGGAGGAAATCTTTCATACCCCAGTGTAAAAGCAGAGTGGATATTCCCACTGAGCAGGTTAAAGAGCTCATCGAGTTTGGTGTTAAACCTGGGGCATCTCAAGGAACAGAGTGCACACAGAAGGCAGATGGAAACAATTTCAAGTCCACTTGAAAATTCCCAAAGCAGTAAGAGGCACATATGTTTTTATTTCCCTAGGCACAGGCTAGGAGAGAACTGTTCCAGGGCTACCTGATGTGCCTATGGAAAATTTCAATTAGCATGAGGATCACCAAGGTTTTGCTGTGACACTGATTTTGGGAGACACTCAGTACTTCTGGATCTGAACTGCCCCAACTCCTTTGCCAAACCTTCCTACAGATTTATGGAGAAGCAAGCAATATGGCTTGTCATAAAGCAGCTTCACACTCTCTGTGTAAAGATTCCTGCTGCTTTATTTGGATTCTCAGGCACAGCTCTCCTGCCTTGTTTCTGTAGTGCTGCACAGTTCCATTCCATCTCCACAGTAATCTGTAACAATTGAGTCTGAAGTGAGGCTATTAGGAAAAGACAAAAGCATCTTGCTTCAGGACTCTCTATAAATGAGAAACATATTCCTAATTTCATATTGGTATTTCATTTATTTTAGGCTTACAAAGGGCTCATATTTTCTAATCATGCAAATGGATAGTGTATTTCCGTTTCCATCAAGCTTCAGATGTCAATTTTTTCTTCAATGTTGGGGTAATGGAATTTTTTATTATTTTTTATATATTCCACTGTGGATATTTGGTCTTTATTTGTAAATAAATAGAACAATAATGGAGGAGATAATTATTGCTTGTACAGAAAAAAAGGCTGCCTAACTATGGGGTTGTCTTTCTAAGTATGCTGGATTCTACCAAAAAAAACCTTGAAAGGTTGTAATTGAAAGCGAGTGCACCCCTGGCAGGCTTTACACTGATAAAAAGGGCATGATAATTAATCACTTGCCTTATTAGAAAGAAAAGATTCTACACAATGATTAAGAATTACTACAAGAACTGATACCCTGTTACCTCCTCAGGAAGGCAGCTCTGTGGATGTAAGAGACAATAACTGCAATTTCTGTCAGCAACAGAACACAGACAAACTGCAAGGGACACAGTAAGGGCCGTGCTAACACCAGGGAAGAGATTACTAAAATACAATATAGTCTAAAACCATCTCCTGCTGAATGAAAGGAATGCTCTAATAGCATATGTGATCAACTGGAAATAAAATCTCAATAGAAAACTTTCCCTAGTTTTGTCTTCTCAATCATGTATTTTTTCCTTAAGCAATGAACCCACAGACCTTACCTATGGACAATTATCTGATTAAATAATGGCACATTTGGTTTGAAGATATACCAAGTATACTCATCATCACCTTGCACATTATCTCTAAGGACCAGTTTATGCACACAACTCAAACAAAATATAAGACATCTGAAAATGGTCAGCGGCCTTGAAATTCTATATAAAACAAAAATAGTTTTGGCTATACTAAAAAAACACCAACAAAACCCAAACTCCCAAACAGAGACCACTTTGCTACCTCAAATGAAAACTACAGAATTTTGCTATGACCTGGTGATACCTTTCTGGTGGGTCATGACTGATATGGATGCTAAACACTAAATAATTAATTTCCATGATTGTTACCTCCTCTTGATGAAACAACAGATAAGAGGAAAGAGGTTGAAGGGAAAGAGTGTCTTTGTGGGACCTGGTGGTATTACATATGCTTAAATTTAATATGAAGCTCAATAACCTTCTCAGCAGTCACAAAGTCTGAAAACAGACTCAAATCAGCATTGAAATGCTAAAAAACCCCCTTTGAATATACCAGACTAAGAAGAAAATCAACCATTTAAACCACGGCTTATTTTGGAATCAGTCTGATATCTGTGACCTTGAATTTTCAGAAATCAAGGCATTGTGATTTATCAATGGCACTGCTGTAGCTGTGTGACAGACCACACAGGCAGATTAGAATTAACCTCTGGCTCTGAGAATGCATCTTCTCAGTGTCTTCCTCTCATGCCTGGGGAAGAAAAGCAACAGGAATGTACTTGGGATACTAATGACAAAAAACTACAGTGGTTCACACTTTTTGCTGAGCGTGACTCATTAGCCTTGTCTGCCCACCCATCCTTTATCTCCTCATCATTTCTTACTAATTATCTTCTACATCAAAGCTTTTGGGTGGTTCTAATACTGTAAAATCATCTAATGAAGTACCATACTTCAAATTACATTTTATGTAACATCAGGTTCTCAGATGGATAAAATATGGGAGGAAAAATGACCATGTTTCAAACCACTGGACCTTTCTTGTGGTCACAACCCTGGGACAAACAACTGAAATATTCAAATACCCAACTCTGCATTTCCTGAGGGACTGGGAAACATGCAAGTGTGGAAGGTGGTGGGAGGTACCTGCCACAAGTGAGTGTTAAGCCTTGATTCAGGTGAGTATGAGAACAGCTGTCACAACTGGGGAGCTGTCTCTTAAATCCTCTTTTCAATTCGGTCCCCAAAATCTTTGGTATCTTGGTCAAAGCAGTTGTCATAATAAATATGAAGAAATCACAAAAGCAATGGTTCACCAAAGCTGCTCATTGTCTGAAGCCTTTAATATGGAGCTCAGCAACCTCAAACAGACCTGAAAGAGGTGGGCATGCTGCCACCTCTCCTGCTATGGAAGCGATTCCTCTCTCAGCAGTGCTCCTCCTGCCCAAACACGGGATCCCGCTGCCTGACAGCACGGCCGGCTCGCACAGCCAGGCAGGCACAGGAAAGACAGCGATGACATTAAAGCAGCATCTCTGCTGTCACTGAAAACAAAGGCCCCATTTGCTGCTTCCTCTGTTGAGGCAGGTGGTAAACAAACACTGCAGAGAGCTCCCAGCACGACAGGGCACCGGCAGCACGGCACATTTTCCATTGCCCTATGTACTGGCTTTTGTAAGAAAGCTTTAGGATTGAGGCAGGAATCAACACTCCTTGCTCTTCAGGCAAAACACAGGCAAGTCTTATTAAAACAGCAAGTAGAATTTTCCCCTGGGATGTTCAAACAAGCTTCCCTGGAGTGAAAAAAACCCAGTCCATTTATAGTTCCACGTGTGCAAGATGCCCTTCTTCAAACTTCACATTTGTGCAGATGAACAGAAGCTCAAATATCAGGAAAACAGCAATACTTTGCTCAGTTTCTGAGAATTCAAAACTTTGGCTGTTGTATGGGAATTCACAGACAAAAGGGCTTTTTTTTCCTGCTGACCAGAACTGCAGCATCACTGTCACAGGAAAGCGATGAAGCTAATAACTTAACGAGGTCCCCAAAGGACTGAGCATTTATGCAGACAGCAGGAATACCTAGAATTATCATAATTAACCACACAAAGGATTTTAAAGCTTAACTATTTCAAGGCATAATCTGGTATCTGTGAAAGCCCAGGAGAAGACCTAATGGGAAGAAGCATGCAGCTGTGCTGGGTGGCTGTGACAGATGACTGTGACAGTGGCTGTGCGTGGCTCCTTTCTGGTTCACTTGCTCTCTCCACACACAGTGCCCACTGGCATCCCAAACCCCTCACTGGCACATTAAGAATCCACATGTGCTCTGGGTACAGAAGGTCCTCTTTTCTCTGCGCCATTCCTGCTGTCCCTGCTGCCTGCAGCTGCAGGGAGTTTCTCTGCTTCTGAAGGTGTCTTTGAAGTGGCCTTCAAAGGACAGTGCTGTGTATGAAGGAAATTCCTGCCTATTTGCTTATTGTCCAATTTTAACACCTTTTTTTTCTAATGCATCTGCCTCAATTCCCTATGAAAAAGGGGACATTGGACTTGTTTGTGTAATTTAGAAACAAAATTCTCATTTTCCTCTGTTGTTTTTATCCAGCCAACATGACAGACATTTGCTGACTTAAAATCCAAATAGGCTGTGCAGGTGGCTGACTTATTCAAAAGGTAAAACTGACCTCATAGAGAGTGAAATAATAATAATAAAAAAAGTTATAACTTTGTCTGGGTTTATAATTATTCATAAGAACAATTGCATACCCCAGGAAAGGCCAACAATACACGTGTGTCAAACACGCATGAAATGGGAAAAGAAGCCCTATCCCTGCAGTGTTTAGTTAAGACCAGCAACCACTGCCTCCCATCTGGGCCTAAAACTGAATTATTACTAGAGATGTGCCAGTGCACTAGGATCTCTGTGTTTCTGTGTCACAGCTGTGAGCCATTCTGCTCCCACAAGCCAGCAGCCCAACAAGGAAAGCCCAAGACATGTGCACTGGTTATTTGTAGCCATATGTGCATGGCAGCCAATCCATCTGGAGCCTGTTGTGCATGCCAGATATTTTTGGGAGACTGGACTGGAAATGGGGCCTGTCTGTATCCAGAGTTAATTAGTAACATTCTCTTTGCCTTTTATCTTCTCTGCCTTTCATCTGTGGATGTTTTGCTACATGAGATGCTGAGGTGCCTTTAGACAGAAGTAGTGTTACAGTGGCTTAAATATAATCCCCAAATAGTTTTAAAACATACTGATGTGTGGGGGGGTCACCTCTTCTGTGAAGTTAATATTGGTAGACAGAGTATTAAAACAAAATAGCTTCTTTTGATGTGCAGATTGGCAGATCAAGGAGTTGTAATCACTGAACTAAATCTCTCTGAAAGCTCTGCAGCATACATATGCTCATTAGAGCACAATATTGCTACTTAGCAATCCTCTGAGCAATATTTATAAAAGGAATAAATACAGTTAATGTGAACAGTTCCATGACTTGAATGCTTGGGCAGTGCATTTGATGAGTTTTAAAGATGAATAAGATATGCCTTAAACCTTAATTTGCCTAAATAAAATTGACTCTTGACAACCTGGGCAACTGCTACAGATTGTGATCAGAAACAGTTTATTGTACAACTTGTTTGCCCTTAGTGATTTACAAGACATATATAATATTTCTCAAATTAAAAAAAAAATCTCACTGTGAAGCCTTAGTCATGATAAAATCAGAGGCAAAGTTGTAAGAAAGATGGTTTAATTAGTGTAATATTTAAGATAAACTCAAGCTCAATAACACAAATTAACATGGAATTTGCTAATCAGTAAATCATGCCAAAAACTGAATCACAAAATAAATAATTCCACTTGCCCTTAGACTGCCAGGATTTTAAATACAGGATACTTCTATAATGCAATTTTTGATGTTTTACATTGCTGCTTCTGGGTTATGTTGTTG
The DNA here is from genome assembly GCF_036417665.1 of Passer domesticus. Lineage (NCBI taxonomy): Eukaryota > Metazoa > Chordata > Aves > Passeriformes > Passeridae > Passer > Passer domesticus. Next base: position 8,234,218 of record NC_087486.1, read on the forward strand.
GTAACATGAGAAAAAAAATCCTTCTCAGTGATTTGTTCATCTTATTCCCAATCCCTTAAAGAGTCTATAATTTTACATATATTTTATATATAGATATGTATGTATATATGTATCAAGATAGTTTTAAATAGCAAAGAAAAAAAGTAACCTCTGTAATTAAGGAGTGGACAAACACAGGCAGCACAATTTTAAACCTTCTCTTTCAAAACATTTGGGAAACAAAATTCCCATCTACTCAATTGAAAACTGAAAAAAAATGAACAGCTTGGGAGCTACAGACAGAATCCCAAACACTCAGCAAAACTCACGTGTAACTACAGAACCTGTGTAGCCTTTTGGCAACGGAGTGGGCCCTCAGAGCTACAAACAATATATGATATTAAGAACCCATTATGGTTGAGAAGCTGCCTGGGCTCTTTGGAGCCTTTTGAGGTTGTTGACCACAAGCTCTCTCCCCTCTCAACTCCCCCTCTCTTCAGAAAGATGAAAGAGAGCTCAGTTTTTTTTGCAAGTGATGTGTCTGGCTGGAAGATCATTTCTCCAATCTTCACTGCCAGGGAAGAGCAAACAGGAAGTGCTTCACCCACTGAGAAGAGTGAGAATGAGTCAAGAAGAATTAGCAATGAGTTGCTGCTCCATCCCCCATCGGGACACACAGGTAAGAGAAGCCTTTTATTTAACCACCACCTTAAAATACCACTTTCCACTCCCACCAGTCGCATACACACTGGTGCACTGATTGTACCAGAGGCTCAGGATGAGAGGTTTGTCTTTGCAAATAACCTGAAAGGCTGGTAGCTGAGGTAAATTTGTATAAAAGAGGAAAAAAAACTACCATTAAAATCTTGAAATTTAGTAATGGTCTGATGGCCCTGAACTATTTCATGTCTGTCATCCCCACTTGACCTCTGGCTTCCCTGTCCCTCAGGTTTGCAGCGATGACTCTCCATCCACCACAGTGCAAGGACCATCAATTTACTGCACACATGAATAACTCTCTGCCCAAATTGGTTTCTTCTGAGAGAAACAATGAGAGTAATTTTGCAGTTTTAAAGCATTATAAGGACCCAAAGCTGCCAACAACCATTTAGATCCGAAGCAGGGTTAAATTTCTTGACACACAGCTGGCACAGCTTCATCAGATGTTAGTGAGAAATTCAGTGATAATTGCTGCCCAAGATGACATTTTCTTGTTCACTTATGAAGTGTGAAGATTAAAAGCCCTGAGAATTTTTAAATAAAAATACCTGCAAATACATATTTCTATACACTAAAATATGCACATGTACAGCACAAGAGAGCCTCTTCTTTTGGTGGCTTACACCATCTTTTACTTCCAATGGATTTCTGAGGTAGAAGGAACTATGTACTTGTTGCACTCAACACTTTAAAATGTTCTCTGCTTCATGGTGCTGGAGAACATTTCCTCTCATGTGGTGTGACAAAGCAGCTCTAGAATGATGTAATGTTTGACAGTGCTACCCAAGGACCTACAGCAAAGGACACAGGCTTTGCCCTACTCAAAGATGATGAAATGATGGTCTCAATACTCAATTACTTTAACTGATTGTCTCCTTTTAATCCATTAAATTGGAGTAGGTGGATTAATGCCATTTCAGGAGCAAGACGAAAAGACACCTACAAAAAAGGAACATTATGGTAATTGGCACTTGCAAAAACAGCAGTGCTTGAAACCTGTTCTCCAACACCAGGAGTGACCTGATCACACTGGTGAATATAAAAAGCCTCAACTCTCTGCTCTGACTGAGTGTAGCAACAAAAGACTTCTGAGGGCTCTTGTGAAGAGAACTAAACAAGAAGAGGGCTAAACAAGCCTCAACTCATCGGTGTCAGTGGACATTAGGGGATCTTGCATCCCCAAGGAGATATGCAATTAGCTGAAGAAGCAAGGCCTATGAAAATGTATTAATTATCATAACACACAATACTGGCCTAGCTGGCACTACTGCAGCTGTCGTCCTTTAGTCTTTGCATTCTCCTGTAAAAGATGATGTCTAAGAGCTTGGAAATTATATATAAATCCTTGACTGCCTCAAGAGAGGGGCTCAAGGACCTGTCCCAACCTGTCACCCCCAAGCTCTCCTGCCTCCACATCTACTAGAGCACTGTGCTGTATTATGAAAATGACTGTCATATCAAACTTGCTTAGCTACAACGTATTCCACAGATAATCAAGGGTTGTGGCTCAACGTTTGTTGTAATTTTTAAAATAGCTCACTGAATTTCATTAAGTGTCTCAGTAGAGGCTATTTCTGAGCGTAGCTGTGAAAACAGATGTCTGTAGAGTGCTGTATTGCAAACCTTGAGTGAAATGACAGATCAATCTTTTTACAGAGATTCCTGGGGATATAAGAACTTGACTCTGTGCCAGCCAGGCAATGGCAGCTGCCCAATCAGGACAGAAAGAGGATAAAGCAAATCACTCATGTTGTACCCAGCCAGAGCCACCCCTTCCCTTGCCTTACCCTGGTGAGCTGGGGTGTTTAGCCTGGAGAAAAGGAGACTCAGGAGTGACCTTATCACTCTCTACAACTTCCTCAAAGGTGGCTGTAGTCAGGTGGAGTTAGTCTCTTTTTCCAGGCAGCAGTGACAGAACCAGAGGACACAGTCTCAAACTGCATCAAGGGAAATACAGGTTGGATATTAGGAAAAAGTTTTTTTATGGAAAGGATAATTAAGTTCTGGAATGGTCTGCCCAGGGAGGTGGTGGAGTCACCATCTCTGGATGTGTTTGAAAAAAGACTGGAGGTGGCACTGGGTGCCAGGGTTTAGCTGAGGTGTTGGGGCTGGGTTGGACTTGATGATTTTAAAGGTCTCTTCCAACCCAGTGATTCTGTGAATTCTTCTGCAAGGGCAGAAGAATATTGGAGAGCTGTGCCTGCAGCTGTGCTGCCTGCCAGGGCTTCAGGTCAGCTTCATAAAGGGGCAGCTTTTCCTGCCTGTGTAAAACCAGGCTCTAAGCACAGTGGGAGCCACTGCATTGGCAGAACATGTGGAGATCCTAAAGCTGTTTTCCAACCCCCTCATTGATGCTGAAACACAGTGATAATTATGATAATGCTCAATGCCATGCAAGTACTATTCAGATGAAAATGAGAAAAGCTGGGGGGCAAAGACAAAAAAAAAAAAAGGGGGGGGTCAAGATAGGTAGAATAAGATCAAAGATTTAAGGAAGGACTTTCCTAAGATAAGTTATCATAACTAAGCATTGCAGTCATGTAATTGTTCTTGGGCTTATGGAATCCCAGTCCCTCCTAAATGTTTACACAATGCCATGGTGTTGGAATAACTTTTCTCCAGAGATTGCTCACATATACAACAGCTACACATGGTGTTCTTCTAATTAATACAACATTTTTCAAGCAGATCAAGTTTTTTCCATTCAAAGGCAGACTTCAGCCTAGCCAAGAGGTTCTATACACACTCAATATGTGAAAACTGTCCCATCTGGAACAATAAAAAATTATACTGGTATTTAAAACACAGCAGAGTTTTTTTAAAATATAGTCTCAAATGTGCTCAGTACTGCACTTGTTATTTATATACACATTCCTCTGAACTCAAAATGCCACGTGAAGGCTCACTGCACACTCTACACACACCAGGGATATGTGTGGTCTGGAGAGCACACTCATGAATGTACCACTAAACTTGCCCCAAATTCAAATTTGCCCCTGTTTAAGCAGCAAATATAAATTCTGATCATGTTCGGCAGAGATTGAAAGAAAATACAAGTTGTATCTAGGAAACAAAGACACTTGAATAGGAGGAGGTACAAGAAGTAAAAACACAGTATCCTTCACCCAGCTCCCAGACTTAGTCATATTTTCTTGATTTGTTTATTGACAACACACATAGGATAGAATAGTAATATACCTCAAGTGGCACTATCAGGAGAAAATTGGAATGCAGAGTAGCTTAACAATGCTTTACAAAAGGAAAGAATATTCAATAGAAAAGAACACATCTCCAGTTTCTTTTCTTCAAGTGGTGTTTTGTTTTCTTTTGCTTTCCTTCTTGAAAACAGCAATAATATATTATGGAAAACCTGGTGAGGGAAGGAAGGAGGATTTTGTATTTCAGGCACTGGACTGTATCCCCTGAAACCTGGGTTCAGTCCTGAGGAAGCTTCAGACCTGTAGATATGGTAACTGAACCTCACTTCTGCACAGGTCATATTAACGTTCCTGCCTACATCAAAAATATTTAATGTAAAAGTGTGAGACTGAAAAGGATACATATATTACAGTGACAGGCACTGTAAAATCATCACATTTTATTAAGCTGAAAGAGCTGACAGACAAAATGTGAGTTATTGCAGGATTCTCTCTTAGAAGGGCACTTGGATATGGTAAAACTCTCTTAGGTGAAACTCTCATTAAAAAAAAAAAAGTCTTATTTTCTCAAAAAAAAAAATTAATCCAACAGATGATGGCTTCCTTGCCTGAAATTGCTAACTCCTTTCTCAGCCAGCAGTAATCTAAAAGCTCTCTGCTACTTCTACAGGCCATAGGATCAGTGTTTCTAAGCTGTGTTGTTCTATGATATACTTTTTAAGCAATACCAAAGCAAAAATGAGCTATGAAAACAATTAGTTTTTCTAAGTAAATATACTCAGTGGGAGTTTTGACTGTTTGGTTTTTTTATATATAATGGTTCACGTTGGGCTTTTTATAAATACCACAAATGTAACTGTAACTGAGTTCTACTACAGTAACTGAGTTCTACATGCTGCAAAATTCACCTTACACTTTAAGCTATGATTGCACGGGAGAATCGCAAAAAAGTCTGTAACAGACAGGCACTGATTTGTGTTTGATAGGACAAATTAATTCTCTTCTACAGGAGTAAGGAAACCATTACACAATTCTTGAGCAGGCTGCTGCCTTACAAATGATCACACATTTTCCTCTCCATCAGCATCCTAATTCCCTGAAGACAACTTTGTTTCATCACTAACACACTGGGAGTCCACAGTCAAAGTCTGCCTCTGAGATATGTGCTTTATTTTCTGCTGCTTTTATTGTTATTTTTTTCATGCTAATTAATTGTTAGATTAATCAAGATCTGGATGAACTGGCATCTCTGAAATCACCAGCTCTGATGTGCTGTCAACACCGGGCCCATGGGCTGTGTTAAAATCCTGCATGGATATGAATCTCCATTTATCCTCTAGGGTTGGGGCTGAGCTTTGCAAATGCTTTGTGAAACAAATTCCTTTGTAGAAATGAATGGTTTGTTCTGGACCAAACAGAATAGCCTGGAATGCATTTAAAACAGAAAATTGATTTGTATGAGCTGCTTGAGAAGTTCTGTTGTTCTCCAGTCATGCCTGGACAACACTGAATGGGTGAATAAAAATGTAAACTGGAACTATACAAGGTCATCATCCAATGCACATATTTTTTAAATCTATATTCCCTTGCATGAGCACCTCAACATCATTTGAACATACCTCTGGAACAAGCAGAAATACTTTTTTTTTTTCACTTTTCATCACCACAGAACAACATCACAAAACTGAAGCGTGGCACGAGTCCTCAGGGGTTCTGCTGCACCAAATCCATCTCGTGGGGCTCTCCTTTCTTCCACATGGTTTCTCCTGCAACACCTGCTCTGCTCTCTCCCACTGGGCTCTGCTCAATGGGCCAACCTTGTTCAATTTTCCATTTCTGGAGGGAGACATGCACTGCTCCCTCTGTGCACTGCGACTCTTCACTAAATCAAATCTCCTCGTTTCGTTCGATGCTAAGGTAACTTCAAATACCACAAGAGGATACACAGGAGGCAGCAGAATGCCAGTCCTGAGGAAGGAATTATCCATAATTCAAACATTTCAGGAAGCTGAATACCAGAAGGCCCATAACATTTTCCGTTCTGAGCTTCCTTGCTTTGTAGATCTTTTTGACTAAGTGGCTGCATTCAGTGATAAGTATCTGAGCTGCTCATCTTTATGATTTTTGCAGCTGAAACAAATGCCACAAATCACAGTTACCTGACAGAGCACCATGGGGAAAAAGGGTTCAATTCATTCTCTGTGACTTTTGGAAGAAGCATTTATCGTATAAACATTATTTTACAAAATACTGAATTTGAAGTTAAGTAAAGCTGACATTTTTTAATGTTTGTTCTCCTAAGTGTACTAAAACTTGCTAAGAAGCTTTTTTCTTAAGGGAAGCAAAAATTTCACCCACAGGTGATTCCTTTCCTCAGGAATACTTTCAAATTCATTAATTTTAATAGTAATTCGGGACTTTGAGACCCAGTAGTATCAAGAAAAGAAAAACTTTGATTCCATGTTAGTCTGACACCATTAAACCAAACCAACCAAACATTCCTCCTGAATTTATTTAACCTTTTCTTTTATCTGCAAGATTTCATCATACAGGGCACCTGCACAGCAAATTCAAATTTCATTTATCATTCCTTTTTGATTTTTTTTGTTCCACTGCCTGTTGCATGCTCTTCTCCCCATCTTGTGCCAAAGCTGAACTCCCCAGTGAATGTGGGAGATGTCTTTCTCCCCACAGCTACTCTATTTATTTATTTCTGTAGCACAGTTGACATTTCCTCTAGAAAAAAAAAAAAAAAGACAGAAATGTTTTCCCAGGTTGTTTTTCTTGTTGTATATTTCACAAAAATATCTCAGTAAAACATACCAGGAACAAACTGTCTGTGAAATCTTACACTGCAATTACTGCCTACTCTACAAAGAAACAGGTAATGGATAGAAATTCTCCTTCTTGGTATATATTACATGAACTCAGTGTTTTTCCAGTCTAAAAATAAAAACCCATTCAGCAAATAATTGAATCTGCTATAAAGGAAATAACAGGGGAACCATCTTCTTCGTCAGTTCAAGGATGAGCCCCCTGGTTTTCCTGGGAGGCTGCAGGAGGCCTCCAGTGCTTCAGGGGTTTGTGGACAGAGGCTCTGCTGCAATTCATCACAGCTCTCCTCAAAGCAAGAGAAAAATCTGTAGGGCTGTGACAAATATCATTTAATATCAAACATTAAAGGGAAGATTTGTGACTCAAGCTGGAAACTTGCATTTTTTTCAAAGCCTAGCAAGGTGCACATGACTATGTGGTGGTGCTGCCTTCATGAATCTTACTGAAAATAACTTGTTCACCTTTAACTTATTCAGTAAACCAAGAGGCTTTTAATCAAAGCTGCAACTGTAATGAGTTCTGCAACCATAATATAGTTCTTTCTCAAAAGCACAAAATGAATGCACTAATCCTCTGAGGAGCTATCACTAACTGAATTCTTTCAGAATAAATTAAAATTTACAACATAACTAGAGATTTTGTTATTCCCCAAATGATAATGTGCTTCTAGGTTTCAGTTTTTAGTTTCTTGGTTCTTTTGATTTATTTATTTAACTATTTATTTTACCTACATATTCTTTATGTAGGTAAAATAAATATTTATGTATTCTCATAAATACATAATAATTATTATTATTGTTCTTATTTAACAATGCTGGTACATAATGGAAAAATATACCAAATTTTCAAATAAGCAAATGGAACACTCGGTTTTAAAGATGATGAAACACTTAGACTTTGTTAATTTTCTCCTCTCTCTCAGATGGTAAACCCCAACAACTTCAAAACATGACTGTCAATTTGTTTCTGTAGCTTTTTCAATATAAAATCTATCCCCTCCTTGAAAAATTTCACAGCCAAATGAGGGTCTTGTGAAATTGGCTTCCTTGGCAAGTCTTGAAACCTTTGGAGTGTCACTGGGATATCCATTGGGCTTTTATCTATTACAATTGCTGACATGGGATTGCTTTTCCCCCTCCTCTGGGGTTTACTTGCATTGAAGTCAGGACTTAAATCATCATGTAACTCTTTTGTCAGCTTGTCACTTCGGTGTACAAAGGGCATTTCTGCTTGACAAGTGTGTTATAAGTGCTCAGAATTTAATGAACAAGACAACAAAATAGGAACCAAAAGAATACTAATAATTTCATGGAAGCTAATAATGATAATGAATATTTTCAACTAAAAGTTGAAATATTTCTAAAGTTCTCATAAACACACCCAAAAGAAAAGATGCTTGCTGTGAAGTCAGACATACTTATCTGCATTATGTAACATTAATGAGGTTTCCTGCTGTTTCTGAATTAACTTCAAGTACTCTGGGTGTAGTATTTGGTTACAAAAAATATAATGTTATAGTATTTCAATTTCCTTTTATGTGGATTTTAATATTTCTCTTGTAAATAATTTAGTTTTATTGAAAAAAACTCCCAGACAGCTTTATCATGAATTTATCCAAACCTGCTGCCAAATTCAGATTTTATAATTTGAAATTAATTGGTCTTAAAATTTGATGTTGAGAGCTGTGTAACAGTATGTAATGTTGATTTTGGCAGTATAAACCCCCAGCCAAATCAGATGGTGAAAGAAGCACCAGGAGCTTTCATTCCTTGAGATACAGTCAGAATCTGTGAGACAGAAGCAGAAGTAAGGACTTACCATGACACAGTAACAGTGCTTACACTCAGGGAGCAGTTTCCGTTTTTGAAGTGCAGTAGAACATGTTAAAACCCTCCTAACTCAGCTCTATGGAAGATATAATTAATCTCATTTTAGAGATGAAGGAAATGCAGCACAGGTAAGAGCCTTGGTAGGTACCAGACAGCTCTTTCAACACGAGACAAGTAATTCTCCAGGTCAGCATTTTCAAAGGCTGGCACCATTAGGCTTCCCAGAGCTTGGGCTGGATTGCACACTTTCCATGGTGTCTGGAGATTTCAGAGCTGGCTGCCTTTGATTTTGAGTGAGAGAGGAGCAGGGAGGATGCAAAGGAAAGGAAAAGGGATGAGAAATGTCCCACCTGTGCACAGCAGCACTGAACGTGGTCAGACACCCAAGACAGAAATCAACCACACAAATCACCCACAAGGCACAAACTGTGGCAGAAATTCTGCAGTCCATATACCCAGGACTCCTTTGATTTTAAAGAAAAGCTCAGGTATCTATGAAAATACCATCCTGGCCAACACCCAAGGGTTTTTCCTAATCCTGAGTTCCTGTTTAGGTGCAGCTCTGCTGAAAAAGGGATTGTAGAAACCTCACCTGTTAAAATTATTGTGTGGGAATATGTTGGAAACAAGAAAGGAAAATGGAAAATAAAATAAATCACACACCATTATCACAGACTGACTGTCAACAGCCACCTCCTACTGAAGGATCCAGGAGCAGAACCAAAGATTTCATGTATAAATGCATGGACAAATGTATATTCATGAACTGTAAACCATTCAAACTTGCTGGACAAGTGATTTGAAAGAAATCATCTACTGATCTGAGGATGCTGATTTAGGAATCTCATACATATTCAGTACCTGGGTGTTTCTTAATCAACTAATCAAAGCACTTGACTAATTGTTTGCTTTCTGCAGTGGGGTGAAAGTCAGTTCTCCCTGACCTGGTTTGTGTTACTCCAAGAACTGATGATACCTGGTTTTTATCTGTTCAGAGAACTGATTAGAGCTGCTTTATAGCTGACTTATTCTTAACAACTCCATTATCTCTGCTGAAAATTCTTTCCATTCTGCTTAGTACCTATGTTTGAAGAAAAGTTGAGTAATTCTATCAGATTTCTTTCTAGTTTTCTTATCAATTTTTGATAACCTTCACACACATCCACATACATTTAAAAGTTCCCTGGCAGTTTTCTATTTGTGCCCTAGCTGGAATGTTTTGCTGAAAACTTTGATGGATCACCAGGTGAAATCAAAGCTTTGGGACCTGATAATGAAATATTTTTTCAGGAAAAATTGCTACTGAGGTTGAGCTGAGCTTTCTGTTCCAGGAGCATGTGAAACCAAGAGAAGAACCAGGCCCTATTATGTGTCATACTCTGGCAAGAGGGGTTTCCTTAACCCCAGAATTTTTCTTTGTGGCTTTTCCAAGCATTGCTTTGAATTTTATTGTTTTTGTGTTACAGCAGAAATACACTTTAAACAGAGTTTAAAAAGTAAATTATGAAAGTGGGGTTTTTTATATAATGCATAAGACATCTGAAAACATTTGAGTTAACATAAATGTTTTGATAAAGCTTTTACAACTACAGTGAGATTTAATGGGAAACACCAATTGTAAAATATACATAAGCAAAAGAACCCATTTCACATGGTTCTGAGGAATCATCTTCATTATTACATTTTTCTAAATCATTTAATCAAAGTGACAGGTTGGGGGAAGAACCAACCTGAGAGAAAGAAATTTCCAAAGATGCCTAAAGATATGGTATAATGATAGGTTTTAAAATTCAAGAGAAGTTATTTAAATATTCTGCAGATAAGGCTGAAAGTGAGAGGCAAAATAAGAGGCTTTTCAACACCTGTTGCCTTTCAGTTCTCTTCTCCAGGAGTATCACTCTAAGAGCCCAGAAAGAAACTAAAGGCACTTGTCACTTGGCAGCAAGTGAAATTCCTCCTGGGACTTGCTTTCATTGTTTTGGCTAAATTTAAGAACCATAAAGATGATAAACTGGTCTCACAGCCGTGGAAACTGAGGTTATTTGTGGCTCCAGAAAACAGAACTTACAAATTTGAAGAAAAGAACCGGAATGTTTCTTGACATTGTATCACTCAACCTCCCTAACCTAAAGGGCCATAAGGGTTCTATGTCCATTTAAACACAAGTTCAGAGACTTCCAAAGTCATAAGCAAAGAACAAAATTTTTCTAACAGGAATATTTATTCACTGGAAACAGCAAGTTTATATTCTTTACCATATAACTTAATTTTCAGAGGGGGCACATGTGAAGAGAGGAGCATTCATCATTGTACCAGAAGGTTATGACTTGCTCAAGTCAAGCCTTGAAATCTTCTGTCAAGTAAATAAAATCTTGGGAAAAGACTGTACCCCTATAGGGAAAGCAGACAGTCAATTTAACATAAATGCAACCTTTCAAAGTTTCAGAATTAAAATATACCAAAAATAGATATATTTTACAAAAGCAGTGCATTTCCCTAATATATCTTTTTACACAGAACTAATGTATAATGCAATCATTTTAGTGCAGCAATAAATATACTAATTTGAGAAATTTTCAGTTCACAAGAAATCAGCCTAAAGGAAACAGGGGAAATATTAATTCCTTCAATAATATGCTCGCAATCTGGAGGGAATTTTCTTCTGAGCAAGACCTTTACACTGTGAGGATCTAGTCACACATTCCTATCTAAACCTGCAGAGCTGGCAGCAGAATTTCCTGCTACCTTGGGATTGTAGTTTAACTATTGTATAAAATTTCAAGGACAGCTTTTTTATTTTTCCTTTACTTTTACTGTAAGAGCCAGGACTCTGTAGATTCCAGTGTAAATTGAAAGCAAAGCCTTGGAACTGTGTAGCATTACTGTGGATTTACAGTTTTATAACTGAGAGCAGAAAAGTGTCCCTAAATATTCAAGGTTATTGTGGAACGATTTTACAGAAGAGAAAGATATTACTTTAAGGATAAAATAGGGAAATTAATCAAAAGGGATTAAAGTGAGAAAAATCTGACAATTCCAATCACTTATACAGCACAAGGATGAAATCAACTTGTCTTACCATAGCTATATTACACTAATCCTTTTTTTTCTTTCCCCAGGAGGAAGAAGTGTAAAGTAATTGCAGAACCAGCTAGATCCCAAGAGTATATTGCTGTATAAGAAAAATAATCCACTGAGAATTTTACCAAAGCTTTTAGAACAAACCTTACTGCTAGACAAAAATTGTTCTTTTGTAACACACTGATGTCTGTATGGATATTCTGGTGAGCACATGATTGTTCCTCAGTCTTTCTGCAAAGATGGTCAGCTGTAACATCAACGTTTGTTGTGTGAGGAGGGGAAGGAGCAGACAGCAGAATAGTGAGAATATTGAGGGACCTCAGAGACCCCAAAGACCAGAGGAAGAGCACATCCTGAGCTGAATACATGAGGCTGACTTTCTCCCATCATATCAAGTGAGAGAAGGCAGTGAAAACTCATAAAGATTCCCAAATTCTCCTCTCCTGTTCCCAGCAAACCCACAGTGCTACAATGGAGACAAAGGCCAAACACTGAGGTTAAAGCAAACTTCCCAAATTTTTCAAACATTTTTTCCTGCTGGCAAAACCCACGAAGGCAAGCTGTCAGAAACCAGCCATGCATCTCCCAGTGATTTATTTAACATTCACACTGGCAACACTTGAACCACTGACCTCAGTATTTATGGGTTTAGGACTGGAAGGAAGAAAAAAAAAAGGCTAAAAGAACCTGTTTTTTAAAGGGAGAGCAAGAATACAAATGCTCAGTATTTCAAAACCTCTTTGTATGTGTCACCAGGGCAATGCACTTCATCACTGACCAAGATGGCCCCAAAAGTGTTCTATTAACCTTACAAAAGTGTGACAAAAAAAGTCATTATTATCAAAGTATATTAAAAAAAGAAAACACACTTCAGCAATACAGAGTATTTCTTTTAAACTTCTTTTAAATTTCTTTTATTTCTTCTAGATTTGTTGTATGCTTCATTTTTTAAAGGCAATGCTACCAAAATTGGGGGGGGGGGGACACCAAACTACAAGCAGTGCAAGAGGAGATGATTATTTTGAAATATAGGGAAATATCTTCTCTTTTGTATTTCCTTAAATTGCTAGAGGAATACCCAATTCTCTTTACAGAAGTAGCAAATGAAGACTGTTACTACAGGCAGGGGATATTTTCGTAACAATTTGTTCAGGTAAGTATCAAGTGACTTTTTATTCCGACCTGGGGAAGAAGATTACAAAATCTTATGTTTGATTGAACCTGACTAAACTTATATTACTTTATACAAAATGCCTTTACAGAAATTAATGCTGAAGTCAGTTAAAGGAGATGCAAAAATAAATATTTTGAGAGATCAGCATAATCATGGAAGTGAGAAAATATAGATAACTTCCTTTAATCCATGTATTTGACAGTTTGTCTGTGCTGCTAGAGAACAGCAAAGCTGTAATGCCATCAATTTTCATATGTCTTTGATTTTCAGATGAACAAGAAAGCTTCACTGGGGAGGCAAGCAAATTTAACTCTTTTAGCAGCAGGCTTACTATCTGGGGATCCCTTTTCCTAGCTCCTTTAAAGTAACCCATAAATTCCTGAGGTATTTTGTAGACTACATAACTAAAAGCTATTATAGAAATAAATCCTGCAAGCAGATCAGGACAGAAAAAAGATAAAAAATGCAAAAATACTAATTGCAGAATGCAAACCAAAATGCTATACCCTTGATTTAGTGTTTTCATATCATGATTTCTCATTCCTAATTCCTGAACTGTTTGACTTTTTTTACCTGTTTCTCCCTGTAATCTGACTGCAGAGTTTCCATGGTACATTGATTTGATACATATTTTTCATTTTAGAACTTTAATCTGTGATATCATCAGACTAAAACTATTATTATCGATAGTGACACAGTTTTCATGTTTCATTTTTAATCCATCATGATGTATTTAAGGAAAAACTAGTTTGTATGAATACACAGTAGGGCAAGGAGCAAGGTTTCCTTTTCCTTTTTTCCTAGAGTGGGTGAAGACACAGGCTGGCTAACCACAAATATTTCACACATGAGTTTTTACTAGTAGACCCTCCAATGTCAATAAGTAAATCCAAGGAACTATCAGAGCTGCTAAAATTCTTTGAAGCTTGGTATTTTGATGCTGCTCACATACACAAAGACATGAAATGTTGTCCTATTTCTATTCTACACCTGAAAACCCCTTTCCTGCAGTTACCATTTTTTATATTCCTATGTACTACTTGCTGCTTAAGGATATCAGCATATTATATAAGACATTGCTGGGAAGTTATCACAAAACAACTTCAGTCATGTTACCTAAAAAGCAATATTAAGCATGAATATCATAGCCAGATTATTTATTCAGCACTTTATTATATTGTTACTGCCAGTAACCCAGGTAAAATGTACTGATTATGATAAAGGTCCCCACATGATTATCTTTATCATTCTTATTTCAGACTAGTTTTTTCCACTAGGTTTTTTTGGGGACCTACTTTCAAGTGTTCCCATTAGACAAAGCCTTGTGTATAAGCTACAGGCAATTTAATGCAATAATCTAGGAAAATCTTCTTTCAGATGATAACAGAACGTGTTATAGTTGGCACTTTGATGACAGTGTTTGGAGAGTCTGGGATCTTTGCTGTGGATTCCTTTTGTGTCCTGTTAATTAAATCTCACTCAAGTGCTTGCTTCAGTAGATAATTTTAGTTTCTGTTTCTAGTTTGTGAATGTATTAGTGGTTTTATGAGAAATGTGCCTACTGGTTGACAGGTTAAATGGAAAAGCATCTTGGCCAGAAGTGCTGCATGCCAAGAGATGTCTCTGTTCTTCACAGCTTGATTGAATCAGTTCTTAACAATTAAATTCTCCTTTGGCCACCTCTATGCTTGGCCACTCTGTGCTGAAAGTCTCTTAGGAAATTTAGAAACCACTGCCTTTCTACATCTTTGTACAACATTATACCATCAGTTCTACAGTCCCTTGCATACTATTATTGTTATTTTTTGTTTTCAATATTAATGTTTGTCCACCTGCCAGACTAATCTCAATTGACATTCTCCAGCATCTGTATCTGTTGGCTGATGTCCAGTGTGTGAAAACTAAATTGCTAACATGTCCCTTCAATTTTCCCATCTACAAGTTTGCTTTGATTTACTGCCATTACAGCAAAAGTCCCCATGCAGGTTATTTTTCATTCTCATGTTATTTTCTGCCACTACCCATAGGTATTCAATTGTATTTTCACTACTAAGAGTATGTTTCTATTTTTGCATTTATTTTACTTCAATTATTCTGTTTTCATTAATTCCCTAACTTAATGAATTATCTCTGCTCCTTTTATCCTGCATTCAGTGTAAGCCCTATGACTAGAATTTTCTAATGTCTAGAGATCTTGATAGACTCAGGATAGATTCTCTGAATGCTCATTTGATCTCTTTCTTTGTTCGTATTACTGATCTATCAGGAGTTAACTCATCTTTTGAGATTTGATAATTGCATGAGTCAATCACTTGGTACAGCTCAGCTAAATAGTACTTTAGTGTTTATTTAGGTCCCTGACTGCACAGGCTTGAGCATCTAGTGACATTTTTGTGGTTTGCAAATACTCCTGGAGTGCTCCTGGAGCTCTGTGTGGATCCCTTTGTTTGCTGCTGGCTAATTGCTGGTGGCTGTGTAACAGCACTTCTGCTCATGTTTTGTTTGCCTTCTCATACAGCACCCACTGTGATCCAAAGAATATTCAACAGTAAATAAACCCTGTTTCATGTCCATCTGCCCACAGGCTGGGGTTTGGTACTTTCCCATTAGTGCTGTTTGATCTTTCTGGTTTGTTTATTTATGTGTACCTGGAGGAGCAGCCTCAGTGTTAACATCACGTTCTCTCCTCAGCATAACAAGAAGGATCAAAACCACACAACAGTGAGACTTTGTATTTTCTGCCCATAGAGAATTTTTCTACTTAACATTGGCAGGCATGTTTTCCTACTCCCCACTGATTACTACCTCACATAATGCCCTTCTTTGAAACAAGTAAATTGCTGCTACAGAAAACCCTTTTCCAACCTCCAGTGAGTTTCCTGTGGCACACAGAACCCAGATATTATGCCATGTTGTTAACCACCATCTGCAGCTTCTTTATCTGTTAATTAACTATTTACTCCTTGCAGCTCTCCTGTAATGCTTTGAATGAATGTTTCTCCAAACCTGAGGTTTGCACATACTGACAGAACATACACCACAGCCAAAAAAGTCCCTACACTTCATCTGTCACTGTCACAAAAGCAGCCAATTACAAATCATCTGGCAAGGCATCTTTAATCTAACCTATTTTTATTTTGCTTGCCATTAATTTGTTAGATCAAAACCATTCAGCTATAGAAACGAGTTAGTTCGCTCCCCAAGTAAAATCAGGAAAGATAAGTAGTTCACAAAACCATTTAAAATCTGTGGCAGCTGATAAAGCATATTTATACCTTCTTCTCTAAAAGTGGTGCAGTCTGACATGACTGTCAGGTTTCCCTGGGTCTGCTGATTGCTTATCTCCCAGTACATCACAAAGGACAATCTTGATTCTGGGATATAAAGGCTGCCAGGCAGGGTTGATTGCATTAACTGGAGATCAATGCTACAAGTATGGAAATTATGGCAAAGGTATATGGAACCTTCCAAAGAGATCAGAGCACCCATTCCTAGTCCAAAATTCAGAAATTGTTTAGGTGGTTGAATATACCAATGGTTACACAGGTGTGCAATCAGTTCAAAAGCCACATTTTAAAATATGCTTCCTTTCCAATGGAAGGCTCTGGATGCTAAAGATAGCATTACTTGGATATAAGAATTATATGATGCTAATCACTTGATCACTCAATAAACCTTGCCTTCACCCAAAGAACAGTAACAAAAATTTGTTATCAAAACTGGGTATGAACCAATAAGAAGCCTTTCTCTAAAAACATGCAAAGTTATTTGCACTTAAGGAGAGACTGAATAAAATGGGTTCAAAAAGTGTTGGTAACAAAGCCTTATGTCCATTTTGCATAGATAGAGAAAACAGCCATTGCCCAGGAGGTGGAAATAAGGCCCATTGGTTTATGCCCAACACAATCAATAAAATCTCCATCATCCTCAGTCAAGTTTGATTTAGTCATGCAGAGAACAGCTCCTATAGAATATTGCATCTCTGCCTATTGATATTCCTGTAGATTTCAGTGAGAGCGATCATCATTCAAGACTACAGATCACAGCATCCAACAAAATCAAGCACTTGAGTAACAATTTCCCCCCATAAAGAGTGTTAAGCTCTCAGGGATCTTCTGATGAGGCATAAAGTGTGAAAGCTCCATCCTTTTTAGCTTGGCTAAGATGATTGCATATGCATATGCTGAATCTTTTTATTACATATCAAAGACATTTACCATTTTGTATGAGACTTGAAAGAACAGTTTGAGGATTTGCCATCAATAGCTTTAGAGAAATGTTTACATGGAAAACAGAAGAAATTACAGGGTTGTAGACGTATTAAGTATATCAGCCTAAAAATTTGATGGACAGGCACCTCTCCATACCTGAGAACATTTGCTGTGCTGAAGAATCAATTTCTATGAAAACTTTATTTAAGAAATCATAGGAGTAAAGTATTGCTGCTTTCCATATAATCCAAAATTAATATAACATAGCCTTAATTTACCTGAACTTTTGGGAAAAAACATTCTGACCTCTCCTGAAAACAAGTAGAGTCATATAAGCACCTAAACTTGACTAATGAGCAAGGTGAAGGAGGAAGTGAAGAGCATTTTCATGAGCTGATCTCTCACCTGTGCCAGGAGCTGACTCTGGAATTCCCTCAGCACTGCTGGGCAAAGTTTTGCTCTCAGGAAGGAGAACACTCAGGAAGTGCAGCTGTAACTCTGATCCACATCAGTGTGACTGCTGGGACAGATCCAGCACTTGGTCATCATCAAATCCTGCTCCCATTTAAGGGAGTTAAAATGCAGGAGTGTGCTGAGGGATATGAAAACACAGCCCTACCTCAGGCAGTGGCAATTTTTGGAGCAGTCCTAGACCTTGCTGGGAAGGCTGTTTGCACTGTAGACTGCTGGCTGATTGTGATGGTCAAATCAGTTAAACAAAATAATTTCTCTCCTACTCATCCAAGTGCCCCCAAGCCATTTTAAATTAACTAACTGTAAATGAAGAAAATGGAATAAATCAATTTTCAGGTTTGCAAAATATTGCATCTTTTTCTGTAATGACATTTTTTGCCTCTGCCCATTCATGATTTTACAGCTCATTAACAACTACTTTAATGCTGCTCAAGCTTCCACAACTTTCTCCTAGTGCCAAAAAACAACCACTAGAAAAAATTTTTGTTCCATGAAACATGGAACCAAAACAACTGATAGCAGCCAAAATGCAGATGCCAGAATACATACATAATTTTTTTCCCCAAAGTTATTATCGTGGCTTCACAATTTTACTGCCTCCCTGCTGAAATATTTGGTCTGCACATTTTCATCCTTAATGCACCTGAACAAACAGTTCCAGCAACACAGATGAATAAAATGTTGAACAGATGCAAATGGCTTTTATCTTATTCCTATTCTGACAACCAGCTTATGCAGTCATCTCAGGTCGTTCCTTATCTATCTGCAAACAACTTGAAGTTGTCCATATTGTTTCTTTTCCCTCTCAGCGTTGATTATATTTATGTTTCTCTTATTTTTCATTATTTCAATCAAATCTGAGGAGCAGCTTGATTAATGTTGCTCTTAAGCAATGGATTTATGGTTTGGAGATGATCTTCTGTCATGCCAAATGTATTATGTGCATTAAGGCTTAAATTCAGCAAGAGGCTGCTGCCAGAGCTCAAATATAAACAAAACTTTTAAAAATCAAGAGGCTCATTGTATCACTCATTTCACTGGCTGCTCTCCAGGTCAACTGCCATTATTTATGAATAATAAAAAATTCTTTTCAGTATATCATATAGTTTTAATGAAGAGAGTTCTTATTCCTACAGAATAAGGAACAAAAAACCCAGAACTCTTTCAGTGCAAAGGTTTGGACTTCTGCAGAATTATAAAATAATGATGTGCCTGTCTTGCAGCAGATTTCAGTAGAACATCAGCATCTCTTTTCTACCCAAGGAAAAATTCCAGATTAAATTAGTGGCAAAGGAGTATTTTCCTCCTATGTGAAAGTACTCCACTTATTATTGCCACAGTAAATTGGGACCTGTTTGCTTTCCAGTCCTCAACATTCTGCTTATCAGATCTTTGAATGACAAATTAATATTTCCTCATTTTTCAAATCAGGGAAATAATTTCGACACATCTAAAAAGCAAAATACCTTTGTGCAAAATGCACACGAGGAACAAGAATGATGAACATTTTACACTGATTCCAATGAAGCATTTACAGTACATTCAGTACAAGACAAAAAAGGGTAAATAAAAATGTATTTTACAGGCATGGTCAGTACACCCAAACCAAACAGATCATCGCAGCTCCAACGCTGGGGATTTTTCAGAATGTTTATCCAAGAACTGTTCCTCCTATTTTTTCCTGAGCTGTACTACACAGTACAGTATATACACAGTAAAATACACAGTACAGTATTTGAATTTGATAATTAGGCCCCAAGTTAGAAAGAATGCTAATACTGTTTCACTGAGTGCCTTTTATTTATTTATTTATTTTATTTTACCTGAAATTCTAAGAGCAATGAAAAAATTGCAAGCTTTGAATTTTCTCCACATTCTGGCTGGCCTTGTTATACAGCAGAAAAAAAAAATCTGATGCTCAAGAATTAAAAGCTTATCTTCCTGTTTCTGAAGCTTTGGTCACTAGAGGACAGCAGGAAATACCCTTGGAGATGCTAATTTTCATTGCCCAAGCCTATTTAAACTGAAGTATTTACATATTTATCACTTGATGAGCTGTATCTTGATAATATATTTAACACATGCAACTGAACTAGCCTGCCTGACCTCAGCTGTATCACTGGGAATAAGACTCACTTCCCAAGTTTCTATTATGGGGAAAAAAAAAAGAAGAAAAAGAAAAAAAATTAACAGCTATACTTATAAGACCCAGAAATGTAAACATCAAGCCATAGTTCCTTTCACAAGGCAGCCTCACTTGAACTATACATGAGTTATATGGCACTTGAAAAGACAGTTATATTTGGGGTGATTAAAAGATATTTGCATTCATAAATAATGTTTTTTGCAATTCAAATCCTTCTCTTATCCCAGGAGTGATTTATTTTTAAAAAATCAGATTACTTCCAGCTTTTAGAAAAAGTGCCTTCCTTGAAAACAAAAAGAATAGCCTTTAACCAAAGACAGAAAGAGCACAACTTATACAGATGAATATGAGGAATTTGCATGGAAAATTAGAGCTACATGACTAAGAACTACTTCTTTTAATATGGTACCAAAATAAATGAGTCAGACACCTCATGCCAGCGCCTTGTTAGACCTTTGCACATCACTCACTACACAACCCCAAATGCTGCAATAGGAAGCCCCTCAGCTGGAGCTGAATAAAGTGCTAAACAGCTGTTCCCAGAAAATGCTGCATAAAATACTTTTGTCTCAATATTGCACCTACTTAATCCATGTTGCCATGAAATCACTACTTCTAATGAAATCTTTCTCTCTAATGTTTTTTTTTTTTTCCATTCCTTGCTGATTGTTGAATCCAATTTTGGCCTCATGCTCCAGAATATTTGAGCCAGAGACCAGAGTTTTCTACTTTTACTTGCCACACTCAGAAGTGGTTTGTGTGAGTGACTACCACAGGGCTTTTGAGTGGAAAACCAACCAGACAGAAGTTGTAGATTCACTTGAAAGTTGAGAAAAAAAAAATTAATCAAGCATGCTGGATAAAGTCCAAGTGATCTGAAGGAATGCACAGCAGGGTTGGGAAAGAGAACAGGGTTACACATATCAGGAATTAGAAAAGCTCGAGCTGCTGCAGAGCCAAAGTCTGCGTTATGTGCTGAGTTTTGGCAACGTAACTTAGGATGAATTAAAAACGAAGACACAAGTGAGCTGACCAGTAAAGTAGCTTTTGCCTTTATCATTGCCAGAAGAAAACAATGATGGATTAAGAAAGCAATAGTGAGTGTTTGGAAGGAAAACTGAGACACACAAACAGGAGTGATGAGGGTAGAAGCACTTAGTAGGCTTAAAAATATCAGTGCACTGAAGCAAAGCAAAACCAGGCATCAGGGGCTCTAATAAAAATGCAAATCTTGACTCTGCATCACAAATAAAACTGAATAAAAAGGAAAGATGTCTCTTTAACAATTCATATAATTCTGTCAGGGAGCTGAGATATCTAAAGGGTTACTTGTGCATATCATCAAGCTGAAGCATTTCACAAAAGTAATTAGCAATCTCTTTACTACATTCTCTGATGGGAAAACTCAGAGGACCAGCATGGTCAGGGCATTGCTTCATCCAGGGTCCTGAACCCACTAATGAAGAATTCTGCAAAGTGCCACATGAAGCTGATGGGCTGAACTGAGGTAACAGATAACTGAATTAGTTATTAGTTATTAGTGTCCTATGCATCTGGCCTCTGGTACTTCAAAGAAAGAGCTGCAAGTGAAATATATTTTTATGTGATTTAAATCACAGTTAATCAGGAGTTTCATGTGCCACATCTCCAATGATCTGATTGCAAAGAATTAATGCACTTCTGTCTATTTTTGCCTTTTCATTGCTCAGCTTTGTATAAGAAAATTTGTTGCAAGTTACTATGGAGTACTAAAAGGATATGGAAAATCTGCGGAGTTTAAATATTAAGGTACTTCCCAAGCAAAGGATGCTTTTTCTGCATAAGATGCAGTTTTAACAAATCATGGCTTGGTGGTGGGTAGCAATTTATAAAAGTTAACACAGCTCCTTCATTCTGAAGTTAAAAGATGCTTTCTCCATGAAATAAAGAGACTTCAAGAGATAGAGGACAGACTCCTTTTTTTTTGTTGTAATATATCAGGGACTGAAGAAGCTTTTAAAGTAAATTAAGAATGTTAGTCTCACCAAAAAGTGTGTCACAAAATCACTGATCTACTCAAGCAACTAAAAACATTCTGATGTCAAGGCTGTGGATTTCAGCTAAGCACCTATAGGACTGCAGAATAAGAGAGAACTTGGAATGAGGTAAAAATTCAGTGATTACCAAAGTTTCTCAACATTTGGCAATCACAATGATTTAGTTACAAATATGCAATCTGTACAAATATTTTGACCCCAGAATGGAGAACCTATAGGATACCTTGTAAAATACAAACTTAGAAGCAACAGAAAAATCCTTAATTCAGTCTTACTTCATGACAGTTGTATTTAATGACTGAAAAGTCACCAAGCTTGGGTAAGGCACTCTGAGTAATGAAAGCTGAGCAGGTCATTTCTGGCTCAATCACCTTTTAAAGGCAGATCCTTCTGTCTCTCCAAGCAGGAAACTCCTACTGCAGTCAACAGGAACTGTGCACAGAGAGAAGGAGTGATAATGATGCATAAGGCATTCCTGCATCTAACTAATGAGCAAACCCAAAGCTTTAAAAGTTAAGCAGCTGAGGGAAGTTAATTTTTCTGGAGCTTGAATGGATTCACAACATGACTTTTACAAGCACGCACACGTAGGATCTGAACTCAAGACCTCTGAAATCAATGGGAATCTGTTTTATGTCCATGCTTTTTTGATTAGACTCTCAGCAGTTCATTTAATACAAGATATGAAACAATTTACAAGGCTAATTTATGTCCATTTTTTTCCAAAGTGTACATGCTTTGCAGTATATAATGCTATAAAATAGAATGTGTTCATAATAGCCAGGCTAATTTGCAGCAGATTCTGAAAATCTTTTTTGCAGAGGCAATATCAACTCCAGTGATACTCTGCATACCTAAGCTGTTGGATATTTCAGCTACTAGTAATGCTTCTAACATTGGAATGAACTTTTAAAGTGCATCTGGTGCAACATTTATCTCCAGCTATCAATATAGGATGCTGTGAACTATTTTGCTAGATAGGGCTAATAACAGCCAGCTGACTTTGCAGCACAGGGGTTACAGAATGAACCTTCTTCTGTGCACCTTATCTGATTTCAGGTCAGTCAGCCCCTTTTGAGGAGAAGGAAACACAGTTTTTCTGCAAAGCTTCTCAAAATAAAATATTTAGTATTGTCCACAGGCTGAGGAGTGATAACAAAAGAAACACAGCTGGAATTAAAATTCTGCTAAAAAAGAATGAAAACCAGCAGCACTGAGAATTTCTCAAACAAGCCTATCAGTTGCTGCACACATTTCTGTTCAATTATACTGCCTTTACTTCAGAGTTAATAAAAATCTACTACATAATGCTTCTTTATGGAGATTGATGGACATGTTTCATGCTAATTCCTTCCTGAGTTAGTAAGCCTTTATTTGCCATGTCAAGGCAAAAATGATGGAAGGCAGCCTAGCAGAAATGCCAGCACATACTTTCAAATGTCATTAAGTTGCAAACCAAATTAAACTATTGACCAAATTAAAGTGTTTACCACACATGCCATCTACACCTCACTCTTGGTAAAGGCTGAGGTGACACCTCATGGGATCAAAGTGCATTTTACAGAACTGCCACTCCTGGCTCCCAGGAGTGTTACTGCATCGTAACATCTGTGAGGAGCACCGATGTGACTTCCCCACGAACAGAACTAGGGAAAAAAACCCAACAACTGGCAAATGCAAAGAAAAACATTAAATATTGTTGGAAATACGATTTACTTCAGCACAGTTGTATTTGATCTTATTTATCATACCATTCTGAATTGGAAGTTTGCTATATGGAGAAGCTCTAAATCTGGAAAGATTGTCCCCAAGGGATATTCTCGTCCCTGCTGACACAGAAATGGAGAGTCTAGTGGTTCAGCTGCCAACCCCAGCACAGCCACAGGCTGGTTCTGACTCCAACAATCACATTCAATCTGCCCATAGCTCCAGCCCCAGCAGTTCTCCTGCAGGCAGCACAGGCACTGTGGCAGTGGACAAAACCCACACTCCCAAATTTCTTTTGGTACCGGCACAGGACTTGCAGCTCTTGCTCTGTTCCTTTGCCACTATCAGCCTCAGACAGCTGAGTTTCCTTACATGAAATATCTACGTGCTAAAAAGTTTTCAGCAGCTCAGTTTCAGACTAGGAAAGAAGAATCTGACAAAACCACCTTGACTTCTTGTTGTCACTTTGTCAGTACTTAGTGCCTAACGGCTTTCATTTAGGTTCAGGCACTCTCAGCGGGAAGGATGCTCAGTTCCCAACAGTGAGAACAAGGCTCCTGGGTTTTGACCAGTTTGATAATGGCCTTGCCAAACAGAGCAAACATTACCCTGGCTCAGCAAACTGTTCCCACGGATGTGTGAAGCTGGTACATCTGTTCCTTCCCTCTGGGCTGCGGGGCAGGCTCGGCACCTCTGGAGGCTCAGCCCTCCGAAAATGTGGAATATACAGGATAACTCAGAGCAACTGCAAAACAGGCAGCATCCACCCTCACCCCCCAGACACCAACAGGCAAAACTGCCCAGCCAGCAGAAAATGTGCGAAAATGAACACAGGCATCTGAGGAGTTGATTTCATTTTTTTCACATTAGTCTGTCTTCACACAAGGGGCATTTTGCTAATTGGCATGATTCAGTTAAATGAGGAGGTATTTTGAGATTAAAAAACATAGCCCGACTGTTGGGATAATGGAACGGGGAGCAGGCTCATAAGCCACAGAACTGAGGAAAGGAGCTGTCATGCTCTGGAGGGTACAGTTAAAAATGATCTTGGGAAATGAGAGGAATGAATAAGGCAACAGTCAGTACACACAAATACAAAGCAGCAGCATCACAAAGCAGAAATCAAAGCAATAAACACAAAATGAGGATTGACTAGGTAGAAATAATACAAAATGAGACCCCAGCGTGTCAACAAACTGCAGGCTGAATAGGAATCAAAACTGTCAAGCTGCTGCAACAAAAGTAAACTCTTTTAACTGG
The DNA here is from genome assembly GCF_036417665.1 of Passer domesticus. NCBI lineage: Eukaryota > Metazoa > Chordata > Aves > Passeriformes > Passeridae > Passer > Passer domesticus. Next base: position 8,258,828 of record NC_087486.1, read on the forward strand.
AGTGTATTATCAAGAAAGTCTTAACTAAAACATGGGAGATGATTATTCTGCTCTATTAAGCATTGTTGATACCCTCAGTTGGCACACGGCTCTGTCTGGGTAAAAGTAAAAACAAGATACACAGGATAAGAGGGTAAAATGAGGATAAGAGTGCAGGAGGGAACAGTAAAAGCCAAGGTAAAGGCTTTGTTTCTGGTGAGATGGTTTCATATTGGAGAGTTTTACAATTGGACGAAAATAGTGAATTTCTGAATTCTGAAGAGACAACAGGGTTACAGATTTTCAGTGAAAAAGCACAATGAGGGATGTGCTGATTATCCTTGAGGAGTCCATCCAGTTTGAGTATGAACACAATCCATCCTCATTTTACTGGTCATCTTTAGATACTCTAAGTGTAAGACAGAGGTTCTGGGGAGTGCATGAGGGATATTTACGAGTAATTACATGCAATCAATGTGTGGCAGTCATATTAGAAATGATTTTTTCCTGTGATTGACTCTAGCAGCAAAAATTACTCCAAACTTTCAGGCAATACCTTACTTCTTTTAATTATCAAGTTTTGTTTAAATTGGTTCTAATCCCATTTCAATGGTACATTAAAGTAAAAACACTACCACATGACACTAAGAACACCACCATATGACCAAACAGTAAGCCAAATGTCATTAGATCTTTCCACAGCACACTGTAAATCTAGAGCACATTCCTCATTTTAGATCATGTTTGGATTGACAGTGAGGTGGAGGAGATAAAAAGAAACTTTAAGAGAAACTGTAAAGGCTGAATTTTGCAAGTGAAGGAAAATACTAAAATAACATATTATTTTGGCTAGTTTTCTATTTCTTTATGAGCAAATAAGGCAGATTGGAAAAATGATCATTCCCATCAGGAGGTTCTGAAAAGATATAAAATAGATTAAACTGCTCTTGTCTTTGTGTTTGAATGTAGAAGCAACAGAAAGCAATTTCAGTTCAGAGAGACTGAAGGTAAACAACAGTAATCTTCAGTTTCATTTTCATTCTGGCAGCTCTCCTTGCTGATGCTTTGCCCTTAATTGCTTTTCTAGTTACCTGTTGAGCATAACTGTGTGAGATCATATTTAAACAAACTCACTTCACTTTCTTAACTCCTGAAGAACCAACATTTTTTCACCCTGGATTATGCAGTTCTGACTTCATTAAGTAAAAGGTGGAAAGGTTGACCTTTTAGAGTTTTTTTTTTTAATTGGTTGGGTTTTTTGGTTGTGGGGTTTGTTTTTTTTAATCTTAACATTCTTAGTATTGCTATTTTCTGATTCCATGTAGACATGCAATGTTTGACAACAAGCTTTCATTCATGATTCCCAGCTGCCCTACAGTCATGGAAGCATCTTGCTGCTCCCTGATCTTATCTCTCCCTTTTCCCCTGATTACTTCTGATGTTAGCAAAAACACCAGATGCCCACAACATGGGGGCTGATCTGACCTTTCTGATCACACAGCAACTCCTACAAAATGATACCGAAAAAGCATTAATGGGAGCAATCAACCCTGCTGATGGGGAACATATCAGCACTTCACAAGTAAGAGAGATCCATGCTGAAGCAGAAAGAAAACAGATTATAGTTGGGATGGAGACAGTCAAAAGTAGTAGAATGAAAGAAAAGGCTGAAAAGGCAGAGAAAACAGCGAAGTTCACAGAAGCCAGAAGATACAGTACTGGAAAATGCAACAGAAATTCTGAAGGAAAATGAAGCCAAAACCCAGACCCAATTAAAAAAAAAAAAATCAATGGACTTAAGTCTTATCCTGAGATTCAACAGGAACTTTCAGTCTCTGAAGTAGCTCAGATGAGCCAACCATTCTGCTTTATTGCATCCTGTCTTTAATCCCAAATAACTTCATCTCCCCTTTCATCTCCTAAAAGTCTCTATATGTAATTTTGAAGTAAATAGAACCAAAAAGAATGTAAGCATCTGGGTTGAAAATCTGCCTCCTCCAGGATAAATGACTGAATTCCCATTGACTACAGAGAGAGTTGGTGTTTCATCCTGAGAACATATTGAGCATGTGAACTTTAGATCCTGCAGGATTACATAGAACAGTGTCAAAAATGTATCATCACTTTTTTCTTATCAATTTACATAAAGCAGTAGCTGAAGGGTTCACGAAAGTGCAACTTTTTTTTCATTTGAATGAAAAATTGGATTGAATTTGTATGAGAAAATGCTTTTACAAAAGTTCACTTGGCCACAAGGGACAGTGCAATGGCACGAAGCTGGAGGAGCTGAAGGACCATTGGCAGTGCATAATGATGAAGTCCCTAAAGGGATGTGGGGCAAACAGGAGGGTTTCATCCTCAGTGGAAGCTTCTGGGTACTGATCAGTCAAGGGCAGGGTGAGCAGGTGGCTGAGGGAAGGAGGAAGATGTTAAAAGGCAATTGGCTTGCCAGTGACTGTTCCACCAGCACCTGGAAGGGTTCCTGCTCTTCCCTTTCTGTTAGCTCAGAACTGCCTCATTACTGAACACTGATTAATGAACACTGAACCTTGATTCCTGATTTGGTACCTGGGACCATCAAGGTGGCAGAACCTGAGAAGGATGATGGACTACATGGGAAGAGAAAGGATGAGAATTTTTGCAACTCTTTCTTTTTTTTCCCCCCTGAGTCGTCCTACTGAAACTAGGAGGGCAGTCCCAGTAAAGAACTGTAGAGTACACAATTCATGGAAGTCACACATGTGAACATTTAAACTAAGCAAGGGAGGAGAGGAAAAAGAAAATTTTATTATTCCAATTACATGCACATGGAGCTAAAACTCAGTCTATATAATCTCATCCCAGGTTTGCAAGAAGGTGACATTAGAGCTGGAAAACAAAACTTTATTCATGATTCTCTATCTAATTTCTAATGGGGTTAGGGCAGAGATTCATTCAGAGATGTGAAGCATAGATTTAACTGTTAGATCATCTTGTCTTATGGTCCATGCATTGTTGTAAGAAATTCCAGGAGTGGGGATTTAAATAATCTTCTATAACTTTCTATGGTTGTTTTCTATTAGAGCAAAGGTGCATATTTTAGTTGCATCCTAAAACTGTGAGAGTGATTTCCAATTTGAATTAATCTGTGTTTACTTTTGGCAATTATTTTTATAACCTTCCTCTTTAAAGTTGCTTCAGCAGTCCAAGTTTCCTTATCAGAAAAAATTTATCCTACACAATCTATTGCCCTCCAACTTGCTTTTTCCTAAACTAAACCTATTAAACAGTTTAAGTTTTCTGCACAAGCACTTTTTCCAACAGATATGCTATGATCTGGCAGACAAAATTTTGATCACAAGGGCCAGGTTACTACTGTATGAATTTGCCAGGGATGGAGCATATTTACTCCACTCTGATAGGCAGGATTGCTAGTTAGAGATCAGTCTTGTGAATTTTCCAGCATGGCCAGAATGAGACAAAGAGGTTGTGCACACTCTTCAACCACAGTGAAGAGGACCTGCCCTGAGTCAGGTTTGAGTAACAGCAATTCTTTGTCATATTGATGTTTCACTTGTTCATCATGCAGAAAAAAAGTCAGTCCCTCCACAGAGCAAAGAATTTTCACCTTCCTTCATTTTATTTAAATTGATTCAGGAGACCATTCTCAGACTGCACAAATCAAAGCACATAAACCAAATCATCAGGGGCATCTCATGACTCAGGGAGAGAGGTGTGCACTGAGAACACATAAATCACATGGGAGTGAGATCCAGCATGCAAACAAATTATTTTGGGCATGTGCAATATTTTAAAGATGAAATCATAATTTAAAAATGCAAAACCTTTCATGGTAATTCTCATGTTTTTTGTGGTTTTTTTCCGTATCTATATCTACTGTTATATTTTAAGGGAATTCTTCTCTAATAAAATTCAGTAATTTAATGCGCTGATGGTAATGCTGATTCAATTTTCTGCTTGCATAAATATATTCTAAATCCATATTATAAAAAATACAAAATACCACTGGCCCTAGGTGTAAAAATCAGTACTTTTAATTATCTATGTAGCCATAATTAATGATCCAGTAATAACTCTCATTTGATTAACTGATCAATTGTACTATATCTACATTACCATAGGATAATATAGGCATCCACTAAGAAAAACATTAAAAAATAAAAGATCAATTGGTTCCGAGCATGGATTAGAGGATTATTTGACTAGATGAAAGCAATGAGGCTGAAATTATTTCAAACAATGTGGAAACACCATTTGTTTCAAAATGAAAATTGGAGGGTCTAGGGAAAAGCATAGGAAATAAAAACACTGGGTTGTGTTATTTATGGAAGATACAATCCTAGAAAAAATCTAAAGTGCATGAAGGAAATGCCCAAGCTGTCTTTAATTTCACATACAACAAAGTTTATACTGAAGAGGGATCAAATATATTTTGTTCAAATGCAGGTATTGGGTCAAGCATGTAAATGTCTAAAGCAGTCAAACAAAAACATGAGCAGTCATAATAACCAATATTCTGCTGGCCTGCTCATTCCATTAGACTGATTCTCTTTATGTGTCTCAGTGACTTCTAAATCCAGTTTGGGAAAACCTTCCCGGATTTCATGCCTGCAGCTTTACAGCAGGGTGCCCACACGAAGTGCTGCCTCAGTTCTTTGCACTTTCAGAGCACACAAAACAAGTGGAACAAGGAAAGAGGAATGGAGAGTGACAGCACCTGCCCAGGCTTGAAGTCAGTTCTGTCTGGCATCACAGATCTTTGCTGAGGTGCTAAAGAATCTCAGCAAACTTTGATTCTGGCAATTCTGCCAACTCCATAATGCCAGCAGTCAAAAAGTCCAACAGCACAGAACAGATTCCAACCCTGTACAGACCCCTAACACATTGAGTAACACACAGGGTGAAAATGGTGGGGAAGAGGAATGTTATATATGTAGTTTATCTGCCCTGCTTTAACCTTGTTACAGTCCCAATTGCATGTGCAAGTTCTATCCAGAGACTGCATAATCAACATCTTAACACACACAAACACACTCCAATGTCCAGATGCTCTAGCCGTAAGGAACTGAGAGCCATAAAATATCTGGTGTGATCCCTGGAAAACCTATCAGCAATTCTTCATGATAGCAATTCCATAACCACTGCTGTATCTTGGAAGGATGTGACAAGAATCTCTTTCAAACTACTACATGTAGCTGGAAAGAACTGAATGTGAAAGTGCTGTTTCAAATCTTACTGCATAACATTCTTGCTTCTCTGATTCTGCTTGTTTACAAAAACAGCACCAAAAACATTCACCTTTGTGCTCATGGATTCACAGATTGTTCCACACATACCTGGAAATTCACAGGTATGTCACCATGACAGCTGAAATCCACATAGCCACTGTCAGTGAAATGGGGGAGAGAACTGGGAAGAAGAGAAAAATCCATGGCTTTCAATAAAGAAATTTAACAGGACAGAGAAGGAAGGGATGATGATAATGATAATACTAATAATAATATTAATTATAATGACAATATTAATAATAATAATAATAATAATGATAATATTACCCAAGTGCTGCAAAATGCAACTTCTCACCTCGAAATGACTGATGCCTGGCCAGCTCCTCAGCAGCAGCCCCTGGCCAGCTTTCCCCCGGGTTTACACCCTAAGCATGGTCTCACGTGGTCTGGAATGTCCCTGGGGTCAGCTGGGGTCAGTTATCCTGGCTGTGTCCCCTGCCAGGAACAGGAGCCAGAACACAAGTACCATGAGGCACAGAAGATGGCCTTCTAGTTCCCAAACCCTTGGTCTGTTTGTGTCTGCTCTCTTGCTTTTGGAACAGCTCATTCTGATCTGTTTGATAGAGGCTAATAAGGTCAGTAAATGATCTGTGAGGAAGAACTCACGCATCTGTGGTTAAGAAGACAGCACTGGAAGGAAACGCAACACGTCTTCATATAAAGAAAAAGCCACTAAATTTAAGGTGACACCCGGTTGTTTGTTATGTCAATGGCACACAACATGAAAGTTTTCAATTCAAAGGTCTGAACTGCAGAAAAGGAAAGTTCAGGTGACGAATTTCCAATGGTTAAAAATATCAGAATAAATTGCTGGGGAGACTGTGGACAGTGAGAAAACGTCAGGAGTGATGCAGATAGGGTTGGTGCTGCCTTGGGGGAAGAGGTGGATTACTTAATTACTTAAGAGTTTCTTGAGGTAACGACACACCGTGTCATTTCCAAAGCTTTGCAAGTTTAGTGGATTGAGGAAGTGATGAACTAATTATTTATATGAAAAGATTCTGATAGGATGATATATCTACTAAAGGAAGTTTTAGCTGGATTTATAGTTTGTTCCCTGCCATTTTCATCTCTAGCAGATGAGGTGTGAAATTGCTTCAGTAGAAGGACTCAGCAATAACAGCATCAGACAGCATTTAGAAGAACAGGACTGTCAGACTTCAGGATCATGCTGAGCTCATCACTCTCCTCTGGATCTGCAGTTTCCTTGTTTATGCCATATTTTCTAGGGAACTGTAGAAGCCAGATCTGGTCACATGTTCATTTTTTCATGGCTGGACTTTTTCAGTCTCTGCAGTGAAATTGTGCCTAAGAAAACAGCTCTGAATAGCAAAATTACAAAATGGGGGACGCAGACACAATCCTTCTGCTCCATCTGCTTTATTCACTTTGAGAATTCCTTCAAATCCATGAATTATAAGCATTTGCAGAATGAGGCTGGGTACCTCAGACACCACAATAAACTCACCAAGGAGCCCACAAGGTGCTGGCCACCCCTCAAACACCCTCAGCAGAGCTGACAGAGGGATCTGAGCACTGCCCTGGCTGTCGTGTGAAGGGAAGGCAGGAGATGAGAAGGAGGCTTCCTGATCCCCCCAAAGCATCAGACAATTCTACTAACAACATCAACACTCCTTTTGTACCTTAGTACTTTTATCTGACAGAGGACAAATGGCCTAAATCCACAAGCTAAGCAATTAATCAAAGTTTAAGAAGCAGCTAATTCAGACCAAATTTGCTCAGCTATTTCCATAATGTAATGATGCTTACGTGGTCAGGAAAATGCACATGATACAAATGCCCAGCAGCCAGGTTTAGATCAGAATGACTGACAAAGAGAAATACCCAATGAACATTCATTTTCCATCCAAGTTATGCAAGTCTCAGCCCAGTTTAAATCAGTGTAACTCCACCAAGGAGCCTGCACATAGCTGAGGGCAGAATTTGACACTGACGGAATTCTGCCTTTGTGCTCTGCCCCTCAGTAATCCGGTTTAAATCTATTTGTCATACACGCTGCCCAGTTTTATAAGCTTAAAGGAATTTTTAGTACGTCCTCTCCCAAAGAAAAAAAGGATGCAAAGGAATTAATGAATTTTGAGTTAATGCCCAAGTTTAATTGTGAAGACAGAAAAATTATACTATAATTCATTAAAATAAAATCCATTCACCACACATATCCAACCCTAGGCTCTTCATGTGTCAGAGTTGCCACCTAAATTCACACCATTTGGTGGGAAATAAATGCTACTAAATTTTATTAAAATACTTGTTAAATCACATCTACCATAATTGAAATATAAGAAAAAACACTGTAATTAGCTCCCTACTACAGACCCTACAAAGATTTTAATGAACTTTTTTATTTAGTCAGCATAACAAAATTAATTTCTCAAATTAAGTGTTCTTATCTTTGAGGAAATTGCCAACTTATGTAAGAATGTTCTCCCATAATTATTTAGTGCCTTAAAAAAACAAGCTTGTAAATATTTCAGACTTTAATTTTTAATAGTTTCCTTTTGAAACCTATTGTTGTACCAATGTACTGGACAAGCACATGGAGGGAAATAGTGAAATAGAATTTAACATAGACATCCCTGAAACTAATAAAAATTTTCACAAAAAACACCTTTGTTCCAGATATACCTTTAATTTTGCACCCTTTGCCTTCTCCACCACACAAAAAGCTCTATTTCTAGATTGTACTACCTTGCTCTAGCAACCTCCTGAAACCCCATCCTGCTTTTCACTGAATACTAACTAGAAATGAGAGACAAACTTCATTATCCTAAGGTGTTAGGGGTATGGATTCAATATTTTAATTAAAGAAAAAATAAAAATAATTTAAAACCTGTACAGAGATCACAGAATTTTCGTTAGTTCAGAAAAGCAAGCAAAAAACTCTTTTCTCTCTACTAGATTGATGAAAAAGACAGCATACTAACAGGCAGGCAAAAATCATCTATGCCAAGGGACTGCCACACAAAAAATCCATTATTAATCTACCTGATCCTTTTTTCAAAGCATTCAGCATCATCGACTGCATACTTTATTTTTTGCTTCTCCTTCTTCCTCATCCCTTCCCAACTCAAAAGACAACAGTAAAAGGGACACTACCACAAGTTTCCAGCTCCTGAAGCCTTTATTCCAACACCCGCTTTTTCCCACTGAAACTGGGTAACTTTCAAATACTCTGGCCTACCCAGAGATGACACAAAGGCTGAGCAGTGTGTTCCAGGAGAACCCTTCTGCTTAAGGGACACCTGTCATGGTTAGTTAATGCCACATATTTCCTCCAAGTTCTTGTCTTCATTTGAAAGCCTGGCAGAATTAGTTGTTCTTTAATGTTTCAGAAAATGTGGATAAAGTGATTTCCAAATAACTTATGTATAGCTAACGTGAGCTGTGTCTCAGCTGAGATCAGTACCTAGAAGAGGCCTTGTGTGCATCTTCTTTGCAGCTGGTCCTGTCTAACTTCAACCCACTGAAGGTTAATGAGGCTCAGCTAGAGCTCAGAGGGGTCTAATCTGAACCACAGACAAAATGAACAACCACCTCCAGCTTTTGGGTAACTCTGCAGATGAGAAAGGATGTAGTTGCTTAACTTTTCTTTAAAATGGCAGCCTGTGAAGAGAAGTTAACTTGTTGCATTCTTAAAAAAGCCATATAAATAGCCCTGGAGTGCATTCCTCCTCCTGGGCTCTCTGCTTCCTCTAGACAGGTGGCCTCTCTCTCCTCTTTCATCTCCAACCTTTATTTTTTTTATGTCTTAGAAAATGAAGTACCTGACTGACTGACACGAACAGGTCTATTTCCAAATCATATCTACATCTTCATCTGCCAAAAAGTTCTTCTTCAATGCAATTTCCAAGGCAGAGCTCTCCACACCAGGTGCCTGCCATAGCTCCATACATCAAGCACGCTGCTCACAAATGCACCCCATGACACTAACAGGGAACACAACTTCCCCTACAAAATCAAGGCACAGCAACGTAATAGAAACTGAAAGAAGATAAAATGTTTTGTAGGTAGTGGAACACCAGCTGATAGCAATTTCTCTTTCAAGCCACAGTATACTTAATTTATTTATAGGCATTGGGAAAATGTTATTGCCACAGCTCTGTGTAGGAAAATACACTAGAAGTGCTACTTCATGAAAAAGCAGCTTAGAAGTAGAAACATAAGGAAAATGAATAACGTTTCCCTAAATATCAAGTCCCATTTCTTGCAATAGAATAATGATGAAGCCAGGAGCTATGTTAGGCAATCAGGAGGGGGAACAACCAAGTACAGCCTGTAGCCAGCACACACCAATGTCATATTTAGGAGTTCTATTGATGAAGTTCTATTTTCATCTACAGATGAAAAACATAATAATTTATAGGCTTTATGTCTAAACTATCATGACAAATATATTTATGTTTCTGATACTTGGATATCTCATTCACATTAACATCCTGCTGGTATTTTTCAAATAGACTTGTGCTTTTTGTGACTCTACTTGAACCTGGCTTTTCATGGTTTTACTTTTATCTTCTTTGGGATAGCTAAACATAATCTGGATTTTGAGGATAAATAAATCCAGTGGGTTAGGCAGAATTAACTATAACCATATGCTAGAGTTGAGAACAGGATTAACAAAAGATGGCTACTGGATTTCTTTTAGCTGACACTGAGTCCTTAGGCAGCTTTATGTCCACTGAGAGAGAACCAGACAATTTTTGTTAGATGCCTGCATTTAACACTGTGATGTGCAGAGGTTCTTCCCTTTTGGTTTTGCAGGCTTCTGGTTATGTCAGCAAGCTCTCACTGGTTTTAAATAAGAAAGATCATTCAAAAGGCCCTACTGAAGAGAGAAACAAGCCTCAGTGCTGGAGCCTTTCCAGCAAAGATACATTTGCTCTTAGAGAATACGTGCCTCTTCTAAGGAATTTTAACCCCCAGCAATTAAAGAAAGGATAAACTCCATGAACACACAGATAGATCATATAAAAATAATTACAATAATGCTTACTTATGTTACATTAAAGGTGGCTGAAAATTTATTTTAATAAATACTTCCTTCAGCATTTCTTGTGCGATTTCATTGGATTTCATTGGTTTTCATTAATCAAAATACAATCATTGAATTACAGTGCTAGAATGACAGTTCTGGGAAGGATGCTGGTTCTATTCCCCTTCTCCATTGCTAGACCTGCTACCCCTGGGTCATTATCTGCAAGAACATTTTTCAACAGTCTCTACATCCTCTTTCAAATATTTCCCCCAATGCTTAATTTTTTCTGCCACTATGCAGACTAAAATTAATTTTCTTTGCTGCAGTGTAAAATTACTCCCCCTTGCTGTACCCACAATGGATGTAGAATCAGCCCTCCACTTGCAGTTAATTTTAAGTACGTGGAAAAACGATTTGTGCATTGTTTTGGTTTTTTGTGGGTTATTTTGGTTTGTTGCTGCTGTTTTGTTGGTTTGCTTGAGACTTTCTTTGCTGAGGATATTTCTGCAACTCTGATCATCCCTGTTACATTTCTCTGGGTACCTTCCAGCTGATTCCCAGTACCCAAGAATCCTGGTACTCAAATGTGGACAATGTATTCCAGCCAAGGTCTTACTGGCACTGCTCGAGCTGAAGGATTACTCATGGTTACACATGCCAGTGCAACATTTGCCTTCTTTTGCAGCAGAATGACATTGTTGACTCATGTTCTATTTGTAATCCATTATAATACCCTAGCCCTTTGCTCCAAATTTATTACTGATTGGTTTTCATCCTGTTTTGTGCAGATTATTGTTCTTATCTAAGAACTTTGCATCTGCCTAGACTAAATTTAGCCTTTATTTTCAGATAATTTCTTAAATTTCTGAAGGTGACAGAATTTTATTTCTGTGCTACATTTAATAGGCAGCCTAATTTCAATATCGATAGTTTAATTAAAATGGTAAATAACAGCAAATGTTAAAAAGTGGGAAATAATACTGCAGCCAAAAGAGATCACAGAGACCTCTACTCAATTTATCCTCCCAGCCTGACACTGAACCATTGACAGCTACCACCAGACCATAGTTTTCCATAGTTTTGTATCCAACTCAGAATTATTTCTTTCAGACAACTTGCTTATAAGGCAGTAATGAAAACCGATGCCAAAAACCTTATTGAGTCAAGATATGTGATGCTGCAAGCTTATCCCTGAGTCTCAAGGCCTGTAATTGTTACAGAAGAAACAGCTTAGTTTGACATCCATGTCAGATTTATTCATCCCCTTATCTTATTGATGCTAACAAATATTTACTTAACTATTTGTTCTACTGTGGGAGTTTTTTCCCCAGTATTTTAGGATTAACTCACAGGATACGTTTTCCCATTTTCTTCCTTTTCTTAATGGAAAATATACCCTTGTTGCTTGTCTTTTCCCAACCTTGTACAATTTAATAAGTTTCAAGGATAACTTCTAGCATCTCTACAATTATTTCAGCTGATTTCCTTAAACCATAGATCAATTCCAGCTATTTGTAGATATCTAATTTACCCAGGCCTGTCCTTTCCCTCATCCAGAATCTTAAACTCCAACTGAAGATATCAACTATGTGTCCACATGGTCTTAGCAGCCCTTTCATGTGAAAGCCAGAGCAAAGCCAGGTGCCAAAGCTTTGGCCTTCTCCGTTATTGGGGAAGATGACTGGGAACAGAAAGTGAAAAGAAAGACAAAGGCTGGAAGACAAGGGGGAAAGGTCAGACAATTTCTAATGGCCCAAATATCTTGTTTTGTACTTGGCTTTCTGGGCTGAGGCTACCACTCTTAAGAGTCCACTTAGCTGTACTTTGTGTAGACATGACCTCTTGTCACTGCAGTCATTAAGAGTCTTGTCATTAGCCAAGCTCCTGGTTTTGGATAATTCATGTTTGTGCTTTCTACATTGAGCAAATGCTAATTATCCCTGTTTTTCTTTGTCTAATTTGTAGTTTACTTAAATCTATATTTAAAACAACTTGTCTTTATATTGATATTTTTCTCTTTCTAAAAATTCTCCATTATGCATTTTTATGGCCATTACCACTCAGCCTTCTAACTTTTATACTCCACAGGAGTTCCTGTTTTTCAGCTAGAACCAAATGACAGTAATCATCCATTAAGTGACAAGCATATAAACATGTTTAAATACTGTTCAAACTACTCTTCTGACTGGATAGTGATTCAAGGGTCACTCTGGCATGCAGATGCTACACCATCCAAAATTAAAGTCAAATAAGATTTCAAAGCTGGAGACTTTGCCCCTCATTGGTTTGGCCTTCTAAAATCAGAATACGAACCAAAGATGTTTGGAAAATGCTCTGGGGTTTCTCTCATGGCAAATATAGAAGGAAGATTTGCAGGCATGTACTTTATACACAATTCATCTTTACCAAAAATGAATTCCTACATACTGAACTGAAGCACAGGGAAGGAGACCTCTGCTCCCTGAGAGACACCAAAGAGAGCAGGGCTGGGTTCTGTGATATTCCACCAAAGTTATTTCAATGGAAGCTGGCTGAGCATGGGGAGGGCATGAATTTCCCTTTGAAAATCATGGCTGCTTCACAGTCAATGAAGTAAGAGATATTAAAAGCAAGCCAGCACTATTATTGACAAAACTAACAAGTGCTCCCCAAGTGCTAATAAAATTCCAGCCAAGCAGCCTATTGATCACTGTCTCTGCTCAAAGCACATCAGCCATAATGCAATCACACACAAGGACCCCAGCCTGTCACTCCTCGTGCCATATTTAATGACAAAATTGGTTGCTTACAAGCTTATAAGAAATTTAATATTACACTTGTAGCATGCAGAAAGAACCATGTGCATCTGCCTGGAGATGAGCAGCCATATGTGCTTGAAATGCATTTGATGGGAGACAGTATATTTCATGTGCTGCATCTCAGCTATTGTTTTTGGTTGATTCAGTTAACATGTTCCAAAACTGGACTGATTTACTGAAGATTTGCAAACATAATTCATGTGCACTTGCACTATGAATAAGCCTCTAAAACTAATTCAAGCACAGTCAAAAAATAAATTGCAAAATAAGTTATTCAATTGAAATCTGCCATCTGAGGCACTGTAATAGAAAACATTTATTATAAAACTAACATATATTTGTGGCTAGAGATGTGTTCAGTACTAAACATCTCTTTGTGAAGAATTTATTCAGGCTTTTCTGAAAGAACATCTTAACTGGGCTAACAGAAAATTACATGTTCAAAAATAATTGCAGGTTCTATGATTTTCATCCTGCATCACAGGCTTCCAATTTTCGCTCCTTTTGTTTTGGAAGGCTTATGAATTTTAGGGAAACTTTTTTTTCTGCACAGCTGCAGAAGCCCATTTCTGGAGTCTGGATTTCTGATTTAAACACTGGAAAGACACAGGTCGGGTGTGATGCACAAGGAGAGGAAGCACTAATACCAACACATTCATCTTGAAATGTAATGCTCTAAATTTGGTAAATTCACTTCACAGGGCTGCTGGGCTGTCAAAGTCATAGGCTATGCTACACTGGAGGCTTCAATCCACTCAAAAGCAACGTTTCCTCTTCAAAAGTGAGGGTATTTTGCTAGTTCAGCCTTTCACTAGTGCTCAAGGGGAGCTCTTTGAAATGAGAACATGTCTCTAATTAATAATGATAGTCAAGTCTAAATGAGTGTGTCTGACATTAGAGTCAGTCACTGATAGGTCCAATTCAAGCAGATAAAGATTTTCACACAATACACTGGAATAAGGAGCTTGAATTTTTAAAAATTGTTTGTATTCCCTCCTTTCCAAGGGCAGATAATGAAAGCCCTGAGAAGGAACATCCCTGTCCAGATTTCTCAGTTATTGGGGAAGAGGACTGGGAATAGACAGTGAAAAGAAAGACAAAGGCTGGAAAACAAGGGGGAAAGGTCAGACTATTTCTAATCAGGAGCCTTTTTTTTTTCTGAAACTTGGAACATTTGGTATTGCTACTACCAGCAGTGGGTAAAATTGTACCCTGTTTCCAGCCAGTCCTGAAGGCAGAGCTGAGGGAGGGGACTCAGGCCAGCTCCATGCACTGCAATCATCTGACTGTCACAATCCAGATGGAAAGGGGGAAACTTGCACCTCCTTTGAGCAGAAAATTCCACAGTTCAGTGGATGGTTTTAAACACATATTTGGGGAAAAAATCAGCACTACCACAGAATCACATTTTTACCCATTTTCTTACTGCCTCCTTCTGCAGATGTGCTGTTAATAATAATGGCAGCTCGATGTTTTAAAGGTGTTTTCATTCAGAGCTCATGCCTCTGCAATACAAAGTGCACTTCCCATTACTTCCACAGTTCCTATGTTCTGGGAAAAGATGCTTTTAAAAAGTCATATGGCAAATTGGACACCATTCCAAACTGCTTCCAGCAATTTTAGGGGTGGTTTCTAGCAGAATTTTTCAGTAACTTAAACTTTTTTTTAAATTTAACAGTTTTCAATTAACAGAATCCATAAAGTCTTCATCCATAAAGTCTTCATTTTCTGGCAAGTCTGAATAGGTGCTGAATATGAGACATTTCAAAATCTCCCACTTGAGTTATGCTGAAGTTTTCCCCTATTCCCTCTTTTCTTTCTCCAAAGTGGATGAAGAAGACTAGGAAAGTATGCCAGGTTAGCTGTCAAGCTCCTTAAGAACTCTCAAATGACCTTGTCAGGAAAAAAAGCCCCAACCCTTTGATCCATATTTCAAAATCCTGACTAACCTGCCCCTTCTGCTTTTCTGCTTTCTTTCTTCTGTAACTGTGACAGAATCAAGTTCAATATTAATGACCAGCAATCATTTCCAGCTACAAACTCTGTTGCCTTCTGCAGTCCAAGTGCCTCGTTAGCTCAGCTCTGTCAGTAAGATTCTCACTTTTGTATTGGTTTCTCTTGGGTTAAAGATGAATAGAAAGCTGGGCTGGTAGCTCAGCTAAAAAAAAACAAAACTCTGATCACTCAAGTGCCCTCTGAGTTGCAGTTGAACCACTCAAGCTGACTTCCCTTGAACAGGCCTGTAATCCAAACATACCTCGTGTCACTCCCTAGAGGTTTCAGTGAAAGCCATGAATGCTTTTTTTACAAAAGAAGGCATTTCTTTTCTTGAGACAAACACTCAGGTATTTCTCTCCACACTGCAAGCAGAAAGCAGACAGCTTGATTGCACTGTTATTGTTTTTCAATGCACAATTAAATAATTCATCCTGCTGAATAAAGCCAGCTTTTTCTTAGAAAAGAATACAGAATTGGTTGGATGCAGCAGACTTCTTTAAGAGATGCAAATGAAGTACAAGCCAGGGAAGCAGAACTCTAGTGATTTTCAAAACCTCTGATTACTGTTGGTTTTTAAATCTGTTAAACATATGGAATCCTCCAGCTACCTTTGTGAGATCCCCCTGGCAGGTACTTCCTGCCTTCAGTTCCTTCCAACTCTGCCCTTCCAGCTTGGTTCTACAGTCCGGCTCCACATGAAAACTTCAAAATTAGAATATTCAAGCAGGATTTTAGATTTAGAATTGAGAAGTAGATTTCTAATATCAAAAACTTGTAAACCTGTCTCTAAAAGTTAGTGTTTGAAAAAAAAGCTTTAGCTTGGTGACACCAGAGTTAGGTTTCCTATAAAATCTCTTATCTGTTTTCATTCACCCACTGGACAAGTTTTTTTCTCTTCAGTACCTAGGAAGAATCTTGGTCTTGTGAGGTTAAAAGAATCCTTTGAGATATCTCTCAAAATAACAATTGTGTGGTGAGAACACAGACCTGCCAGAGAATTCACAGAAGCAAGCTAGGGCTCCTCACCACAGGACCTGCTCAAGTTCTCCGGATATCAGAATCCCAAAAATATAAAATGAAAGCTTTTCTATCTTCAAAACTATACAAGAGCAGAAGGGGCATTTAAACTCCCCAAAGTAAAACAGAACAACATAGGAAAAATACCAGGGCAGGGAGAATGGAAAAGGAAAAACAGATTAAACAATTGTCTTGTAGCTCATGCTGCATAAAAGAGCTGGGACAAATTCTTCTGACTGTTCTTTTTCCTCTCTGTGGAAAATTACAGAAATTAAAGCTTTGGTGGGAACATCTGGGAAGATAAAGCTTCCCTTCCTTCCTTCCTTTATCTCAGCAGTTTCTATTTTAATGCAACTCCCTCTACATACATATAAATATATCATGTATACATTTACACACATATTCATACCTATATGCATATATAAAATGAGTATTAGTCTTGTCAGCATCTGACTCATAGGGCCCAAAGCAGCAGCATATGATTTCTCTTCATTTTTTGGGTGACAACACTGGGATCAATGACTAAAGACTCACATGCTCTGTGTATATGTAACTAAACCAAACAACAGTTTCCAAACAATTTTTTTTGGTGCAATAAATCTCTTTAGAAATGTTTGAGTGGCTATTTTTAACGTTCTAGTCAGGGTGAATTTTGCCACAACCAAGAGTAGTGACCTCTGTCCAAAAGAATGATCTATTGGCCAAATAAAACCCATTTTTAAGATTTAAGTGAGAAGAAAGCAGTGCACAGTTCTTTGTGCAAGGCAGAGCACCCTGCTCAGACTGCACCCCACAATCTGCATTCTGTTTCCTGAGCAGAGACATCCACAGTGTCAGAGAAATGCTACCCTGAAAAAGAATGATCCTTTTCTTTACAAAGAGACAGAAATCTTAGCAGACATCCGACATATCCCTTCAAGGTATCCATGTGTGACTTTAGATTCTCTACAAGCATTCCTGCTTTTGCCCAGAGTCAGACATCTCAGTAACACAATGTACAGAACAGTTTTAAAGCATGTCAGTTCAAAATCTCTCTGCAATACTTTGCCAGGATTTACCTTTTTGTTTTTTCTCTTGGGAAGACTGAGGGTCACAAGGCCTCCGAAAGTGGTAGGAGCATAAGTTCTATTTGAAGTCAATAGGATTTGTAATCCTAAATCCCTCGAATGCCTTTGAAAACCTCTGTGGATATGTGTCTTGACAAAAGCATCAACTTTGCCTTTCCTTTGACACCGAAGTTCCATTTCCCTAAAGACAGAGAATCTACACTCCTAAGCTCTAACCCCAATGATATTCCTGTGAGCTACAGACAATACAAGGAACATGCTTGGCAATGAAATATAGAAATAGACACAAAGTGAAATTTTCAAAAGCACCTTCGGAGACTTCCAATAAGTATTTTCTTCCTAAACACTTCAGTAATTTTGAATTTCTTTTTCCTGGTATGGCTGTTGTATCCAGTGCTATCCTGGACAAAATTAGAATGGGGTCTATTGGGGTTTTTTCCTATCCTTTAGTGGCTGTCCTGGAAATATTTGAGGTACTGCCATAACTTAAACCGTCACCAAGTCAAAGTGCAAAACATCATTTACAAAGCCTGCATCTGAAACAGCAGCATATACACAACACCACTTCCCTTTTAAAATCAGCTCTGAAATTCATGCATTACAGCTGATTTCAAATAATTGGCCCCTTGAGTGTTAGAAAATGCAGTGGTTACATTTACAACATTAATTTAGCAAAGCCTTTAACATGAAAGAAAATGAACATGAAGATCTCTGTTTTAAATTGCATGTTAAACCAAGATTCATGGTTAGAGAGAATCTCTCTGAGCATACATTTCATCATTGAATAGCAAGTGGAATGGATGGGGATTAAAAAACATGGTAAAAAAATAGCAAGATGAGTCAAACTCTTCTACAGAAACCACCTCAAGCTGGGACTAAATTGGGAAGGAGATGTAAATATGAGTATAGCTCTCCATTCATGCATGGGACAGACAGAGGAAGGGAGGCATAAAGCATATGGGGATATCACAAAATAGCAAAAGACCACCACAAAATGTGTACTAAGTTTACCTTGATCAAACGGCTTGTTTGGATTCCAGTTTCTGAAATAATCATCCTAAATGGGGATAAAAAAAAAAACAACAAAACTCAGGAAAAATACAATCAGTACTTTCAGTACTATTTTACACAACTAAATGAATCAAGTTGTGTTTTGATTCTAACACATTTAGCTGCAGTAAGATAAGACTATCAACAGGTTATGTCCTAAACAAGAGCAAATGCAGGTTAGAAATTAAAGAATGAAAAAGTCCTTGGATTCAGCACCTTGAATTTTTCTTCTGGATTGTTTTTGAAAGCATGTCCATTATTAAATATTTTATAATAATTCTGTATTATTTCATGTTAGTCTGTAGTCTTTGAGAAGATAGAACATAATGTTCAGGTAGTCTAATAAATCCACACCATCCTGGTGTGGTGAAAGGTCAGCACAGTAAATTCAAAGATACATCCACACATGTAAACATTGTGAACATATAGAAATACAGCAGTAATATTGCAAACATTATACTTAAATAGTATAACAACTTCCAGGAGCACTTCCAGTGAATATTTTTGTCACTGTTCCTACTATTTAGCTTAAAACATTTTATGAAACCTGATGTAAAGAGATCAGTGTGCTGTGAGTGTTGTGGTTCTCTTCTACACAATTCTCACTGGATTTTACACTGGAGAAGGCAGGGACTGCCAGAGTGCTTGGGCAAAGAATGATTGTTGCAAACCAGCCTGACTCTAGAAAGAATGGAAAACTTCTCCATGTGTTGGATCAATCTGTATTCTGTGTACTTAGCAAATATTTATCTGAAGGCAAAGTTTTCCCTGCTTCAGAGTGCCATCAACCTTAGTGCTGAAGAACTGGGAGTTAAGCCCAGCTGATATATCAGTTTCAGCACACTGTGCATCTCACTTGTGTCCTCTTTCAGAGGACAAGATAACAACAGAATTATCTATTTGACATGTGGAAGCATAGAAAATTTCTACAGCACTGTCATATTTTTTCTGCATATTAATCTTTGTTTCCTTTTTAATATATCCAGTATTCTATATTCATTTCCTGAGGGATGCCACTAAAGAGATGTATTCATCAAGCTGTCCAGAATGACACTGAGATTTCTTTTTCCTGCCAGGATGGTAACTAAAAACCCATCTGTGTGAATAAGAGATCTAAATTATTTCTTCCATAGAGTTTCATTTACCATTTATCTCCAGTACACTGAATTTCACATGCTCTCATGCTATCCAGTTCACCCTAACCTGGAATATTTTGGAAGTCAGCATGACTTTATGGGGTCAGAACAGGTTGTTACAGGAGTGAGGACTCCACAGCCTCAGTGAGCACCAGGAGATGCACTCCATGTTCCTTTCAGAGCACTCTGGACAGGATTGTTCTGGAGCAGGCAACACTGACAAATGCAGGGTTACATCAAATTCTTCTGCATGACTAGCAGGAGGAAATGTATATTTTTTTTAACCAATATGTTCATGCTCAGTGTCATACTGACTTCATGGACAGTGATAATGTTCCACAACAACAGCAAAGACTGCTACCCATAATTTATTTCAGATACATCAGAAGTATCCATATTTTTTTTCTTCACAAGTACAGGGTTTGGCACCAGAAATAGAATCGCAGGCTTGCCTTTGAATTTCACAGCTTTGCTAATACAAAGCCCCCTCATGGTTATACAATGCTTTGTAACTGATGATGATGTACTGCTAAATTCACCAAGCATTAATCACTTTTCACAATGTGTTGGGTTTTCAGCTTTTATAGCGGAATTTTTTCAGCAACAAAATATTCTTTTTTTGCCTACTTATATATTTTCCAAGGTGTTGCTTTGCTGCTGGGTTTTCAGCATCAGAAACTGTTAAATAATTCAACTCCCAACAAGGATTTCTTATGCTGGTGGCATATGGAGCCAGTTTTGAAATAAAGATTGGAAAGGGGGTTTATCTCAATTTCAGTGTCAAAGGAATATTTTACAAAAAATGCACCTTCCTCAAAAAAAAAACCCTACAACACAGCAATCTCTTCTGTAGATCTATTATTCCTCCTCTTCTCCTTCATGCAGACCTGTTTAGTATTCCATTTTGAAAATTGAAATTATGTTTATTTTAGAATGTGCCTGAAACCATGGTGTGATAACATAGAAAATACACAAGAAAAAATACAGAAAAAAACCCCTAAAAGGTGGAATAGAGAAACCCTTTGAGATTTTCAATATATAAATCCCATTATTATTTATAGGAGTAAATAATGACCATACATACATTAGAGCAATACAGCCAATAGCAGTTCAAAATAACTTCTGCCAGTTGGACAACTGTCCTGGTTTCAGCTGGGACAGAATTCATTTTCCTCTTAGCAGCTGGTACAGTGCTGATTTGGGATGGAAATAATGTTGATAACACACTGGTGTTTCAGCTGTTGCTGAGGAGTGTTTACTCCAAGCCAAAGACTTTTCAATTTCCCAGGTTTCTTCAGAGAGGAGCCAGGAGGAAGAATGGCCAGGACAAGTGCCCCAAACTGGCCAAAGGGACATTCCACACCTTAAAGCCCAGAATATAAAATGGGCTGAGTTGGCTGGGGAGAAATGGTCATTACTGGGGGGCACTGCTCAGTGAAAATTGTACTGGGCAGTACTTGTCTTATGGTTTATTCAGCTCTCCTTTTGTAATAATAATAATAATAGTAATAATAATAACAGTAACAATAATGCTGTTCTTATCACAGCTCATGGCGTTTACCTTTTTCCCCGCAGTTCCCCTCCCTTTGTCACTCAGGTTACAGGGAGGGTGAGGGTGTGGGTTGGGTGGTACCTGGATTATACCACAACAACTCAAAATACAGAACCTGAGCTTCACTTTAGGAACACCAGCAAGAACTGAGTCTGAAGGGTTATGGCACCATAAGGGTGAAACTCACCCTGTGGATATGGGGAGCAGAAAATCTGTGTCACATTTAAATGCACACCTCAAGCTCTGACTCAGAAACTGACAGGGCTTTGTGCCAGTCCTCAGGAAGGGGCTGAGATTTATAACAATATCCTCCAATGGCTTTTGTTAGAAGGTGGAACTCTGATCCTCTCTGAAGGAATATCATCATTGCACTGTAACTTCTTCCAAGAGAGAAGCAGCACATATATATGTGTATATATACATATATATATATATATATACAATCAACTTGATTAAAGTGATTTAAATTTCCCATTCAGTAAAAGTCCTTCCTGACACAAATCTATGCATTTCTAAGCATTCTACTGGAGTTGTACTAACGTGCTAAAAATTCCTTATGCCTTCTGTAACAAATGAAACTTAAGCAATTTTCATATTAACATTTTCATTAAGCAATATTGACACAATAATTAACATGTATCAATGAATTTCATTTATAACAATATCAACAGTTTCAAATATATAATGAATTATGATATAGTGTAAATATTTTTGTTCACTCTATGGATATATACAAATTAAAATTGAAAAACCTACCTCAACTTCCTGAACACGTAAGCATTACAAATGAGAAAAGAAAAAAGAATGAAATAAAGCAATATAAAATTAGGTTAACATTAATCAGTTATCTCCTTAGTGGCCTTTTAAATGTGAAATCACTTATTTCAGATGACCTTCACCCCCAAATGAAACAATTTTCTCTCTTTTCTGTCCTTTCCACCTCTGCTGCCATGACCTAGTTTTTATCTGCTGCACTATTAGCCAAATGCCATTCTAGTAATGTGTTTCTTTCTTGTAGAGCACCAAAAAAAGGCTTTTTCATTCCCTTTTGGCAGGCAAAACCATCAGAAAGTGTTTTCCACAGGCTCATCTGTACATACTTGGTATAAGAGAGACATAATTTAATTTTTTTCCTAGCTGAATTTAAAGATTATTTATTGGATGGACTTTGAAGGGAATGCAAAACCAGGCACAGGGCCACTTCAATACAATAGGTGACAGCAAGTGAGAAATATTTTTGAGGAACAAATATTTAAAAATATATTTCTTCTTCCACAGAATTCACACTTTGAAGGTTTTGCCCTTGGTTCAGTAACTGCATATGACTAAGTCAATCTTTTAATTAACTGAAGGGACTCTGCACACCTAAAATCATGCATGAAAAGAGAAGAGCTGATACTGCAAGCCAAGGCTGGATCTGACTCCCTTAGTTCAGCTCAGGGTTATAGAAGAGTGATGGGTTGGCTTGGCTGAGTCTCACATCACACATTAAATATTCTGCTTCCAATTTCAGGAACAGAAATTCAACTCCTGTCAAACCAGGCCCAGTGCAATTCTTGAGGAAATCTAGAGTTCTGTTCTCTTCTCACTAGGTGTGGGTAAGGCCTTTGGCAAGATTTTCTTCTGCCCCCTTGATGAAGTCTTTTGCCTGCCTGAGGTGGGCAGCAGCCCAGGACAGCAGGGCAGGGAGCCCAGGGGCCCTCACACAGAAGGAAGCTCACCTGTGATTTCCTCACCCCAATTAAATTGCAAGACTTGAGACAGGAGCTGCCTTTTCAGCTTCGTATCATTAACCCTTCTTCAAGATTTGACCCTCAGGATATCTAACTTAGGAATCAGTTGTGAACATAACAAATGAAAAAAATATATAAAAGCAAATATAAATTTCTAGACTTAGGCCTCAGTTCTTCATTGCATTTTTATTACGTCACTTTGAGCAATTAAGAGATTAGAACAAACACATTTTCACAGAATCACAGAGCTGGAAGGGACTGACAAGGATCATCAAGTTCAACTCTTTAGCAAATGGCCCACATGGGGATCAAAACGGTGACCTTGGCACCAGCACCATCTTCTGAAATCCATTTTACCACATCATGCATAATAAATTCTTGTTTCTTAAGAAGACCAAAATGATCTTTCAGCATTCAATACGTGGGTGTCAAATCCAGCCAACTTGACTGATGTGCCATCAACAAAGTCAATCAAGAGAATAATCATATCTTAAACTAAGTATGCAAAGGGCATGTTAAAAAACAGTAGTTTAACTGTTCACAAAAAGTTTGTAACAGAACTTCCAAAATTCTCATTCATCAGAACCCTTAGAGTCATCAGAATTCATAGACTGAGTTCTGATTTGCAAAAAAATCAAGCCTTGAAGTAAACCTGGGTCTAATAAAATTTCCTGTTAGTCACCTCAGAAAAGTCAGCAAATAGAAATTGTCCCTAAGACCAGGACATTAATATGACATTAATATCTTTCTCTTAGTAGGAATATCTTCCTTCCTATTACTACAATAACAATACAGTTTAAAAATAAATTAAATTAATGGCAAAACCAAATATATTTATCCTCTTTTTCCCTACCAACTAAGAAGGCAAACAACAGCTTCTTATTCTCCTGAAGTTTAAGTATTAAAGTTATTCCCACTAATCCTACTCTTTTGTCACTTTGAATTTAGTTATTACCTAAGACTTGATATTTTGGAAGAGTTAATGAAGCATGGATAATTTAACACACAAACACTCTCTACACTTTATTTACTTGTCAAAAAGAAGCTCTTGCAAGATGCTCTTATTTATCAATACAGCCAAACATTAGATAAATGGGTTCATAAATATTTATATTTGTTGCATTAATTGAGCTTATAACTTATTTGTATGACTCAAGCAGAAATCAGATGCTGACTGAAAACATTCCCCTGATTTTGTACCTTTCAGAACCAGCTCAGCTCAGTTTCCTTCCTCAAGGCCTGGGAGCATCCCTCAGGACTGGAGGAGCCTGCGAGGCGCAGAATCATCAGGAGAGCCTCATCACAGAGCCCTCCTGAGGAACCTCCCACACCAAGGAGGAACCCCAGGGCTCAGAGACCCCCGAGGAAGCAATCTTCATCCCCAGCCCCTCCTAGCCAACACCAGTTTAAATTTCTAAGTACCTCCAGGAAGGACATTTATTAACAATTCTTTGCAGCCTGCTCAGTATTTCCCTCTTTCACCTTCCATCTATGAATAAACCCTTTACCCTCATAAGGACCAGCTGGAAAAAATGGTAATTACCAGCTCATTGCTTTTGTTAAAATTAGCTCCAGGAAGATGCAGCTGCATTTTCTGCCTCTCTACCTTGCAGTGCAGAAGATCATTCCAACACCAAGCAGTGTTAAAGCACCAGCTGCTGCTTGCTAAAGTCAATCCAGCCTGTCATAAATATCTCCCCAAGGCCTATTGCCTGTTTTAAGCAAATAGCTTGTGTCAGCAAATTACACATTATTTATTTATCTATTTATTTTTTTATTTGCTTAAGAGGAAGAGAATGTATTTTACCCACTGAGCACTTCAGTGAACAAAGCTCCCCAATGAGATCTCTATGTCAAGACATCTCTAACCAATTCCATGCTCTCTCTCTCTCTCAGGAATCAGAGAACTGTATCCAAACAGGATGCTTTGGCTTAGTGAATTAGTAATGCTGGTGCTGGACATATTCAGTTTTAAATTTTGTATGAGAAAGCTTTAGGGAGAAATGTCCCAGACAAGCCAGGAATATCCAGGTTTACTGAAGGAGCTCCCAACATTAAATGGTGGCACTGAGAGAATCCATGGCAGAAGAAAGCAGTGTCACATGTGATGAAAAGTCTGCAATGTCAGAACCTGCCTAGAATGCTAAGTCATTAATAAAAATATAAAGAATTGATAAAAGTATAACCATTCACATTGGATTCTTCTATAATGGCAAGTACATTAACAGTGGTTTATTAATAACAGTATAAAATTCATAAATAAATATCCTAATGAGCCCTCAGATGTATATGGCATTGAAAAGATCCTTGACCATATCTTACAAGCTCAGATTTCCCATAAGACTCAAATTCTCAGTACACAGACTTTTTCTCAGATACCACTAATGTGCAAAAGCAACTTCTGCCCATATTAATGGCCCAGAATGTTACTGTGTTTCTTATTTTCAAAGTATTTTTTGGTTGGTTGGGGTTTTTTTCTGCTTTATTAGGAAACATTTGGTACTCCTGTTTTGCTGAAAGACTTTTCCAGAAGTTTCTGTGAGCAATACTGAGAAAGGTGAAACTTTCAGCATAGACTTTTCTTACTCATACACACAATCATTCCCTGGGGTGGCAACAATTTTAAAAATTAAATGAAAATATTTGGAAAAAATAAAGAAATATTTCTTACCACTGAGCCCGTATCAGCTAGAGTAAGAATTGTCATTCCTTACAACTCAATCACACAGGCTTTTATATAGAAATCCTCCTGTGCTCTCTTGGGTTTTGCAGTTGTTTGTTTTTGTTTTGGTTTTTTATTTGGTTGGTTTTGGGTGGGTTTTTTTTGTTGGTTTTGGTTGTTTTGGTTATTTTGGTTGGGTGTTTTTGGTTTTGGTTGGGGTTTTTTTGTTGTTTTTTTCTTGGATTTTTTGGGGTTTTTTTTTCCTTGTTGTTGGTTTTAGTTTTTTTGTAAAAAGGCAAATATAGTAAGAATTTTAAAAAATTCTTAAAAAATCCCAAACCACTCAATATTTACCCAAAAGAATGAAGCCAGAGTTTGTTGAGGGCAAACAGATGCTGATTTTCAGTGCCTGTGCTCCAAGCAGGATGAATGAGAGCCAGCTGTGAGCCACTGTGGCACAGCTCTGTGCCAGCACACATGGCTGATAGAGCTGAAATATTTGGGTGGCTGGAACAATCACACAGCTATCTGTGCTGGAAATATCTAAAACTGGGGGGCTGGCAGGGAAAAAGTGCCTTGGTTTATTATTCTTTGCTGTCCCTTTTGGCAGACTAACTTTGGAACTACAATGCACTTCTGCCTGAACTCTTCTTCTCATTATCATGTGCTAAAATCCTGTTACCCCTGCTTGAATTAAATAATTCTCCCTAATTCCATGAAGCTTTTCACAGGTCACAGCAGGCTGTGCTGCAGGCTGCACAGCTCTCACAAGGCCAGCAAGGCAAAACTCCCAAGGGATGGGCTCGCTGATCCCTGCTGGGCTGCCAGGGCTGCCACAGCTCCAGGGCCAGGCTGACCCCTGGAATGGGAACCATCAGCTCCCACTTTCCCCAGCTGAGCAGCACCCACTCAGAGAGGAAGAAGCAGAGCCAGAGATAACAAAAATATATTCCCTCTCCTTCCAGGTGCAATTCCTCAAAGCCGCATTACTTCTGCTCTCTGAAATTCCCAGCTGGACTTATTCCCAGCCAGGTTAACACAGTGCCTCTGGTGAGCCTTACAAGGTCCCAGCTGATGCACAAAAATAACAGAAGTGCCCACCATGTGAAATGAAGATTCACGGGTCACAACCTGGCCTAATGATGCTTTCTCACACGATCATTTGCTTGTTTTCCACTTATCAAAACCACCATGCCTTGATCTCAGTTTATAATTGCAAATACTGCTGGGGAATGGCCCCTGCAGATTCTCTATAGAGAGAATGGTATTGTTAATAAATCATATTCTCAACAGGGGTAATACTGAAAACAAACCTTGAAAAGACAGCTGCTGAACTCTTTCCACATCTCAATTTTCAGTCAAAAATTCAAATTACGTGCTTAGAAAGCAATTGTTTTTAGGCAGCTTTAAAGCCAAACACATTAACCTGAAGGTTATAAAGCCATTGGCAATGTGGCTTCACTTTCAGTACCCTTGTTGCTTTGACAGTACATCTGCAGTAGCTGTTTTTGACACAATCACTGGCTCTTTTTTAGCTGATCATTTATGGGGTTGTATCTGGAGAACAACACCCACATAAAAAAAAATCTAATGCTACCATTGCTTTCACACATGGGAACTGCTTTACAGCAAAAAACAATTTGCATAATGATTAAACACACTGCTAGTTCTTGGTTTATTTTACAAGTTTTCAGAAATTTGTTCTGAATCATGTGAATTTTTTCTAATTTACAAAAATAATCTCATTATGAAATAAAGTGATAATTCTCCTAATATCAAAGTTATAAAATAGAAGTTATGCATAAAATACTGATGTTCCACTTAGATATACAAATCCCAGTGGTCAAAACATACAGGCAACAAACAGCAGTTGAATAAAACCAACTTATCTAACTGATATTTAGGGACACAATTTTCTGTAGAGACAATTAAATTAGCTACAATGTCCCAAGTCTTTCAAATACTTATTTAAATGCATAACTAATAATTGGAAAGAGACTGTATGAATTATACTGGATTATGAGCAACGCACTATCCCTGGGAGCACGAAGGCTTTGTACTTCATTTGTTACTTCAAGGAAAATCTAGCTCCATGTATTGTTGTAGAAACCTTTGCAAAAGGTGAAATCAAACGTGCTGCTGTTGAAAAGGACAACTTTGTAGCCCTTTAGTCAGTTTTAGCCAATATTTGAAATGTCTTGGAACTGCATCAGGAAGAAGCAGTCATGGGCAACCAGTCCATGACACAAGCAGCTGCTGAGTGTGGGAGAGGGTTGTGCACATTTTACATCAGAAACCCTCTGAGCCATTACAAATGTGCAGTTTCCATTCCCAGTTTATAACATCATTTTCTTAATTGTCTCTGACATTTTATCTATTCTGAGAAAAAATAAAAAAGAACACTACATCAAAAATCATTATGCAAAACTGAGAGCAGGTTAATGGGAGCAAACCAGTGAAAAACGTGCAGCAGTTGATGCAAACAGAAATGCTGCTCCCCTTCTGGTAAAGGCTCCTCACTTTGGTTGTCAACAACTATTTCAACACCCAGCAGGCTATTTTAAGCACCTTGCTTGGTTTATAAAAGCTATCATCTGATGGAAGTGTACATAATAGTTGGGGCTGGTTGATTCAGTCTTCAGAGTCACAGAAGGATTTGGGATGGAAGGGACCTTGAAGGTCATCCAGTTCCAAGCCATGATGATACCCCCTAGACCAAATTGCTCAGGGCCCCATCCATCCTGGCTCTGAACACTTCCAGGGATGGGGCATCCACAAGTGAAGTCCCTTCATTCAGGAACGTCCTTCGTTATGCTCTTTTGTTACTGACAGACTTGTGTTATCTCTACCCATTTCCTGAAAAATCATTGGAGATACACAAATGTAACTTTTTTTAGTGACAGTTCCTCATTAATTTATTACTCTAATTAAATAAGATTTTTATGAATATTAAGAAATTAATTTTCTGTGTCAGTTGTAAAGTAACAATGACAAGTTACCTTTCCTCAGTGACTGCTACTTGCCATCTGGCTGAAGCAATAGTATTTTGTAGAGGAACAGGCTTTTGGGAATGGTATTTCAAAGGATTTAGCTCAAGGAATCAATAACAATGATAAAAAAAAGTAAGCTAAAAAGGCCAAAGAAGCAAAATATTCGGATTCAGGCATCAGATAGCTAAACTGCAGTAATGGTTCCAGTGGGATTCAAATGCCAAGGCCGTTGGTGTCCACAGCACAGATTTCCACTACCTTTGAGCCTACTTTATTTTAGCAGAAGAGTGGACCTGACTGCTCAATTTGTGCATAATTTGCTTTTAAGGAGTCCACAGAACACTGCCCAAAGGCAACTTCAGATCCATGCTGAGCATTTTAAGCCACAGAAGTCTTGCATTTGCAATGAAGAAGGTGCTCTAATTTGCACACCTCTCTGCTAGGAGGACTCCTCGGCAGCAAAGGAATTCCAGCATTACTGGATAAAGATTTTACTCCATCTCAGTAACTTCCCCTCAAGGAGGGAGGGAGACAGTGACCCCCCTAAGCACCAATTCCAGAACTGCTCACTCCAAAAGTGCTGCTGCAAATCCTACACCATAATTTCAGCTGGAAGTCAATAGCAAACCCCATTCTGTTGCTATACTTGGATTCTTTGTTTCAGAATCATGTCAAACAAGGGAGCAGAAAGGTTCAAGATAATTCACTGGTGTTACATGTTTTCAGAAACTTTGATCATTTTATTTATGCTTGCACTGGCACTTGGTTCATCATCTAAGATTTGTAATTGTGTACATAGGAATTTCACACAGTAAGCATTCCAGAAACAACATTCAGTATCAATTACTAATACACATCCAGAGCTTCTTTAGAAAAGGATAAATTATAAATAGGAAATATATATTGTATTAGGCTTCTACAGCTGTGATCATGATGATAAAGCAATATTCAAGCTAAGTTCAGATAAAACTGAGAAAAAACTAAGTGACCTTTCATTTCTTCCAGTAGCATGCACTGGGATCAAGGAAACACATCTGAAAGAACTCCTGCAGGAATATATAATGCACTCCTGAGGCTGCCAGAACATGAGCCTCTGCATCAGTGACAGAAGGTCAGCATGTAGTGTGGCATGGAGTGAACAATGCCATGAGAAACAAAGATGTAGCAAAACTTTATTTTCCAATCTTAGGAACCTTCTAACCAAGTGCCTGTGGCTCAAGAGAATAGAGAGCTCCCAGATCTCAAAATTTTTCAACTGTTCAGCTGTAAATAGAAGTCTTCTCCTGATCTCTAGACATTACAGTTGCTCGCTCTTGAAGGGATTAAATCATAAAATGGGGCTAAAGAAAATCAAAACAGCATTTCAGCAATAAACAGAACCTGAAAAACCCAGCATTGACAGACATCTGAAGAGTACAGAAGGTCATGGAGAATTCTTTAAGAAACAGAACATTTGCATTTTGATCAGCTGTAATTTTACACCTGAGGTCTAGTACAACTAGCTATTTAATTCTAACAACTGAGAAAATAGCTCAAACTTGAAGTGAAACTAATCTCCAAACCTTAAGAGATATAAAATCAAAGGAAATGTGTACTTTAGAGAGCAGCTGCAACTACAGGATATGGAATTAAAAAAATGTGCTGAGGATCTCTGAAAACATTCACTACAACATATAAAACACTAATTTACCTGGCATTTTTGAGAAACTGTGGCTGCCCCATCCCTAGAAATATTCAATGCCAGGCTGAGTGGGACTTTGAACAACCTGCTCTGGTGGAAGGTGTCCCTGCCCATTCCAGGGGATGGAATGAGATGATCTCCAAGATCTCTTCCAACACAAACCATTCTGTGATTCTGTGATAATACAGTGTCATTAAAATATTGATGGAATTAAGACATGTTTTAGTAAGGCAGAGAAGATAATTTTTACATTAAGGCTCTAATGTCTATTTGTAGGTTCTCTCAGAGAGCTCAAATTGGAAATTATACTTCAAACCCACCAACGTTCCATACTCCACAAGATTAAATTCATCTCCACAAACACTATGAAACTTCTAATTCATGTATGTTTGGGATTTCTGAAAAACTGAATAACAGCAGCTCTTGCTCCAATGGAGTTTGAACAGATAAATAAAGCACCATTATTTATGGAATAATTTGAAATGTGTTAAATTTGTAGCAAGCTAACCATGAAATGTGAATTATAATCATGTGTTAATAGGGAAACACAACCCAAACTTTTCCAATTGCTATGAAACAAACATCTGGGGACTTGCCTCATTCTAACTGAATTATAGCGAGTCAGGAATGTGACTGCTCAGCTGCAGCAACATTCATTTAGATTATTACCTTGCATGGCATTGTCATTCCTGACACTGTATTTTGGCAGATTCCAAGAAGGCTGTCAAGCCATTTGTCAGCTCAGTCAAACATAATATGAGCTGGAGGAATATTTCAACAGAGTTGAACTCATTTTCACCCAAGTATTTGAGAAATGTTTGTGAGGGAAACTGCAGCCTGAATTCAAGAGAAAAAAATCCAGATGAATGAAAAATATCCTAGAGAATTTTAATATTAGCTGGAGGACTGGAAAAATCTGCCCTATATAACTCTCCTCTAGATCTCCCTGTTTGTCTAGTCCTCAGAAAATTATGGTTTAACCACACTGAGACAATGAGGCTGCAACAGTGGATGTTTAAAGGAAACAGCATGCACTTGTTTCCATGTTAGAATCCTGCAATCAGTTAATAAAATGCAAATTATGGTTTAGTGTATCACTTCTTAACAGAGGATTGAGAACATCTGATGTCTGAAGAGCTCTTAAGCGACAGAGGAAGGACCAGACCCTTCAGCAGTGGCAATTTGCATGAGCAGGTTTGCAGCTGTATCTTATGGAGGACAGCAGATCCACAGATAATGCTCCTACAGTGCAGGTTCTGACACCTCCATCCACAAGGGCAGGGTGCTTGGGGAATGGATTTGCAGAATGGGATAATTCACACTGAGGATCCAACATCTGCTCTGCTCATTAAGTTCACACTTAGCTCCAGACTAGCTCCAGCCTGATCCCCTGCTCTGATCTCTTGGCTATTAGGTTCACATATCTCCAAACACATCTTGCTTTATCCTTGCATCAATAAAGAATCCATTTGATGTGCTCTGCAGAGCGAGGAGTGCAGTGACTGGAAACAAATGGGAGGTTTGTTTATGAGGTAGACTGGGGTGGAAACTAAAATGCTAATGAAGAAATGCCCTATGTTCACTGCACACTACTTCAAGACCTTCAAAGACTAAAATAGATCCTGATTAAATAGAGGATGGTGAAATCTAGATTATGTCAGCTAAACTGCTGTGAATAATACTGACTGAAGAGAAAGTGAGGGGAAAGTCTGACCCAGTGTGAGATGAATCCAGAAGGTGAAGTACAATGCAGCAGCAAAAGGGCAAGCAGGAACCACAAGAGCCATCTGCCAACAGACCATATTTTGCACTTTTTAATAATTCTTTTCCTTATAGCAGACCCTCTTCTGAGATTTCATCTATAGTTCACCTCTGAGACAGGCTGGTAGATCCTGAAATTTGCTGGAAGGCACCATTATACATGAGCAACTATCCTTTCAAAAATCAAGTGTCATTAATCATGACAAGAGCCATGAAGAGCTTGAAGAAAATGGCCACAATGAATCTCACATCTGCTCAGAAGGATGAATAACATACACCCCACACCAACGTCCCTGCAGGAAACAGTACTGCTTTATTTGCTGTGTTTTGGCTCAGTAGAATCCCCTCTTCTCTATATCTATAAATGGGGTAAAAAAATGGAGCTGTGATTTTTGAAAAACCCACACTAAATCCATATACTTGGAAAGTAAAATAACCATATTTAATATTCTGTGGGACTCTTTGTCACTGTAAGGTGTGACCCTGTAGTGTGCTTTCCTGGCCACCATATATGTGCAATTATACTCTCAACTGAAGCCCTTTGCCTCCCTTAAAACTACCTCCACTGACTGGTTTACAGCTAATTGTATCTAGTTCTGTATGCTTAATTTCACATTCCTTCCTCAAAAAAATAGCAACATTTCAAAATAACGTGGGGAAGAAAAATTCATTGATCAAAATTTTCATAATTCTGGATTTTAAGACCTTTAGTATCTTCTGAGTGCCCCGCTGTAGAGTTTTTCTATTGAAGGTGCATTGACATTAAAGAGAACTGCACAATTACCTGTACATCTTTTATTTCTTTATACAAGGTTCAGTGGTTCCATGTTTTACAAACACTGCAAAGATTTTTTCTGTGAATGCTGACAACTTCAGCAACAAAAGGACCGTTTACTGAAGATTGTTACAGCTGCTTTTGTTCTGAGCTTATTGCTTCAACTTTAGTATGCAGCTACCTAGAAGATTTCTTATTACTTGCATCTCTTTACCTTGGCTCAGATTTTCTTAGTTTTGCATTCAATCAGGCTAAACCTCCTTTGCTCTCACTGATCTGTTAAATTTCTCCCAATTTCGTACTGGCTTTCAGCCATCCATGTTAACATTTCTTTGTAAAAGACAGTTTACAGTTAACCCTGTTCTATCCCTTTCCTTTTTTAAAACTTGTTCTTCAGGATATGCACCCAACTTCTTTATTTCCTCTTATTATGAGCTTGAGCTGGCTGTTTGGCTTTCTGCAATCCACATCTCCAATGTATTCTCACTATCTTTCACTCTGGCAATTCTTTATGTCAGAAAAAAAACTCCTACTCTGCCTTCTATTTCACTTCTGGCTGTCATCGAGATACCATGATTTTTCACCATCTGTCCCAATGCATTTGATGGATTGTCACTAGAGTTTCTCTCTCCTAAATGTCCTTGATATCTTTAATTACCTATTTCTCTCTGTTTACTTTGCACTCACTGGGACAGATTATATAAATCAGGAGTACGTGAACTGAAATTAACAGATTTGTACAGATGTAAAAGTGACAGAAATGAGTGCAGAATACCGACTAAAGAAATAACACCTAATTTCTTTCTATATATATATCTAATGGAAAATCATGGCTGAGAATTTACAACACTTCTTTCTATGCTTAAGCATAACAAATTCCATTCTGTCATCTGCAGCAACAGCACTGGCAAAACCAGCGATTCATGACTTGCTTATGCTGTAGAGTAAAGCAAAGTTACATGTCTGTTTCTTATCTGCCTTTATAATAAAAGAGAATTTGAAGGAATTTCCTGAAAATTTATTATTTAGGGAGTGCTCACACAAACTTGCCTTTCTTCACCATCCTGCCACTTCCAGATTCTGATGGTGTTCTGATGAACACTGCTAATTTGTACCTAGACAATTGATTGCTTCCTACTTTGTATTTCAAAGCCAGACAACATCACTTTCTAGAGAAAGCCAAACTAGATTGTAGCTTATTTGTCTGAAGTTTTAATCATCCAGTGGTTCCATGAAAACTGAGCCAAAGAATTTGTTCTTAGAAAGCTGGACACAATACATCCCCTGGACCTACCTTGACAACTTACTGTCAGTAAGGTCAAAACATAATAACCTTTTCAATTTATTACAATTCCTGCATTTCCACACTGATTATATCTGAATCTACTTTCAGTCCATTCTAGTCAGGCAATAACATTGTATATTTTTCATCTAATGGATTAAAATCCCACTTCACTAAGAAGAAACCCTGAAGTGCTTCTAATCCACCCTCCCTTCCCATGTGTGATTTAGACACTCAGATTCCTCTTTGATGGTGAAGGCTGCAAAGGTGCTTTGCAGGAAGCAG
This sequence comes from Passer domesticus, assembly GCF_036417665.1. NCBI lineage: Eukaryota > Metazoa > Chordata > Aves > Passeriformes > Passeridae > Passer > Passer domesticus. The sequence continues at coordinate 8,292,878 of NC_087486.1, forward strand.
TTCAGATGTGGACACACACACCCAGAGCCCTGCCCAAGGACACATCTCCAGGCCTCCTGGGCACCTTGGGCTGGGCTCTGCTGCCCCAAGGGCAGGTGCAGTGGGAGCACTGAGGAATGCAATGAAGGAGAAAGGTCTCTGATCACTTACCCAAGTTTTTTTGCTACATGGTTTTATGGGCTGTTCACACAACTCTGATCTAGAGGCTTATTTTTCCACAGACAGCATGATGAGATTCAAAGGTAGCTTGGCCACAGTTAAAATTGATCATTTTCCCAGAAAGGCAGCAGCTGGCCTTTGTTCATTCCCTAACTCATCCTCATGGGCTGTGCTCTGTCTGCTCCTCCTCTGCCTGATTTGCTTGACTGTTCTCCACACGTGGCTGACCAGATTGTTCTCTTGCAGTTTTCTTGCACTTTCAGTCACTTTCTCAGTTCTCTCCTCAAGCAGCTAAAAATCTCTCCTCCTTTCCCAGGCTTGCATTGGGAAACAGTCCCTCAGGAGCAGCTAATCCCCTTCAAAAGTGACCTAGTCAAGTTTTAGCAGCTAAGACTATCAAATCCAAATGCTGATAAATCATAACACCCCAAAATACCCTTCAAATCCCAGAGATGAGCCTTGGTTTTTTCTCAATATAGCTCTTAAAATGTCAAAACTTGCTTGGCTCTTTGGAGTTCAATGCTCTGAGCCACCTCTGAGCACTGAGCTGCTACAGGTATCTCTGCAGCTCAGCAGATTGATAGCTAAAATATTTGCTTTATTTATATACATGATATATATTCTCCTGGCTGTCATAGAGTATGCTTAGCTTTTTTGGAATGCATAGCAAAATAAAAAAAAATCCTGCGATGCAAGATGGATAGAGCAGAGCTGAATGTACAACCAACAGAAAAATCCTTCCAAAGCAAGAATCATGCCATACTTGCTGCCTTAAATATCAATGCTATTTATTTTAGGTCATCACTCAAAATAAAGTAATTTCAGAGAGAATCTGGGGGAAGTTCTGGGGACCTCTCATCTCCTGTGTCAAATTCATATAAACACACAAAATACCCAATTCTACTTAAAACCATTTTCTTCCATTTGAAGTGTGATGACCTACACTTTTGTATGCTAAACAAGCTCTTAACATTGCTTGTTTACTGCAATATTCCCTTTAGCAACTGGAGCTTTGGAGTGGCATGATGATTGATTCTGCTCTTGAAAGTGATTTACAGATGAAAAAATATATTTTTTGTGTTCAACTGTATTCTAAATTGAGTTGCTGTGATGTAAGGAAGTCTGATTAGGTAAGGTAGAGTCTGCAAATCTTTTAATGGGTACTTATTTTTTGCAACAAGCAATTTTTGCCTTAAAGAACAACCAAAAATTACACAGCACAATTCCTTTCACTCTAAAATGTCCAAATGTCCACTCTAATATGTGTGTTTGCTGGTGGTGGTCACTCCCATAAAATGCCTCTGATTGCTCAAGTTCCAAAAAGACTTCTCACTGCAGTGCATTTCCAAGCCTGCACAAAGCCACAGTCCAGCCTCTCCATCCCACCAGACACTCCACTGGGATGGGGCTGGCTGCCTGCTCCCCTGCTGCTGCAGGAAAATGCTGCAGAGTGGCTGATGGATCTGTAGAGGGTGGGAGTTGAGACAGCCTCTGCAGCCATCCATAAACCTCACTCATTTCAACTGCTTGCTGTCTGCCACTGAGAGGAACACTGGGAAAAGGGAAGGGAAAAGGCTATTTATTTTTATTTTTTTTTAATATATTTATTTCCCTTTATCATCTGTTATGGCAATGTGAACAACTGGATCCTAACATAACCCTGAGTATCACATCTGATAACAACTAAGACATATATTTCCTAAAAAAAATAATGTGACAGCATCATGTTCCCTTTCCTCTGGAGCATCCACTCTTGATCAACAAACATCAGGGATAATTTCTGATGATGACTAGCCTATCATAAGCAAGAAAAGGAATTTGTTTAAAATAAATAAACCAGGACAGAGCTATGAATATATTGCACTGCATTGCTCAGGAAGCAGCTAAATATTCCTGCAGAACAGATTTGCTGAAATTCTGACATCTCCTGATGAGCAGAGGTGACTAAACCTTGAAAGCAGGTGAATTGAGGCTGTTTTTATGCACTGACTCTGAGATGTCTGAGTTCACCATGAAGCAGTGCAAAAGTATTTTTCAGGAACAAATTTTTTCCTTTAGAAAAAAGCAAAAAAAGAAATAAAAAATAGGCAAGCAGATTATATTTCCCAGGTATGTACCTTTGATATGTTCTGCATTTGTTCCAGCTTTATTGTTTGAAACATTATATTTATTGTTTGAGTAAAACTAGACATGTAAAATGGAGCAGATAAAAATCTGGGTCTGTGGGGGTAGTTTTTTTGGGGAAAAAAAAGATAACAAAAGGGTGTCTTTTGATAAAATGAAAACATACCTATAAAATGTACTGGTCAAGGAAAACATCTTTTTTTGGGAGGAAAAGAATTTGAGCGAAACTACCAGTTCTGCCCCACTCTGGCCACTGAGCTCTGGCCCTCACCTGCATCCAGAGGCAGTTTGGGCTGGCACAGCCCGTGACACAGGCAGGGTATTTTGGAGCACAACCAGCATTGATGGGGGAGCTCTCTGGAGCAGGGACACGAGCACAGCTCAGGGCTCTGGAGAGTCACTGCTCTGCTGCAGCCCTCAATGTGTGACCAAGTGAGCTGCTTGCAAAAAGCTTTTCCAAATGGCCCCTCCATTCTCCTCAAAATGGTTTTCAAGCTGAGCCCTCTTCAGTTTTCCTTGTTATTTGAGTTCTGTTATGCTTCACACACAGCTTTATTTTGCTTTCAGACCTCTGCTCATGCCTGGTTCAAGCTGGGCATGGGGAGTGGGATCACTGCTAACACAGGGAAGATCATGTTTCAGGGGCAGTAACTGACATATAATTCAAACAAAACTGCACAAATAACAACTACCTGGATAACCTGATATATCTTGGCTTGAGACACAAAACTTTGCTATTTTGAGAAAAGACCAGTTATTGTTTCCTCTAATATTTACAAAAGCACCTTTGCAGCTGTCTGTCAATTGAAGTCCTGCCTGCATAGAACCCAACTAATTGTTCAGGAAAACACGCCCAGCTGCTCTTACTAGAATAACCTTCCTCAGAGGTTTTGTGATGTTTTTACAGAACATCAACTTCCCCTATAAACAATCCCTTTGCAGAAGAAAGAAAAGCCCCTACAGGAACAGAAGTCTCAGTTTGCTGTGAAAGCACAGCCACACAGGCACAAGAACACTTCCAGTTCTCCCAGGACAGGACACATCCCAGGTATGTCCTGAAGGAAAGCCCATTAGTCTAGAAGTGAAAAGTTAATTCTGCTTCAAAATCTAGGCTATCTAAGCAAATTCTTAGAACAGTTTCTTATGTAAACTGTTGCCACAACACACAACACAGCAAGAGAGAGACATGATGAATTAAAGTACGGAGAAAAGTCTCTTCATCCCAATAACCACCCATTTAATTCTCAGGATTTACTCTTAATCAGTAACATTAAGTTGTAGACACCCAATGAAACAAACCCAGAAAAGGTTCTTCAGTCACACTCGTGCTGTCTAGTTAACACTGCAGGGTAGTAACAACATCCCCAAAAGTAGAATTTGATCCATTTTTCTTAGATAATAGTTGTTTTTAGATCAAATACAAATTGCAGAGGCTTAGCCTTTCCATTATGTAATTTAATTGTCATCCTCTCCCTTCTCTACACAGAAAAAAGATAAATGCCTTTTTGGCTTCCAAATTCATACCCTTGAGACAGACAAAACGTGGATGAACATATTAAACACTAGAGCTGTTGTGTCCTGGTGAGAATGAGGGGATCATTTTCTTTGCATCTTCTGACCTGCTATAGAAATCTATAGCACATTAATCATTCCTAAACTCAATCTCAGTGTGAGGTAGGAGCAGGGTAATTTACTGTGTCTGCATCAGATTTTTCTTTCATCAGACTTTTATTCAGCTCAGTGGAAGAAACTAATACTTATAAGCTTAACAGGAATGTATTTCTGGTGAGGAAATGTTACTGTTACCCAAATGTAGAAATGAATAATTAGGTCTCTCTTAAGTAAGCATCCACTCTATAATAATTCCTGAACTCATTCATGCCATAAATTGAACTAATTAAATTAGAGATGTTTCTCCCCCAATATACAACAGATATGTAAGCACTGAGACAGCAGAATGAGGCTCATAATATCAATACCTCCATAGATTAGCCAAAACTGACAGCCTAATTCCTGGATAACATCAGAGGTGAAATGGATCAACCATACACTGTAACTTTTGGAATAAATCCTCCATCTTCTTTATTCATGAGGCTTTGTGCTTCTAAAAGCTGTATGCTAGAGCTGTATGCTAGAGCTGCTGTATTCTGTTTACTCCCCTCAGAGCTGGGGGTCCTACCTAAGATACAAGGAAGGGGGCTGAAGACACTGCAAGACAACACTGCATTGGGAAGGATGGCAATACTTGATCCCTTACTGGAGGAAGACATTTTCACAGCTGCCTGAACCTGACACAGGCTGAAAAAGACCAGCCCCACCCTCTTTGTCATTATTTTTCCCTGTGCTGAGACAGTTCTCCACCGTCTCAGGACAACCACTCACACAACTGAGTACTGCTGGATAAGGAACCGCACTGATTAAAATTTTGGGTGGGATAACTCTGCTCCCTGCCTCCTATTCCTGTCCATCAACTGGATCTCCTTTGAGGCTGCTGAGAATCACTCATGCCCAAGTGGCACTGGAACTCAGCTACTGATACTACTGATACTGGAACTCAAGTACTGATACTTTTCAAGGCACAGAGGCATTTTCTGTAATTTGCTACACAGATACATCCAAGGGGTGATCTCAGAGCCCTCTGCAAAACCTCTGAGCAACAAGGACAAAGAGAAGAACCCAGCTCTCTCTCCAAGAGAACTGAAATCACAACAGTGTTTTCTTTGCTTTAAACTATGTTTTGGCTTACAATGAGTAAAAATTCATTATTGCATAGACAATAGCACCCAGCACAATACTTCTATACACTTAAAGGGCCAAACTCATCAGAACAGTCTGGCTGTTCAAACTGTACAAAGCATCTGTAAACTACAGTTCCTGGGCAGAAGACGCTGAGGAAAGTGATCATTTGCATTTCTCTCTATTTCTCCTCAACACAACATGAATTCACACTGCCCAGAATTTACATATGTATTATTACTCTTTTCTGCACACTGGATTCTACACATGCCTCAGTGCTGCAGGGAACACACTGGAGTGACCATGCAGGCTTTGGAAAGTGTTCCTGAGCAGGGATCCTCATGTTCTCACTCTGTTTGGCTATTGAGCAGTAGCTATCAGCATCTATTGGAACATCCTTATATTCATGGCAGAAAAGGACACAGTATCATCCTTACAGAAATTGACAGAGATGTGGCATTCCTTGAATCCCTGCCGCATTTCATATTTACAACTTTTAATTTTGCTTAGTATTTATAATGGTTTGTTCAGTGCTTGCTGAGAGAGAGCATGTAATGATGCTGTAAAGGGCCAAGTCCTCATTAGACTCCTAAAATTATTGAAGATTCCAGCCAGGAACACTGGAAAGGGATATCACGAGTGCCTATTCTTATCTTCTCTTCCCTGAAGCCATAAGGACAATTTTTATGCCAAGATTCAAAGTTAGCAATGTTCCTGTCCAAAAAAAACCAAAACAAAAACGATTGAAGTATTTCCAAGAGAGGATTTCTGCATATTTCACCTTCTCCTACAAATCAAACCCAGATAGCTGGGGGTGGGAGGAAGGTTGGGCAGAGACCAAGCATAAAAGCAGTGCAGTTTGATTTAACTGTCAGAAAGCTCTGAAGGTAGAGGAGTGGGCTGAACTGGAAAGATTACAGCTTCAGCTCCAGATACCCTTCTCAATATACACAATCCATTTATTTCTCCTAATTCAGTCTTTCCATAAACAGGCAGGACAACTATTTCTGTACTTATATTAATGTTGTCATTGATACCTTTTCAATCCAGGAGGAACCAGTGAGTGTTAGCATTAAGACATCAATATTCCATCACTGACTCTGGCACAAATTCAGAAAAGGAGCAACACTGAACTTCTAAACCACCATGGAAATAACCAGGCTTTCTAACTGTGTCCATATTCATTGCAAACACTTTGGAGTGTAACAGACTCACACGACTTAATCATCAGCTCTAAACACCTTTTTCTACTGCCGCTTCCCTACTTTAGCAATTTTCTGTTATTTAAAACACAGAATGCAAGTGAAATAAATGCATGCATGAGCAAAAAAACCACAATGCCTCTTCCAGCCATCAATACACACTGGCAAACACACAACTGCAATAATAGGCCCATTGTATATTCCTAATGTTTCTCATTAATCAAATCTTGTTTGTATTAGAAGAAGGAAATAACTGTATCCAAATTAACTTGCCAATATGATAGCCATTAATAACACCAGAGTGAAGACTCGTGGAATGCAATTATGGCACCAAAGTAATAGTGGTACAAACATAAAACATGATATACTTGATACAAAGAGTGGAACAATATGCATTGTCAGCTGCATATATAAAGGTGTTTTTGCAGGTTCTTATTCCTCTAATTCCTTGGAACTGAAGCCATTCTCAGTCCACTCAACAGCTCAGACAGCTGTAAGATACCATTTGCAGAAAGTGGCTGCTTCTGGAGGTCATTCTGCAGGATGCTGAGAAGACAGCAAATGCGGGGGTAACAAAGGTCCTTGAGCTGTGGGAAATCTTCATTGCCATAAACTAAAAAATAAGGAAGAACAACTTGTAGGTAGGGCCATTATTTCTGGGGAAACACTAGAAAGGACTTGAAAACCTCAGTTTTTGTTGGGCACTTTGTTGCAGCTCTTCAGTCCACCTCTCACAGCTTAACATCCTGTGATCTGAGCTCCAGAGACCCCATGCAGCCACTGGTGGGACTGCAGATCTCCCATTCTACAACACTTCAACATGGAACAGAATCAGGGAACCAAAGCCCTCTAAAATCATTAACTTCAACTGTTAACCCAGCACTGACAAGGCCACCACTAAACCATGTCCCCAAGTATCACACCTAGAGAACTTTTAAATCCCTCCAGGGACAGTGACTCCTCCACTGTCCTGGGAAACTTGTTCCAATGTTTAATAGTCCTTTCAGTGAAGACATTTCCCTCATACCCAATCTAAACTACCCTCATTTTTCATAGCTACACTAAGTATTTAGTATAATTTCCTGGTGTTTAAACATTCTTTCTGTGTTGGGATTTGTGCACAAGCCACCAAATTCTGAACAGACAGACTGATTTTTATAAATCAGTGTGGTGAGCAGGGGGCTTCATATGTAACTATATCCCAACAGGAGAAATGGATGAGAAGAGAGCTTTTCCAACTGTCTCTGCTAGAATACTAAGGCTGCAGTAAGAACACATATATTATTAATGTGCCTGATCCTCTATGAAAGCAGGAAAAGCTTTCACATGGCACAAATCTGTAGGAAACCAAGCCTCGTTAATTTGCTGTTCAGTGAATATTTACTTATTCCAACTTAGCTATCAGTGCAGACACTGTAGACTTATCTATTTTCTCCAATTCCAAACCTGTGAGTCTAAGGTTTTGGCATTTGGCCCACAGCTGACATGGGATGCAAGCAAGATGAACAAGCCTGATAGAACTGTAGGACTTTTTCTCACTCTGTGACCAATTAGTTCACTTGACACAGTTTAAAAAAGTAGCAAGCTTCTAGGAAGCCCAAATATCTTAGAAGTACTTAAAATTTTACCAAGTATTTTAGGATTTAATCCTAAATACTCACATGGCCCTCACTGGAGTTACTGCAGCATTTTTGTTACACTTCAGGAAAAGATTATTTACTCTCTGAAGGAAACATGATTATCACAGCTGGGAAAAGCCAAGCTAAGTGTCCTGTGCTACCCTGACACATGGTAATCAGTGTCTCACACCCCTCTGAAGGAGTATTGCACAGGTCGATACTCAAAACACTCAGCCAGGGAAGAATCTTGACCAGGTGATGCTAAGATTTTGCTGAAGGCAAAGGTTATCCCTTGACAGGCCTGTTATGTGTGTGCATTTCTCATTCATGCTGCCACAGTGGCAAGTGAGGAATGGCTGTGATGGCACAGAAATACTGCATCAGTCCTAGACACTGCCACTGAGCTGCTGCAGGTAGTGACAGCAGCACAGATCAGCAGTGTCAAAACTGCTCTGAAAAATTATTTCATTATAGGAATGGAAGATGTGATTTAAAAATTGTCTTACTTGGGTCTATGAACTGAGTTCTTGTTATCGATCAGTCAATAAGCTGTGTTATTTAGGAATTCTTGAAGAGAGAAGAAACTATAAACATGATATTTTGGTATTTTTAGGTCTTTTTTTTTTTTAAGAATACAAAATTTTAAAAAGAGACATTTCAAAGCAGCCACTAAGAGATGGATTTTCTCACCTTTCCACATCCCAGAACTACCCAAAAAGCAAAACACAATTAACCCTGAGCAAAATTCCAGTTAAAAAATCAAACCAAAACAAATCCCCAAATTACATCATTATATTTATGCCAGTAACTAAGATTGCAGAAGGCCTCAGCATTTCTGGAGGGTTGGCTGCAGCAAAGATAAGGGGTCACTACACATGAGCAGCTGTGCTCCCACTGGGGGTTAAAGGTGCTCTTTGACCAGCTGCAGATCCCTGCTTTGCCTTGGATTTGTTTCTTTTCCTGTTGAAAAATTTCCATTTTGCATAAGACACTTAAATATTGATTAATCCAAAAGGCCAGGCAGATACTTTTTTGCCAGGTAGACAGATAGGTTGGCAGACAGCCCAAATGGACTGTAACATGGGCATTCATTAATATTTACACATTTTTGTTGGAAGTTTAAGAGTGTTAACCAAGGAGTCAGAGAGCACATAGCATAAAATACATCACAAGACATCTCCTCACCATCTGGGGATATGAAGGTTAAATGTCCATAACTAGGTGAAAGATTTTAGCAGGGCACAGCAAATCTTTGCCTAAGTGCATTCTCTGTTTTCAAACTAGCCCAGAAAATATTTGATTTCTCATTAAATAGTCTGGTCTTTACTGGAAGAAATGAAAACATTGCTGCATAAAATATTTGCCCAAAACACAGTGCAGAAACACACAGTTCTGTGATTAGCAGGGCAGAGAAATCACCCTGCTGAACAGTTTACTGTTCATCTGTGCAGATCATAGACAAGGGGGGTAAAAATGTGATGGAACAGAAAAACAGTACTTAACACACAGTATCAGATAATAGTCACACAATCTATATTTCAGTATAGGCTATTTCTGTCTTAAAAATTGGTTTGTTTCCTCCACCATGCCCTGCAATACAGACACCCATGGATGACATCTAATCAAAATTAATAGGGTCATCCAGAGTTTTAAGTAATAGAGGAAGAGGAAGAACTGTTTCTAGTTATTGTTATCCCGGTTAATACAATTTAATATATTAATGTACTAAATGTATTAATGATACATGTAATCCATAACTAATGTATTAAGGGATGTGCTAAAGTTAATATTTTATTGTGTTAGACCCCCTGCATTTATAAAACTCTTCATCTCTCAGTCTGTGAGCAGAGCCCACACTGACAACTCACAAGTACAGTGAATATAGAAATAGCTCTGAGACTCTTTCACAGCTTTTTCATTAGTAGTTAAAATGTTAAATCAAAGGGTCAAAAAATGTTGAAAACCCCAATAAAATCTTTTTCTTCAGTAATGATGATATTCCTCCCAAGAGCCTGTAACAAAGAACTGGTTAAAGAAATTAAAAGTTTCAGTGATGAGGTGAGTTTAATTTGTCTTGGCCACTACATCCTTACCTTCAATTTATGAGCAGCTACTGGTTTGTTTGTTCTCAAGAGAACCTATCTATCTCACTCAGTTCCTGCTGTCCTGGTGTGAAAATGGGAGACTAGAGCAGAAAAGAAGTTTTCCTCACATTTTTAGACTAAATAAATAAATAAAAACTGCTTCAAAATCTGAGTTTGTATATTACAATTGAAGTGCTTAGATACTCATGTCACATGACACATTTGAAGTTGCACATCTTGCTATTTCATTGTGGGGGATCTTCTGATCAAAAAACCTGCAGTCTTGAGATGTGCCATGAAAGAGTTAATGCCAGTGTTGTCTGAAATACCCCAAACGAAGGCTTCCTGCACATTTCACTCTCTGCTGTGCCCTCCCACAAAACAAACAAAACCTGCTCTGAGTCAGTGGGACTGCCCACTGTCCTTGTTTGGGTCAGGAGCACAGAGCCCTGCCCTGGTGGGTTGAAACATCTTCAGGATTATATTTGCTTCAGGACGTGTAGATGTGGCTATTACACCCCTAAATCCTAATCTTTCCCCAAAGCCGTGAGCACAGGGACAGGGACACTCCAGGATGTGTCACATCAGTGTCACACAGACACAAAGGGTGATTTCCCACCCCACATCCTGCCCTGGGCATGCAGGCAGGAGCACTCCTGAGCACATTCACTGCCTTTCCTCGGTCATCTTTCTAAAAAATGTGCTCATCCTCTCCTACAGAGGCTTGGATTTATGGCCTCTCCTGCCCACTATTTTTGCCTCGATCAATTCTGAATTATACAGCAAGAGAGCTCCAAGAGAAGAACAACTCCCAACAACAATCAGACAGTAAATACAGAGATGGCTTTGAGCCCCTTGTTAGGTCAGCACAGGAGGAAATGTTTCATCCTCTTCCTGGATTCAAACCCTCAAGAATTCAAACATGAATATAGAGCACCTTATCCAATTCTGTGGCTACATCTCCTTTTCAAGAGCTTTAAAATTAAATGTAAATTTGAATTATTTAAAATAATGACCTTTAATCTTGTGAAATGGGATTAAAGGGTTGAACAGAATTTTCCCCACCAGGAATTACACATGGGGACCTCTGGCCCTCTCTGCTGCTGATTACAGTGGATTTGCCTCATGTCCTTCCCAAACTCCAGCCTTTTAGCTGTCTCTGGGGAGCTGTAGGCTGAGGATATCCCACAGTGCATTTGTTTCCCATATTAGATCTCCTCTTAACCAAATTTGACGATCAGCTTCAACACAGCACCATTCCAAGGGCCCAGTTTCTAACATTTAATGGTAAAAGGTCTGGCACAGTAAATGGAATTCCCCAAGACAAAACCCTCATTAATTTTATTTACATTGTTAAAAAAAAATTCCAATAGGAAAAATGGAAAATGAAAAGCTTTGAACTGAATTCTGAAAGTCCTCTCTATAAAGTGTTTCCTACATTCCCAGAGTGTAAGTGTCCTGCAGAGGAAACAATTATTAGAGAATGTAACCTGCCTCACCAGAGCCTCCCATAGACTTTCGCCCTGTATTTTAAATTCTCCAAGGCTTTTACTTTGAAAAATTATTTTACAGCCCAAAGAACAATCCTTCTGGCTTGAAGTCCACTCTTACTGATACACCCCTTTTCTCCCAGAAAACAAAATTCAATCCTGTATATGACTTTGTTTAAATGAACAGAGATTTCACATGGATGATGATTTATCATCCTTCAGCAGAAGGCAGCACCAATCTTATCAGCATACTTTGGGTGTCAAGAGTTCAATTAGAACAGTTTGTAGCTGGCTGTCTTATTGAATTCAGGGGACCTGAGGTCAGCATTGATTGTATATTTTATTGATGGGGATCTTTCCTTGACAGTTGTTTAGAGAAACACGAAAATACGAAACACAGCTTTGTGAATAACCGCTAAAAGTGCTGCAAAATGAGCAATTACTTATCATACCTCATCCCCTCTCAGGATGCTTTTGGAGCTTGGAATGTCTCCCTAAAACAATGTCTGCTGATCAAATTCTACAGTAATGCCAGCTAAGATTTAGGGATTGTACATCCTTTGGTATATTAAAGCTTCCGAAATATTAAAGTTTCGAATATTTGTCCACAGATTCCAATACTGGAAGGATTGCTTTAAAAATGTGCTGCTTCAACACTAACAGCACAGCAAAATTAATTATAGTTTTCTTGACTCTGTCTGATGTGTTTCTTACACATAAGGAATAAAAATATGTTCAGAGCTCTTGTGAATTTCAAGATCAGTGATCTATTCAGAAGCTTCAGAGTGACAATGCAACACATTACAAATGCCTTGTGCTTCTAAAGTAATTCTAGATCTAAGCAAAACCTCAAAATCTCATTCACACACACAAAGGAAAAAAATTCCTATCAAAATGAAAAGTTCATTTTATGGTCTAAGAAATAATTTTATAAAAAGAAATGGTTTTACTCAGACATCCCTTGAGAAACATGGAACAACAGTGGAAGGTGTCCCAACCCATGGCAGGGGGTTGGAATTAGATGAGCTTTAAGGTCCCTTTTGACCCAAACCATTCCATGATTCTCTGATTTGGAGCAAAGCCATAGCTTTATTAGACACCCATTTTTGAATTTTGTTTTTTATCTTTGATTTAAGGTCTTTGAGGAAGTCAAAATTTCAATGCAAATAACTATGCAAGAAACCTTTCAACGTATTATGACTCCATAATTTATGGAAAACAAAATAGCCTCAAAATATTTTTTCTTGAAATGCAAATCACTTTTCAGAAACAAGGTGCTGTTCTCAGTGTTTTCTGATCACTCTTTCTTCCCAAAACATTTTATCTGAGTCAAGTCAAGTACTCTTAATGACAAAAATGAAAAATCAGATGCCTGCCTGAAACATCACTTGGAGAGAACAATCTTCTGATATTAAATATACTGCAGTAAATAGAGGCTATCAATGCTCCCAAGATAAATGCAAGCATTCCAACCCCAAAAAGTCTTCATTTTGCCAATTAAAAAAATAATAGTAAATGGAGGCCAGCAAGCAGAGTAGTAGGGAGATATGGAATAACCACGTGGATACATGGTTATATGGATATATAACTGCATTATGGATACAACAAGGTTTTCAGGGAATTGTTAGACACGTCCTGTTCCAGTTTGTATAGTCAAAGAACATATTCCCAGCTAAAGGGATTACACTGGAATGAAAGCACAACCATAACCTTAACCCCAGTGTCTGAGTTCTTCTGGTGGATTTTTTCTTTTTTAATGGATGCTTGGAAACTAAAATGAATTTAGCGTAAATGATTTGGGTGGATAATTAATTGTCTGTTGCTCCCACAAAGTGAAAATGCATCCACATAGAATATAGACATATTTTGAAGGACAACAGAGCAAATAATGTTTAAATCTTTCTTAAAAGCAAATAAGTCTGACTTGGCCAATTGACAAAACCAGTGATTTCAATACAATCAAATTGAAATAAAGCAGTTAAGCATTTAAGACTTCAGTAACCTTCCTAAAAATCAATCTTTCTTTTAAACTAGCCTCCCTGCCATTCCTTAGCTTTCACAGCTTTAAAGAACCAAAAGTGCCTATAAAACACCTGTGTGTTGAATTTTAATTTTTTTTAAGAAATCATATTTGGAAAACACTCTAAATAAATTTTAAAAAAATCACCAAAACCCCCACAGCCCAAACCAGATGTTTCACTGGGGAACTGGGTGCTGCACATGATTACTGCTTGCATGCATATGTGTGACTGTGAGAGAGTGACTGATTGCCTCGTCTCATGGAGAAGATCAATAGTTGCTTTAAAAGGAGACAGATTCATGGAAGCTATTGGATCCAAATAGTTTATTGCTTTGTGCTCATCCTTTTGTTTAATGGCAGCTCTCAGAGTCACCTCGGCAATTACTCTTTAAGTTGACTTTCAAGTAACTTCCTTGCACATCACATGGCCTTTCAAAGGTTGTGTTCCAAAGCAGCATCTCCCTCTCCCAAAGTGTTTAAAATAGAGGTGGTGTCACATTCTTCAGCATCAGATGGTGGCACTTAGGAGGAGTTATACACTAAGAAAACATTGCAATTTACTTTCAGCCTCTGGAGCAATCCTTGATCTCTGGAATTAACTACTTGTTGGAAATGTCTTAAGTTTGTGTTGCTGATTTTGATGCCAATGGAGTTGGTAACCTATTGCACTTCAGATAAACACCTGTGGGCTCAGGTCAAGGTACCTGACCTACCCAAACCTCTGAGTTTACCACACTGCTCTAGAAACCCATTTGACTCTATTATTATTAGATCATAATCTAATGAGTCAGCAGGTTTCATTCCCCCATAGTTTGTGTAGTATTGAAATACAGATTTGTTCTTTCATTATTGTGGCATAGCTGTATTTTTCAGCTTCTGGCTAATCAAGTTATTCTCTCTACAGCATCGTAAGTCTCTGCCTGCCCTCACCTCCCTCCATTTTGTAGGGAAATAAATAATTTTTGAACAGAACATTAAATTATAAGAAACTTCAAGGAAGAAAACCCAACCTTTCATCCAAAAACCTGAAAAAAAAATCTGGTAACTCAGGTAACTGAAAGCCAGTTTGCTTTTTCTCCTCAAGAGGTGATGCTGTGAGGATGACAGGCTGTACCTATGACAGCAGACTGGCCTGAGCTCCAGTCTCAGTGAGCTGGGTGTCACATCAGGGTGCAGAGTGCAGCCTCCTGTGCCTTTACTAGGAACACTCACACAAGGGGAGCTGTCAGCTCAGATCTGGGGGTCCCTTGCAGCAACACCAGTGTGGGATTCACCCCAGGATGCCAGAGCAGTCCCCAGGCTTAGACACAGGCACTGTGCTCTTCTCCACTGAGTTATTTGTGTATCAGTGGCCAAAACCCATAAAGCCTTGAAGTGACTTCATCACAAGCTTTATTCACATTTATAAGCATGTCTCAGAAATGCAGAATACAGAATCACAATTAAAACAAAGCTAGGACTAAACACAGGATCAGAGGCTTGTCAAGGATTTTCAGCTGGGAGGATTCAGCTATCATCACTTGAAGTCATGGTGGCTTCATGATAGACAAGCCTGGACTTTCTTGGTAGGACAGAAATGGGTAAATCTCAGACACACAGTACCTTACTTTATCTGTTAGGTGTAGAAATAGTGTTGAGAAAAGCAGAGAATATCTTGCAACTTAAAAAAAAAAAAATCAGAATTTAAAAAGCAGCAGTAATTCCCAGCCAGCCTTTCTTTCTCCTTATCTGCCTAGGAGCCAGGCATACCTCCTCTTGGTGCCACTTTACACTCTCTGCATCAATCATTGCTCTGAAATTGTCACTTTTTCTACCCAGTGACTTGTTTCACACACCACTAAGAGCAAACCCAAGGTAAGGCCACACCTCTAGGTCAGAAAAGCAAAATGCTCATTATCTGATCATTGTTTTATGAGACAAGAAGCAAAACACCACTGTGGAGGCTCAGCAAGCAGACCAGCTTTATGCACTGCTCCAAGGAGGGAAGACACATCAAATTGGGTACCAGAAATTCAAACATTACTCTCCCCATGGTCTGTGTACAATGCAGAGCACACACACTATGAAGCTGTTGAGAAGCGCTGTCAAAGGCCTAATTTTCAGCAAAAATCCCCTCTCATCCTGCATATCCCAAGGGGCTCCTTTCCCAACTTGCCCGCTTTTCACTGAAGTATTCCAGTCCTGCTTCCTTCCACATTCAACCTCCCATGATCTATTTATTTCTCCTCATCTGTACTGCGGACTGTGGATCTCGATGTTGTCTAGAACAAGTTTAGCTCTGTAGGCTCCAGATAAAACATTGTGTCTATTTGCACTTCTTTAGAAGATTTACAATCTCATTCTACACTAAATCCCAAGTAAAGCCACCAAATGTAATGGTATGTGTTATTACACAGGTAAAACTGAGCTCAGATTGCTGGCTTTACCCTGCTTATGTCATCAGGATAGCAGCTATTCCCTTATGCCAACTAAATACCACAGATTAGGATAAATTCCTTGCTCAAGCTATGTTTACTTGGTCACTCTAATTCAACATGAATCTCCATTGCCACAGAAATAGAAAACAGGGATTTTATGTCTGTATTAGGCTGAAAATTCATCTCTTTTTTCAGTCAGCCTGGTTCCTAGACAGAGGCTACAGAAGCATATGGGCTTATATTTGTAATTAGGCTTCACAGGAAGCATAATACATGAAATAAAGGACATGCCATTTCCAGAGGTTAGATTTAAAGATGAAGACTTGATTTCAATGCTATTCACCTCCTTTTATTCATATTCTATTTGGCAAGAAAGCCATGCCAATTTTCAGGTTTTTTCTTTTGTTATAACTTTTTTTCCTTTTGAAATCCTATGAGAAATATAAAATCAAAATTAGCATGATAATTTTTTCACTTTTTTTTTCATTTTTATTTTGTTTTTATTTCATCAATAGGAATAAGCAGCCAATCCTCAGAGAAATAAATGCTTTGGCTTTTTCAAAGTGAAATCAGATTGGCTCGGTAGTCCATCACTATATTACTGTAAATGGCACATTGGCACCACTGTCAGGGGCCCTTCCTGTGCCTGGAACAAATACCTCTCCCATCAGATAAGAGCAGTTCACTTCAACACAGGGGAAATATGCAATGTTTATTAAAATAGTGTCAAGTATTCCGGACCAACTGCCAGTGAACAGCTTTATCATCTGAGTGACAAATATTGCTAACAGCTGCAAGGGAAAACCAGTCAGATATTCTCCAAGGAATACACCTTCTATCAATCTGTCCACTCTTGTTATAAAAACTGTTTCAGATATTTATATACAGCACATGACTTTTTCTTCCAAATAAAAAGATTTTTTTAAAAAGGTAGGAAAATAATGGGAAGGAAGACGATGGTTCTGGAATCTATCTATTATCTACTTTCTTGACATTTATTCAATAAAATATTTCAGAATACACATGTTAAATATATATTTTGTACAATTCCTTTTGTTCCGCTTTATGGCCTCAGAGTACTTTGTTTTCAGTCCTGCCCCCTCAGTTTCTTGCCCCTAAGCATTGCATCAGAAATCTGTTTTACTTGGGCCTGATTTTTAAAATTAATGTTAGGTGCTAAGAGATGCATACATTTAATTGTTACAATACAAAAAGAGAACAACACTGCCAAACTTGAATCAATTTCTTAAATAAAACTGAATTAATGAACTGGAGTGAATAAATGGGTAGGGAATTGGAAACAGATGGAGAAAGCTTCTGGGACTGTTTGGAAATGTAGGTTGAGTTTTGAAATCCTGATAGGTGTTTGTCTATGAATGTTGGCACCTAAGTTGCAGATCCAGACCTTTACTAAAAATAAGTGACTGTTGTCTAGCCAATTTGCAAACTGGGACACATCTAGCATCATTTGTCTTAAAAAAAGAAATAAAAACAATCTGATTTTCTCACCAACAACTGCTGGGCAAAGAAGATGCCAGCAGGACAGCACATCAAGGCCCCAGGAGCACTGAGCTGCCCGGGCAGCAGCAGGACAGTGTGTTCCAGCCCTAGACAGGAGCTGCAGGGCAACTGAAGCAGTTATAGCTGCACAGAGAAGGAAACCAAGGTACAAAGTTGGGAACACTTTTGACAAGGTCACCCAGCAGGCCCAACACCACAGCTGAGGAAACAACCCACACACCCCAGTCCTGTCCTCCCATTAGGCTGTTTACCCAGAATATGCATCTCCCATGGAGGCATTCTCCTACACCTTCTTCCTCCTATAATTTTGTTTAACAGCCTGCAAAAGTTACAGCATATGTAATTCTCTCTAATATTTACAGCCTGTGGTTAAAACAATTGCAACCTATTAAAGTGTGTTATAACCTCACAAAAAATAACCTTGTACAAAAATCCTCCACAGCTCTGTATCCCTAAATCTTAACAAGGTAATTGTTAGCAGTAGATTTCCATCTCTCTAAAGCATAAAAGAGTCAAACATCAGACAACTACATTTCAGAATGCAGACACACCAAGGCAGAGCGAGACTCCTGAACATCACTGCAGCATGAGTAAGATGAGGGTCAGGGACCCCAGACACAGCTGAAACACAGAGCCAGAGAACACACAGTGCACAGGGAGATACATCAGCCCAGCAAACATCCTCTCTGCTGGGAGAAAAGGATTTCTCCTGTATTCACTGAGTCATATGGTTGCCACCCCAGCAGTATCTGCTTTTTTACTCCTTCAGAAACTTGTCATCATTAGGTTCTAACCATAAGGATTTGATTCTGATTACTTTGAAAATCCTGAAGGACAATGCACTGCGTGGTTCACTGCACACAATTCAAGGAAGGACCATATAATATGCCCTTAGATGTGAAAATGTTTAAGAAGTAGAATTTAATCCACTATGGAAGATGGGTAAACCAGAAACCAACTTAGTCAGAGCAACCCCTTCTACACTGTAATTATGGAGTTATATCTAACCTTGAAATTCTAAATCTGTTACTCTGCATTTTTTCTGCTTCACTTGCTTCCCACTGCCACCACTGTGTCTTATCTAATAACCTGCCTTTGTTTCTTGAATTGCTTTTTCCACACATACTGGCTGGATGTTTATAGAAGGCTCTCCATTTGTTATTTTCTATATGGGTTTTACTTTCTCAGTTTCTATTGACTGTTGACAGCCTTAGTTGTATACCCATTTTCTCCTGCTCAGTCTTGCCTATGCACTTCACTAATATGCTCTTTACCTGTTTGTTGGTTTTTTACTAATCTGGGTTTAGTCCCATTATCTGAAGCCCCCCATGTCACCTCCACTCCATCTTTGAGAAACCTTCTTGCCCAATTTAATGGGTTTTGTTAATGAGAGATAGCAAAATCCTAAATAAAAAATGTCACTGAAATGTAGCTGTCTGCCAAAAGGTGACTTTTTATGCATTCATCCTATTACAAGGACAAGAGCCTGCCAGTTTAGGGCTCTGTTTTGTGTCCTGGTAAGAAGCTGCAGGTACATAAACCCCATCTCAGAGATTTGATTACACTGGGAAAGAAACTTTGCTTTGCTATTTCATAACCTCCCTTCTTGCAGGAAGGTCAGAGTATGAAGATGAGCCTCCCACTGTGCTCTTAGCTTAATTACAGAGAGTGAAGAACAACTTGATGGACGACCTTCTTGCGAAATCACTCATCCCTTGGCCTCCATGAGCTTTCATAATGGAGCTGAAAAAACTGTAGCAAGTGATAAGAGGAGGGTGTTAAGAATTTTCTGAAGAGCAAAAATGGCTGCAAAACCTTGTGACAGCATTTCAGTATTTTAAAGCCTGTTTTCATTCCTAAAGGTCCAAAGCTGACCTGTTTTTTTTCAACACTGTGATTTTCTTCCTTTGACATTTCTAGTTAACAACGAAATAGTTTCTATTTCCAACAAAATTAAATAGGACTTTGACAAAATGAAAAGAGAAAAAAACATATTTCTATATTCACATTAAGTATTTCTGTACTCACATAAAAATTCACTAGAATAAAATGGCTAGAGGAAGAATACATTTAAACACAGGCGAGAATTCATCAGTCCATCTCTGAGAGCCATTTTCCCTCGAGAAGCTCTGAGACAAAGGGGACCAAATTTAGGAAGCAGTTCATTATTGCACTGGCAGCAGCATTGGGTTCAGTTATTTGTAAGAAGAGATATATTTGGCATTTAGGGCCCAACTTGAGAGAGGTTTCTTTCTATGGCAATGTTTGCAGGGCAGCTCTGCTCCTCCAGCCCCACCTGTTCTCCCCTGAAGCAGATGCAGTTGTTGGTGTGCAGAAGACAAAAACCTTGACTGGACCATCACCACAGCCTGGTGGGCTGCAGAGGGGCAGATTTACACACATGAAATAAAAAGCATGGAACTGCCTAGACCTGAACTTCCACTGAGAAGGTTCTGGTGAAACAGCCTCAATCCTTTACCTAATGTGTCAGAGGAAGGACTGCAGGTAGACACGAAATATTTGAGCTGATACCAATCATTGCTCCTCTCTCACCTGCCTTCCTCAACACAGCTTGAGATGAAATCCCATCCTGTTCTGATAACAGTGCCATGGAAACAGAACCTTCCCATGAGAAGATTTTGGGTTAAATGAACTTGTGGTTTTCAAGAAGAAAATGTAAAAAACTAAGATAAAGTTTAGAAAGGCAGTTATTTATAAAAGGAATTAAAACCTGATTTCCCCCCTCATTTTTTGAAGCCTCTAGCTTTTTCCATTATTAGAAAAAGGCAAGACAATTTCCCATTTAATCACTTGGATTCAATCTTCCATGTAAGCCTTTTCTATTTATATATGCAGCAAATTTTGATGGCAAAATTTTTTATGGAAGACATTTGAGCTGTTAGCAAAAGCAGAAATAATTCTGCATGTTGACCCATATGAAAAATAATCTTTTTTCTTACCTAACAGTTAAAATCCATAATAAGATATGTTTTACTTAATACACTCCCTACATGCCATACCGATAAGAGAAATGAAATGTGTAACCTAATGTTGGAAACCTTCACAAAACTGTCTTTCCTTTGTACTCTTTAGATTAGAATGATTTTTTTCCCTAATAGCCTTTCAACTTCTCAACATACATTCTCTCTTCCCCCCCTACAGTATGTTTTTATGTTGTAGCTAAATTTATCTGCAAGTGATGAAAAGGGTTTCCTTCCATTTGCTTCCTACAGAAACCCACCAATCAGAATGTGTTATGCCTCTGCAGATCTTTTTCAAGAAAATTTGCCAGGGTAGATCAAGCATTTAAAACACATTTTTCCTTTATCTCCTGCCTCCTATCTAGCTACCTTGAACTCCAATTTAATAGGCACTCAGTATTACCACAGAAAGAACAAAATGACCTCAAAGTCCACAGAACAGGAAAATACAGGACTGCTTTTTCAGGTATTGATTCTGGAACTGTAGTCAGAAAAAATTCTCACACAAGCCAGTTGGTCTCAAAGGAAGGTTACAGAAACTTAACTCACTCGAGAATCTTCAGTAAGATATATATAAGAAATACTTGTTGGGGAAATGGTGTTTAAAGTGAACACTCTCATTATTAGGTGAGCACATAGGTCTATAAGAAACTGGCCCACTAGGTCCATTTCAGAAAGATGTGCTTGTCCATCTCTTTTTCTCAGCCACATCAGGACTTGAGCTGCAAAGGAATAGACACATACCCTGTAACTCTTCAAAAATGATGGGGGAGTAGGGGAAAAGTGAGAAGAATTAAAACAGACCAAATGAAGTACGTGTAGGTGGTTTACATTAACACTTTTTGACATATCAATAGCTTCCATTTTTGGTAGTGGTGGGGTTTTCTTTTTATTCTATAAAAGCACTGAATAGCATGACTGTCTTGTAGGTTTAAAAATTCAGAACAGCTGGAACAGAGTTTGAAAAGCGAGCTGGGTTTTCAGAGAGGCCTTGAGGACTATTTTGTTGAAGGTGCTGGGTCTCTTTTTTCTTCCTCAGAGGGTTTTCAATCTGAGGACACATTTGTACAAGAACAAACCTTCCCAGAAGTAACATCACACCCAAACTTGCATTGAAACGTTAACAGGAAATTAAAAAACCCCAAACTAAATACCTTCCTACTGTTAAGCAAGTGCAACTTATATATAACAGCAGGCCCACAGGATGAACCCAATTCTCAGAATCCCACGTCAGCTGTCCCCAAGCCTTTATGATGTTTGTTACTTTGAAAATGCAACTTCCCCCACGCTACCCCCAAGAAAAAAAAGAGACAAAGAAAATAGCATCTGCCATCTTGCCATTGATTCTCTTTAAGAAACTCTGCACTTTATTTATCTCTGTCAAGCATTTGGAAGCAGACATTCATACATCCCAACAATGAATCCAACTCCACGGGCAGTGCCAATTCTCCTCCAATGCAAGGGTGACATGCTACACTGCTCATAGGTCATCTAATCAGCAGTGAAATAAAGAACTGCCAGACCTCATAACATTTAAGCTGTCCACAGAATGAAGTGAGCTGCACGTACCCGCAGGAACTCGTGTACCAAACACACACTGCAACACTGAGAAGCCTGACTCAAAACTCATTCCAACTTAAAGGTTTCCATTTTAATTAACTTTCTTCTGTTACATTTTGCTTTGCCATCATACCACAGGATGGGAAAATACAGTGAGCTAAGCAAAGGTTTATAGTAATGCAATTTAATGTAAGAATTTTAAAAAATAGCAAAATAAAAAGCTTTATTTCCTTTAGATATATGCATACAACTGCCAGTTTGCAGGGAATTTTTCTTAAGACAATGTATATTTTTAACTCAGGAAAGGGCAGAAAGTGGGTCAGAGTCATAATTGGGTAAATGCAAACAACCAGAAATTAACTCATATCTGCTCATGTTTTCCAGAGCAGGCAGGGAAGGTACAGTTCTGCTAACAGAGGGCAGAGGAGACCTTTAGGAACAGAACCAGCACCTGAAGAACTGCCAACACCATCTGTAGCCTGTGGTGGTTGTAAAGAGACCTGGAGCCACCTGAGTGGCTCTGAGAAACCTGCTGG
This sequence comes from Passer domesticus, assembly GCF_036417665.1. Lineage (NCBI taxonomy): Eukaryota > Metazoa > Chordata > Aves > Passeriformes > Passeridae > Passer > Passer domesticus. Next base: position 8,315,327 of record NC_087486.1, read on the forward strand.
CAGCTCCTTCCTGCACTGAGGAAGGGAACGCACCTCAAAATGAAGGCAGACTTGTTTCCAGTCTGCATTTTTCTTCACAGTCCTCCTGCCTCAGCACAGCCAAAGGTCAAAGCCTTCAGCAGGCAACGATTAAAAAGCAGAAGCTTTTGTCTTTTCAATAGCCTTAGAGTGAATGATTTTATTTGGGAGCATTCTGTGATGCAGGGAAAGGATTTAACTGCAGCTGCACCAGCAGCTACAGATTGTCTCTTTAACCTGATTCTTTTTTTTATTAGTTCTTCTTTATCTGTTTATTGGCCCAGGGAGTACAAGGGTGGAATTGAATGAGAAACCCAAGGGAGTTTCAGTCTCAGTCAATGCAATTTTCCTCTCTTTAGAGGCTAAGCACAAAGCCAATTGCTCTCCAGAGTTCCTTAAACTCTCATCCGTCTATGAAACCACATTCATCATCCTCATCCCTATATTCTTCTCCCCTAACACACTGGTCCTTCAAGTCCTACAGACTTTTTTCCCCAAATATCATTGAGACTCAAGACACTTCAGTACTGTCTTTTCTTTCATTTTTTTTAATGCAGCAGAACACCTAAAACCAGTTTTTACATAAGTTTCCCATTTATTCTGCACATCAAAAGGATATGGGGAACACAATTAACAGGCAGTTTTAAGTGGAAGGAAATTTAAGTGAACCAGAAATCAGAAATACTAACTTGTTCATGGACACTGAATTCTTCAATGGCCCTTTGAAACTGCCCCAGGAGTGAAAGCTGGGGAATATAACAGTATCATTGAAACAGGCACTAAAGGAACAGCAGTGAGAGAAACTCTCAGTGACTTTGGAAATGGAGAAAATTGGATACTGTGCCCTCTCAACCTTTAACACATGCAGTCTGCAGGTAAGATAAGAAACAGTCCCCAAAAGATTAATGCAGAGGGAAGTATCTATTCTTTATATTCTTGTAAACAGGACAAGAGACAATCACATCAAATTCCAGCAGAAATATTCTGACTAGAGACTGAAAAATCTTATTTAAGTCAAGAGGAACAAAGCTCATGTGCAAGCTGTGGAACAACAGACAGTAGGAATATTTAGTGTTTTAACAGACTCAATAAATATTTGCTGGGAAAAGCACAGGTATTGGAGCAAAAGGGTCAGCCAAATAACTTAAAGGTCTTGCCAGCCCTATTGTACTTTGATTTAAAACCTCTTCATAAAGTAGTTTATCTAGGCACAACCTACATTTTAGCTGCACAAAACCCATCCATCCTAGTCTGTGTCATCAGCTCAGGTTAGAAATCTGTTCTGTGACATCTGCAACTGCCTTTTCTTCAGCAACGGGGTACTCCCTCCTCACTCTCTTCAAATGTCTGCTTAATCAGAACACTTAGTCAAAATACATGAGATTTTAAGTTTATTAATGTAAAAATGTCTCTAGAGCTCAATTTATATCCCATTATAATTTACTGCATTTTAAGCATATGCAACAACTATTATTCATGCAATCAGAAATGTTTTCCTGATTGCATTTATGCAGTTTTCAAACATGCATTATAACTGACCTTATTAAATATGCTGAAGCACCACTTAGACAAAATCATACAAAGGCACAGTTCCTCAACTGAACTCTCAAGTAGCACTTACAAGCATGAATCAGTGCTAATTGCTTCACATTTATCATCTCTGAAATTAGAGTATGGGCAAAAGTTCTCAAACAAACAGCTGTGCAGGTCACAGCTTGGCAACAACTTGCTAAGCAAGTTATTTGCTCTCCCTTCACCCCAGACTTGTTTTTTAACCGCATCTTCAGCCAAATAATCTAAGAGAACATGTTTTTTCTCATCACCTATGAATGTCTCTCTAAAAGTATAAATATTCCATCAAATACACTAAAGTAAAATCATTGGTTTATAATGAACAATGAACCTCAAGTTCTAAAACAGTGCCATGTACTTCACAAGCAGAGATTCTGAGACTGTGTGCATCCTTGGTAATTTATTTTATGCCAAATAGTCTTCTGTCATGTTTTCATGTGTATTTAATAAAATTATTCATTTGAAGTTTGTATGTTAAATAAAAATCAAAATGATGAGAACTCAAAAACTTCTGTAGAAGCATATGCCCTTTTTCTTCAGTAGGCAGAAACAAATTACAGAACTTGATTGCCCACAACTTTCATCCTTGTACAGTCAATGACCCTTTCAAAAGATTTGCCACAAACATCCTTCAAATTCAACTGGAGAGTGTTTTAAAAGTGCCTTTACAAAAGTGTCTAGTGGTTCCATGTAATTGTGTCTCCCAACCTCCAGCTATTAAGCTCACCCCATGTTGACTCCCAGCAGAAATATTCTGAATTATACGTTTTCTGAGTGACATCAGTTTACATCAGGAAAAGATCTGATCTGCAGTTGTGGATTTGTTTTTTTTTTTTTTTGTTGTTGTTGTTTTTTTTTTCAGCATTCATACAGCACTTGAGTATTACTTATGAAATGAATGCTTGGCAACTTGGGCACATTTACTTGAGCACATAATCAACAGTTACACCTAAGGAATCAAGATGTGCAGAAACACCATGGTGTTAAAAGCTGGAAAGAAAACAGAAATAAATAATACCCATTCTAGACATAACCTTTCAGAGCACATAGGACCATAGAGAGACTTTTTTGCCTGGAGGCTGTACACAAATCGGAGGAAACCAAGGTGTGGATGTCAGCATGATGTGCAAGGACCTTGGTTTGAGCAAGATGGGGCCCCTACTTTTCCTTTTCCCATTAAATGCCACCCAGGAGCAGAAGTGCTTGTACTAATCACATCTCCACAGTGCAAAAGTGCTGTCTCCTCTCCCACGATGGAGACAACCTGTTAGGTTTGGACAAAACTAAAGGACTGGTATGAGAGCTTGGCAAGACAGAGAGGGGGTCTCTAAGACACTCCTCCCTCCCTTTGGCAAGGGGCATTTTAAAAAAAGTTACACCCCAAATTATAATGATAGGCTGACCACAGCACCCCAGATCTCTCCATGGAGATCTTCATGGCTTCTACAGTGTGCAATGAACCGAGAAAAATCAAAATTGTGAGTGTGTTTATGGAACATATTTCAAGTACTTGTGTTCCCTGTGCCAGTCACACACACTGGAGTTGGACTGGGCACCAAGCCATTACAGATGCATGAGGACAGTACAGTGGCAGGACAAACTTGCTTTTCTTTGGGGCTGAAACTGTAGGGTGGTGATTAGGACATCAAATCTGAGATACTTAACCCAGCTATTATTCCCTGTGAGAGTCCATCCCAGCCTCAGCTCCTTCTAAGAGGTAAAATTTACCTTCACCTTAAAAAAGGTCCTTTCTTTGGTGCCAAATCCTGTGGAGCTGGCAGATGTCACAGCTGCCATCAGCATCACTGCACACTTGTGTCAGGTGTCAATGTCTTTGCTCCCACAGAGGTTTATTCATCTCAACAACACCATCTTTCTCCACAGAATCCTGCACAATTCAAGGGCAAGGCCAGAAAGGCTCCTGGAATTATTTCAAGCTAAAGTTGCTTTCAGAGTAGAATAAGGCCCCCTGCATATATTCATGAGCCCTGTGGCTCATTTGTGGTAGGGAAGCAAAAGCCACTTGTCCCACATCTCTGCAGTCAGAAAGGACAGAGTGAAAGATGACTATGACTGTGGTGTGAGTCCAAGAGAAGATGACTGTCTTAATAAAAACACTTTCAAACAAAGAGCTATAACCATGATAAAGTCTAATGGCGTCAGGGAGGAAGCTGAATAAGGCTCAGACAGTTAATTTTATTTTTGCTTCAGTTTCTCCTGATTTAAAAAACAGGAATAATACAGTGAAAGGCACTTTGGAATGGATTGGAGAACAACAGTATTTTAAAACTGGGGATTACTACTCTGCTTTAAGATTAGAAGTAAAACATGGCTTGAAATGAAACATAAAGTTGACTGACAGAGTTATTAATATTCTCACACTTCTCTGACTTACATAATGTGATATGCAGCTCTTTTTGCAAACTAGGAGAATGATGCACACCTGATTTGTCTTCATAAATCATTTTATTTTTTTCTATAACAGCAAGACAAACTCCCTAAGAGTAATAGAACAAGGCCTGAATGGTACTGAATTTTCACTTTTAAGACAATCTGATAATCTGATGCAAGTCTTAAAGTTTTTCCTCAGTTGCTTAAATGGCAATAAGCATTGCTTAACTAATGCTAACAAGGCTATAAAACAAACAGGAAAGAAAAAGATGAGGTCTGAGAATGAGAACTTCAAAGCAAGATCAGGGTGAGGAAGAATGAACCAAGTGTAAAAAAATGTCAAGGAAAAAAAAATTGAGAAAGAAAAATTCTCCTCCAAAATGTTGGCTCTGCTCAATGGCACTTAGTACAGAATATGCCAGGATAATATGCTGCAGTAATAAAGACAGCAGGGTTCAGATCATGCATCTTTTTTGGCATTTTGCTGAAATGCTAAAGTCACTGGTGCATTGAGAGGCTTCAAACGAGTGATCCCATCCTTCTCCGTCATGCACACACCTCTTATGTTCTTTTCAGTAATAATGAAATTCCCCTCATAATGATTTTTCCTCACTCTTGAGAGCGTAATTTCTGTCTATGAAACGTTTCCCTGAAGAAACAAAGCTAATAGACTTTTGCCTTAGTTGCTTTTGTCAGTGTTTTTACCCTGGTAATTTCCTAGGAAGGAATTTTTGATTAAATTAATAAGGACAAACAGTTGTCAAATGTATTCTGTCCTCAGGAAACATGGCAAGGATATAATAAGCTGCCTCAATGTTTGTGTAAGCTCCTTCCCCTCAAATCCAAAGTGTAATCAGTGACATGCTTGAGGTGAGGCATTGTTAGACTAGTTGACAATTTTCTTTAAAAACACACTTTGATTGAAAGTAACATTTTTTATAAAACGCCATTTCTTGGAGATGACATCTGCTGTCCTTAAAAAAAGTGAACGTTTTGGTGTGACAGATCACTTGGAAGAAAGCTTTGTATTCACAGTGAGAGAGGACCTGATTAAGAAAGAAGTTTTTGTCTTTCCACAAAGAAAGAAAAGAGTATGTTCCACTTGGTTCTAAAAATTAATGAAAAGAAGATTTAATGGTTGCAAAGATCAGAAGAAGGTGGAAATTCTACTGAAACTCTACTGAAACAAGAGGTCCTTACCATATAAGAAGATTTCCAGGTATATCAATTACCAGAGCTCAAAAAAGGGATTCCATACCATGGATTTTTTCCAGCAGTCTGTAAATGAAGTTATATTCAGAGATTTAAACACAAATCTCTTTATGTAACTCTAACAGGACATGGAGAAAGAAAATTGCGAACTCCAGCAGTTGAAAATAAATAAATATGTAGGTGGCACAGGACCTTGACCTCAAAACTTTACAATTTATATCACAGAATCATGTTTTGAGTCCTTGTGTAGCAAAAGAAAATAAATAAGCATTTTGTCTAAGTAAACCTCATCCCTTCAAAAAACCAAAAAATACCAAAAATCACCGGAGCCCAACACAGCAAGGAAGACTCTTCCTAAGCCAATCTAAGTCCAGAACATGTCTCTGAGCTCTATTAAATTCTAGGGCTCTGGTTTTGCAGACCTCAGCAGGAAGCTAACCAGCCTTTCATGACAACAAAGATGCTCTGTGCATTTGAAATGGTTTTCATTATCCTGAATATATGTTAATATCCTTAAACATGAAATGGATCAAAAAAGCACAGATTCAGCCTCACCTCAAAGACAGAGAATTCCCAGACCATAAGGGAAAGTGATGAGGTTTTAATGTACAAGAAGAGAGACTTATTGTTCAAAAGATGCTGCTAAAATGGCAATGTCTTTTTATGCTTACTTTTCATGGAGCTGTTTGCAGGGCAAAAAGCTTTCTTTGAAATGGTTTCTAACAGTTGTAGGATGTCTTGGAATTTTTTAACCCTGTAATAACACAAGATAAGGAAATTATTTTTGATTTTTTTTCAGCCCCTTATTTTCCTCATCCTATTAATCATCTCTTATGTAAGACACTGCTGCAGAAGCCCTATTTCAGAAAGACAAATGAAGCCAAATAATTTAGGCAGACAGAGATATCAGTCATGTGTGCCTGACACATTTCAAATGGCTTGGTCTCTTTGAAGTTTTGTTCCCTCAGAGGATTCAGCAAATGAGCATGTTTTCAAAAATTATTTGGAGATCCTTAACAGTACTTGAATGAGCCAGAACAAATACTATCATCTTACTATTTAATGTTGTGTATCATTTTACTTGTTCTTTCATAATCTGCATACAACTTTGATACCTATACAAAGTTTCAAGTCATGTTAAATCACTTTCAAGAAGCATTAATCATTACTGCAAAAAAAGCAATATTATCCATCATATGGCAGAGTCACTTGTGCCTCCAAACTCCCACACACATTCAGGAAGACTTTGCCTGGCCTGGTACTTATGCACAAATTAAATTTACTTTTGTTTATGTCAAAAGGAAGTAAGAAGGTCTCATTGCTGTGAATAAGAGAGAATGAGGCATGGCTCAGCTCCTCCAGGAAAGCCAGCATGAAGTCAAGGTTCAGAGAAACAAAGTGTTTTCCAAGTATAAAAGGGTAAATGACACACTGCCCTCATTAGGAAAAAATTGCAGCTGCTGACTCAGGGAGATCTTTCCTTCCTGAAACTCAATGAAGCCATAGATCAAAGGTACAACTCAACAGAAGGTAAGAAATTAATGTAGAAAAACTTCATTGGGAGCTGAAGTAGCAAGTTTAACACTTGAAATACCTTGAAATTGCCCATTGCCATAAGAAATCCAGGTACAGACAGGAATATGAGACATGGAGCCTGCTTTCCTTCATTGGTCTACTTGTATATGTGCACAAAAAGAAGAAATCAGTTTTATTGCTCATGTGGCAATTTCCTGAGTGAAAAGGTGTATGGCAAAGAAAATCCTGGCGTGCTGCAAGAGAGAGAAATCTGAAAGGCCCTTACAAGTGTTAGAGCAGAAATCCTGACTCTGGATATAACTCCTGATGCCCAGAGGCTGCTGCCTTCTCCGTATTTCTGAAGCATCCTCAGATTTACTGTTCTGCCCTGTTCTGGGAGCAGCCCACATCCCATGGAGCTTGCAGCAATACGCTGATACTCAACTAGCAGTTTTCTAAATTGCCCCTTGAACAACACACACCAAGGCTGGTTTATGGTTTGCATGTAGCACAGGCTGCAGCTACATCAACATTTCCAGTTTAATTGCAAGCCAACATAAATACACTTTTAGAAGTTATGCTTCGAAGTTATGTGACACATTCTACTGGAAAAACATGCAAATTATTTCAGCTTTCCTGATGGGCTCTAACAAGATTTTACTTTTTAAAAGCCACTTTATATATATACCCCTCCTAGGTATTTTTACAATGACTTGTAATTATTCAGCTGCAGCTTCCATTCTCAGTTCCATCAGAGGAAGATTTAAGAGGGACTGTAATGATGACTGTAGGAATGAGACTGGACTGCTAAGTCACTTTTCAAGAGCTGCCACTGAATTCTGGAAATTAGTTGAGAATAGATTCCTGAATTGCCTCTAGCCCCATTGAAATACACACAGTGAGACAGAACAGCTTGTCCGTTTTACTGCATCAGCTAAATTCTGCACTTAACATATTAACTGCAGAAAAACCCCAAACAAATTTGACTTATAAATGGCTACAGGCCACTTAAAAACACAGCAAAAAAATACAGTTAATTATATTACTCTATAATTCTACGTTAATACTGTACATCTGCTAACAGACATGTTTATTTGGTCATAAATGATCTAATTTTATTTTTCTAGGAACCATTCTAACAAATTGCTTTGGTAGAGATCCATTCATCTTCAGTCAACAGTCAAGTTAGCAGGAACATTATGCACTGAATTTATGATGAACTTCTTGCATTTTCTTAACATCATTTTTGCAAGTTACTTTAAAATTCTTTTTTGCCTCACACAAACATCAAACAAAACAGTCCTATTTCATCCCATTTTAACCAAACCCCAAATTCATGAAAATTTTCATCCAACCTCTGCACTCTTAGATAATATTCCAGTAGTTCCAGGCAAAATTTCCATTCAGATAATTTTTTTAAAAAGCATTACCCAAAACCCTCTTTTGCACTTACTGTGCTATTAATACAACCACCATACAATTAAGGATAAATAAATTTGATAGTTTCTCATATCCTACCAGCCAAATGTAGGCCAGAAGCAATGAATGGAGGAAAAAAAATTATTAAACTGTAATAATCTGAGGTTTATTATTATTTCACTTCACAGGCAGCCTGTCTTCCAAGCCTACCATTTACCAGCCTGGCTGTACATGAATGAATTGCCTGAACAACTGGTTGAATTTCAGCCACCAGAGAACACAAAGGCTCCATTCCAATGGCTTTAGAGAAGGTGTTCCTGTGGTGCTGAGCTGAAGCTACACAAGGTGAGCATCCTCATGTTCAAGACATTTATGGAGTCCAGTGGAAAATGTGCATCCCTGGCATTAATTCTCTCCCTCCTTCTGACAAGCTGTAAAAGTCATCAGGACAAAACTACCAAAAAAAAAACCAAAACAACCACACCAAAAATTACAAAAAAACACAAAAACCAACCCCCTCTCCCAAAACCAAAAAGCAAACCAAAAAACCAAAAAACAAAGCAGCTTTTGACAGAAAAAATGAGTTTACTGTTCTGTCAGTAAGAGGGGTTTTTAATTTACAGTGTGTATAGACTTTCTAAAAAATAAAGCAATGTCCCCTATCAAGTTTTGGGTTCACTAAAACTGATTTCCCCTCTTCAAATATAGAAACTGAACTAGGAAATTCACTTTTACTCACTAAACTGACCCTGAGAAGTATTTACAATTATTCTGCTTTTTCTAGATTGAATTTATTAAAGTCTAGTGCAACTGCAGCAAGTGATCCATAGAGAAGTCATTATGGAAGATGCAAGGGCAGTAACTGGTCATGAAGGAAGTGGAGTCAGTTCCAGGTTCAGTCGACTCTTCTGAACAATACTTGAACAAATCTAGAGGGTACCTGGTGTCTAAAGCCCTATTGTGAACAGGGATTGATAATTTTGTAACTCAAATCAGAAATCCATCACTTACACCTGTTCAGATGGTGCAACAGAAATAGACCACAAGACAGAATTCTCCTGAAGTCCTCAAACCAGGGCTGTCAGCTGCCAGCAAACACTTCACTCCCTTCTCATTTTCATGATATCCACATCTGGTAATTACAACTAACTTACTCATACTGTTCAGCTCCCCAGTGAGTTTGGGATTTCTGTCTTGGAAGACTTTGATTCCAGCTGTAATATCCTAAGAACTGTAGGGTTTCTAAAGCTTGTGCTGAAGCTGTCCCTCTGCAGACATCATTCTTGTCCTGCTGTACCTGCTCTAGGATCTCACCACGGCTCTCTGGAGTGACTGAGCACCAAGCACAGAACTCTCAACGTGTCTGACCTGTTATAAAGCTGCTTTTTGATCTCCACTTTGCTTTTAAGGAAAATATTTTAAACTATTATTTTCTTGGCCACAATCCAACAAAGAGAGTGAGAGAGCATGAGAGAGCCAAACAGCTCTATTTGTTGACCACACAAACAAAGGTTTTCATCTGTTATGCTGGAAAAAAAGGCTAAGTTGTGGTGGACTCCCCTCACTCACTGGTTATAATTCATTGTCATTACACACAGCACTTTTAAAAAAATTTAAATCCATACAATTGCAGCAGACAAGAAAATAGGAAATCACACACAGCTTTTGGAGACATTCAAAGGCTATTTAAGATGGTGAAGAGCTGCACAGAAGCAATTGGAATGTTTTTTACAAGTACTTTCTGGGGTTTTTTTATCCATTATATTCAGCAGTAAGTAATCAGCTGGCAGCTTTAGTAATACTGCTCACAATGGTAAGGATGCTACTTTTGTGACTTCAAGAGTGTTGAAGCAAATCTCTTGAATGTAAAGAGGAGAAAATTATCCACAGGAATACTTCAGGGTGGTACAATGTTGTTAAAAAATAATCTAAAATGCAGAATCATTAAATTAATGCCATCTAATATACTCTTAAATAGTACTTTAAAAATAAATATTTTGATCAAAAAGTCAAAATTCCGAGAGCAGTTTCACACATCTATATTCTGTCTGGTTTACAGTAGCTGTCAGATGTACAGTGTTGGGACACATTTAGAACAGTCACTGCAGCTAAAGACAAAAGAGAGTAGAGCAGGAAGCTTCCAACTGTGAACCAGATGGTTCCCTAAGTAGGGAAACCTCCTCCTCAAATTTTCCTCCAAGTCATTCTGTCCATTTAGAATGAGGTTTTCCTGTCAGAATAACAGAGTTTGGAAACATGCATTGTGAGATAAGGACAGAACTCCTAGAGATACAAAAAATGACCTTTGTCTCCAGGGAATTCCCTTCCTACCTGGTACAGCAGCCCCAGACTGTTAATGGTCCTACTGAAACTTTTTTTCAGATTATGTGATTTCCAACTCTTCCTCTCAGTTTCTGGGCTGTGGATTTAAATTTTTAACTGCAATATGACATTAGTCCCACCTGGCTCCCTTTGCATTTGATATTAAGGAGAGTACAACAAACTTTTTCAAAACAGTCTGGCCCCCAACATGCTCTGATTGTCGATACAAGGAGCATCCAACAAGACTTTTACAAAAGGCCTCCAAATTTTTAATTCCTTGGCTTCCTGATGCTACATGCAATATAACAGATAAGGCAGTCCCACTGTCTCATGAAAAATATTTTATGTGCCAGCAGAGAGTACTTTGAGCATTAATAACTCCAAACATTCAGAGAACAAGAGAGAAGCTGCTACCAAATAAAAAAGTGATTCACAAAGAATCACAAAAAATATTTTTAATTACAGATTACTGCATTAAGAAAAATAAATGTGTGAGCCTAGCAGCTTCCAACTTGTGGTTTCCTAACTTTTTCTACACAGTCTTGAAATACATACAAGATGAGAGTCAAATGTAACTAAGTAACTCTAGGACTAGGACATTAAAAAGAAAATATTGACCTGAAAGGAAGGATCTCTTCTGCAAGCATCTGGTGCTGTTACACACATAGTGAGTCTTCAGGCACTCAAGCTGCAACTAACTTAATTCTAAAAATACTTTTAGATTGTTATGCTAATTCTGAAGAATTGAACAAGCCTCAAAGACAAACCAGCTGACCTGTATACCCACTGATTTGGTTAGATTTAACTTTGGAATGTCTAAGTGTCCTTGGTGGTGTGGTGGAACGTGTTCAATTGAGCATTTTTATACCAGCACACTGCTCTGTGCTAATGCTTTGCTGGCCCTCTCCAGAAGAACAACTTCTGAATGGCTATTTCTGATTAATTATTCATCTAATTTACATTATAACACTAACCAAATTATTTTTGCAATTAATATTTATTTTTTCTTAATGCAAACATATAACCACACATTCAGAAAAACTTGGAGCGGAATACACTAGAACAAGGATTCTAGTTAAAAACATTTTAAGATAAAGTGTGTTCGTTTTTTCATGTGGAATTTGAAATAGTGAAATAATTTGTTAAAGAGCATGTAATGTCCTAAGTAGAGGTTAGTGACTTTTTAAATACCATCCTGCACATTAGAAACCCAAATTTCTGAAATTCTCAGCAGCAAATGCATATAGTGTATTATGGAGCTGTACTTATTAGACAAATGGGGGACTCTGTCAACACCCACTTTCAAGTTCATTATGTCAGAAAACTGCTCTTCCTGAAGCATTTAAAACAAACTTCTGATGCACTGATGAAAATAAGAAAAAAAACTTTTGCTCTGGAAGTCTTACTCTCCAGATGGTGCAGAAATATGGAACATGACCATAAAACTTCATGTTTACAAAGCACGTGAACAGAAAGATTATAACATTAATGAATTCCACTTTTCACCCTCCTTTTCTTTTTAAAGTATATTTTTCTAACTCAGCTTCTCATTTCTAATCTATTCTTTTAATTCTGAAAAAATCCATGAAAATACCAAAGATTCTTTTTTCCCCCAAATGGCATTACCATATAAATGAGGAAAAGCCAGCAGGTACAGTCTTTAATTTTAGAGCTACTTTGCTTTCAGAATGCAATGTAGTATTATCTGAACAAAGTTGTCACCTGATGTGTCCCAGAAGTAGCTTGGCCATGGACAACACCTTCAAATCAGCAAAACAGGGGAGAACTGACAGTGAAAAAGGTGCAGTCCTGAAGTTCATATTCACATCCCAACTGGATAATCTTCCCCCTCAAGGGTAAGGCTGTGTCCTGCCCTCCCCATCCATGATCTCCTTGGAGCAGCACTGTCCCCTTGCCCTGCCATCTCAGCTCTGGACTTTGAGGCTCACTCCAGAAGTCCACATTACCACTGCCTTCTCCACACGTGCAGGGTCTTTAGCTCTGCAGTTCTTGGGCACTCTCAGATTCTTGCTCTGCTGCTTCAGTCACGCCTTGGAAAGAGTGAATGCAGCCCCTCTGAACTGCAGATAAGTTATCAGCTGGCAGTACTCACCGCAGCTCATCAACAGGTGAACCCCACACCTCATAGAATGTCATTTCCCTCTGTGCTCTAGAGTGGAAAATTAAGTCCATTTTTACATGCCAAGTTCCTGTGTATATCTGTACCAGAAAACCTATGGGTCACCAGGGCATAACAGAGAAGAAAATGTTTTATTTCTGTTCCCTTCCCAATACATTTCCTTCTGTGCCCTACTTGTTAAGAATATCCTATTACTGTAAAGAGAAGGCCACATTCTTTCACTTTTCCCACTGGAGTTGTACATTTCTTTGTCCCCTTTTGCAAAATAAGTAAATTATTTATGTTTCCAAGAGAAGATCACTACAGCATATTAAATACAAGATTTATTAGAATTATAACCTGGCACCAGTCTCTTCCATGCTGCCGACTGCCTTGAGTACCCCAGCTGCACTCACTATGTTCTATAATATCTACAGGAAAGTTAAAAACTATGCAGCCCAAAGATACTGACTTGGTAAGGTTTAGTGCTATTTTCATAAGAAAACTCTTGTTCCACTCAGGACTATGTGTTGATTGAGCTTAAAGTATAGAAAGATTCTGTATCAGAATACACCTGAATATTGACCAGGATCTCTCTGAGCTGGTGTCTAGGTTTCCTTTAGCCAGTAAGCTGAAGCAGGCTCCATTCATCTCATGCTAACACAGCTATCCAAATTAGGTCAGATGAACCACATCCGAAATTAATTGTCCGTTTCACTCCAGTGGCTGCAAAACAAGTGTAACCACTTGGCTGAAGTACAAGTATAGTGCAGCCTGCTCAGGTTAGATCAGATGAATTGCATTTAAACGGTATCTTTTGCTCTATTAAAGCCTGAAAGATCACCAGCCTGGCAGAAATCTGTAATGAAAAACCAAGACTGAAACATGATTGTACTGCTTGCCTAGCAATATGGACACTGATGCCAGTTCCCTTGGAGAGGCATTTTCACCACCCTCCCATATAAGTTGCTTCCTGAAAGTAAAGTCTGTCCTCCCCATCCAAAAAAAAAAAAAAATTAAATAGTTTATAGGTGACTTTGCCCTGCTGAGCCAACATATGGCTCTTCAGTTAATCACTGCAGGTGTTCCTGCTGGAACCACAATTGTTTCAGCTAACTATGGAATGATAAACAGGGAACACTGGAATAATGAGAAGCAAGTATGGAAAGGAAAGGTCAGGGAAAAGTCCTAGCAGTTTTAATATGTGATATTTTAGCTTATGGAAAAACTGAATTCTCCAGAGAATTAGAGTCAATCACAGCCTGAGGAAACCATTTCCTAAAGCACTCTAAGTACTAAGAACCTCCTAGGTTTATCTAAGGTATTTATGGGGCCATAACACGGTGACATTGCAAGCCACACAAATGCCACTGTATGGTCTGTACACCCTTACAGGCAGGTGCCCACTCCAAGGGTGTTTGCCCAGGAAGCTGGGATATACTGTAATTTAGTGCCTTTGGTCACACAGGAAACATGATGGGATGTAAATTGAAAACAAGTTTTCTAAATCCCTGCCTCGCACCTTCTTGATGGAGCCACACCTCCTCTGTGAGCTGCTCAGTGTCATGACTGAGATACCTGCATGTTTGCCTTCTTTGGGAAATCACCCCCATAATGGGTCCAAAACAGCCAAGAGAGTGGAATAAAACTTGCATCTATACAGATGGATGGCTTTAACACAGCACAAGTCACACTTCAAACCTGCAGTTGCTACTCCAGTCCTTAGATAAAAACTAGAAAAAAAATATTCTTCAGTCCAGTCATGGGTTAGGATGGCATATTTTTGTTACAGCCTGGTTTCAGTTTTGTGTACAGGCTGATTAATCAGGCTGTACATGGCAGAAACTGATTTGACTTATATGGAAAACTCAGTAACACAGTAGCAGCTGTGCTGTACATCAAACAGCATGACTAGAAATGCATCTATGGGCACATGACAGCAACCCTTTAGCTTGCACTATATAAATCAAACCAAGTCATCCAATGATATGACTAATATTACAATAAACTACTTACATTTATTTGTTATTTTAAATGCTATAATAAGGTATTCTGAACAAAAAGTAGTGCACTGCAATCTGAGAGACAGAACAACTGAAAGTCCAGAATTTCAATGAATCCAAGTATTTTCTCATTTCAATGAAAATATTTATTTTTTATTTTTAAGGTCTTTTACCCCATCAAACATACTGAAACAATGATAGAGAAACAATATAGAACAGTACTGCTGAGTGAAGGCAGAGCAGGTTCCATTCTTGCACTGATTCAAATGTGAAGGTAGATGAGGCTTTCATGTCTCTGTCCACACATGTGGTAATGTGGTAACTTATTCCTCTGCTCCTTCCTGGTCTGTGTCCTGCCTATCTGAAATGTTACAGCAGTTCCATTTTCCCTGTTTGCAAAAACATTTAGCAATTCTCATACTCCTAATGAACAGATTTCAGAGAAATATCCTCAATGGGGCCATTTATTTTACTGAACCACAGACAACAGAACCTGCACTCCTTCAAGGAGCCTGTGATCAGGGTTTGAAATTACTGTTATCTTCCTATACAGGTGCATCTCCCACTAAATAGAACAAAACATTATAGAACATTATTTCAGAATAACACAATGTAGTTCATCTAATCTTAGGCTTCTCTCCTACCCACCAAAGCAATAGAACAATTTTAATTTATAGTCTTTTAGGAAATTCAGTGCTCCTGAGGCAGACTGCTCACAGAGAGCTGGTCTCTTGTCTGTCAGGGTTCACACCATTGCCTCTGCCCAACGAACCGTGCTGGAAAGCATCGTTTTGCCTTCCTCTCCCCTTCAACCCCATCAGTCACCCAAACAGCCCATGCAAGCTCTCTGCCACGAGAATGCTGCTGTTTGATGGCTAAACTCAGCAAAAGCACAGGCCCTTTGATCAGGGTATTAGAGCAGAGCCCCCCACCTGCCTGTCCTGACAGCCTGATTCAGCCCTCCAGCATCCCAACACAGGAAACACTGGACATGTGAGTGATACCAGAGCTGACCACTGGCAGACAGTCTCCTGACAATACTCCTGACTCTCCCTTCAGAGAAATAACTACAAAGAAAAACCTCAACCAACTTGAAATGGTTACATAAAGATGACAAACCATCAGCCTCGAAGAACTGCACTGCTATCATACAAAGAGAAAAAAAAAAAAACAAAAAAAACCTGCCCTAATATTGAAAAGCCATACTTTACATAAGCATCAAGCTTAGCAATTGACAGCCACATCCACTGAAAAAGAACACCATGTCTCAACTCCCACAGAGCACAGCTCAGCAGGAGTCACGGGCATCACAACTGCTCATGCAACCACTCAGCAACAACAACAAATTTCAGCTATAAGGAATCATCAATAGTTCATGCAGCCCCTGCCTCTTGTCTCTCCCCTCCCCTATCTCACCAGAAACAAGAAGAAATTCTATCTGAGGGTCCTCTAGGTATCTGGCTTTTCCAGAGCCAACCTCCCAGGCAAAGCAGAGATACACAGCTCTTCACATATGTGAATTATTAATGCCTAATATATACAGAAATAAGCAACAGACATTTGTCAGATGTCTGTCAGATGTCACAGTCTGTGACGTGCAGCAAATTTCTGGGACTGCCCTCATGGCCCATTACTTCCAAGAATGTGCCTTGCAGGCATTTGCCTGGACATCTGGGCTCAACCACCTCAGCAACTGCTCCCTACAGGAGTCAGTAACTGCCACTTCTTTAAGAGATGTTTGCCCCCAGTTCCAAAAACTGGATCTCTTCTGGCTCCTTAGATGCAAAAGTGTTATTGCTGAACTGCATATAAACCAAATATCTTCTGAAATACACAGTACAATGGCACAGGCTGGTCAGAAGACAGCACTGTGTTTCTACAGCACTATTGGGAATTCCCATATCACAAGTTCCTTTTCTATGCAAGCCCATCCATAGAATTGATTTTCTAATATTAAAGACAGGATATCTGAGACAACTCCTCTATCAATCAGCCCAGCATGCTTATAAATTAACTTTATTGCAAACCTGGGCTTTGTTCAGGTGCAGCACAATGGATTACTTCACCCAAGAGAATAACATTTATTTCTAATGCTTTTATTGATCTTAATTTTTGTTATTTGCCTGAATGCTGCTAAAACCATGGTATAAGCAAACCAGCCTAAAGCTTAGAACATGCCAAAAGTCTTAATATACTACATTACATCATCCATGCTGATCAATATTTTCCTTTAAGCCACTGCTGGAAAAACATGCAGTTACCTTTCAGTAACTTCTGTAACAATTCATTAGGATTAAGAGATATAGGCTAAACTGTTATGGATGTTCTTTTCATGCCAGTGAACATCAGCTTTTTCTGTGCATTCAAAGGCTTTCATATTATGGCTGGAGTGCTGCTACTTGCCAGCTGACATTCACATGAAGTTTCATGAAGTTCTTTTTATATGCTAAAAGAGAACCCATATTAATAATGAAAAATCTGTGTGAGTCCAGAAAATTCAGAAATATACAATAATAATAAAGCATATTACAATTTCAGGAAAACACAGAGTCTTTTGAGCCCCTGAAAAATACCTGGTTTAATTCATTCTGCAGATGCAAGATTGGAGTTTTATCAGCAGATTTTTGGCTAATAGCCAAGCCTAATTCAACAGAACTGCATTTTAGTATTATACTTTGGGGTTTTATTAATCTCTCATTATTTCAGTGAAGTTACACTTAAAAACAATGAGAGAGACTTAGACTGAGTATTTTAAATCCTCCTGTACACTGGGTTGAACAGAATTGTAAGCAATAGAAAAAGATAGAGTTAGAACCTGAGTTGCTTACTTACAAGATTTAAAAAAAACTACTACAAAAATAAATCTGTAAATCATTAAGTAAATGCCATAAGAAGAAAAAAGGAACATTACACTTAAGAAGCAACCTGAAACACAATAGTTTATTTCCAACAAAAGCTGCTATTCAATGGATAGACAAACTTACTCATTGTATTCCAAACAATTCAGTCTTTGTCAGTTCCATAAATCACAATAAATCATATGCAACATATTTAAAATAAACAATGAAAGAATAAAATGACCCCTCAAAAGACAAATAATCCCTAGTTCAGAAATGTTTTGGAAACTAATAACTTGTATATGCCTGATTCCACTCAATTCCCAGTGGTAATAACAGATTAATTCTAAATTCATTAATCACTGGAAAAGACAGAACGGTTACAAAAGAACTGTGTTGGGACTGCTGCACAAATGCTCCCCATGGCGTGAGATTAATGTCTGGCCTATACAACAAGAACCAAGCCAGTGATATTGCCATTTATAAAACTGTCTTAACCTTTTTATTCAACAGCCTGCCCTGGAAATCAAAGCTATTGAGCACATTGGTGTTTTTGATCCCACTGCACCTTTGTTTTGCTCACAAGTCATGAAACTGCAGAATCCAGTGCCAAGTTTCTATATTACAATCAGTATCTTGCCAAGGTAGCAGTGTCTTTTCAGCTTTGATCAGTTGGACAGTCAGTCTCCCCCACCCACTGGAACTGCCTTCCAAGTGTTCAGCGGCAATTCTCAGGAGCTGGTCAGTGTTTCCTCACCTACAGTAAGGAAACTTGCCTGAGTCCTTCTTTTATACCTATTCATCATGTTCCCCATGCTCCCTAATTTTCCATTACAGCAAGGAATTTGTAATAAACACTCAATAAATGCAACATTTCCCACATGAGGGCAGTCCCAATGCAAATCTTACATTGCTTGACAGAATTGTCACTTAACATAGGATGCAAGTACAGAGGCTTTCATTAACTGAAAGAAAAATGCATTAATTGCAGTTGCATGAAGAACATATACAAGTAAAGTAAAATTTGTCTGTCCCCAAATTTGCTTGCAGCTGGGTCAGCAAAGCCTGTATAACAGTAGGCTCAAGTAGAGAGCAGGATCACACCGCAAAGACCTGAATTCTATTTGTGGCTGTGCCCTTCACCCAGTAAAATGTCAAACCCAAAAGTTATATCATCTCTCTGCTTCAGATTCCCAAAGTAGAAACACCCTTTGTGACTTCAGCGAAAGCATGAGGTGTAAGAGCAATGCTTTCCAGTGTTCCAGCCTTATTAAGGGTGTTGAGTACATTTTCAGTTCTGTGGACATGTTAAGTCACCTCAGGAACAGTGAGGAAGCTTTGTGGTCCTCTCCAAGAATGGGATCAAAGCACCTGGTCTTTCAAGGACTCATTTTAAGGGCAGGGACAACATCTGAAGCTCAGTGTCAGTGCAAAGGAAAATCTGGTGCCAATTTTTTAATTTCATGTAGTGGCTTTATCAAAAAGATCACTCTTGAAAAAAAAAAATGCTAATCCTCAAATGTCAGTGCTTGACCAAATAAACAACACAGTCAACTGATATCTTCCACAGACTTCTGTGGTTTAACCTTGTTATTTTCAATTATATGAATTTAATTTTCATAAACCACAAAGTCACAGAAATCTGGAAATCAAACTGTCACCTAAGGGACTTCAAAATGATGTCTAGATATTATCTGAAGGGAATTGTTTGCCTTTTAGCTTTAGAACATTTACAGTACATCTTACTTAAATTTTCAACTATTTTCCAAAATTCTGAAAGTAGAAATCAAAATGAAATCTAGGTGAAATCTGCCGGGCACTGGTGCTCAGATTCTGGCAGCAGCTGCCATGCAGTGAGACCCCCAGAAGGTCACATTTGAATACTTAAAGGACTTCATCTATAAGCACTGAAAAATTTGACAGCTGTAAAAGCAACCCTTGAACCAGACACTGAAATGCAGATATCAGCCTTCTAAATATTGCCTATGTTGCTGTTTGAATTTTTAATTTTTTTCTAATGAAACAGAGATTGTCATCTAGTGCCATGCATTTAGAAATTCCAGTCTTTGCAGGAGCAAGGAACACTTTGGGATGAACCTGACTCAGGTAACATCTGGGCCACAACAGATCTGTTTCTGTTTCTTCTCACTGACCACACTTATTTCAGCTGCTTTGATAAAGGAATAATAAGTCAGTTTAGGGAAAGCATAAAATGCAACAGAAAAGAAAAAGAGAGTAAGATATATCAGTGCAACAGAAAAGAAAAAGAGAGTAAGATATATCAGAAGAAAAAAAAAGTAACCTATAGCAAAAGGTGATTCAAAGTGAACCAAATTATATAAAATTATTTACAAAGTTCTAATTGCTGTAAATGAGGGAGCAACTAATGACAGAAATTCCAATTACAAAAGGAATTATCTGGTCTGCAGCAACTAGTTGTGTGACATCTATAATACACAAGAAATCATGATGCTTAATTATTTGCATCTTTCACTGCTACAGATGCTGCATGGAAATCTAATTAAACAGATCTAGTAAGACTTACAGATGGTAGCCTACAAGTATGCTACAAGTAAACCAAGAATTTGCTGATCCATGCATTGTTTTTAAAGGAATTCATAATGACCTCTAAATAAAATGGGAATCAATCTTTATTTTAATGTGTTACAGTGTGAAAATACATTGCAAATCAACAAAATATTTACGCATTAATTCAACATATCAGGATGAAAAATTGAATATTTTTCTTAATCTCAGAATATCTCTGCCACAACACTATCACTTCCATGGTGCATTTTTTACAAACTTGACTGCAAAAGAATGTTTCTTGTCTTAGGAGTTTTCCCAGAAATAAAAAGGGGAGGTGCTTTTTATGACAGCCTTCCCTCTTCACTTTCCTTTCACCCACAGCTCATATTCTTAAGTTTCTCAAATAATCCAGTGCAAGTGAGGTTTAGAGAAGTCCAGAGATTCCTCTGTGACATCCTCCACATTTTGAACTTCCCAAATACATCATTATTTCCACTCTACAGCTGTAATGAATAAACAGAAATTCACAGCAACCTTGCAAATAACAGCACACTGTGATGAAACAGAATTTTACATGAAAGTCAAAAGGTAACAGGGGGGTGCCTTCTTGTAAGATTTTGAAAATTGTCATTGTTGCAGTGAAAAGCACAGCTCAGGAAAAAAAAAAAAAAAAAACCCGAAAAAAATTTACTATATGTTCTAAGCTCACTTTCTAAAGAATTCACAGTCCATCAGAATTTTCTGAGGGGTTCTTCTATGTGCAGATAGATTGTTAAACAAACAACACACTGTATTAACTCTGAACTAGAGCCCCTATAATCTTCTAAGTGCTTGCACTCAATGTGCTGTCTAGTAGATCCAATGAACTTTGCATCTTTCCCTGGATGCACCCAGTGGCAGTGCACATCACTTACCAAGAAAAAATACTCCTAGAACCTGTGACTTAAATTCACAATTTAAAACAGGAGACTTAAGAAACAAAAACAGAGAAAAAAACCACAATACAACCCAAACAGAACAAATAAAACCTAAAACAAGAAAGGAAGGAAAACAGGCCAACGGTGATGATGGCTTGCAGATTTCAGCCCTCAAATTAAAGGGGTCATTGCCTGAGCACCTCCAAACCCCATCAGAGCATTCAGGGTTGAGTGCAAACTGAATATTCATCCTCTCACTTCTGAATGCATGTGTAAAATGCTTCCACTTACCCAAACTCCTCTCAAAATTAAAGTAACTTTGTGGGTCCTTGTAGTTTCATTTATGGAGCCCTTGGGCTCAGAGTTGTGTCTTGCCAATCTGTCTCTGATTAAAAAAAATGATTACAGCTTTACTGCTCTCCTCTTGGAGCTCCATAACCTTGCAAAACACTTGCTGCTGTAGCAATCACAGTTCTATTTCTCTTCAGCTATCTGTTGTTGCAAATGATTTTAAATGTTGCTTCTTATGCTTTGAATTTGCATTTTTGATACATTTGATTTTCTGCCATAATACATGATGCCACAAACAGTTTGTTGGTAGCAGTCTGGATCCTCTCTAGTGATTCCTAGATGATGTATTTATTTTAACTGATATTTTCTTCATTTGGTGTCTCTAATATAAAAACCCTGTATGCCTTGAGTATGGCTAGATTTTTATCTGGACAAAAGTTTGTTGCTCAGGACCAAATCTCTTGGATAAACTCTCCCATCTCACAGTCTTCAGCCAGAGACACATTCAAGAGAAGGGATGCAGTGAGACTCTCCTTACGCCCCACACATCTCCAGTCTGATTCAATACTCTGCTGGACTAGAACAGGCCATTATAGGGGGCAGAAACCTCGACCCTGCTGACCTTGAACAGAATTGCCTCAATCAAGGATCCAGAAAGAATATTTTTAAGCCTTTATCCTGTAACTCGCACTAAGGAATACTTAGATCTTGCTTCTGCTCCATTTACTGCTGTTCCTTTCATTATCTTCATTAAAGCTGGCTCTAATTAAGTGGCTGGTATATATTTCTAGCTGCATGGCAATAAAGGCAAAATGTGATCCTAGATCAATTACTTGTGACATGCTCTGCAAAACTAGAAAATACACAGTGTATTAATCAGCATTATGTTAAGATTCCTGAGCATTAGAAAACGTTTAGCAGATGAACCTGGATTCTTCTCTAGGGTTTGCTGTGTTATCAAAAGTAAAATTCCTCAGACTATGGACAGTAAGAGTTAAATTTTACTGATGTGTCCCATTTGTTGTTGCAGGTCACTCACAAGGACAGACATGAAAGGGCATCTCTTCTGAGCCTTGTAGAAAGCATTGCCAATGACACAATCAGCCACCTAAAGCAGCAGCATCCATGCATGATGTGACAATCAGAAGCAGAAGCAAAATGTGTATGAAAAATCCCTCCCAAGGAAAAGTTTTTCAGTAAGAATCTCCGTAAAAAAAAAAAAAAGAACTCTGCTATTTCCTCTGAAGGTCAGCAAGTACTCAGCATGTCAGACTAAAAGTGACAAACTTTGCAATGAGCTCTCACTGAAAGCAGTCAGCTACACATCCTTTCTGCTTTTTTACTGAGAAGTCTTTCCGTGCCAATTGCAGCAGCCCTGGGTCTCTCAGGTAACCAGTCAGTAAGTCACTGACTCAGACAGCAACTCCCACTCCAGCTTCCCACTCACATATAACAAAATCCTACCTCCAGCAGCAGCCCTAACTGCAACAGGGGAACTTGCTGGGAGAGTTATTGTCCCCTGAAAATGCCCATGAAACACCGATCACTTTTGACAAGAACATCCTGTGGGAAAGGGAACCAGTTCCTTCTGTCTTGGGTCATTGGTGATTTCTCCTTGCCAACCTCAGTGGCTTTCCAAAAGAACTTCAAAGTGGCAAGAATCTGATTTTACTTTGCAATAGTGAGACATTTCCTTCCATTACCTCTTGCTAGAGCTGCATCCATCCAGGTCCAGCCTCCTGCCAGAATTCACTTACACCCTCATCTCCAGGACTGACAAACATGCCAGCTGCCCTGGGGACAGGCTCCTCACTGGCTATTGATAAGGAGAAGCATGCTAATTGTCATTAGTATTGTCAACAAATACGACAAAAGAGTTTCTGTAACAAAAGAAAATCCATTGGAGGATCCTTTCCAATGCACAAAGCGTTTTCTGGTAACTGACAGCAGGAGCTGTATAATGGGAAGTGTCACTCATGCCCTCTTATCTGATGTTTAAGGGTTATCTATTTACACCAAGGACGAGTGTATAACAAATCAATAGCCACCTTAAATCAAAGAGTAATTATATGGAAAGGAAGGAAAAAAGGGAAAAAATTAAGAAGTTAGGTGTTTCAAAATACTGTAGCATCATTCATTAACATCAATGCTAATATTTAATTGGAAAATAAAAATCTTCTCTGATAGATTACTAAGTAACTACTTCAAAATAAAAATCTAATCTAGAGTAAGTGTGCTATTGCCTATGGAGGTAGATCTAGTTAAGATCAATAAATGAGGAACAGCCATCCTGTCCATTTTCTTGACACGATCCTCTCCTTCCCTAGGGCTCCCAGTCTCCCAGTGAAATCCAAGTGCTGGTATTTGGAGCCATCCACCAGAAGTGCTACACAGCCCAAACCTGAGTGCATTGCTCCCACACTGCGTAGTGACACACTGAGTAGGGAGGGAAGAATGTGCAGCTGTTTATTTTTTTATCATCCTCCCTTGCTGCTGATGTCCAGTAAAGTGACTGAATTCATGTTTTCTGACTATAAACCTCTCATCACTACGTTATTTTGTTCAACTGTTGAAATCAAATGTAGCTCCGTTGGTCCAATGTAACCATTTCAGTCACATTGGCAAGCTCCTGTCACTGGCAACATCTTGCTCTTGTGAGTAAGAATTCACATAAAGCAGCAGCAGAAGAAGGAAACCTGAGCAAGGAATTTTAAGTCCTCACAAATAAGCCAAACACATGACAAGAATTTCCAGAAGACACAAGAATGAAAAGCTTTTTACTTTACAGTTCTTTTTTACATTATTTTCCAGTCATACCCACAACGAGATAAAAACAAAACAGTGTATTTGCACATTTCTCACAGTTAAAGTTCAAGAGAATGATTCTTGATATGAGTCACTGACATTACAAAACTATTTTTGTGCAATATGCCCTACACATCTGAATGTATATACACTTATTTTTAAGAAGATTAGAAAGATAAACTTGTATTGCATATACCTGAGTAGAACACAAGGAAGCCTGATGTAAAGCTTCACATTTCCCATGCCAAACTTTTCCAAGGGAAGTTTGGGAGCTGACTATGAAGAATACCAATAGTTCAATCAAATTCTGGCTTTAATACTCTAATCCAGTTTGGATGCAAACTGAAGCAGGGCAAAGTACTTTATTTGGGGCACATTTAGTAGGTTATCAGATGAAATGCTAGCAGGAAAAATTGCCTTATCAAATGCAGTATCACAGGGAATGAAATCAATAGAGAAGACTGCCTGTATCTGAAATGACTGAACAGATACACAGAGTGATTGAGCAGAAATACCAGAAATCCTTTAGATCAGACCTGCAAATTTAAACAGATTTTAACTGCTAAAACATAATCCTCACACCCCCTTACGCATTTAGCACACATTATAAACTAAATACAAAGCAAGACATTAAGATAGCTCAAGGTTTGAATTTTTTTTCTCCCCCTCTTCTATTTAGAAGCTGTTACTATTTCCATGATTTTTTAGTTTATATTGTAACAGTATTGGACATGACATATATGAGTGTGTGCTTTGGGACTCTTCTATTACCTGGATTGTGCTAGAGAACAAATGCTAAAGGCCACTTGAAACAGCTTTCTTGTGTTCTGACTTGAAATGATATTTTTTTTGGCCTATACCTCTTCATTTTTTGCTTGAAGCTACTGAGTTAGAAAGCAAAGTACAGACATATTTCAGAAAAATGGGCTTCTTCTGATAGGATTGTTTTCTTGTCTTTTGAGGGAAAGAAGCTTTAAATTAATGTGTAGTATTTAATATCTTCATGTGGAAAACATGACCCCGCAAGAGGTAAATTTAACTGACTTGAGTGGGACCACAATTTCAACTTTAAACAACAGGCACTTGAAAATTACAAATAACATCTGTAAGTGGGTAAAAATTGAAAAGCGCTGGGAGAGATTCAAGTTCAGGAATAAGCATTTGATTTGATTTTGATCAGCATCTGAGGACAGAGAGCTGCACAACAGCTATAGCAGTGTTCAACCACAAAACAAGAGCTAAGACAACCACTAAGGTGGGTTTAGTTCTGTTTGAAGTGAAAGCTTCAGAGCACAAATATGTCACCAGACAGCTTGAAAATAATGGCAAATCTGTCCCAGTGACTAATCTTTGAGCCCTGCCAGCACTCAGAATTTAACAACATCGAAATGGGGAAAGAAAATAATGTCACCTTGTCATTCTGAAATGGACCTATAATCAAAACCCTTGAAGTGGGTTCATAGAGAAGTATCAACCCCACTAAAACAGAAGGCAAGCTCAGCTTGAAAAGAATAAAATACATTTTGTGATCCCATAAAATACCAAATGGCACATTCCATATCTCCTACAACACTTAGTCATTTATTTGGAATTGTCAGTAATTTATACTGCTTATTTGCAGGTCTGCCTGCAGCCTTACAGCCTCCCACTGTGATTTTGTCAGATTCCAAGCCTAGCAGGGTCAGGTTGGGTTAACCTGGTGTGTAAGACCAGCTGCTACATTTTAGCCTGCAGACAGCTGCCTTTCAAAGGCAGGTAAAGCATTCCACAATTTTATGAAGTCTCAGGAATAAGAAGACTTTCTAGAAGATTTTCCTCAATACACTTTGCAGGATTCAAACACACCTATTCTTTTGTGTAATGTATTTGTGGCTTTATGGCATCAGCATATGGCCACCACACTAAACACAGCATTTCTGATTGCTTATTACCAAAGTCTGCTTATCAGGACTGAGTGATTAAATTATTTTTGCAAAATAAATAGCCTTCCAGTGAAGGCAAACAGATTTTGAAACTTGTAACTATGCAGCTACATATCTGGACTTAAAATTCGAGCATAAGCTAATGAAATGCATCACTAAACAGAAATCCTGCAGACAGCTAGAGAAGACCCTAATTTGAAGAAGGCAAATCAGCCCACTGAATTCATCATTACTCTTTAAAGTTGAACACCTACTTAAATATTTGCAGATTTGGCAACTCTAAGCATTATGTCTGCATATTTAACAGAGCAGATAGTTACCATATTTGTTACAGCTACCAGACTTCTATCAGTTTTCTTTATTTTAAACTCTTTTGAAAAGAAGGCATTCTCCTCACCTCCTTCCCAAAGCTAGTCTTTTTTTCTCTAGTCTTCCTATTCACTCACATAAAAAAAAGCACCACGCAGAAAGAAATATGTTTAAGTAGATGTATTTGAAGAGACTGTTGCAAGGAATCTGGTTATAAAACTTCAGCTGATGTCACAGATTGCTACACTTTATTCTATCATACACAAGAATCATAAGCAAAATTGTCAGAAGGCAACTGAATAGAAAGATAACTTGTACTCAGCTGGCTGATAAAACCAGTAAAAAAGAAAGGAAAGGTTATACATTTCTTTTACTTCAAAGTATGAGGAGGCCAATTGCTTGAAGAGCTTACTGGGTTCTGCAAAAACTCTGATGGTTGCACTGGGGCTAAGCACAAATGTGAAAATAAGGATTCATTGAAATTATTGGAAATATGACTGACTTTCATCCCTGTGGTTACACAGTATGTGTACAGCTAAAGTGGAAAGATGCCACCAATTTCAGTAGATTTTTCAGAAAATGGAGTGGGGCTCAGAGAGGCAATGATTTGCCTCACAATTTTCTCAGGCTCTCTGGGAAACTGCTTGGACACATACAAGGGATCAGATAAGTAGAAACCATGGTTTGTCATGAAGATAAGAGAACCAGGTGGGGGGTTATTCTGCATTTCTGAAATATGCTGAAGCAGTATCTTCAATCTGAACATGATAAAGCTTTATCAGGATGAGGACTTCACAACTTCATTATAACAACAATTCGTTCAAAGCTTCCAGCAAGGTATCAAAACCATAGCATAGCCACGCTTTCTGCTTAGTACTTCTGGCCAGAGAAATTAGCTAACCATTATATTGACTCAATCAAAATAATGCAATTTAATTCCATGGTATTTTACATAATAATGGTCAGACTACTGTTTTCCTGAAAGACAGCATGACATTTACAAACTAAATTAATTTCTGTAGCACCTATAAAATGGTAAATACTCAATATAAAACATTAACCTCAGGTTTCAAATAGCTCTTTCACATAATGCAACTTGCTTTATACAATACCTTTATTTCCTGTGTTAAATGACTACATCTGCTTTACATTAGAGTTTATCCCTTATGTGGTGTTTCAAGAAGCTTTGTTCAGACAATATTACACTTGTTAATGATCTCCTGTCTACCAGAAAAATTAATGTTTTTAGGTAGGCTTTAAGCTTGCTGGAAAGATTGTACTGATCTGGTAGCTATCCACCACTTTCTCAGGAATCCAAACTCCTTCTAATCTGGTATCTCTAAATGATTTCCCTTGGAATCCAAAACAAAAGAAGCATTCAAAACATAGAAACAAACTTTGGATAGAGATACATCTCAGAAAAGAAGCTTGCCCTGATTAGGGGAAAATGAAGAAAAAATATGATAGTGCAGCCTGCAAGTCACAGTGGAGAGTGTTGTACTTGGCCTTAGCCTCAAAGCTTAAGAGACATAAATTCCATCTTCCAGAGTATAAAGAAATTATCCTGCAGGGTTATAGAAGCAAAATATCACTGTTCTCTTATTTTAATATTTTGAGATCAACTGTAATAGATTTCAAAATTACTACACTTCAAAGAGACTATGGCACTTTGCTTTAATGTGGGTCCTAAAAAAAACATTAAGTGCACAAAAACTGGACAGCTAAGCCTTCCAGTTCATGTGAGATTTGTATGAGATTCCTTAGGTAAGAAATGTATTAAACCCATTACTTGTTTCAGAGATATTGAAATACGGATTGTCATTTAGTCAGTAATGTTAAGTTTTATGGTAGACACAGCAATGAAGAGAATCTGCATCTTCATCTCCTATCTAGTCTCTTGAACTGGAAGTAGGGATATTCCTTCAGCTAGGCAGACTTGAAAAACTCCACTTTTTTTGGTGAAGCTGTGTTTAGAGAGCTTAAATAAATGCTTATAATTACAAGTTGGGCAGACTACTAGAGAAATTAGGACTCAGAAGTAGTCTCTGCACTTCTGCCAAGGTTATATCATTTTTCAGCACTGGTTCACTCGTTTCAAGTCCTGTAGTCCCCGAGTGCAGGGATTCCTGGGCAGGCATACACACCAGTTTTCAGTGTGCCAGGTTTAAGATGAAAATCAGACTAATCACATCATCATCACTTTGGATAAAACAGCTCTGCTCTGCTATGACTTACTGACTAGCAATATTTGGTAGCAAACTCACAGGACTTGGAAGAATTTGGACTTAAAAGGAGAAAATATTAAAGATATCTATTATAAAAGGAGAGGAGAAAGATTAACACCAGGAAAAAAGAAAGAGGATGGAGAACAGAGACGTCAGAGTGAAGAAAGAGTAGAAGTTGCTGCAGAGAGATACAGCAAGATAAACCAAAAGAGAACGAGAGATGGAGGAGGTAAAATGAAAGCAAAAGCAAAACCACATAAACCTGAGGATCAGCACCAGGAGTCCACAGATGAGTGAATCATTTCAGACAGCACACAGCTGGGCAGGAGGTCTTTGCACAAACCCTTTGAAGGAAGGGTCTGTTTGCACAGGGCCTCACAGAATTTGTATACAAATGAAAAAAAGCCACACTTTCAGGCTGACAGATGCTCTGAGGTGGAAAATTTCTGTAAAGCTTTTTTAGTAGCAGAGTTTATAGCTGTTACAATGACACATAGCTTCATTGTAATTTTCCATGTAAAAGGAGGCAAAAAGATTAAAAAACAAGACTAACAAAAACTCTCCCCTTCACTAGATAAGTGAGTCAAGTATAAAAATATTCCCAAGCAAATGACAGCTTTTTAGTTCATCTTTACATCAAACAATGACAGCAGTTTGCATGACTCAGACAGATGATTCGGCTGTTGTCCTCTCAGCTCACTCCACAAGGGAGGGAAGGAGAGAAGCAGTTTATTTTTAAGTCTGCCTTACTAGCAAGATTATTATGAGAAACCCATTAAAATGTTTTCTCTCCTTGAGAGCTGAGTTCTCGTTTAAAATCAACTTCAAAGATAAATAAGAGTAGGAGGGTTCCTGGGAACCTGGAGACAAAGCAGGAAGCCTTAAAGAACAGAAAGGACCTATTTTGAAAATCTGAGATGCTTTAATTCCACTCAGATCTCTTTATCTAGGACATGAACCAAAATATTTTATAACTAAATCTCTTTCAGGAAGCACATCACCTATCCCCATATTGTTGATGAATATGTCAAATATAGGATTATAAATGTCAGTGCAGAGTTTCCAAAGGGAGAGAGCACTGCCTGAAGGATCATCTATACTAGTAACAGCCCTTTCAGAAATACTGACTTAACCTTGTGTGAGGCAGGAAGATATTCTACCTGGTTTTCAGCAACTTAGTATGAGGCTAAAATAGTCACCAAATGGGTAAAAATCAAAAAACTGGTGACCAGAAGGAAAAAATGAAGGGCACTTAATTATTTCTACTTTCTCTGCACCACACTTCGAAATGGAGATAAGGAAACATCAATTTTTCTTTCTCAAAGACTCTTTTCAGCTCTAGTATCACATTAAAATTCATAACTCCAGAAATCATGAAAGTTTGGCCTCTGTTATCACAGTGTATTATTTCCATGGGAGAGTTCAACATGTTATAAGGGAATCCTACACAGCTCGAATCACTGCAAAATACAGCAGAGGAGCAGATGGAATATCAGCTATTTCTGAACAGAAACTATAACAACATCACAGAATCATAGAACATGTCTACTCTAGTTGATAGCAAGGAGAACAGTAGAAAAAGCTGCTTCTTTTGCTTTTGAATATATCTTTGGTGGCAAAGAAACTCTCAGAAAACAAGGTAAATTCATTCTATAGATTGCTTCTTTATAAAATGTGCATACAGGTTTGGCAGAAAATGCTTCAGATTTTTCTCTGAGAATAAACAGTAAAACTTATCTAAACAGGTTTATATTTAGGCGTAGAACTCTGAATATTAAACAATACTTTGTATAATTGTAAATAAGCATGTGAATAATTTTCATATAAACAAACTGCCAGAGACAGTTTTAATCTGGGTTGGTTCATTTTTAATTTTTTTTAACTCAGGCTTTTTTACCCTCAGAATCTCAGTAATAGGGGCATTGGTGCTTCATGCTGCCAGCATATCTCAAAATGGTAGTGGATCCTTTCCACAGAGATCTCAAGCACATTAGGATTCCTCTTCCCGAGCAGTCATCCTGCTTGCTGCAGACTCACAGAAATCCCAGTGCTCTCTTGGAGTAAAATTGCCACAAGTGCCAAGTGATTGAGTGGCCTCTCCCACTTATGTGTAGCCCTACCCCGGCCTATTATCAACACTCTCCCAGGCACCAATCTAGGAGCCTTGCCAGTGCTACAGGGATAAAAGCAGAGCCTGGATATTGGATATTCTTTATAACTCTGGCTGGTAGTTTGTCATTTCATTTGTTAAGTGAGGTTGGACATGACTTTTAGTTTGGCATTTTCTTATTGTTTTTATTTTCCAAATTACAGTGACAGCGCCTATAGCTTCACTTTCGGGAATTTGTCATGAAACTGTGAAGCATGATCCAAGGTCTATCTCTGAAAAACAGACTTATTTTTCTCATATTCAGTAGGGTAAAAACAAGACTGTAGAGATTCTAAATCCATATACATTGTTTTGCTTTTCAGAAAGTGGAAGCTGAAAATAAAAATAAAACCATTTATGTAACAGAAATGATGAGGCTGAAATGAAGGAGGAGCTATTCCCACAGCGTTCTAGCTTTTGCTATTTGTGTACAGTGAAAGCAAAAGATAAAAGAAGTGCTCTTAACTAAGCACAGAAGTGAAATCAGTGTCAGATTTACAAGGAGTGATGAACTGGAAGACATGGAGGGGAGGCTGGGTAGTCGCTGTGTTCTGTGCAGGAATACAAAGGAAGTCACCAACCATCTCCTGCCTCTGTGGCCACTGAGTACAGGCCAGCAAAAAGGATTTGCAGCACTCAGGAAGGGTGAGCAGGCAAAGGCTGAGCACTGCTGCTGACATATGGAAAGGAGGTGGGAGGAGAAAGGGCTGCATGATCACAGCAGGGTGCAAATCTTCCATGCTTGATTTAACACTGCACTTGTTAGAAAGTTCAGAAAGGCAGCACTGCTCCCAAATCAGGAATTCACGCCATAAACAGTGTTTTGGACAAAAGTGAGCAACAACTTGCATTCTGCCTTTCCCCAGAAAGAAACACTCCATAGGCAGCAAATGAAAATTTGCTTCATGAAATTCCTTTTTGTTTTCCCTCCTGTCACTCCTCCCAGTTGTTAACAATATGCTATTTATTCCCTGTCATTGGATTTCACTGTTTTTCTCTAGCACCATACCAAGCACATTTTTCATGTTGTGTTGCTGAGCAGTAACTTAATGATCTTTTTCAAAACAAAAGTCAAGTCTCCCACTCTCTGCACATTCCTGAGATACATCCCCCACGCTTTCTCAAACCATCCACAGCCACTCAGCACACAGCCCTAAGTATTGAGCTGCTGGTGGCAGGAGGAGAGGGAATTAGGTGGCCTGAATTTCTTCCTCAGCTTTTTGCACAGTCATGTTAGTGCAAGTTAGAGTCTGAGCTGGGAGGAACAATTGCCAACCCAGCAGGCAGCTGTAAGCCCTGTCATTATGGGGAGCACCGTGTAATTCCTCAGCTCCTGAAGGCAGCTGGAGTTTCGAGCAGCACGGCTGCATTCACTTCAGACCCTGGGTGATGGATATGGCATTTTGTCTGTTCCATGCTTTCAGCAAATAAGAAGCATCTTCTGAAGCTAAGAACATGCAACTAAGAGCCATTGAGGTGGTGTTCAGCAATCACTATGAGGAAAGGCATCTTAAAAATCCACTGAAAGCTTCAAAAACAAGGGAGAAAGCAGAACTCTTCTGGCCAAAGGTCCTACGACTCGCGGACCTGTTGGCTGAAGTGGCTGTAATAAGCTAATAGTTTCTGGAAATTCTTGGTGAAGGAACCATTTCTGACTAAAGTTTCAAACAGCTTGGGCTTAATTCTGCTGTGGGGCAACTGAAATTATATTGGTTTTGTATCTCTTGTAACTGAATACTAAAATGGTTGTTACTGTTTAGATAATCCCTAAAGTGAAAATACTTCAGCTAACTTAGAAAAGGCTATTTCTGAACCTGAACTGGTTTTATGGGATCTGCAGAAGGAAAGGGAGTCCCAGGAAAAGTCAAACGCTGTGCAAGTGCTGTTCTTTTAATAAACTTAGCTTAAGTTTGTCTGTAGTCTGAGCAAACTACTCTTAACAAGAGTAGCACACGAGAAGTCAAAGAGATTTTCAGCACAAAAAGAATCCATATTGACATGGTTGCTTTAATTCAGTTCTACTACTGACCCTGTGAATTGGAGATAAAGGTTAATTATTTGTATTATAAAATTTATACTTGGAAAGATCACAGGTCCCAGTGAACTCTCAGCTTTTGCACGATCAGCTATAGGCAAACACAAAACTACTACACTCTATGGACTATTTACTGTGAGGAGATATAGGGAGTTCACAAAAGAAAAAGAAAAAGAAAACAGAGCTCACAAGATATTTAAATTTACAGTTCAGCATCTGGAGAAAAATAGGAGCTATCAAAGATAATTTCATTGGTTATTACAGATATCCTCCAAAATATTACATACGTAGAGGGAATGGCATTACTGTTCTCACCAAGATATTTTTTGTCTGCATCCATAGAGTCTTCAGGGAGAAAGAGTGATACAGTTTCACAGAGAAAGAGAATTTCCAGTTCATTGTGACTTGAAAGTAAATACAGGTCATCTCACAGAGGTAAATATCTTAACATGGGTTCATTTATCTTTTTTTAAAAAAAAAGATAAAATCAAAAAATAAAATGTGATCTCAACTAGATTGGATGGTTGCAGTAATCCATTCAGCTCCTTTGGGATGGAGAACACCATATTTCTACTTTATCAATGAAAACCAGATTTAGCTTATTTTTCTCTTCAGCAATCTACTCCTTGCTCCTACTTCTCCTTAAAGTCAAATATTTCTAAGATTTGAATTTGGAACATGGAATCACACAATTAATCAATCAGCCTTTACATCCAGAATCTCATCATTTTGAACATTACCTCATACATATCTCAGTGATTGTGCCTGCCGGGCTACCACTGCCTTCTAAAAAGATTACATGGACCAAAAGAAACCACTTTGTTTTGCCCTCTGGCTTTCTAAGTGAAACAAGTGTCATGGTGAAATGCTGACAAAATCCTCTCATGTTTTCCAGCTTTGAAAAATTGCAGCACCATGTTCATGTTGGAAGCACACAAGCAAAATATATATCCGGGTTTTTTTGATTTGTTTTGTTGGGGGTGTTTTTTGATTAAGCTACAGTACAATAGTTACTGAAATTTGAGCACAGAACAACTAAATTGTTCCCTGCTGTGCAGATATAGACCAGGGGAATGGAAAGATCTTAGGGACATTTTGCTGTATTTCCCCTATACACAAATTCATACATAACAGGTTTCAAGTTTGCCGAACAGTAAAGGTTGAAATTATCCTTTTGAAGCACAATACATGAACATCCAGGAGATATTTTGTAAGTTTAAATGTTTTCCATGTCCTACACACTAAATTACACCAACTGTTGGAAATTATCTTCCTACTTTACTCCTGCACCACTGTATTGGAGCATCATTTAAGGGAACAAACTTCTTCCCAAATCAGCTTGCAGCAGCACATGATCACTCAATGGATGCTGTGTTTTAAACCAAGCTTTTGCCATCTGTTCCTCTGCTAATTATGAATGCTACAAATACCCACAACTACATTGCAAGGAAAAAAAAGTGATTAAAGTGCATATATTCTTTCTGCCATGCATCTTCGTTGTTCATCTCAAAAGAAAAGCAACACCACCCACCACACAAGGCCCACAGCAGGAAGACCACAGAAGGGCAGATGTTTAGAGCTCCTCATCTGGCAATCGGCCATTGGTGATTGCTCAGAGTCCAAAATGTATTGTGCATACTCAGCAAGACAAGCTTAAACCCGTGCAGAATCACACACACATCTGAAGTGGGGCTTGCCAGCAGCTTTGCTCACAAGAGCTCTGCTGCCCAAGTCTGGGTCACCCAGGATGCTGCTCAGCAGGTAAATAATTTTCAGCTGCATCCTTTCTAAATCCCTTCCTGTTCTCTTCTCCCTCTAACCCTAACACCATCATCAAAGTGTCATTTTGGAATTGCTTGGAATGAAGTGAAACATGGTTTTGCTCATCTACCTTTTTCCCATTCTCTCTGTGTTTACAGATTCATTATCTGCTATACATGCAGACATGTGTCATGTTCTCATTTCCTCTTTCTGCCAGGTATTTTCCATCAGGAGAAATCACTGGGCTTTAGTAAAGATTGTTCCAGACATGGTTTCTCACCTAATGGACCATGTCTCCATTTCAGTCATGATTCCTCTCTCTGGATCCACTAAATCATCCAGCATTCATTTGCCTCTGAAACAGATTGTATGCTTTGTGGCTTTGGGATTTTTTTGGTATTAGGGGGCCTTTTGTTTGGTTTTGTTTATTTATTTAGTTTTATTTTATTTTATTTCCTTGCACCTATAGAAAGAACTGAAGAAAACACATTTATTCCATCATCGCTGTTCCAGTAACTCCTAATTTCAGGGACCTTCAGCTTTAAAATCAGCCAGGCCTTAAGGATCTTATGGCATCTTATTTTATATCCACATCTCTCCTTAGTGAGTTCAGATTTTATAGACAACTCTGTGTCATTCTGGAGGGAACACATCAACTGCACCATCCCTGATATATCAGTAATGGGTTTGCAATTATGGCGGCAGGTTTCAAAATTGCTTCCTATTTGCAGCTTCTTTTTTTGCTAATGGAAACTGCAGCACATGCCACATCTGTCTGTATTTGTACATTGCCCTGCTGTAATAGAATATTGCTCGTTCTTGATTACACAGGGACATAGTCTGCCATTAAAGTGTGGATGCAGTATCTCTACAGAAACTGATGCTAAGGTTGTGCAGTTACTTAAAAAAATACTGATAGCAAAATATGGCCCATAAGAAGTTGTTTGGATTTCTTTTTCCTTTACATACTGAGATAGGACTATTTGTGATGCCATATGTTACTTTACAAGGGGAAGTTTCAATATATTTTATCACAGTTCTAAAATTGTTTATAGTAGCTTTTTGTGAATGTTCAAAAATTGTTGATCTATATCCATTAAAGTTCCTTGTACTCATGTTCAGTCTTCTTTTCTCTTTTACAGGCAGTGCACACAGATAGGAAATGCTTGCTCGCAATCTCCAACAGCACTATCTCCAGGGGAAAAGGATTACATTTCATCTCAGGTTATAAGTTCATTACAAGTCACAAAACCTTTGCTCTGCTGAGCTTTTTAACTTATTAAGATAAGACACATGCATAAGAAAGAAAGCTCTTCTTCATCAGAAGAGACAAAGGCTTTATAAAAATGAGACTAAATATAAAAACAGACATTTGTGTCACATAAGGATCCTCATTTCAGTCCATCTTGCCTCATATGCCAATGAAAATAAACCCTTAAGTGTCTTGTTATATCCAACTTAACTTTGTTATATAAGCATGAAGAGACTAATAAATCTGTGGTCACTGATCTGAATCACTTCCTTATGAGCAAATATATCTGGTTTACCAGCTTCCTTCATGCTGCATAACTGCAGTTCTACACATAACTGACACTATGCAGTATTTTAGCAGTTTATATTTGTTCTAATTAAATGTGGCACAATTTCTTTTTGGATGCTGCTGTCCTGCGTGAACCATAATGTAGAAATTCATGGTTGTGCTTAAGGAATACTGCAGACAATTCTGTATTTAAACCACTAATTATCATAGGTTTATAGATCTCCCCACTGAATGCAGCACTCCAGTGTACTTTTATTAAAAGAGGGGGTTTTTTAACGTAAGTTTTTAAAAGATCAGTAGGTGTAAAGGACCTGAGCCTCATAAGTTTCACTAGATGTAGTTTAACATATAAATAAATAAATCAGGAAATCCACTCTGCCTAATATCCCTCCTTTAACAAGGAATACCTAGTCTCCCTCCAATATGCTACTCACCTAACATTAAATAAATAATAAATAAAATTTAGCTAGCACAGAAGATTGCTTACCCTGACTTCACATATTAAAAAAAAAAAAAGAACAAACTTTATCTTATATATCTTGAGTGAAGTTAATGTTATCAAACAAGAAATGAATCTGGGCCAATAAACACTGCTGTCAGATAGTGGCACATATATCCACACAGACCTGTTAAGCTTTGTCTTTCTGTATTCCAGCACAGTTCATCGCTCTGCAGAAGAGCACTGTCCTGGGACTTGCATGACATAAATTTTGTTGTTATATCTGGCATTAGCTTGATGGATAACTCTGAACCAGCTTTATCCTCTGCTTTCACATCTGTCTAATCTAGAATACATCCCCATGTGCCTAACCATGTCAGAAAAGTGCTTTCCCACGTAGTACGGGATGCGACAAAAAGATTCAGGACTTTCAAGCGAGAGGAAGGGTCCTCAACTCGCGCTTCGCAGCCTGGTTCCCTGAGCAGCTCCAGCACCGGACAGCTCCGGGCAGCACGGCCGGGCCCTGAGCGGTTCCAGCACCGGACAGCTCCGGCAGGGCATGGCCGATCCCTGAGAGGCTCCAGCATCGGACAGCTCCGGCAGGGCATGGCCGATCCCCTCAGCACCTCCAGCCCCGGGCAGCTCCGGGCAGCACGGCCAGGCCCTGAGAGACTTCAGCTCCGGGCAGGGCACGGCCGTCCCCCTCAGCACCTCCAGCCCCGGGCAGCTCCGGGCAGCACGGCCGGTTCATTGAGATGCTCCAGCACCGGACAGCTTCGGGCAGGGCATGGCTGATGCTCTGAGCGGCTCCAGCTCCGGGCAGCATGGGCGGTTCATTGCGACGCTCCAGCCCCAGGCAGCTCCGGCAGGGCATGGCCGATCCCTGAGCGGCTCCAGCACCGGACAGCTCCGACAGGGCATGGCCGATCCCTGAGCGGCTCCAGCACCGGACAGCTCCGGGCAGGGATGGCCGATCTCGGAGCGGCTCCAGCACCGGACAGCTCCGGGCAGCACGGCCAGGCCCTGAGAGGCTCCAGCTCCGGGCAGGGCATGGCCGTTCCCCTGAGCAGCTCCAGCACCGGACAGCTCCGGCAGGGCATGGCCGATCTCGGAGCGGCTCCAGCACCGGACAGCTCCGGGCAGCACGGCCAGGCCCTGAGAGGCTCCAGCTCCGGGCAGGGCATGGCCGATCCCTGAGAGGCTCCAGCTCCGGGCAGGGCATGGCCGATCCCTGAGTGGCTCCAGCCCCAGACAGCTCCGGGCAGCACGGCCAGGCCCTGAGAGGCTCCAGCTCTGGTCAGGGCACGGCCGATCCCCTCAGCACCTCCAGAACCGGACAGTTCCGGGCAGGGCATGGCCGATCCCCTCAGCACCTCCAGAACCGGACAGCTCCGGGCAGGGCATGGCCGATCCCCTCAGCACCTCCAGAACCGGACAGCTCCGGGCAGCACGGCCGGTTCATTGCGATGCTCCAGCCCCGGGCAGCTCCGTCAGGGCACGGCCGATCCCCGGAGCGGCTCCAGCCCCGGCCGCCCCCGATGGAGCCTCGGCAAACCCTGCAAGAGCCAGAGCTGCACCGTGCTCTGGCAGCAGGGCGGGCACTGGTGCATGTACAAGGACAGGACTGACAGAGCTGTTCTAGAAATCAAGTGTTCAAAGTACAACACTCTTGTTATTAACCGAGAAATGCCAGGGAATTCTGACTTCTCTCAAAATGATTTTTATAAATATTTACCAATTGTACTCAAATTCTGCCAAGAACTTCAATGTCCCTAGTACACACAGAAACACTATTCCAAAAGCAATGTTTTCCACTCCCTTGAAGAAACAATTTAGCCTAATTTCTTCTTAATCCTACAAGTATAATTTTCAGCCTCTCTCCCATTCTCTAACATTTAAGCATCTCCCCACTGAGTTCCAAAGACTGCAGCTGCTTTTACCTTTCTACCTCAATCCGTTGTCCAGGTTCAAGTTCTCTAACTGCTGCCACTTGAAGAGAAAGCCAGACAGGCCAAACACTAGAAGACACTACAGAACACTAGAAGACAGTGCTGGAATAAACTTGTGAAGCGACAACAGAATGCAGGGAAGGAAGGATGGAGACTGATGTCCAAGCTGAAAACCACACAAAATTTATGCTGTGCAATTTCAAATGAAATTGTGTACACAGCTGAATCTCCTGATTAGACAATTTCAAAGCAACCTGCAGAGACAGACAAGTATCACTTACCTCTATCAATCCCCGTGTTAGTCAGAACTCAACTATAAGCGTGATATATTGAAACCTTTTTCAAAAACTAATCTGAAAATAGTTACTCTGACAGTAATTTTTAATAAAGTATTTTTCCATCTACCTGGGAGAAAGCAATCAGTGAAGTAAATTTATGACACAAAGTTCATTAAGAGGACAGCTAAGATCACAGAATTAATTGAAGTCCCCATGTACCTATTTAATGAGAATGATTTTCTGCTACCCAGGATTACAAGCCAAGTCACAGAAGTGACAGATAAAGACCAATCTACTCCCTGCCAAAGCCACTATTGAGTAGCTTAGCAATTTATCTGTAAACTGAATTTTGAATCATATCTTAGCCTTGAAAGTCATTAGACATTAGCTGCTCAGTCCAAACGTGTAATTCAATTTTAGCTGCCAACCTGCTACAGCAAATCCCCCAATGATAACTGCTGGAGTTATCTAGCTGATGACAGACTGCTTACTCAGAGTTAGGACTTGGCAACTCCTCAGCAACAAGTCCCTTTCTAAAGCTGGCAGAGTTAAGTGGTGGAAGTACAGAAAATCACACTGGAGGCAGCAGCATCACCTTAATTTTACTCTGTGTCAACTCTGCTTTCTTGTTTTGGTTGAATCTATAAAATGTGTACTTTGTAGATGACAGATGTTTGATTTTCAGATAGTTTGTTTCTTCCAGGGTGCTTCTTCTATTTATACTGGTGAAACACCTGATCTTTCAGGCTTTTCCAATTCCACAATGTCCTCCAAAAGGCAAAGAGAACTGTTTAATCTAACTGGTCTGTCATGTACTGTGTTCTTTGTCTAAAAGAGCAGGAAGATAAGCAATACAAGAATCAAATTCAAGCTTCACTAAAGTCTTTGACAATTTGGCAAATTTTTGACAACCAGTTTCAATATAACCAAGACTTTGAACAGCTCCTTTGGACAAATCTCTGTTTTGGTTATGTAAGGAAAGGAATAATCAAAAAGTCCTTGCATAAGCAGATGTTATCTAAAAGAAATAGGTTTTCATACCCCAGATATAATATTTGAAATCCATTTTCCTCATGAAGTTCTACTTCTTGTAAAAGCAGCTCAGCTGCTCTACCCCAAATTCAGGCAGGCTTGCATTTTACCCTGAAAACACGCACAAGTTGATAAAGACACTGACTGGAATTCTATGTCTCTAGCCTCATGGTTTAAACTGTAAGTATAAAGCAAATACTTTAAAATTCTGAGAAATCCCACCCCATCCCCACATCCCCCCCACCCCCCAAAAAAAGAGGTGATAATCTCCCCAGTGGTCAAAACAGGGTATCATAAATAGGTTTTAACTTGTAACTTTTGGCCCTTGAGAATAATGGACCTGTTTTTCTGGATCTAACTCTGGACAACTTACCTAAAATAAAAGTAGTATCATCTACCCATAGACACCTGAGCTTGATGGCAGCTCTTACACTAACCAACATCAGAACTCAGCCTCCTATAATGACCCATTTTATATTACACTGACATATGGCTCATTTGTGTGGCATTTGTTTCCTTTTTTCCTTTTGTGAATTTCTCAGGAATCTGACAAAATTACAATTTAAATTTGGATAAAAACAAGCCCCTATGGAAAAGAAATCCACTGGGGGGTGGGGGAGAATGACAGGACGGGGCAAGCAGTAGAATACAAGAAAGGTTACTCTAAAAATGCATAAAACATGTTGGAGAAAATGTTAAATCTACAGAATTTCATGGCAGGGATATGATTTGTCACTGCAGTCTGCAGAATCCTTCTGTCAGTGAGAAAACTATTAAAGTTATAATTTGAAACATAACACAGAAACTAACACCCTAGTTTTGTACTGACCTACTTAACTTTAGAGTCTTAGGTAATTCCTAGGGAAGCTGCATAAGTGTCAGTTAATTAGAAAAAGCTGGCTCTCTGTACCTTCCTTAAGTTAATTATTCTGACATAAATGCCATTATTTTTCCCCTTGTCCACTGTAAAAGGAAAGTGTCAAGTTTGAGAAGGGCTTTTTGAAAAAGCATATCTCCTCTGTTGTAAGAAGCTGATTATGCATTACACTTGCACAGATTCAGTTTCATGTTTTCCTATTCTTTTAAATTTCATGCAAGTACATCTCAGCTGTACTTTTCGATCACATTTATATTCCAGCCCTGTCCCCCTGTTGAGTAAGAATTGCTCTAAGAGACAACCTATGCTAGGACTGCCTGGGTAGACTTATAAATCACATTTCAACTCTGTTGTACTGCAGATCCACTGGAATACACAGCCACAGTCTTCACCTTCAATTAAATCTCAAGGTGGGCTTGGAATGATAATCCCCTGGGAAGGCAGCCTGAGGTGCCTGTGTCCTGTCACAACCCAGCCACTTGGTACATCCATTACCCAGCCAGCAGTTATTCTTCAAATGTACTGTAACCTTCCTTATGACTGAATTCACTACAAATAATTAGCAGGCCCTGAACAGTTTCTCCAGGAATGTATGTATTGAATGTGCCAATACCTGCTTCACAGAAAAACCTGTGCTTACATTTGAGGTAAAAAAAAGAAAAAAGAGATGTTCCATTAATAAATTGTTGGCAGAAAAATACTTCATTCTTCCTGTAGACCTAAATACAATATTAAAAAAAAAAAGAAAATGTGTTATCAAGTCCCTGGTAACGAGACCCATTGAAGGCAGGTGTCTGCCAGGGAAGGGATAGCAGAAAAAACCCATTCGACAGAAATGACCTCTCACCTCAAAAATCCCACCAGAGCAGGAGATATTTGGGTGTCACAGATCAGGTTCCACAAGAATGCATGGATAAGGAGCAAGACAACATCCAGCAAGGGGCTTTAAATCTCATAGACACATGATATAAAAACCCAAGGCCTTTAGAATCTTGACACAGTGCTGGATTTTGTGTCCTTTTCTCAATGAAGATTCTGAAGAAAATACACTCCTTTATAATGACTTTTGTTTGAGTAAATGAATATATTATTTTATTTTAAAACAGGTCTTTTCTCCTGTGATGCTGGAAGGCCTTTGGATGGCCAACTCCATAAAAGTCTTTCATTAATTTTACTGATCAAAAGTGCTCACAATATTCATAATTACGTGGTCCCTTCTATACATTGTACATTTTTACTTCTTCAATAGAAGCAGAAATCTTTCATTTTCTGCATTCCTACAATGTATTTGCTCTCCTCAGAGTAGTATTACTTTTGCAACTTAGAATAACTCTGCAAATCAATGGAAGTACACAGGTTTTCCCTCTCATCTATTTCAAGCTGAGCTGCCAGGACCCAGAATAAATTTGTGTTAGCTCTCAATTCCATGACCTTCCACTTTGTACTTTTAAATTTCATTTCATTTCTATTACCTGAGTTCCCAAGGTCTTCCAATTCTGCCTGCTTGGTATTCCAACCCTTCTCAGTCCTGGTCATGTTTTCCAACTCCCTGCTATCAAGTTTCACTACCACACTTCTAATTTGGGGCTAAAAAAACCAGAGAAAGTTAAGAGACAACAAGGGGACATGCAGTGAAGAAGTGTGAAGAGCCAGCCCAAAGGACAAAAATCAGTGGCAAATGCAACAATGCAAATCCTCCAGTTCCTAATCCTGTATGTGCTTTGTCACCTAACACTTCTGATCAGGTGTGAGGAGGAATTTGCAGGCTCAGAAAGGTGATGTACATTAATAGCTGACAAAATTGTCCCTTCAGTGGTTTGTGTCAGAAGTCTAATATCTATCTAACCTGTTGATAACCATGCTCAGCAGGAATAGTTATGTGTAACTATTTATCCCCAGTAAGTCTGAGCAATGGGCACACACAGATGATGACAATTCATGCCTTGCTTCTTAGGCTTGCACAGTCTCAAAGCATCTCCAGGCATAGAATGCATGGAGGTTTTAACATGATAGCCTGAACTGAAACTCTGTAGGCAATAAAATTTAGAGAAACAGCTTAGTTAATGTTCAGAACGTGGTCTGGCAGCCTGCCATGCATAAACACGCACTGAAACCAGAGTTCATGCCAAGATTCTTAGCTTTCAACTTCATAGAAATTCCTCATGTGGTTTATACTAGATCCTCTTAGTTCATCTAACTTTTTTCTTCCTTTTTGCAGTTTAATCCATGGCTAGTTTAACTTATTACCTTTTTATATATAAGCATTAATAATGTAACAGACATAACTCCAAGCAGAAGTAATAGAATTAGTCCGTTCGTACAACTTTGATTAAAGACAGATCTAACACCAAAATGACATTTATTCTGTGCCTTCTGTGCCAAGCCTCTATGAGCACAATGAGATGCTGCAGTGTGACCTGTTACAACAACATGTATGCTTATTCCCATAACAATAAATGCTTCCTAAGGCTCATAAGAATTCACATTCAGCTACCAAATCTTTGCTGAAGCTCCTCTCAAGCCAAAGGATCCCTCTCCACAGGTTTGATCAAAAGATTGAGGTCTTCATATTTGGGTTTCTGGTATCAGAAGGTCTAATTTGACTTTCATAATCCTGATGTCTGCTTTTCCAAGCCTCCGATCTGCACAAGGGAAATAGCTGGAGGTCCTCCCTAGAGAGTGCATCTTGCTTACTTTTTTCTTTTTCTAAGTAATAATTACATTGATTTACTTCTTGTTTTTTAGAAACTTACTAGTCAGTTACTTAAGTATGTACCAAGCCACACTCAATATATGGATTAGGTGAATAATAAATTCCATATTACCACAGATTCTGAGCTCCATCCTTTCTTATTTACAGCTTCAACATATAGTTGTGAGGAAGAAAAATACCATTATCCCCAGCTGCAAAATGAAACTTAAGACACAGCTAAGATTTTGTCATGTATCACACAAAGTCCATGGCAGACAAGGAAAAAGGGGTGAAAGACAGACTGGAAGAACAGGTTTGGCTTGCACTGAAAACTTATTAATACCACAGACATTACACTGTTATTGATGCTGGGTAGATGTAAAATATACAAGATTCTCAACAGCAAATGTTTCACAACAGATCAGCCACACTGGTCTTACTATTTATTTACAGCTGTTTGTTTTTAAAGTGGAGAACTTAATCAACAAATTGTGTTCAAATCACAAGAAAAGATTGTGTTATAAACTGTTGTTTTAGACACATCCCTTGAGGCCTTTGGAGAAAGATGACACATTTCACACTATTGAATTCAGTCACATTTAAAAACTTAACATGATTCTGTGGCTGTAATCCAGATTTCAAACGAGGTGTACTTCTGTGCCTTCTTTTCATAGGAAAGTAGTGACTGCTGAGACAGTAAGAGCAACTACCATGCTGCCTTTGCCCAAAAGAAATATGGATCATAAAAAAAAAATTAAATAAATCGATCAATAGTTTCTCATCAAATTAGGCCATATTGGCCCGCAGCTCAATAAGGCTGACCAACCAATTGATTTTGAAAGAATAACTGAAAAAGTTGAGAAATGCTTAATTTAAAATTTTATATTCAATTGCACATCATCTGGGTAAACAACCCTCCCAGTACTGCAAATTATGACAGATTTATATGCACATCTGTGTGTGCAGATGTTTGTG
This sequence comes from Passer domesticus, assembly GCF_036417665.1. Taxonomy (NCBI): domain Eukaryota; kingdom Metazoa; phylum Chordata; class Aves; order Passeriformes; family Passeridae; genus Passer; species Passer domesticus. The sequence goes on from NC_087486.1 coordinate 8,359,460, forward strand.
CTGCTGCACATAAAGTGGCCACACCCACTCAGAGCTTTGCGCATCAAATCTCAGCTCCACTCCTTCAGTGTTTTTCCCCACCATCCAGAAGGGCACAGTCATGTAAATATTTGTGCAAACATGTTTATATAACATGACATAAATTTCAGAGAGCAGCTAAGGGTAATTGTGCTAATTACTGCAACCTTGCCTCTGCTGATTTACGAGGTACGAGGCTTCTGCCCTGGAGTGACTGCAGTGTCAGGTCCAAGAAAGTTTTAACTGCAACACCACTCCTGCACTCCAGCCTCCTGTGCAAAGCCTACGCTGAGAACCTCATGCAGACATGATGTCTATAAAATTAGTTTACTGGTTTGGCAATGAGAGGAAGAGGGAAGATAATTTTCCTAGAAATCAACACTTATCCACGAAATGCTGGCCTAGTCCATCCACAGCAGTTAATACTCTTATGATGCATCTCATCAGGCAGCCTTTTAAGAAACGTTTTAAGAAATATTTTAACAATCTGTCCCCAACAGCACAGCCATGAGGTAATGACCAGATTTCTTCTAACCACATCTCTGCAAGCGAGAAGTGTCTGTCACTGCTGTACCTGCTATGCTAGAAGCAACTCTACCTATGCATGGCTTCATCTCTGGGCACAGAACCTCTCGTGGAAGATTATCATCCAGTAATTCAATCTGGTTGAAGACAACTAATTAAGAGCTTAATTACATATGTAAGCTTTTTATATTTTCTTTTTGGAAAAGGCTTAGTAGGAGATGATTACTAGTCTCTGTTAATTTGCCCCATAAAAGGTTTCATGAATAATCATATGTAAAATGCTAGTTTTGAAGTAATTCAATAGAACCATTAAGATGGCCAGATAGAAAGATACCTAAGCTTTGATGAACTTTGTATTACTGCTTTTGCTTGGTAGACCACTGGTTAAGCTTGGTTTTACTTTTCCATAGAATGATTCTTCCTACACAAAAGAGTTTTGAGGCTTTACGGGGATTTTTAACATTTTCAGAAAGTCTAAAAAGGCATTCTTAGTCATGAAATCTTAAAATATGAGAGGTATTCTTCATTAATATTTTCCACAAGAAGAGGAATAGTTTCTCTGGACTTGTGAGACTGTGTCTTGGAAAAAGGGACAAGAAAAGAAGTTGCAAGGACTCCAGTTTTAAAGAGAAAAGAAAGAGGGAAGCAGAAAGCATAAACAATGCATAAACTTAAATAAAACCTTTAAACCTTGTGATTAACATGAGGCCTCCATTTGGAAGTAGACTGTTGAAAGATTGCTTGCTACAAATCTGTCTCTAGTTAGAAGTGTTTTCACACTAATGTGTCAATTTCATTCAATTCACCATTTGCAAATGCTGCTCAATTCTCATGTCAAGTGGGATGTAGAAATTAACAAGTGAAATCCTCAACCTCTGTTCCCCAGAAGAATAAACCAGATATTTACAAAGATTCCCTTGAAGTCTGGTAAATCTAAGAATCCATTTTTACTGTGGAATGCCCTTTTCTGTATGAGAACTCAGCAGCCCCAGCAGGAGGATGTGCTCAGTGACTGCACGTGAGGACACACTCCAGCTGTTCATTGGCACCATTGCTAAGGCCACACTCTCTTATGCTGAGATTCCAAGCAGCATTTCTCACACAGAGATGACCAAAACTACAGAAAAAACACAGGGAGAATAAGCTAAGCAGGTACACACCACATTTAACTGCAATACTTTGACTTCCCCTTTGCAAAGTCAAATCCAATTTTAGGATAACAGAGACAAAAGCAGAGTGTGAAAGTTTGACTTGTTAATATCCTATAAAGGACCAGGATTCCTAAATAAACAAACCAATTCTTATAGAAGGGTACTACCAGAACTGATAGCCAGCTCTAGTCTTCCCTTTCCTAGAGTCTCATTGTGGCCACGGTGCACGAATTCCAGAAACTAAAGAACATTTAACCTCACTGTGCTCATGATCAACACGATCAGTAAAGCTTCCATCACACAGTATTGGGCAGACTGAAGCAGGGTTTTCTGTGTGCTCCAAAAAAGCTTCTCCAGTGAACAGACAGCAGAAGTAAAAGGAACTACTTAAATATTACTTCTTTTTTTAAAAAGTTGCATTTCTCTTTCTGCTGTCATTGACTTAATACACGATTGTATTCAAACTAGGGGAAGTCTAGAATTCATTTTGAGCATAAGAAATTAATTTGTTTTATACAGATAACACATCTTGAAAATAGCCCTTTTTTCCAAACTATAGGGAAAAAAACGAGCCAAAGCACTGCTTCCTCCACCGCTTCCTCCACTATACCAGCCTCAAAGATCTCTACAGGCAGAATTGACAATAAAATCCTTTCCACAAAAACTGCAGGCACAAAAAGCTTCGCTGTTTACCACCTTGTGGCTTGAACTGGTAACTATTCCTTCTTACACACAGCATTCCATCATTTTTCAGTTAACCAGACTCTTAAGCAGCAAGCACTGAAACTTCACTCAAAGTTCCTCCCCAGAGGAAAATCGAATACCATAAGAACAGCAAGACTGACACGGAGCCCAAGCCGCCCCAATCGATGGGGTAAATCAAGAATGCCAGGACTGTCTGTCCAGCTGCCAAACAGCTCTGAGCATCCTTCACACAGGCAGCAACCGGTTGCCCAAGCTGCATTTCTCTACTACCCACAGCCCTCGGCAGCCAGCAGCCCCTGGAAGGATGCTACGGTGAAAGGAACAAGAAACGTGCGGTAAAGGGAGAAGTACTCACATCCCGGAATTTGTTCCAGTACTTGTCTTTATCGTACTGCGAAACGGTGCTCAGCCATTTGTCGTTGTCCAGGAAATTGCCATGATTGCTGTTACTCGTGATGATTTCAGGATGCCGGCTCTCCACTTGCAGGAAGCACCAGGCAGCGATCACCAGCACCCCCGACATCTGCAACGAGAGCAGCGGAGCGGAGAGGAGCGGCCAGGGGCAGCGGGGCAGCGGCGGCTCCTCGGGCGCCGAACTTTCGAGGGGACCCAACTTGGGGCCACTCGCCCTTCACGGCCCTCGCCAACTTCTGGCCGCGGAGCTGCCGGCTCCGAGACCCCTCGCCCCCCCGCGCCCAGCCCGGAGGGGCGGGGAACAGCATCAGTAACAACAATAATAATAACAACAATAAAAACAAAACGGGCCGCTGGGGCCGGGCGGGGAGCAGCCCGGGGACAGCAGCGGTGCAGAACCGCGGCCAAGCCGCCCGCGGGCGCAGCCGGCGCTGGCTCCGCGAAGTTTGGCTGCCAGGGCGGAGAGGAAGCTCCTACCTCCGGGCAGTGCCGCGGGCCGGGCTCGCAGCACCGTGCGCCGCTCGTCCTCCTCGCGCTGCCGCGCTGCGCTGTGGCTGAGCCGCGCGCGGTGCCGCTGGGCTGCGTGCGGTGCCGCTGCGCTCTGTGTCTGCGCTGTGGCGGTGCCGCTGCCTGTCTATCTGTCTGCCTGCCTGTCTGCCTGTCTATCTGCCTGCCTGTCTGTCGGAGCCCGCGCGGAGCCGCTGCCCGTGCCGGGTCCCGAGCGCGCCGTGTCCGTGTGGCGGGTGCGCGCGGGGCGGGCGCGGCCGCGGTCTGGCGCCCGCTGGCGGGCGCGGGGCGCGCTGCAGCGCGGGGGCGGAGCGCGGGCAGCGCCGCCGCAGGGCCGGGCCGGGCCGGGCCGCGGGGCCCGTGAGGGGCGGCGGGCGTCGAACACGCCTAGGAAAGGAGGCGGTTAAATATCGCAAAGCAAGAGGAGGGTGGTGGGTTCTTTTCCAGAGACAGGAGAAGGAGCAATGGCCATAAATTAGACACAAGTTTCACCTGAACATGAGGAAGAACTTCAGGTGGAGGGTGACTGGAACGGGCTGCCCAGGGAGGGCGTGGAGTGTCCCTGTGTGGAGACATTCTAAACTCGTCTGGACACGGTCCTGTGTCACCTGCTCCATGCCCTGGCACTGGAGTTGGGCTGGGTGACCTCCAGAGATCACTTCCTAGCCAAACAATTCGGAGATTCAGTGAAACCTGGGGGGGGTGTCTGTGAGGATACCTGGAGAGGAGGGCTGTAAGCAATCCTGGGAAGGAGGTCTGTAAGGAATCTTGGAGAGAACATCTCTGAGGATACCTGGACAGGGTGCCCGTGATCATACCTGAGGATGATCTCTTGGGAGAAATCGTCAATGAAGTCTTCACTAGCACTGCAGTCTGAAGAGACATAGAAGTGGCCTTAAAAACATAAAATTCTATCAAACCCCAGCCTTCATAAGCCCTGGGAAGGGATGACTGTCTCGAGTCAATGGTTTTACAATTTACAGGAGCAGTGACATTTCCAAAGCCCACAGGTCATCCTGGGTTTGTCCAGGGAAGGAGCTCCCTCCCTGGGCCAGCACATCCACGCTGTGAAGAGGTTTTGCTCCTGCCCTGGAGAATGACCACGGACACTGCCCAGGAGGTCAGAAGGGAGCAGTGAGAACAGCTCCTGGTGTTAAAAAGGGGGAGGAATGTACAAGGGAACTACATCGGTCTGAGAACTGGGCTGAAAAGAGGAGACCTTCTCCAGGGATAAAAAGGAAAGTTCTCCATTGTCAGTGGAGGAGGTGGGAGGGAGGGGCTGGCTGGTTTCCTGCATCAGGGAACTCATCCCCTGATATATCATATGATACCCTAAAATGAGGACATATACTTTTGATGGGCATTTTAAATACAGCTGTGACTACTGTTCCATGTGGTATTTATCAAATATGGTTCATTAAATTGTCTTGTAAATAATACCTTTTCTCTCAAAAAAATGTCAATAAGGTTAATTCCACATTTCCTGACAGACACGTTAGGCATTTCTTAAGCAATACAGAACAGGGTCACATTTCTTTATTTTTTTTACTGATGCATCTGAGCACTGAACGCAGGACACAGATCTAGTCCTAAATCTGATTTTAAATACAGTTCCCAAATGTGATGTTACCTCAATAAAATCCTCTGGGATTTTTAAAAAACAGTGAAGTTTTATTAATTTTAACAGCAGAGAACAAACACACGCACATAAGTGCCCCGCATTGAATCCTCCCCTTGGTGCACATAGAATCTAATGAAAACTACATGCCTGCAGGAGGGCAAAATATAACCCAATAAAGGAACAAATAGAAGAAATCCAAACTGAAGCCCTGCAGATTTGGATGTAAATCCTTACCTAAAAGCCTTGCTCTGCCCTCCCTTCTACAATGGACTGTACTGTTTTGCTGAAGGTGGCCCAGGGCACATATTCCTCTCAAATCTCTCTCTGTTGTGCATCCTATAAACTGTTCATTTCTATGGGAGATGAGGTTTATATAACTTCTACCTGGCAGGGTCAACACAAGCTTCCTCCCTTCTTACTTAGATTAACAGGGTACTGTTCAGTTTATTCTGTATGGGCCTTTTCTGTAAGGCTTTTAACAATAGAGGATTTGTCTCTTCTGCAGAGACATTAAAGATCTTTCACCATTTTAAATCTGATGGTTAAGAGATTTCCCCCGTGACCTTACAGAAATCCATGGCCATTCAGCTTTACACAGTTCCATTTGACTTGTTTCACCCCAGATACCACAGCATTTCAGCACCACCAGGCACAAACCCTATTACCTGCTAAATATTTGAGGACTTTATGCACCATGACAGTTGTGCATAGATGCACTAATTACTGCTTTCTTCATCCCACTGGAGATCCAACCAACTCAATTCTCCCTTGACTAATTCTTCAACTCGTGAACTCCTAGGCTTGGCTTGGTAAAAAGCAGCAGAACATTGTTTCCCCCCAAACCTGCAGGAGTTCTACCCGTTGTATATTTATAGGAGCAGTTAGTTCACCCCTGTAAAACACACTTGTTAGCACAGTGAACCAGGCTCAGTCCTTTGGTGACCTCAATACTGTTGACTTCACTGAGTATGAAATAGGCTGCTCTGCTTGCCAGTCAAAGACCTGAATGATAAATTACAGAAACATTGTATATAAAGTGAGTAATTACTTTCTTACATGTAGAATTTGTGTCAGAAGTGTGTCTTCATTTATTTAATTACTTCATAATCCCATATTCAACACATGGCTAATCTTTCTTGATCCTATAAAACACAGCCTTCCTGTTTAATCCTGATAGCAATCTCTATCACTCAGCAGCTGCAGCATTGCACCTCCACACTGTTTATCATCCATGACTAGAATTGAAACACCCTTGTTGGCTGGTTTATATCTTGGGATGGTGCTATAATTGCTTCTAATTCTCATCCAAAAATACCATATTGCAGATCTCCCTGTTGTGGATTACTTAAGTATTTGGTTTTTGGATGTAAACAGCTCCTTTGTTCCAAGTTAGAAGAAATACTGAAGAAGTAAAAACCTTTCTTTTATTTTTTGGAGGTTTTTTCTCTTTTTTTTTTTTCTTACAGCTGTAAAAAGTGCCACAGTACTGAATTTGGATATTATTTGATAATTCAACTGTATAAATCTTTTGATCAGAAGTTGTATTAACAATCATGCCCTGCCAGCTTCTCTGTGCTGTGGCCGGCCCAGGTTTGTTCTGGAAGCAGAACCCTCTGGTGCAGAAAGAATTTCACACGCACACAAGAACCAAGGGACAGATCTCAACTAAAACTAAACTCCCCATGCAGAGGAATGAATGTCTTTGTTATCTTAATAGGGCACTTTGGAACTCTCAGGTAACAGACAGAGCCTTCAGCACCAGCCTTGCCAGCAGCAGAAACACAAACAAAGGATGACAGGAAAACCAAGTCAGGCACTCCTGCTTTCCCTGAAGCTCCCCTCGCCTGGTCTCACAGCAGAGCCCGTAGCCAGCAGCTGTGTACCCGGCAAGGTAAAGTCCATAGCAATAGCACAGAAACATGTGCAGGATTTTACTTCCCCCATTTATATTTGGCAGCAAGATTCACTTTTTCACCACCTTGATTGCTTCCATAGTTCTTGAAGCAGAGGTTGCAGCCTTTGTAGTGGCACCTCAAAGCTTCTGTGGACTTTTATTCATGGCTTTCCTCCTTCTCTTGTGAGCCACAATTCCACTCATTTAATTTTTTTTAAACATTCACTAAGGAAAGAATATTGTTACAGTGACCGATGTTTAAAGTGTATTTCTTTACTGTGCCAGAGTCCTTCATGACTAGATTAGAAAAATTCAGGTCTGGTAATTTAAACAGATTTAAAAATATATCACTACAAAGGTGCATGCAGTGGGATAGACCTTTATTTAACAACCCTTTGTATCTTCCATATCCTGTCGTATCCTTTTAATAGACAGGAGTTTTATTTCCTCCTGTGAGTCTCAGAACTGCAGATTCAGCTTTGTTAGCTCGGCTGGGCAATTGTGCAGAAAAAAAACTAGTTTAACCTGTGCAATAAGTGATTGGTGGCTTATACAAAGTTCCTGAGACATTTGTTCATTTTACAACAGGCCATAATTCTTCTTTAAAAATGCTTAAAATACAGGTTCTGATTTGACCTCTTTATTTGCCTCTGCTCCTGGCCTCTGCTCCCTGTGACAGCCACATTTTATTGCAAGAGTGCCTGGAATTTTGCAAGAATTTGCTAAATGCTAGCCACCAGAGGTGCTGCAAGTATATCCCATGGCCGAAGAGTTATGGGTTTCTAGCAGGCAAAGTGTCCCCAGTTACTTTGGTGACATTGCAGTTGGTGCAATCCCCCATGTTCTCATCCTTCTGAACCACTTAACCCCTTAATGTAATAACTTCAATCACTTAATGTCAGTGATTTCACTGAAAGAGAATACATCCAATGGCCAGGAAAGATTATCATGTTCTGAAATCCATTTGCTAGTGTGTATTAGTTGTAATTACCCAGAGTAAAGTGAGTTGAAATACTGGCAAGTCCTGGACAAGGTAAAAGCTGAGCACAGTTTATGGTAGAAAGTATTAGAAACAAAATAATTCAGGTAAAAGAGCAGTAAAAAATAATAAATAAAATTATTTATCACATAAAAAAGTGGAGGGTGGTCTTCTAGGTAAATCTTCCTCAAGTTGCAAAGCTGTCTTGCCCACGTCTGTCTAGAAATGAGAAGAGAAAAATACATTTAAAATTGAAAAGACTCATGTTCACATAAAATGTATAATCAAATACAAGGTTACAACTAAACTGAAAAATGAGATTGAGGCAGGTATTCACAATGTTTAACTTGTGTTTTCTGAGGCTAATCCTCAATTTCCTCTGTCATAAGGAAAAAGAAACAAGTCTTTCTGAATGATACCTTAGAGCTGATGTCTGTCCTAGCCACTGTGGATTGTTTTCTGAAGGATGTTATCAACTCCAGAAAGAGCCCACAAAACCAGAGGCACATTAGGTGTAAGGTAGGCTTGTGATTGCTGTCCTCAGGACCTGCAGACAAACATTAAAAAATAATTTAAATGACATGAATCAGTCTTTTTGGGTCACATCAGAACATTCATCAATTTAAAGACTAAGTATTTAATGGGAAGATAATCCCTGCATATTTGACAAATGGTTTCAATTTTTTATCTTTCTAGTGGGTCTGGTGATCATGACAAAAATAATTTTATAGTATTTCACAAAGTCTCTTGTAAAATGGCAACCATATTTTATAGTGGCTTTTATTACTACTGGAACTTTTACTAGGAATTACATCACAAAAATCGGTTAACATAAATATTGCAGTGAAGAGCTTTCACCATTTAATGCCAGAGTTAACTCTGCCTATGCAGCCTTCATTTTTGGATGGAAAAGGTCATTAGAATTAAATTTGTTCTCAGATTTTTTTACTTAGCTGGGGTGAAACACTGGTAAGAAGTTTTGTAGTTCTCTTCAACCTGGAAAATATCATGCCATGATCTGTCACTGTCAAGCTGTCTTACAGGGTTGCCTTAAGCCTCTCTATAATATATGAACAGAATCAGAGATTAACAAGTGGAATATAAAATGGATTTGTTCAATATTTACCACAGTAAGATCTGTTTTGAACATCTGCCAGGCACCACAGCAGAAAACAATAATAAATAACACCACTTACATTAACAGTCAGCTTTCAGAAATTAAATTTGCATGGAAGATGGAGCATCATTAATGGTAGAACTACATACATTAAATTTGCATTCATGTAAATGTTCAAGAAGACTCAAGTATGCTTGTACTTGCTTTTCTCCTCCTTCAACTTTCTCACATTTCCCCATTTTTGCTGCAATTTTTCTTTGATCTTTAACACAACCTTATACAGCCTTCACATTGTGAGCGCTTTATGGTTCTGCACAAAAATTTCTTCCATTCTTCCCTTTCTCCTTTTGTTTACTTCACTTCCCTTCCCCCTTTTCCCTTGTTCCTACATACTGAAATCCTGACAGAAGCAGCCGCTTTCCTGCAGCTCCTGCAGCCAGTGCTGCCTGATGGACAAGGAGTCCCAGAACATCTTGCAGCTCGAGGCCAGGCTTGGCATCAGCCCAGCTGCATATGGTTATCATCAGGTTTGAATCTGCTGAGTAATGTGGAAACAACTGGAACTCGGGATTTATTGTAGCAAATATTCTGGCTCTCTCTAAACCTTTTTTTCATTAAAGAAAATAAAATACAAGTATTGATGTCTACAGATGAGGACAATAAAGATGAGCCACAGCTGAGCCATAATGGTTTGCACACTCATAAACCCTCCTCAGTTTTTGTGGCTTCAATGCTTTCCTTTGGGGGATAATGTGAAGATGTGCTGGAATGAAATACTCCCAGATAATGCAGGGAAACAATTTTCTTTCTGCCTGTCACTACATTTTAGGTGTGAAGCTTAAACTCTCTAGGGAAGCTGACAATTCTGTTTGCCAATAACTTGGACCTTTATGGAAAGCCAAATGCTGTTTTACACAACCACCAAATCCCTTGAAGCCCAAGGGCTTGAGGTGAAGAGTTTGGGAAGGGAGGGAAGAGAGGCTCTGGGTGTGGAAGAGCTGGAAGAGGGGAAGAGGTGCAGGTAGGATTGACCTCAGTGTCTGCTGGGAGCCAGGGGAGCTCTAAGGAATTTGAGGATTGTGGACCTGATGTCCCAGGTGTGGCATAAGGGGTCTAAAAACTGATTCTCAGAGGCAGCCTCAGGCATTGGGGTAGGAAAAGGAAAAGGAAAAGGAAAAGGAAAAGAAAGAAAAAGAGACTGGTCAGTTCTCTTACTCTGGAGACTATTATGTCTGCAGAAACCTAACAACAATTTTCCAATAGAAAAACTTTTTTTCTTATCTCAAGCAGAGTAAACACTTTTCTTAAGTATTTTTCCAGCTCAAACTAAATATGGAAAATTTATTATCATTGCCAGAGACCTGAAAAATAATGTTCTGAGATTTTTTTGCTCATCTACAAGTGCAGGGATGTTGGTTACATGTACGCACTCTAGAATATTGGACAGAAGTGCAACAGAATGAAGTGTACTGCTTGATTATATATGTTTTTCTGAATCCAGTTTATAAAACCAGCCTGTCTAACCTGAGATGAAGTAAAAACTGCAAATTCCAAATATGCAGCTGAGATACCCCCGAAGAAAAAAAATTAATACTATTAGCACAAGTCAGCTCTGCATATTCCTGGCCCATATACTTTTTAAAAATGAGAATATTAAATTGTTAAAGAGGCAAAGATAGTGACTCCCCAAGGCTTCATAGAAAAATTTATGAAGATATACACAAAGGTGACTTTAGACATTAAAAACTCTAAGAAAAGGTCTGAAGTCTTGCCTCAAATGAAGCATGTGCTATTAAATATTGTCACCTAGGCCAGCAAGAGAGACCACATTGAGTGAAAGAGCACATTAGGAGAAAATAACCAGGACGTTGGTGCAACATAGAAAGAATTGCCTGTCCTTTGCTGTCTTCTCCAACAGGAGAATTTAACAACCATGTCTAGAAACAAATATATAACAGTTATATTATTCTGTCCCCTTCAGCAGCATTCTTACAAGAAACTACAATTAAATAGGTAATCCTGTGTCTCAGTTTATTTTTCTATATATGTAAATACTGACAAGCTCAATAAACTGCTTGGTGTATGAGACTTCAGATTAAGCCATTAATTTGAAATGTGGCTTCAGATTCCTGCCCAGTATTCCTCATCATTTATAGTCCAAAGGGTTGCTGGGAGAAAGTGTCAGAAGAACAAAGAGCCTGCTCAGACAAACTGGACTTGTTTCCAGATTTCATATTAAAATTAAAAAAATAAAAATTAAAAAAGTAATTAAGTTAATCACTTGCTGATGTTTTATTCAGCAGAAGATGGAAAACCTGTTGAATGTTCAAAATCTAAAGCTGCACTCATTAGGGACACAGAGCTACAAAAGAAGGTGGAAAACCAGCACCATGGTTTGGGTCCCAGATGCATCCCACAGCTCTCACCTGAGAGCTCTGAAACCCCGACAGAAGGACAGAAGGGCAGAAGGGCACCCATTGTGACAGCTTCTCTCTTCCTTCTTAGGGGTAAATTCAAACTCTTGTGCTCTCTGCAAAGAACAAGGACTCCACAAATCCTGGTTTGTGCCTAATAAATATACAGTGACAGGGAAGCATATGGGATACAATACAACAAAAACAAAATGTTATTTAAGATCTTATGGGAAAGCACTGAGTAATGAATTGTTCTGAACTGCACAGAAAAAATATAACTCCCTCCCTCTTTAAGTCACAGCATAAAGTTTCACACTGATGAAGACAAATTTAAAAAAAGAAGACTAACCTCCAGACAAGAACATGGAGTGTTTTGGTTAATTTTACCAGAAAAGTCTCTTGGGCAAATGATACATAGCTTAAATTCTGTACTCATTTAAACAACTCATACACTTCCTAAATGCAAAGTACAGATTCTTGGAAGAGCGTTTGATTAAAGCTTCTCACATTAGTCCCAGGTGTTACAGCATGGATACTGGGCACTTTGATGAAGACTGAGAGAGCATAAGCAAAAATAATAAGAGATGTCAGTAAATTAACCCTTTGTCTGGATCCTGTTAAGGATTATATTTCAGATTTAGTTCCTATTGAATGATGAGTGAGATAATTAATATGAATAAATTCATATTCTCTAGGGCTCAACTTTTAGTTTTAAGACAGCTAATAATTCCATGGAAGTGGAGTCATACATATTTATCCCAACCCCTACACCTTCAGTAATCACTTCTTGCACTCTCTCTTGCACTGGTGTAGCAGGGGCTTGGAAGGATAGAGACAGGAGGGACTCTTGCTTAATAAATGCAGGATGGATATAAATAAGCACTGTCTAGCACTAATAGGCTGTGCAGAGAACTCCCAAAGGAGACATTGCTTGAGACTCTTAAGAAGAGGATGATTAAGGCATTGGTGAATATACTCTGGGGAATTACCCTGCAGTGGCAGAGAAATGGCCTAGTAGACAAAACAGGTAGTTTCTAGCAACTTCAAGGCATGGAATTCTATCCCCAGCAGCCATTCAGACAACTCCAGAGAGGTAAGGTTATTTTCTATGTACATAAAATTCATGTATGGGAATCACAAACTCCACTATTCAGCATATAAATGCACACAGTTGTGTAATCTTAATACAGAGTGTAAATAAACAGTGACAGAGATGCTTAAGATACACACACAAAAACTGACAAGGTATTGCCCTGGATGTGTTGGAATGCAAAATGGGATATGGCTGCTCTGTATTACACTACATTCCACTTATAAGTTTTTCCATATTCTTCAAGGGTTGAACAATTTTTTGCAATTTATTTACTCTTAGCATTAAAGAGTACCAACGGTGAATTTCCATTCAATCCTTAATCCAAATGGACTTTCCCAGCAATTAAAATCTGTATTAAAAATGCAGTTTTAATATTGTGACATTCAAAAAGCAACCAAAGGTTTTCTCTGATTTTAAGTAGAAAGAGGAAATAATGTATTATTCAAGCTCCAGAGCTTGCTTAATGCAAGATCAATTTTGTTAAGTGTTGCTTAGCAATGGATTATGAGCGCAAATGCTGAATATTAATGCAGGACGGGTATGGAAGCAATTTTTGTGAAAGTACACTTTAAAAGGAAAGGATTTTCCTGGTGAACCACAAACAAATAAATAAATACCTCCAGAATTCCACACACAAAAGGAGGTCACATCTCCTTCACTTCTTGCATCATTTATTGGCCACTAAGCCAAACAGGAGAAACTTTTGGATGATCTTTGTTGTTTTCCAGATATGTACCCAAAATGCTGAGAGCATTCCCAAACTCTGAGGCAGAGCCAAACTTTACAGTGGTACAGGATTAAGTCAAAGCAATGGAATCAAAGCCTGGGTCACAGTCTTCATAGTGTATATTTTGTATCTGCAATCTAATACACTGAGTTGTTTAATTATATATATATGTAAACTTCTCATGGACAGTGGTGTTGTAGGTCTCCCTTATAATCAGAGCAAAGATCTTTGGCATTTAGCTACTTCTGGTTTTGGTATAAAAGATCCCATCACCTCACACAGTAAAATCTTGTTTTATTTTTATATGGTCTGTAGAAGAGAGGACATGTGGGCCATGCTGTGCTGAGAGAATGATGGGCCACAAAGCCATGCAAGAGTTGCAGCTGAGATGGGAGTTCCAAGGTGGGTTTGCTTTGATTGAGATTCCTCACACAAACTGTGCTTGCCCTGCTCTGCAAACAGCCTGCTCTGACAGCACTTTCTGACAATGTGCTTTGCTCTAAATATGCACCCCTCCATGTTCAAGGTTGCAGTAGAGTTGGTCATGAGAATTGCAACATCTAAGCACAGCTTTGGCAAACCCTAAAGATGGCAGAATTTCTTTTTGACCTTTTACGTGGCTCACATTCTCCATTGTTTTTATAGCATTCATTACTTGAATTTTGTAATATTTTTTTAATTAAACTGAAACAACGTAGAGATTTTTGTCTTATGCCATCATTAAATACTCCTACATCTATATTCTACATTGCCCTTTTTAGCTAAAATTTTTCTGTTATTTCATGGGCTTCATCATACAGGGTGTAGTCTGAAGCACACTAAAATCATTGTTCTAGAAGATTTCCTAGCATCTGTCTACATGAGCCTTTTGGGACCTTCATGTTAATTTACTAAGTCTATCTTTGCTAAAGATGGGAATTTATAACAAAGTACTTATTTGACTCTCACTGATTAGTGTCTAATTTGTGTGAACAGGTCCTGCCTAATAAAAGAATAACTTTTTGAGTATATTTGTTTCTAATTCTCTACTTTCCATGCAACTTGGGAAATCCTACTTGTGTGTTTTTCTCCCCTCAGACTCAGCTTTATTTACGAGGTCTAATTTTCTTTAAATGTAGATTTAAATGAAGTGCGGATTTGGTTTTATGCATTTCTTTGGGGAACAGAGGAGAACAATATATGTGTATGCAGATGTGTGACTGTTGATCCTCAGACCACTTTCAACTCCTAATTAGATTGTAAACTTTTCAGGACAAGGGCAGCCTCATAGTCTGCATCCAGTAGCTGTCTGCTATCTTCAGCCTTAATATTAAAAATAATTACTAGTGTTTATATTATAACATCAACCAGGGGTTTCAGAATTCATACATAAAATATGAGACAGTCCTTGCCAGAGCCCTAATAGCAGAAGTTATCTCAGCAAAGCACTTAAACATAGATGTGACCTTGTGGGTAAACTTAGAGGCAACTTCTGGGATTTTCTCTTGCTTCTTTTTTTTCTTTCCCTGTTTGGTTTTTTTCTTCTTCCCCTCCCACTGTGGCAGGGTATTTAAGAGAAGCAGAGCAGTAAAAGAAACTCAGGAGACACAACCATCTTCCATCTTCATAGCAACTTTGTTCCTTAGCAGGAGGTTGAATTACTTCCCTTTTTATTTTGGAAAAGTTATGCTAAGGCTGACTATCAAAGAAGCATGATACACTATCTCAGGCCGACCATTAGTGACTTCCTTCTTCCAGATTCTGCTGCACAGCTAAAATTTTAGGTAATTCAAGCTCAGAAATTCAGTAAAGACCTTCAGAGATATCTTCAGAGAAACCTTACTGCTTGAATTGGTTAGCTTGACTGCTTAGGGCTCAGATAAGAAGCAGAAATGCTGATGGCTGTTTTTTCACGCCCTTTTCTTGATTGGTAAACCTTAGATAGCATTTATTTACTCTTCCACTCTCATGAGATAACATATGGGGCATTTTATTTGCTTCGTTTTGCTTTCAGAAAGCTGCATTAATTTCCTGTTACTTTGGACATTTGTCTTGCTTTGCAGTTGTTGGTTAGGAGACCTTTTCCTTCCCAGGGGAAGGAAGTGGGACTTGCTGTCAGTCTGCAGTGTCAGGGTAATTTTGCTGAGGAACTCCAGTGGGTCTGTTCAGGGTTCTCTACTAAGTTAGGTGTGCTCAGCCGTGTCCAAGGCTTGCCAAGGCAGGCAGTGAATATTTTTTTTATGGAAGGTTCTGCCTCAGGACGCATGGTCCACAGAACCACAGTTTTCTGCAACAGGAGCCCGGGTTTCACGGTTTTGAGTTCTTACTACCACATGTGAAGAACTGGAGTTTTCACCTCAAAGTATCCTGTGACTTTGTTTACCAGCATCACTGCATTCATTCCCAGCACACATCTGTCCATTCTTGCAGTGCTCAGCAGGTTCCTTCCACATCCATCCAGCTGGGCACCACTCCCACACACACTGACTTGTTGAATGGAAAAGCTGCTCTGTGAAATCAACATCTGCCTAAACACAGTTCCTGTTTTCAAAATTTGGCTCTGCTGCAGAATTTAGCATTCACCATCTCCTGTCTTCAGCCCCAGCAGTAATTGTGTGATGCAGCTACGTATGATAAATTTAATAAACCTGGGTCAAAGCAAGTGCTGAATATCATTATGGACAGGACTGTGCATTTACAAAAATTGCCAGTCAGGTCTAATTCCAGAATTCATATTTACAGTGTGCAATCTTACTCATGAAAACAGCCTCCCTGAAGTCATTGTTTATACTCTTTTCAGTCAACATTGCTCTGCAAATATGAATATGAAAAGCAGCTTTAAAATGATGTGATTGTTCTCCTAGATAAAATTTTCTTTATAATGTATCTGAGTAGCTGAGTGGGGAAAAAAATCAATCTCTGAAAACTGGAAATGCTGCTGTGACCTTTAATTACACATTTCAAATTAGGACTGTGTCACATCGAATTTGTGCATAATCAGACTAGATTGTGGAATTTAACTTATTATTTGGTCTATAGTCTATAACAATTAGGCTCAGAATTTGATCCCAGTATATGGGGTACACATATTTTATGGCAGGTATTGACCAGACAATAGAACACAGCTTTCACTTCATTTTAGAGTGGTGCCAATCTAAGTACTTCCTCATCTTACTCTCTCTTTTCATCACTTTTCAGTCACCTCTGTATCCCAGAGTGTACAAACTGGTTTAAGAATTGGCTTAAGGAACTGTCAGTTCAACTCTTCTTTGCTTTAATGGGAGGGAAACCAAGGTCTCTTTTCTTTTAGTAATTCTGTCTATGAGCTGTGTTTGAAGAAAAAAGTTTCATTTTCACTGGTTTCTTTTGTTTTGTTTACTTTAATCAGGACTATAAGTTGTTTGTAATTGCCATCTCTAAGTGTAAAAACAATTTTAGCTGGTGAATTTTGCTATAATTTATGTTGCTGTATCAAATGTCCTTCCTCTAGCACAAAAGCATCAAACATAACTGGATTTTGGGCAATTTTTCCCCTTATTATCTTTTCAGATGGAGAACCACACCAATTTCTTTGGTGTTTAGTTGTTTTTAACTTTTCTGTACCTTTATGATTTTGAGTGTTAGTTCCTATGTGTAAACATCAGATTTAGCAACAAAATCAGGTGTATTTTGCACAGCAACTAAGAAAGATTTTGACTCTTTTCTGGAGACCACAATTCCTGTCTCAGGCTGGCTGATGATAAAGAGTGTCTAATTAACACATAAATCTCATAAAATATACTGGCATGCTTGTCTTCTGTCAGAGCCAGGATTTAGAACCAGCCTTTTACTCAATCATGCCAGAATCCACAGTGTTTCTTTACCATTAAGGAAGAAATATTAAGCATTATTTCATCAAGTCCTCTTCTCTTCATCACGGCTTGAAGAGAAGAGACAAAGCTAAATCCCAGAGACTCTGAAAAAAGCAGAAAGGCTTTTAATTTATCTGGGAGGCTCAGATCCACCACTGTGTGAATACAGATTTGGCAGCTTATGACTGTATCTTGAACCAGGGAAGGTTAATTCTGGAAGAAGCTCTCCTGTATCACAAGAACACCTCTTCTGTTAAAGGATGAGATTTAGAAGATTCTCGTTAGCTCTGTGCGATGTTGCTGTTGGGGAAAATGGTACAAGAAACACAGCTGGATGCTTCCAGGGAGAAAAACAATGTTCCTCCTTCCTTGAAATGCACAAGGCATCTATTGTGCTATAATTCCAGGCTGGATCATCTGCCAGTATAAGAAGACACTGCACATAATTAAAATCAATAGTGATGTGTTGATTTATGCCTGCTGGAGATCTAGTTCTCTACTTCAAGCGTCCAAACCCAAGAAGGAACTTGAAGGCAATTTAGATAAGAAACACCAACTTCACAAACAGCCAACACTACTGATTTCTGAGCAAAGGTATGCAGAGCATTCCTAAAGAATGGATCACAACATATTAAGGTGCAGGATGATAGGAAGATCTTATTGCTTATAGGAATGTGTTTTGTTAAAAAGGAAGTACATCCAGAGGGAATGTAACTTAGTAACATCCAGGATGTAACTTAGTGAAGGGCAAAATCCAGAAGGGTAAAATTAAAATTAATAACAGCAAATATCTTCAGTGGCTTTGGTAATTGAACATGGCAGAGTTTTTTTAAGGGTAATGATAAAGATATGCAGCTATGATGCCATTAAAGTAGAGTCAGATAAATCTCTAAAAACATTCCATGCACACTGAACTTTAATGGGCTTTTTTTCACCTTTTATCATTTGAAAGTTTTGTGTGATACAGCATTTTATTTATATTGTTTTATTCTATCCGGTAGGAGCAGATGATAATCTGTTGAAAGAGCATTTATCTGTTTTTTTTGCTTGGATTCCTTTGCAGGCCAGCCCTCTGGGCAAGCTCCAGAGAGGACACACAGACAAGTATCACCTAATGCCCATAAATCTCCCTTTGTAGAGCTGCTTCATCATCACTGTTAGACAAAGAAAAATACTTAGAAGGTGAGCAGGGCACATGGTATTGAACAAAAGGAAAGAGTGTAAGCCCACTCCAGGATCCTTCCAGCAGACATCCATAATGCTGAACTCTATTTGTTAGAAAGCTTGAGCAGAAAAACAATAGTCTGATTTTTGCTGTATGGTGCAAGTGCTGAGGACAGGGAAGGAAAAGTAGAAATGTGTCTGTGTGCCTCCCACAGCTGCCTACCATTCAGAGCAGAAAACAGAGAGAAGTGTGAAATCTCACCTCAGTTCTGTTGTTCCCCACTGTTACTTCTCCTCAGAATCAAATCTGGGTTAGATTGATGAAGAACAGGATAGAAAGTCCCAGGAGCACTGTAAGTAAACAATTGAAATGGCAACATCCAAACAGCAGTAGCAACTGAGTTTTCATGATTTCATGATGGCAAGCATGGAGTTAAACACAGAAGCCCAATTATAAAGAGAGTTGAACAAAAGCCAGAAAGCAACAATTTTAAAACCATAAATTGAGATTGTGCTAGAAGTGGTGAGATAAAAGCAAGAGGAGCACCTGGCTCTATAAATGCAGTAGTTACTTGAAAGAGAATGCCTGAGAGTGTTTTATTAAAATTGGGCTTTTATTATAAAAGCAGGGGCTTATTTAATAAGTATTCCTCCTAAAGACTTAAAGTGTCCTCTGTCCATGCAGTCTGCATTCCAAGGTTATCAGAAGAACTGTTGCTATGGGCTGAACTCAATTTAGCACATGCTTTTTTGTGTGGTGAGTGGATGTGAAAAGGATTCAGCAACACAAATCTGTCTGTGTTCTGAATGAGAAATGAACTTCTGTTAAAGATCTTGCAAACCTCAACTACAGCTGCACAATACTGATACCGCCAGGCAAGAGAGGATGACCTATTTGTGTCTGTCTGAACTTTGTATTCATCTTTGATCACAAGCGATGAAACCTGAGGCAATACACCAAACAGGAGAATGTAAGGAAGTGAGAATTGTGTATTTAATTGTCCTTATATGCTGTTTAACTTGAGATTTTAATCTAAGATTTTCTTCTTATAAAATCTCTTAACATCCAAAAATACTGTATGCTCGGGAGATTTTTAATCATTACTATGAACAAGGAAAGTTGGAACACTGCAGGCAGAAGGTTAGAAAGGCCATGCATTGTAATGTAAATTTCATTGTTAGGATCCACAGAAATATATTTCATTTTTCTAAAGAGGAAAAAAAAAACCCAAACCCATCATTATCTGGATCCATGGCACAACAGAATGGAATACGACATTTTGCAAAAAGACCTATCATCTCCCCTCCCCAAGTATTTGTGCCCTACAGCATTTGTACACAGCTCTGTGTCAGGAGATAAACCTGTTCTATTGGCTTATGTGCAGATTATTCAAGAACTAGAGACTAAAGAGAATATTTATTGAAATGGTACAGTATGGTCACCACAATCCAACAGTATCTAATGATACCCTCGCTCCAGTTCAAACCTCTGCCCCACAGACAAGTTCTGAGACCCATCATTCCTGGCATCATTTCAACCAAGACAGGGGAGACAGAGCAGGATGTTTTCTCTGGGCATGAGACACCCCATAAGAAACACTCTGGGGTTTAAAATATGCTCCTCTCTTTATGCAATCTGTCATTAACAAAGCAAAGAGCAGCTTTGGTATTATCCAAAGAACCCTGCTTAAAATAAAAAGAAGTAAAAATTGAGTTGCTTAAATATTTTTGCCACTCAGATTTCTTATTCATACTTCCAGGTATTTTCAACAGTGTTCAGTCCTCAGCTCCCATGCAGCAACTCTCAGAACACAGACTGTGTATTTCATTTGCCAGGAAGTGTAAAGTGAAAGATGGACACAGTTCACCAAACTAGGCAGCAAAAGATAGTCTGAAGCTGTTAGCTCATCTCACAACTCTGATTATTATTTACTTAGATCACTGGGGTCTGGAGATTATTACCATTACAGTCTCTTGTTCACTTCAGGCACACATTCTCATCAACTCTTGTTATGGTCAAATAAGTGGCTTGAGACAGTTCCCCCAAAATTCATTGCTTTCCAATCAGTGTCTGTATAATCAGAGAGCATGAGCACTCACAGGATTGCTGCAGCAGCCAGGCTGTTAAAGAGCTGGTGTTTTGCCTCCTGGTTTTGCGTCAGAATTCCAGAGGTCTCCCAGTGGGCAAGGAGTGACTGTGTGGAAAACCATGAGTGCAGCTGAGCTGTGCTGCACATCCAGCCCCAGTGCCACTTCTGAGCCTGGCTCTCACTTTGGGGCTACTGGGTAATATTCTCCAGCCTTCACCTTGACCAAACACTCCTGTCCAATTACACAAAACAGCTGGAATGAGCCCTAAAGAGCACAACAGAACACAATACCTGGAGTCAACAAGGATCAACATCTGAGTGTGTGAGCTAAGCCCTGTATGTGCTGCATAAACGATGGCAAGAGCTGGCTCTTTTCCTCTCTAGGCAGAGCAGAGATCCTTTCCCCTGTGGGCTCTCTGGCTCACTCTTTTAATAGCTTTGTTTTGTGCCAAGTCCTATAAAACATAGCCCAGACTCACTGCAGTGTGTGAGGCAAGCTGTGTACATAAGTCACACAGCAGCTCATAAGTGTTTTTGTTAGCTATGTAGAGAATGCCATGTTATTACAAGGTAGGCACATTCATGATCATTAAAACAGTTCCCTGTAATGACTATAATTACATTGTGATATTCTGTTACACTTCTGAGCACACACCCATCTCAGAGTTAACATGCCTGAAGATATTTTCTGTCAGGCAGGTACACCTCAATATTTAGATCAATAAAAGGACTCTTAAATTTGGTACTTGTGTCTTTTTATGCATGAAATTGTACTGAGTTTCTCTCTCAATATATGTATAACCAAGAGAGCTAACACAGTTGCTGGAATTTTAAGTACTGCTTTCACTAAAGTTAACTTAGGAAAGTCAAAACTATGTAGCACCAGGGGAAAAAAAAATCAAATTCTGAGAATCTCAAATCATAAGATACCTGTATTAGGATTCTGCTAGAAAAATTCAGTTGTGAGAAAGAATGAAACTCCTTCCTGAGAAAACAAGTGGCGCAAAAGAGTAGGAATATTTAGTGATAATCCTGTCTCCAGCTCAGGAGTAGCCTGTTACTGGAGTCACAATATTTTACTGTGAATATTAAGGAACAGCCTAGATGCCAACACAACTGTCCACATTAAGTAGAAATGCAAGGGCATGAGATAATGATGTGAAGGTTGGGAAGTCAAATCCCCAAGAACAGGCAGGAGACTGGACTCAATTACAAGAAAAGTGCAGCAGCACAGTGAGGGGAGTAGGGAAGGCTGGCTGTGACCCTCCCAACTAGAGGGAGAGCACATAAGAGAGGAAATAAATCTTCCAAATGTCATGCAGGGAAATCATTGATTCAAAGCAGTGTTTGTTTTTACGTAACTCAGTGCACACATAAGCAAGATGGTTTAAAGGAAAAGCTGGGGTGATTAGCAGGAATGAACATCAGGAAAGAAATTGAGTTTGTAGCCCCTCTGATTTGGCTTTCTTAGCTTGCCTGACTCGCCTTTCCCAAGTACAATAATTCAGAGCCAGCTGAACCTGCCAGCAGTAGACTTTGGACTTCTCTCCCAACCATGACTGGTGTTACACTGTAGAATTGTTCTTTTTGTCTCTTTGAGCTCAAGGTCAATCCAGGAGTCAAACCCAGCAGTGTCAAAGCACTCAGTTGCTGATCAAAACTTGAACATTTCAGCTCTGGACCATGTAAAGATGTAGTCTGCCTGTAGGTCTTGCCTTTCCTGTAGGAGCATGAGAACTAAATTCCTGGCCTGTTTATTCACAGTAAAGTTTTGGTGCTTTTTTCTGTAGTGTACAATAATCTGTCAGAAGAGGAACCCAAATCTTTTTCTTGGCATCCCATGGTGACCTAACAAGTTCTTCTTTGAGCTGTTTTCCCTTCTCCGTAGCACAAGTTTCCCTCCCTTGTGTACTATTCAGGGTTTCTGTCATGTTTAGATGATGTTATTTGTACAAGAGTCTCTGAACAGAGCCTGGATTGACGCAGGGACAGGTTACTCAGCACCTGTGTGCATTCACTTATCCATTTTCTCTGTGCCTCTGGCAGTTGGTGCAGCAGGCAGAATATCCCTGTCCATGGGGCAGCAACAGTGCTTTGAAGTAGGAATCACACCCACAGGCTCACAGTGGGAACTGACCTCTCGGCTGCTGGAAACCTTGAAGTCTTTTTGTGTCCACTTTGGAGCAGAGGAGGAAATTACAGTCTCAGCCATGCAAGCAACACAGCTGATACCTCAGAAATGTGCAAATCTTGATTAGGAAAATAAAAACTCAAATAATCACCCAAAGTTAATAAGCTTAGGCTACTTGGCAAATTATAAATATTCTTGGAGAGTCGTCAGCATCTTTCAAAAGCACAAGAAGTTTTGCTTTGTTAGGATTGCTGTTGCACACATATTGCAAAGCATCAAAAAGAAAGTGGCCTGGCATGGTTTCTTAGATCTGAATTATTTACATGAAAGGCTTGTGAAATTAGATCCTTTCTCCATAATCAAAAGACTTTTTACAATGATATGAAACAAAATACTTTCATAGAGACTATAAGTCATTCCTGTGTTTTATCTTTGTACCCCATTCCTTTAATCTCATGGTGTGATGTGGACCTCAGTTGAATCTAGAAGCCTTTTAGCTCTGCAGAAGCATTGCCTGGAAAAAGTGTATATCTGTGATGTTGTGCACATAAGAAAAAGGAAGAGATATACTCGTTTAGAACTCTTCACTGCTTTGACCATTTTCTTTGTTTCATTACTATTTTGTCTCCATTTCTAGACATTACTAGTGGTGTAACACAGTACAGAAATATAACTTGAACCTTTGCTATTTGAAATAAAAACTTGAGTTTGTTATCCCTTGATATTAATCCCTTGGTATAATTCCAAAATTATAGCACTGAGTAGATGTACAGCTGAAGGTAGATGGTTGTCATTATAAGAGCACCTTTTTGATCATCATTTGCTCTCAGTACAAATCACGTATAAAAAATGTAGCAAACAGTAAAGAATATCAACCTAGAGCATTTGGTTTTCTATGAATTAACATGATCAAGAATCAGAGAAAGGTTCCCATAAGTAAACTTTCAGTCCTTCATTTATTCTTATTTGTATCAGACTTGTAGGACTTTGGATCAGCTTGGTTGACATTTTTTATTTTCCTCCTCCTCACACACCTTTGCCAGCTTCTGTCTTATTTTTCACTAGTCCTGGTGCTGCTTAGCTCCCAGACAATCTGAATGGGAGCAAATTCAACCCATAAACTAGAGACAGGAATTTTACCATCAAAACACTGAACTTTCTCTAATGAAATCTCTTCAGAAGAAGAGGGCACTGGATGCCCAGGGCGTTCAATTTTTCCAGGCACAGGCTGCAGTGGCTTTAAATAGAGACTGCACATGGATGTAGTGATGTGGCCTTCAAAAAGCAATGTGTGATGCAGTCTGTGCTTTGGAGAATCTTCCAGTGCTGTGCAGTGTTTGAAAGTTTATTGTATGGCTACTCAGAACTAGAGCAAATTATTCTCTTTTTAAATGTAGTTTAATAATATATTGAAGTTTTTCTGAATCTTGGAAGCTGTCAGAAAAACTCTTTGTGCTTGGTCAAGCAAAACATTTTAGGTAGAATAGCTAACATGTAGAGTACAATTATTCAGAATTTTTGCTTTTATTTTATTATTTAGTCACAAAATCTGACAATTTACTACAGAAGATTTACTTGAGAATTAAACAGATACATTTGTGGTGACAAACAGTTTATGAAAGCTTTTGCTAAACTGGGACATCCCTGCTGGAGTGTTGTGGTTTGGGAATTTTTAAATCAGTTTTGGAACTTTCTAAAGAGCACAAAAGTCTGCTTTGTTCATCTTCTGCAGATTCATCAGAGTTGCACATATAGGTTTCACATTTGTCATCTTATTTATGACAACGTCAAACATTTTTTTTAACATCTGTTGAATCATATATCTTGTTATGGCTCTGGTGAATCACCCAGAAGTCATGCCTCTGAATATATAAAAGACCAGGATGGAATGTCTTCTGTCTTATATGTTTCCAAGGGCAATTGCTCATTAGTTGTTTTCAGATCTGGTCTGCAGGTATTTGCATTTTAAGAAAGTGAGCAGTCTTTTCAATGGGCCACCATCAGTCTTCATGTCAGCTGCAGCAAGCAACATTTCCCTGCATTGTTTTGTGGTGATAACTAAAGGGAACACTTGGGACTACATTTATTTTAAATTGTATTCTTTCTGAAAGAATGATGACAACTGGCTTGGGCGCAGCCTGCCCGACTTTATGATGCTCAGAATGTTAAAATATCATTCACGTTGCTGTAATGGAGAGTGCTTGGTAGAAAGAGGGTGTTATATTCTCTGTAAACAAAGGTGAAGGCACTAAAAAAAAATTTCCGTGGTCCTTAAGACAGTGATGGGTGTTCAGCCAAAGGCAATTATAAACCTTCCCTCAAGAACGGCTCTTCAAGTGCTGGGATATTTCTGCCCACTCTCTCTACTGTGGGTGAAATATCCCCTTTCTGAGTAGCTGAACCATGGACTGATTACTAACAAAGGAAAGTAATTTTCCCATCTTAGCACTTTCACAGGTATAAGAAGTAGTTTCTTAATGTTTCTGTTCATTTTCCACTTAATTTTCTTCTGTCAGAAACAGAAGCTCAACACAGTTTGAAATTTCAACATTTAATTCAACCTGTTTTGAAAAGCTGTTATCACCTGTTTAATGGGTTTTACTACAGAAGGTCTCTTAAACAGGCAAAGAGGGACTATTAACACTGAACATAAAGATTGCTTTTCATTCCCCCAGTAGTAAAATTCACTTCAACCTCCTGTTTTTGACTCCCTGACACAGCATTTCATATGTTAGTTTATCTTCTAGGAATAGAAGATACTTAATGGTTATTAAGCTTCCCTTCAAGGAGAATAAAAAAAATTATTGGGGCTGAGCTAAAATATAAAGACATTTGTATTTAAAGAGTCCAATTTCTTCTTAAGGCTCCAATAGTGACTAATTAATCCTCAGTTAGAGGCAATTGTTAACAGTGAGTTTTGTCTTCTGCTCTCCATACAACCAAAAACTTTCATTACTTATATATTGATAATCAGCTCCTATTGTGTTCCAAGATAACACTATTTTGTTGAGATTTTGCTTGCTGTTCTCAGAATAATCCATGGTTACTGCACAGGAGGAGCATGTGCAGAGTGGCAGTTTGGTCACTGGGTGATGAGGGTCTTAAACCAGGCTCAGTGTCAGTGGGCTTTAGGTCAGCACCCAAGGCCTGAGATTTCTCAGTGAGTATTTCATGTGCCATTAATTTGTGTTGGATACAATGAAAGGTCAGCCCCCAAAGCAGCAAATAATTAAGCAACTGAAACACTAATATGTGCTTCAACACATCAGCTCTAGTACCACTGGGGGAATTATAGTTAACTTAGGCGTCAAGAGAACAGGATCCCACCTTCTTCTTCAGTAACCCACCTTGCTGAGAGAGCAGTAAACAAACTGAGGACTTATCCTTGCTACATTTCAGTCTCTTTTGACATTTTATAAACCTGCTTTTTCCTTGGCACAGTGCCATGCCTTGTCTCATCTGAACCCCAGTGTGTGTTTTTGTGTGTCTGACCTAGGAGGGGCTGATGGTGGCCTTTGTGGCCCCACAGCAGGTGTCTTGTGGCAGACAGGCAGCTGGAACCCGGCAGCTGCACCTCACCTGTTACCTGCTTGAGGGAGCATCATTTGCATTGATTTGAATAAAGATTTTACAGTCCTTACTGAGATGGTGCAGTGGTAGTTACACAAACTATCATTGCTTCTGCTTTTGCAGAAGGCTATAGATCTAATTTTCTATAAATTTGTTTTCATACCCTTTGTAAATCCAAACAATTAAAACAGTAATTGTGAATGCTACAACATGGACAGAACATCTAAAGCACCTTAACAGCCACTGTGATGTCTTTGGCTGAGTCAAGCACATTCTTGACAGAAACATCAACTCTACCTTCTCTTCCCTATTAAAATAAAAATAAAATAGTTTTAGCAGTGGAGGCACATCCAGAGATTAAACTCAAACTCTTGTGTTTACTTGAGATGTCTCAGTGAATTAATCATCTCACTTTGTTAATTAACCTTGCTAGTACCATTAAATAACAATGTGGTTTCTGTTCATCCATGGAACCAAGGCTGCTTGGTACTTATTTGACTACAAAGACTCCTGCAATGACTTCCCAGAGCTGCTTTATGAGAGGGACCGTGAAAGAGCCTAATCTTGGCAAGGTGATTTATATTGGTCTGTTTACCAATGCTAATTTCAAGGTCAATAAAGCAAAGCAAAGAAACTTGAGTCTGGACTCAGAAAACAGATTAGGAAAACAAAGAGCTAAACCTTCTTGTGCTCTTGAAGCATCTGTTCCCTCACTTAGTGAGACTCAAGTACTCTTGTGAGCTCTTTTGTTCTCAGCAACATATGAAAACACTAAATTGTGAAATATTGCTCTTCCTTCCCTGTTCAGCTCCTTCTTACAAACCCAGAAAAAAAGCATAATTAATCAAGTACCAGCTTTTTTTTACCCAGAACCCATTACTATTTTTATGAATAATTCCTCCCCTAGAAGTGATTTGTTAGGTATCAGAATCTTCTGGGCAGGAATCAAACAAGGAGGGTGGTTTTCCCTTTAAATACACAGCCTCAGACAAAAAAAAAAAAAAAAAAAAAAAGCCTAAGCCCACATGCTTTGAACTAAAGCTTTCCAAAGAGCATCCTTGGGTGCAGGCTCAGGAGGATGCCCAGGTTTACATCTTTAGCAGGTTTGGGACTGGGATGCCAGGAGAAGTCAGGTGTCACAACGAAAATGTCTGCAAGCTGTTACAGTACTTCAGTCTCCACAAAGGTGGGAAAACAATCTTGCTACTCTCAAACACAACACTGATCACAGCATCAATGGCCCTGCTGATATCTTGCCTTTCAACCAAAGGAGCTGCAGCTCAGTTCAAATCACAAACAAGCTCCAGCTTGCTTGGGTGGGACTGTACCCGTCCTGAAGGAGCAGCATCCTGATTAGGTCTGGAATTTAGTGTCATCCTCCTCAAGAAAAAACCACGGGATTTGTATCAGGGTGTTCTGTTTTGCACCTTTCTGTCTTTTCAAGGTAATTATTACCATTATTACCAATGGTTTTGCATTTCCCTGTTGAAGATTCAGGTTTTTAGATTTTCTTCATTTTCACATGGCTGGAAAGCCTCTAAGTAATTATTTTTGAAAGAAGCTTTTCTGCTTCACCTCATTTAAATGGATTTTTTTAGCAAAAAGAAAAAGAATGTAAAAATAAAGAGAGCAAATAGTGGGGATCTAATTTGTCTCATTTTTAAAACAGGCCAGAGGAGGCTGTAATACTTACATCTGTACCCCTTCCTCCCTGGCTAAATCAGCTGAAAACCACAGAAAAAGAAAGAGAAAAAAAAAGAATGGTAAGAAATCCATTAATCTATTTTAAGAGAGGAAAAGATTGGGTAACATTGAATAGTCAACAAAACAAAAGTCAAATTGAAATGATTCTCTTGAGGTTCTATTGAGAGGTTTGCTCGGGATAATCCTCCTCAAAGACTCATCTCACTCTGCAAATACAGGGAGGTTTCCTCTCCTCCTGTATCTGTGTGATGCATCTACAGCTGTCACAGCCCTGACTGCAGCAGAATTCCTTGGGTCTGCTCTGTGTTAATGCCAAGGAATTCAGGTGCTGGTAGAATCCAGCAGAGAGAAGGAGGCAGGATTCTCAATTCTCACATAATCTTTGCTGAAGTTACAACAACAAGGTCATTTCAATAAGCTAGAAGAGCCATTAATATCTTGGCACCATGATATTTCCTAGCAAGTCAGAAGGCAAGCTTAAAGTAGGGATTATCTGGAACCAGTTGAACTGAAACTGTGTCTTTTTATTACCTCCACGACAGGACTTCCTGCTCGGCACAGATGGCTTTGTCAGTCCCACTCTAACAGAGCTTTTCTTCCAGCTCTGCAGCAACCCATCTGCCAGGGTTATTATTCTTTTGTCACAAAGGAAATAATGTTTCTTTCCCAGGCACAGCCACGGATAACTATTTTTTAAAGCCAGCTCCTCGTTTTTAATTACAATACATTTCCCAACCTAACACCCTAGAAAGGCTGCAAGAGTAATGAAAGATAATGCAGCTTTATACACAGTGACTGTAAATACACATTATTCATTCAGTCTGAAGAAGCAAACAAAAGTCCAAGACATTACCTTGAAAAGCAAACAATGGCTCTTTTTAATAAATAGATCTTTTCTTCAGCAAGGAATATTATGTTTATTAGAAAACCATAGTTCTTGGGTAAAAAAGAACATCTCCAGCAATTATTTTCATATCACTTTTTTCCTGTATTATAGACTCGTAAGAAAATATTTGAATAATTTAATGAGAATTTTTTCACATGATGTACTTAGATTTCAAAAAGAGCATAAAATAATATAGCAGCAAAGTCAAAATAACATCATATAGCACCATCTGGAACATCAAATTACTGTATTTGAAAGCTTTGACTAAAACTATTTGCTACCTGCTGCAATCTGCAGAAAATACCACAAAAAATGATCCAGTTAGAGGAAGGTCATCACACAGACCTCATTCCAGGGATAAGCCTGCTGCAGTTTAGAAATGCACATTTCTGCTTCCGACTGAAAAAGGTATCCTGTTGGGAAGCTAGAGGAAGATAAAATAGGTACAGCTATTTGTTTGAACAATCTTGAACTGGGGAGCTATAGAAAGTACATATTTGCTCTGCCACCATGAAGGCTGCAGTAGAAATCACATCAGCTCCTTCCCAGCCTGGCCCCTTGCCCACACACAGCCTGCCCTGCAGGGATGCCCTGGAGCCAGCTTCAGCCAGGGGCACTGTGGAACTGGAGCAGTGCCCAGAGGTAAAACAAACTTATACAAATATGTATCTTGTATATTTAATTTTTTGTCCTGATTAGAGAGTGGTCATGGACTAAACTTTGTGCAGCTGGATAGTTCCAAACCCAGCCCTCTCTAGTCCTTTACTATCAAGGTCCTTTCTGCCAGCAACAGGAAATGGAGACACTTTCCAATGACATCCAGCATCCAAATATCTACATTGATGAGCTCCCTAAAGCAAGAGTGCAGAGAAAAAATCCAATCTGATAATGCACTGGGAAACAAAAAGCCCATGTTAAATAAAATACATTTCTTTAAGTTTGGTACACAAGCAGGCAACCACAACATTCCAAATATCTTTCCAGTTGCTTGAATTTTCCATAAAGATCTTTTAATTCATAGGAATTAAGCCATAAACTTTGTAACTTTGAAAATCTCAGCTGAGACGTCCCTTGGGCAGGATGAAAGAATAACCATGACCTAGTATTTTCTGCAGAAAGTAATTCTGCCTGTTGTTATCTGCTGCTCAAGTTGTCCTCATTGGACAACTGGAAATGTCCCTTCAGATCCCAGCTATTCATCAAACACCTCTGAGGGCAGCTTGCCCAGCTGGGTGGAAAATGGCTCATGACCTGAACACTCCCTTGCAGTGCATCCCCTCTGTACAACAGAGCAGAGCTCCACAGGACTGCAGTGCTGGCAAGGGGAGCTGCAGAATGCATTACTCTTGCAAATGAAAGCAATCTCTAGTGGTCCAGTCATTTTATCAGGCTATTTATAAACTAACTTGATAAAACAGTTAAAACAGTGATATAAAATATTTTGCAATGACTCCAAGTGTTTTGGGTGAACAAGTGTAAATCTTGATGGCAAAAAAATAGAGGTCATCCTTGCTGGAATCTGTACTTCCATTTCATCCCATTTGCCTCAAGTTCACTCATACCTTGTGACCTGTCTTCCTAGAAGAAGCTCTATGAGCTAAAATCTCATTGTTTGTGGGAGCAAATACCAAGTTCCACATGCTAGAGAGTTTTATAAATCAAGACATTGCAGCCTTGTGCAACACTGTCATATCTACTCTGTGTGAAAACTGTATGTCTTCATCTACTGCTTTTGAATATTATATTGTAATTCAAAATTCTATTTGAATCAGAGCTTAATCAGACTATGATACTTGTATCAGTGTGATCTCCCTTATGAACTCCTCTGCAATCCCTGGTTTATTACATTGGTTGAGCTCCTTATTTTTTAATATGTTTGAGGAGGACAAGACTTCCCCACTCTAAAGGCAAGGCAAGACAGAGTGAGTGAAACCCTAAGAGTCAGTATTAAAGTGTTTGCATTTCCCAAGAGAAGAGCCTAGTAGGGATTTTCACAAGTACTTAACAAAGTCTTTTCATTCCCAGTGGATTTAGAATCCATTTCTCTAGAGACATTTCTGCAGGGAGCGATGTGAGCCCTTTCTTCCCTGAGGCCAGCAGGCCCTGAGGTGGCTGGAGGTCAGGCAGTTCTGAGCAGAGTCACCATGGATCTGCTCAGGCTCAGCCTCCAGTCTGGCTCTGCCAGACAGCTCATTATGGTTGCTTGGAGCAGTTGTATTTGGGTCTGTCTAAAGCCTTTTTTGGGAGATGCTCCCTAAATCCTTGCCACTGAGCCACCCTCTAACTCTGAATTCACAAGTGAAGCTGACTGTGCTGAAAACCCAGAGAGATTTCTGTAGGCTGCAACATGTGTAGAATAACTTGACCCTTGGGTCTTCTACCTCTAAGTAGTAGCAAGACCTCAATGTGCCAGAGTGGTTTAATGTCAGATTTTAGTGATCTATTAAAAAAGAGGAAATACATTTTGCAAAATTGAAATCCACATTTAGACGTGGTTCTTATGTACAGTGTCTCATGACCTGGGTGAAGACCTTTCCTCTAACC
This sequence comes from Passer domesticus, assembly GCF_036417665.1. Classification (NCBI taxonomy): domain Eukaryota; kingdom Metazoa; phylum Chordata; class Aves; order Passeriformes; family Passeridae; genus Passer; species Passer domesticus. The sequence continues at coordinate 8,390,544 of NC_087486.1, forward strand.
CAGTCATAGAAACAACACAGCTGACTGCAGGAAATTATTAATTTATTTCACTCTAATAATTTAGAGCAATAGCTTTTTATGTAGGTTTTTTTTTTTTTAAATCTGCACAGTTTATGCTCCTAGGTTCTCCCATGGAACAAGGTGGTGTGTTCTCTGACATTACAATTCAACCTATTGAACCTGCCTGCTCAGTCCTTTCTTCTTTTGTCACACTGGGACAGCTGAACAGACCAAGGAACCTGTCCCTTAAGAACAGGGTGACCCTTCAATTGGCTGGTGGAGCTGAAGGTTCCAAAAGCAGAGACCTGTTCTCCTGGGGGAGTTTATTATGTGAAAGAAAGGTTATGCATGGTAAATTCCACCAGCAGAGAAAGAGCCCTTTGCACACACAAAAGGAGCCAGTCTTTGGAAATGTATAGCTCCATTTAAAAATAAATTAAAAAAAGCTCTTAGAGATATCGAGTACTCTGTGTGTGGAGATAAAGGTATTAACTTTCTGGACTATTTTTTGACAAAGGAGGAGTTCTACTTTTGTCTTTGCAGAGACACTCTATCCCTCCGAGACTCAGGAAAAAAATGAGTGTGACAAGCAGTGGAACTTTTTTTCTTTTTTTGCTTCTGATGAAGTCTTCAGGGATTCACAACAGAGATTCAAATAAAAAGTGCTGAGAGCTTCCTGTGGGATGGCCAAACAGAAAACTGAGTGAGGCTTCTCAGCACTTTGCTGCTTCCCAGGAGCTTTTCTCTCTTCAGGCCAGCACATTGTTTTACTAAAAGCCCATCCTATTAAAGTGAGGAATTGTGCACATACACATCCACAGATCCCTCTGCACCGAGGAGGGAGACTGAAGAATCTCCTTGAATTTGCAAGAATTGCAGAAACCCAAACTAATGCCTGCAACTGCTGCTCTGCAACTTTGTTTTCCTTACATCCTAAAGAACAATCAGGTCTTTCAGCCTTCAAATTTCCTCCGTTTTCAAAAAAAGGAACCCTTAACTTCTTGGCACAACTGGAATTCTGATGCCTCATCAAAACCCTTGATTCCATCTGCCACTGATGGTTGATTAGAGTAACCTTTCTGGGTTTACTATTTACCTAGACAGTGATTTAGGATGCAAAGATGTATTTTAGCATTTAATTTACCTGGTGCTGCTTAAGTCCAGTTTGCCCAGTAATCACATCTCTTCTTTCTTTCCCTACACATAGGAAGAGTTACAATGCTTATTTTTGTTACTTACAGACAAAACCCAACTCATATTTCAAATAGAACAGTACAGGAAGTTATTTTGTCTCAGCATGCAACAGCTTCTGTAGCCATCTATTCAGCACTGATTTTTTTTTTGTCCAAATCCTTACTGTTATTGAAAAGTAGAGACCATACCAAATGATCGGAGGTTGGTCCCTTTTCAAGGAATATTTTCCTGTCTTTAATATGGATTGCTATTGATGCTGGGCATCCACAGCCACACATGTGCCCATGGAAGGGGCATGAGTCACAGGGAGTGATGAGTCAAAAAGACTCACTGTGACCTGCAGCTAAAGGCTTCAGAGTCCTACAAAGGACACCTGGAAAACAACAGAGAATAAAAGCCCAGCAGACTTCTCAGTGGGAAGAGAGCTTTGGGAGTATGAAAAACCTTTATTGGCAATTATCAGTGTGAGCAGCCACTGGTTGCCAAGGTTCCAGTTTGCCTTAGGCTGATTTCTTAGAATCATAGAATGATTTGTGAGGAAAGGGACCTTGAAGATCACTTAGATCCAAACTCCAGCCCTGGGCAGGGACAATTTTCACCAGATAAGATTGTTCCAAACCTTGTCCAACCTGGCTGTGAACATTTCCATGGATGGGGCAGCCACAGCTTCTCTGGGCAACCTGTGCCAGAACCTCACCACCCTCATAGGGAAGAATTTCTTCCTAATATCTAATCTAACCCTGCCCTCTGGCAGTCTGAAGCCATCTTACCTTCTATCACTCCATGCCCTTGTGCATGCCCTTGCCTCCCCTGCCTTTGTTTAATGTCTGCGCTGCTGTACACGGTGGCCTCAAGGTAAATGAGTCACTGCAGCCTCCCAGGAAGCTCTGGTGAATGGGATGTGTGGGGGAGAGAGAAGAGGACTCTTCCTTTGCAACCAGCTGTTTAGGAATACGCAGGTGTTAATCTAAAGCACAGTTTGGCCTCTGAGAGTAAGACACAAATATCTGTAGAAAAGAAAAAGCAGCTTTGCACAGTATCTCAGAAAAGCACAGTATAGTTTTAAAATTCTCAGTTCTTAAAACATTTCTTATGCTTCAAAGTACTTTCCTTTAAAGATTCTCAACTCCCCCGAGAATCCTAGCTGTCATTATTTTTAAATGCAAATTTCTATCTTCTAAACTACTTAGATTCCCTGAACCCCATACCAGTAACTTCTAATACCTCAGAAAACCAAAAAGCAACCCAATTGAATCTAATTTTAATGGTTTTTTAAATCCCCAAATATCTTGCTGTTCTGCGGAGCTTGATTCTCAAATTATTTTAGAAACTATTTTTGTATGGCTTAACCCATAACAAGGACAAGGGGAGAGAGATATTCAGAATAAGAAGGACAGGTGCTGGACTGAAGGAAGGCAAGGAGCATCCTCATGACAGTCTGAGTGAAGAACCTGGGGCAGGGAACTGAAATGACCTTTCTACTATGCAAGAGACTAATGTCAGCCTCATTAACAGTCCCCAAATCTGGTGCCCTCTCTAATCATCCCTGTTGCTTCCTCTAGAATACTCCCTACAGAAAAATATTCCAATAGCACTCAGGGCCTCACAGGATAAAAATCTTTTCTCTCGAACCCTATTACTTAGCATTAATCTTCAGTGGAAAACAAATGGTTCGTAGAACTTGTGGATAATTCTGGCATTACAAATTAAAGGGCAGTGGCAGGGAGATAACCCACATGTTTATTTTCTCCTTACATCAGTTCCCAATTGATGCAAGTACATTAACACCAACAGAGCTACTCCTGGTTTGCTCCAGTGCAGCTGAGCAAGAGCTCCTGCCTTGTCTTTCTTAGACCTGCAATACCATTTTTGGGATCTTGGCTGTAGAACTTCTGGGTGGAAATCCCCTTTGGTCATTATAAGATCATGAAATTAAACCCGAGGACACCTAGTGATGCCTCCAGCTGACAGCTCTTCAGAAGGTGTTTTACTGGAGGCAGCTGAGGAGTCTGCATTTTAAACACAAAGAAAATTTTAAAAAGGAAACTAATGGGACAAGTAATGGATGTACTTTCAATTTAAGTATTACAAGGACTTCCTAGGAGATCCAAACTCTATTTGAGACAAATGGGTTTGAAATTGTTAACATTTCAGGGAAGAGGTGGCTGCAAGACAGATTTCAACACAGGGGATCTGTCTCAACAGATTTATCTCCTTGTTTTGAAAAAAGGATTTGGGGATGTAGGGCTGGGAACTCCAAGGCTTATTTATACATTTGAAGTAAATAATCAGTTTTCTTACTACCATGCTGAATCAGAACACTGTATGTCCGATTCTCTTTATAAGAAGGCACACTGGTGTTACTGCTGACGTAAGTAGGAATTGATCATTGTAAGCAGTCAGAAACCAAAATAGTGAGGAAAATAATCTATTTCTTTTTCTGTCACAGGAAATTATAAGATTATCTATTACAAGGAGTGATATTTCAATGGTCGGAATTAGTTTCTTTAGAAAAAGTCACAATATCAATCCAGCAATGTAGAGGATTTGTGTTGACAGAGTATTCTACAACTTTTGAAGTGCTTTTCAACTTGGACTCCATTATCCTGCATCATTCGTGAAGTGCTTTGAAGTGCTGCCTTACAGAAAAGACCACACATACCTGCAGAAAACCAAGTATCCAAGCTGACTAAATTTTTTGCATAAATTACTTCTGCTGAAGAAAAAATTAGTTTTCAGGCTAAAAGAGTATAATTTGGTAAGACATTATAAGGCTGTGAAATAACAGCAGCAACCTTTAAATGCTAAATATTTGCAGAACTCCTAGCAAATATACTCTTCTGGCTACAGTGATTACCTGCCTACTGAAATGTTTGCATACTTGCCTGTATTTAGTATCACCCTTTGCTCAGTGTAATACAGTGTTAAATCATTTTTCAGTGTAATCTTGTAAAGGACAATTGCTATTTGAGCCACAGCAGCTAAACCCAAGATTAATTACAGAGACCAAAAAAAATGGTAGGGCAGCCCAGGAAATAACTCCATGGGAAGTTTGCCATCGCAGTGAGTGTCACATTTGTAACTGCAGGGGGCTGAAAGGTTGGCTTCAAGGTGAGATCCTCCCATTCCCAAAGAGGAAGGGTGAGGAAGGTCCTGCCTGCAGCTGGACAGGGCTTGGTGCAGCATCCAGGCGTCTGCACCATCCCAGGAGTGAAATGGCAGACATGGAGGAGGGCAAGAATATCTGCACACGCATCCTCTCCTTTCCAGAGCTGTCCAAGCATTGGTTTGTATGTTCATTTGTGTTAATTGTCCCAAATCCAGCTTTAATTTAAAGCCTGTTTTCTTCCACAGGGGTTACACTGAGGAGCTGCACAACCAGCACTCTCCAGCACTTTCCAGAGCTGTTCCTACAAGGAAGAGGAGCCCTGTGAAGCTGTCTGCAGTGAATTTTCTGTTCTATCAGCTGTATGGATACTTTGAAGAGTGGATTAAATGACAGAGTCCCACTTCTCAAACCCTATTTACTTGACAGGTATTGACTAAAAAATTTTGAATCTTTTCTCCTTGGATACAGCTCTGATTATGCCTTTTGGGTCTCAGATTGGTGGACAGTAACATTCTGGTGACAAGATGATAAATTTGACATTCTTGGATACAGTTTACTGTGCAAATTACTGCACTATAACATACTGTGCCAGATGAAATAAATAGACCATACTTCCCATTTTTTGAATCTTGTACAGTTGTTAACACTTATGCAAAGTGGATATTAAATGTCACTTCTTTTTTGACATCCAAATCACTTCATAAAGTCTCTGAAATGTAGAGGCTTCTGCCTCCAATACTGGTGTATTAGGAGTTTTCATGCACATTTATTCTGTTAAAACATTTTTAACATGCTTCATGTGCAAGATCCTTTCCCTCTTCAGCCTCTCTTTCTCTTTACAACTGCTGACATGCATTTTTCTTCCACTTGTCAAATGCAATTTCAGGACAGAGGATTCTTTATCTGTTACACCTTGCAGATGGGGAATTAGAAATTAATAATGAGATACCAGTTGGAGCTTTTTTGATTCCTAATTCAGCACAGCTTTTGGCTCATGACCACATGGATGTCCTAAAACATAATGCACTTATAAAAATGTTCAGAGGGAAATGTTATGGAATAGATGTTGACTGAATTCCCATCAAGTGATCTCATTGCACTTTAGAAGTAATACAATTTTGCCTTCATTTAAAAATACATCTTTATCCAAAACCTGCACATAGAGGGTTTCAGTGTTACTGCCCTTAGAGAAATTGTCCCTGATGCTGTTTTTTTCATCCATGATTTATAGCAGCCTATGTCACAGATGTCTTATTCAGGAGACAGATATGCCAGAAGAAAAGTGTCAAACGAGTTCTGAAGCAATGATGAAATACACCCTCTGAAGATGCATAATCTACATCAAAATAAATAACTTTGTAAATAACAGAATAGCCCCAAACGATGAAGATTTAAAGAAATGAAATGTGTGGCTTGGTGGAAAGGCAGCAAGCAGACATGCTTATCAGCAAGAACAGATACAGGCTACTGGAAACAGAAGTTACCTACTTAATATTTAATTGTTGCAATTTAGCCTGGTATACTTTCCAAAACAGAGATTTAGCTAAAGTACCAGGTCAGCACTCAAACAGCAGAGGTGACATGCACTGCTTTCTCTTCTCCCTTTTGTTTCCCTCATACCACAGTGTAGTGTTTTTCTGCACAAACATCTCATCACTGAGGGAATCTTGGAGGGAATCTTCAAATGCACCTGTGCTGGGAGCAGCATGCAGGTGGTTCTCAGAGGCTGGAAATGGTGCTGCTGATGCACTCAGTCCTCTCACATCACCCTTGTTCTGAGAATACTTCAAATCCAAGTTTGTTCTGAGCATTAAATTGGCCTTGAGATGAAGCAGCTGTCTGAGTTTCCTTGGAAGGAGGCCAGCTGGCTGTTGAGGAAGGCACTGGATATCCTGAGCAATGTTCCTGATCTTGTCCTTTCATCTGGTGTCCCCTGACACACAGTGATCTCTTTCTGGGAGCTGTCTTGCAGCTCATGAATGAATTAGAGGTGCTGGCTGAGCAACTTCTCCTCTTTCCCCCGGCTCAATAGTCCTCACTCTGATTTTTAAAGCAGTTTGAAAAGCCACCCAATAACATCAATATCAAGCAAAGCCTTTAGCCTAGGATTCTACAGATATCACAGAGTACCCACATGATCTAAATACTGCCTAAATACAAAAAAAAAAAGGGCAAAAAATCTGTAGGTAATTAGGAACCAGGTGTACTGGAGGAGCTTTGTGCTCTCATATCAGAAGCAAGGTGAGCATTCCCTGATTGTTCCCACAGCACTCAGTGCCAGGTGCCAGCACCGTGTCCCACCCACTGCACTCAGCAGTCTCACCACAGCTGGGCCATTTCCCCTGGATTTCCTTAAAAATAAAATTCACAAGTTCAAAAAGAGCCATGAAGTATAACGCTTCTTTTTTTTTGCTGGAGCGAAATATACAATGCATGAGTATTCCTTCAGAAATGTTGACCTTTTCTGCTTTTCTTTGGATCCAGAGTAAAATCCCATTTCATATGATTGCCATCCCTAATGAGACAGAACTGCTGTCCCCTTCACGGCTCCCTGCAGCTGACTCAACAAGTCACTGTGTGATGGCAGCATTTTGGAAAAAAGACAGGTTGAAACACTGTGATACTTCTCTCATCATGATGGAATCATTCCTGATTAAAAAACACTCTTTTCACAAGTGCAGTAGTTTAGTGTTTATTAAAACCTAGAGATCAATAGGTTTCCTTAATATGTAATGCCTCTGGGTATCATATGCCACCATAAAATAGAAGAATTCCTATAAGCTGTGTGCTTGATACTCAAATGAATATTTTAACCTTTCAGGAGAAAAAAAAAACCACCCCAGTTCCCCCCACACCAGCTTCCCTCAAGAATCCACTTAATCATATTTTGAAATTTAATAAGGTTTTAGGAGTGATAACAGTGTGCTAGGTTACAGCAATGGAAGGGAATGGATTATTCTAACCTTTAACAAGAGCAAATGTGAAGGGCGATTAATTTGGGAGGCTTTCTGAGGTTGGAAACAACATCTTAGCTCCTTGAAGTCTATTGTTTCACCTTCTATTGAGGTTGCACAGCCATCTCCTGTTTAACTTTCCCCAGTATGCAGCCTGGAGTTATGGCACCACCAAACAAGCTGGACCCACACATGGAAATAAAATTAATACAGCTCAGGTAGGAGGTGAGAGCTAGAAAAGAACAGGGGAAGGCTCCTGTGCTGAGTTCTGCCACAGATCAGAGCAGATTATCACCATGGTTCTTCTGGGTTTAGACACAGCCCACGAACAGAGGAATCCACTCATCTCCCAGTCCCAGAGGGTGAGACTACAAGAGCTATTGTGTAACAGCAGAACAAATAATATGCAAATAACTACTTTGAAACCCAGTTCTGATCTGTGTTTTCATTCTCACCAAAGGGCACTTCTCAATAGAGGCTTTGATCAAGCAGGCTTTGGTGATAACTTTGATAATTCTTAGTAAATTATTCTGTTGTTGGCAGTAGTCTGGAATTGCCTGCACTCACTTGGTTAAAAGTTTCCATGACTTCAGCGTGAGAGTTACAGAACATCTCTGACCTGAGCTGGGAAGAGACAGGAGGGAAAGGACCGGGGAGCATCAGGTGTGGAGCAGAGGCTGGTTTGAAGTGTGCTCCTTCTTTCTGCATTGTAGAAGAACAGGAAGGTGCAGATCTATAGAAAACCCAAGTCACTATTAAACCATGAATTTTCTGAAACTGAATTGGGGGTGCCATTTTTAACAAACACTACATGCTATTTTCTGGTGTATTGTTGACTACAGTCCACAACAGATTTTTTTTTTGTCCTTTTAAATAGCACAATTATGCAAGAAGCTCTTGATATTTATCCTACTCAAGTCACTAGAAATGTATGGCAGACTTAGAAAGCAACAGTGTGAGCCCTTGATTATAGATACAGAGAACTGTCACCACCTCTGCCTGCTGAGAGAGCTCCTGGAATAAATGTGTTTGTCGCTCTGTGTTTCAGATATACCTTTTACCTCTGCATCTCATTTGGATCCACCCCGTGGTGCCTGGGTTGAAACCCTGTGGCATCAACTTTGAATTACATTCTTTACAAGCCAGAATTGTCAGGTTTTTTAAGAGCAGGAAGATAGAAGAAAATGATATAAAAAGCTTGGAAATTTCTTTTTAAAAAAATTCTAATGCAAAGGGGATGTAGCACACAAAGAAACACTAGAGAGGAAGAAATGCAAGGGATGGATTTTGTTAAATCAGCATGGATAAACTTTCTCACTGAAGCTCACACATGACACTGTAATCAGTCTGCACACATTTTACCAGTAACCAAGGCATCATAGCAACCTGTATATCAGCTATACCCATGTAAGCAAGGCCACAGTTGGTTTCTTTCCTTGTTTTTATAGCTGACTACATTTAAGTGTTTAGGCTCATTGTAGGTCATATTTTTAAAGAAATATTTAATTTAAAATTTATTTAAATTTTTGGTGATATTAAAATGTTCAAATCAAAACCACCTCATGTGATGAGAACGGCTATAATTCTGTTTTTCAGTCCAGCAAATCTCAAACTGATCCCTACAGAATATCACAGCAGACTGAAATGGCTTCAGGCCTTTCTTTGTCCTCTGCAGACAGTAACAGTGACCAAAGAGCCACAGGACAGGAGGATGCAAATATGCCAAATATTCATCTTGCCAGATACCAGCCATTTCTTTAGGTTTTTGCTTGGCTTGACTGGATCCCAAGATCCCATCTGGGAACCATCAGACTTCAGGACTGTGAAATTTGGCTTTTGTAGCTTCAATGACAGAATGACCTAACACATTGCCCATGAAGTGCTCTCTCCCTGGATTTGATATAGATTTGCAAAATTATTCTGCATCGATGGGAGATGAGGTGTGGTGAGCAGGAGAGCACAAGAGGCAATGCATGAGGCACGAGGCACTGCTGCTGCTCACTGAGGACAGCTCTGCTGGCTCATTAATTCTTAGCCTGTTGTTAATCTCAGATGCTCACTTGATTTTGCGACCCCGCCAGGTTTCCATTTAACACCACCCTCTGTAATGTTCCTTTTTCCTGCTGGTTTTCTCTTCCTGGAACACTGCTGCTCTCTAGCTTTCAAACTCTTTGTGTCCTCCACTTTTGTCTCACACATATCACTGCTTTCCTGTCTAAATTAAGCTGAAGACATATTATTCATGTCCTAGGCAAAGATATCATATTTCTTCTGTATATTTTAAAAATGCAGGAGCAGAAATTACTCAGTTCTGAAAAGAAGGTCAGCAAAAGCAATCTATCTCCCAGGAGCAAAGGTGTAGTGGAAGGACAAATATTTACAGCACATGGAAGACATGAAGTTTCTTGTGGACAAGGTGCCCTGCAAAGCAGGAAGTGTATATACAGGCAAAAATCGTGGTTCAAATCACACATAAATGTCCTTTACCACTCACAGATTCATACAGCACCATCAGTGGGCAAAAGACGGACTGATGAGACTCTTGTGAACAGTGAATTGTTTTTACCATTTCTCTTCTTTCCTCTTATGTAGGCAGAAAATGAACAAACAGAAAAAGAGTTTAACCTGCATAAGAAGATGCTGCCATTCTGATAGATATGGATGGCCCTGGGAAGGAACCTTTGGCTGTGTGTGTGAAATTCCAGGTGCTGCTGGAGTTCCATGCTGTGACATCCCCAGAGAGCCTGGGGTGGCAGGGCCTGGGGCAACTGCCCCAGGTGTGTTGGGGCTGTTTTTGTCAGACACACCACCACAGGCAGGCAGGGCAAAGGAAACCAGCAGCAGCAGCAAAGTCAGTGCTTTTGGAATAGGTGAGGTTTGAGGAGAAATCTGGCATGGCTAAACACCTTTATAATCCCCAACAGGTGTTGGGGTTTTTATCTGAAAATAAAGGTACAGCCTCTAGTAAATCACCCTTTTAAGGTAACATCTGCATAAGAAAGGTCTGAGGCTTGGCCAGCTCATTACAGGAACATTTCAGCAGGGCTCTGGCTATGATGCCTTACAACTTTAGCTTTTATATTTTTTCATATATTTGTAATCCTGTAATTCTTTAGTGTGTAACTAAACTCCATACACAGTGTTAACTACTGTTCTCCCATTTTGGTCAGACAAAACAATTCCTCTCTAGGCCTGGGAATCAAGGGCACTTCACTGTCTCAGGGCCCAAGAAGTGTACACAAAAATGAGTTGTGGGGGAGCAAACTTGGGGTAAATGACTTCATTACCTGAAGCTGTAATTGGAACATTAACCCCCAATATGCAAATGGACCAAACTTATAAAAGTATAAAACCCCATTATCTGATTTTTGTGTGTAGCCCCTGTCTGCCTGAAATGTACCTGAAGGCCCTACAATAAATATAACTGCTTTTTATTCCCTTAATTTTGTCTGGCCTCTCTTTTAGATAGCCTCAAAATGGCATCAGCTATGGCACTGACTGCCCTGCCAAGAGAGATGCACAACTTCCCCCTGCAAACCCAAGGAAATTCTCCCATTCACTTCTACCTGCTCAAAGTTATGGTGATGACCTGGAAATCACTGTGATCTAAAGGCATATGATCAATAAACTGCCTTTGATTTCACACATCTAAAGGCAACTTCAGAAGCCTGAACTTCGGAGAGGGGGGCTGTCCTTTGTGCAACCAGATTTGTCAGCAAGGGAGAGCTCTTTGATCTGGGTCTTTTGCAAAGGCTTCTCCTGACCCTTCCTCCCACACACAGGCATCTCTTGGGACACATATCCAGCCGAGCCTTTGAATTCAATTCATATTCTTAGAGCTTTCTTGTGTGTTCATCCTGTATTTCAATGATTAATCTGAGAGCAAAATTCATCTTTGCTTACAAACTTCCTGTGAGAAGAGGAGTTTGGTTTTGTATTTTGTATCTGGCTGTTGTTTCCTTTAGACACAAGGAGAATTTATTTAGGAATATCAAGAGGAATCTGTGCTGTGCAGCCCTCACCTCACCTGTGTTTGGGGCAGCTGTGGGCAGACTCTGAAGTGAAGGAGGGAGGTGCTGGGACCTCAGTGGCCTTGTGACCATCCACACCCACCCCTGAGTTTTGTAGCACAAAACCTGCAGTGAAAAGGCTCTTGAAACTGGGACCAAAGTGCTTACATTGCCAGGGACCCCCTGCTTCAGTCATTTCAAGCAGGCAGAGCATTAGCTGGGCTCCTGCTTGCTCAGCAGGGCTTGGGAACAGAAGGGCTCAGAGTGTAGGAGGCAGATGTGTTTATCACTGACTAGAATTTACTTAACCAGGAGCACTTTTATTAATTGTTACAGCAACGTGTAAATGCTATTGGCAAAAAGGCTTCCAGCACTACCTTTATTTACCTGGCCAAATGTAAGGAGGGTCTTCCTGTAGGGGCAGACTTGGAATGAATGGAATTGAATAGAAAGAGTTCTTTGCAGCTTGAAGTTTTAAGGCAGCCAACAGTGCCCTCTTCGGGGTTCTTGCTGAATTCCTTCAGTAAAGGAGATATTTACAAACTACTGGCTGTAAAACGTGTGTTTTGCCTTTACTTCACTCCTCTTTGTATGCTAACACATGATGTGTGCAACACGAAGCACCAGTGGAAAACTAAACCCATTCTAAAATATTTTTTCTAATTGTTATTTTCAATATTAGATACTGACAGATATCAGGCAGGCTACTTGGTCTCTAGATCATGGTCCAGCATGCTTATACTTACTTTTAGCCTATAAGACGACAAAGAAAAATTTCGAACTGAAAGTAAATTACAGAATGAACTCACCAGGTGCCAGTTTAGGTGCTGAAATATTCAGGACTTGGGTCCAGGTGCAATGTCATAAACCAGAAATTGTCCAGACACAGCTGAAAGTCTGAAAATTCCCCTGGTGTATCATCACTGACACAAGACCCCTGTGAGCCACGACTGGCTCCAGCTTCATGCCCACCCTGCCTCCCCTCAGAGAAGTTCCTACTCCACCATCACCACCTAGAAAAGTATCTCAGGAGCCCTGAAGCACTACTTTAATACACATCACTTGAACTACAGTTCAAGTTTGGCTCTTTGGCACTTGAGCCTGTGCAATCCCAATTCTTCTTTACATTGGGAAGTCTCAAGAGAGTTTCCTTAGGTCTTTCTGAGCAACTCTGAAAAATTCCTCTGAGGTTCCCCTTTAGGTTGTGTCAAAGCAACTATAAATTCTCAAGTTTGTAATGCAGACCTAAATTCTAAAAGTTTTCAAAGCTTAATTAATCACATCAGCAATAGACAACCTTTCCAGCAACTGCCCAGCAGCTGTATTGATCCTACATGTGTACTCAGCATCACTGAAACGCCACAAAATAATTTATGGCCAGTGGCAGAATAGCTGCTACCAACAAATTATAACCAGAAATAAACAGATAATGCAGAGTTATGAAAGATAAAATAAAGTTAGATGGGCACAACTGAAGTCTAGGGAGGAATAATCACAAGTTCATACACCTAATTTAAAAGCCTCGGAGCAATACAAAAATACAAAAGCTCTGGAGCAATAGGAATGGTGCTTTACCCATGACAACCGTGCAGGAATCAATCTGAGGGAGGCCAGAGGCTAATAAAGAGATGAAGGAAAAGCAAGGAAACATCTGAACAGGTATGATTGCTTGAGATAAAAGAATTAAGGGGTTTCGTTGCTTTTCCTTCAGATTTTGGAGATCAAGATGAAATGGAAACTCAGGATTTCTGTTTTGTATAAAGAGAAATAAGAAAAACAAACACAGAACTACTGCAGCACCAAGGATTACTGATATTTCTGTAATAATGCAGATGGTGAAGGATGCTCAGATGGTCCAGAAGACAAGGAAACATTATGAAACACAGACAGAGTATTTAATCTGCAAAGAACCAGAATAAAGGTTTCTTTATTTTCAAGGCTGTAGCTCAAGCAGGCTGGATACAGCCACAGAAATGCAGCTGGCTGTGGCAGAGGAGTCTCTGCTGTGTGCAGGGGGTGCCTGGGGAGCTGTAAGGAGCACCTGCTGCTCTGCTCTGCACTGCTGTGTTTGGTCACATCCTGACTTGCCTTTTTTCCAGCACCTTCTTGAATTCCCTGATTCAGACCAGAGAGTTCATTGCATTTTTTATTTCTCCAAGGCTGCCTGTGTAGAGGCAACATGCCTGGAGATGACTGCTCTGGCTCCTGAGGAGCCTGACAAGCAAATAGCTGAAGGTTCATGGCAGAGGCACTGATCTGTGCTGGTAATCTGTTCAGATTCTTGTTTCCTGAAGTTTTGTGAAAAAGCACAAATTACTGTATTCACAGAACAGTTGTTCATTGTCAAAAGCAAAGAAAGCCCATCTCTAGCAAAAACATCACTCACTATAAAAGCAAGTGGTGCAGTCAGACCAAATTACAGATTATGGAGATTTCTTGCAGCTGACTTTGCTTTAGAAGAAAGAATCCAATCTCTCTTCAGAAAGGAAGGAAATATCAACCAGTCCCAGGGTAAGCTTTCAGCTCCACTGAGGCACAGCCTTTCTATCACTTTATGAAAGCATAAGGAAGAAAAATTCAGTGGAAAAGAAGTTTTATAATTACACGTGCTTCTGAATTTTCCAGCATTGTGTAAATCTTTCCCTTGTTATCTCCTGGAAATCTATCCAACTGCAAATGCATCCAAGGTGTGGACTAGACAGAAGGAAAAAAATGTTTAGCTTAGACCTAATAAGAAAAAGCATTTCTTCCACTGTCACTAATACTTTCATGTGATACTGTGATTCTTTTTTCTTCCCTACTGTTTTTAATACAAAGGTTACACATAAACACCACTTTTGCCATGTAAACACCGACCCTACCAATAGGAGCTAGGCAATGAAGTGTCTTTTAAAGATGTAGCTATATATATTTTTTGTTTTCATGTTTTGTTTTGGACTCTTGAAATGAGCTACAAGACTAAACCATCTATCAAAGTCAGCAGCCAGTGGTGGCCAACGTGTCCAATCTCCTGAGCATCACTGGGAGCAGCTTGCAGGATGAAATGCGGGTGACAGACCTGACACAACATTACATCTGGTGGCTGCAGAAGTTAAACATGCTGCTGCTTCTGCACTAAGCAGCTTTCACATTGCAAGTAGGAGGGGGAGTTATTTTTAGCCCCAGGTATTATAGAGAGACATTAAATGCTGATGTTAGAGGGGACAGTGCATGATTAGCTGAGAGCCAGACAGGAGTGTTCTTGTGATGACAGCTATCGTACTGCATGTCACTTGTAAATGGAAATGTGGCTAAAAATATACAGCAATGGGATAAAAATACACTGTGCAAAAATTACATAGCTAATGGAACACCCAAAAAATAGGGTAAGACACTGGAATCTTTATACAGCAGCACAGAATTCCCTTAATCAAAGTGTCATTCCCTTCAATGGAGTCCTCAGGGGTGGCTTTAACACTCTGTAACAGGGAGGGCAGGGTGACATTACAGCTCCAGGGCTTTTTGTGGGAACCAGCTGCTTTTAGCTTGAATACACCCAACAGGTTGCTCTGTGGCCTGTGGTAATGAGCATGACCAAGACACAGCTTGACAGGACCAAATCCAGGCTCTCAAAGTCCTGTTTGCACTCAGACTGATCCTGCACAGCTCCTGGGGCAGACACACCTTGATCCTGACGGGCTGGGCATGTCCAGAAAGGGCAGCAGAGATAGGGAAGGTCTGGAGCACAAGCCTGGTGAGGAGTGACTGAGGGAGATGAGGGTGTTTAGCCTGGAGAAAAGGAGGCTCAGGGGGCACTTTCTCACCCTCTAAAACTCCCTGACAGGAGGCTGTAGCCAGGTGGGGTTGGGCTCTTCTCACAGATAACAAGTGGCACTATGAGAGGAAACAGCCTCAGGTTGTGTCAGGGGAGGTTTGGGATATTGGGAAAAATTTCTTCCCTGAAAGGGTTGTGAAGCATTGGAAAAGGCTGCTCAGGTCAGTGGCTGAGTCCCTGTCCCTGCAGAGATTTAAAAGGTGTGTGGATGTGTGCTTGGGGACATGGTGTAGTGGTGGCCTTGGAAGTGCTGGGGCAATGGCTGGGCTTAATGACTTTCGAAGGCTTTACCAACCTAAGCAGTTCTGTGATTCTGTGATGTGGTGGTTTTAGGAGTACAGTAGTGACTGCAGCATCCCAGCCAGGTAGCAATGTCCATACCCTTACATACCAGTCAGTAAGACAATGGGTTTTAATTTACTGGAGATATTTTTTCCCCAATAAACTTAAAAACTGCTTGTTGGAGAAATTCAGAGGAGCTAAATTTTGTTAAATTTTTCTCAACTACTAAGGACATATTCCTTGCCAGGATAGTGTTTCTGTCCCATGAGGTTTAGCAGGGGAGAGGTGCCTCCAGGCAAATGTCTCAGAATTCAGGCACAGTAGTGATGGGCAGAGCAGTAGATGGCACCAGCATCCTGCCAGACAAAACAGAGCAGCAGCAGAAATCCCTCCCGATGGGTTTTTCAGTATGCAAAGAAAAAGTCTTGCAAAAGGAATAGTGATATTAAAAATTGAAATTCCCCTTCAACTGGCACTAATACCTCTTGATTTACACATGCCTAACCCCCAGCCAGTGGCCTGGGATGCACCTTGTGTCAGAGGGATGGGAGGTAGAGATTCACAAGGTCTCAAATATAGCAGGTGTTTAGGGGTGCTGCCCACAGTCCTTTCTGTCTGTGCTTTGGTGTTTTGAGCAGGGCAATAATTCCCTCAGTTCTGAGAGGCCTTCATAACAAACACAGAATAGTGACAGCAGGTCAGGCAGAGATGTACATTTGATCATCTTTTAGCACCTGAAGAATGGCCCTGCAGGGAATCTGTCACTGCTTATTCTATTGCTTACTAGACATCACAAGTGCTGGAAAATGCTGTGCTTCCCTGCTAAGTGACATTCCCTTCATCACTCAAACACCCAGTTCTGCCATCTCCTGAGTTATTCCACCCAAAAAATTATTCCTTTCCTGCACCAGAGATAAATGGAGAAGCACAGCCATGCTGCTGCTGGTACTTTGTGCTTCCCTGTCCTTTCCTTGGGCCCATCTGCTCTCTGCCTCTGGCTGTACAACCCACAGTGAGGTGACTGTCCCCTTGCAGTGCACTCATGGGGTGCCCAGGGAGGTTTTCAAGGTGCTCTACAATTTCCAGAAATGACTGTCTTGCACTGAGCCAAGTAATGGGCAGGAGAAAACCTGACAAGCCCTGGGAGAGCCAGGGCTATTAACAGTGTCACAGTGGCAGTGATCTTATTAATGAGTGACCTTCCAGAGCAGCGCAGAGCAGAGCAGAGCAGAGCAGAGCAGAGCAGAGCAGAGCATTCCCTGGAGATGGAAAGCAGCCATCCCTGCCCTTTGCTCCTCTAAGAGCTCTCTGAGCAGCAGGGGATGGTGCCCTGGCCAGCAGAAGAGCTGCTGTGATCCTCCCCAGGGCTCCCCTCCACCTCTGCACAGCCGCTGCCCCAGGGGTGGTGACAGCACAGCCCCGATCCTGGAGCTGGCAGAGCTCAGAGCAGGATGCTGGCATGCTGCCTCTGATGCTTTCCAAATATCCAATTCACTCAGTGAGCTTTTCCAGCCCGGAGTGCAGCCCTTTCCTCAGGGTAAAGGTGAGAATAATCACTCCTATGCTGTGCCCCTTTTCTATTCTCCTCTAGGCAAGAGCTTCTTGCCCTCTTTGTGTGCCAGTGAGAGCAGGAATAGATTCCTCAAATGGGAGATAACCCAGATGTGCTGTCCTCATTACAGGTAGAACAACTGTGTTATGGGGGAAAAAAGTATAATTATATGAATTATACAGACCTGAAGTTGCTCACAAGCAAATAGGTGACACTTTGATCCAGTTATTTCATCAGAAGTCAAAAGAATTGATGAATTTCCATTGAATTAAAGAAATAATTTAAATGTGTTTCAGAAGAACAACTTGCTGTCAGTTTACACAGAATCAGCTGAAACCAGATGCTGCTGCCACCTGGAACAAAGGGCAGAAACAGTGACCTTTACCTAATTATTTAAATTAGTTTGAAGTATGTGAAACTAAGAGATAAGAAATTTCATTATTATCAAAAATGTTCTGCTTCCTTCTATTCATTAAATATTCAACTTCAGCACCAAACACAGTTAATATTCTCCTTCTGAATTTGAGGATTTTTAATAATGCATTAAATTATTCCTTGGGGTTCACTGAGGCTTCATAGCATACACAATGGTTTTCTTCAATGCTTATATACACAGAGCAGCTGCTTGGTTACCCAGGAAGTGTCTGACTGACACCCTTTACATCTTTACAAATTAAAATTTTGCATTTAGTGGCCAGCAGTCACACTGTGATCCTAATTGCAGTGGGCAGTGCATATCCATCTGGAGCCTCTTCCCTGGGCACGCTCAAAATTACTCTTTAAAGTGCTGGGTACATGTTTGGAAAATTAATTCCTTATTGTAAACAATATGTCAACAAAAATGCTCTCTCTTTGCTTTTATAAAGGCTCCAGGTATGATGGGAGGGGTGACTGGGCAGCACAATTGGGCATGTGCCCCTGGGCCATTCCGTTACCCTCTTGTCTGACCTCAATTTCATACAAAAACCTCCTTTCAAGCCATACCAAAAAATTATTGTTTAATAACAAAAAACCCTCTTTGAATGCCCATGACCATACTGCAGTTAAGCAAAGTCCTGTGAATATGTATAAAGCATTGATAATGTTATGCCTGAGACTAAAGTTTAAACTGGTTTTGAACCCTGGATAAGTGGGTTCCTGGCAGAATATCCCTGAATCAATTTTTCTGTATCTCATAGATTTTGGCACACACTAACACTGCTAGCAAGTGAATCTTTCAATTTTTGGATATAAATGTCACTCCTGTCTCAGGCCTGGAAGGGGCAATGACAAAACCGTGTGAGATGCTTTAGTTGGTTGCTTCCTCTTGCCAGTGAATATGAAACTGGTGACCCCACAGTTGTTAGTAGAGATCATAAAGGCAAGACAATATGTTCTGCTTGGCTTTTGCCACCCCTTGCTCTCTTTTCAGGAGTAACTGGACTACAGTATTTTTTCCTCCTTTTTCTGGATTCCACAGTAACAAAATGCCCTCTGCCCTGTTCCGTAAGGGGCCTGTTATTCAGGAAATAAAATCTTTGTGCTTTCAGGTCCAGAACAGGTAATTTATATTCAGACTCTCCAATCTGCTGGGTGAATCCCAGAATGGATCTGGGCCCTCTCTGAGACTGCACAGTTACAGCAGCTCTGTGCCAAGAGCAGCGAGCCTGGGGCCAGAAGGGTTTTGGGTCAAACTGCAGCAGTTTGGGACAGCAATTTCTGCAGCAGAGATGAGCTCTGGATTTCCCTTTGGGGCAGGTCCCTCAGATAAGATCAGCTGGAAAAGTTAATCTCCTGCCAGGGTTCTCCAGAGCTTTCTGGGACAGAGCTGCCTGGGAGATGGGGAGCTGTGTGATGAGGAAAATCCCTGTTGTTCTGAAGGAGCAGGAATGCCTTGAGATGCAGGACTGGCATCCAGAAAGGCAGAGGATCCTGCCTTTGTGTGCTTACATGGGCCTCAGGATCTCACACGTGTGTTTCAGCCTGGAAAACTACAGTTCTGTTTTATTTTTCCAATATTTTATCTCGGAGTGTCACACAGAAATGTTGCCATCTTTGCAGAAGTTTTGGAGTTGGCAGGAAGGGAAAGTATAGCTGCACCTTCCCTTGGGTTTCTGGAAAGGCAGACAGCAAATCTATTTATAAATATCCCAGCTCTGAGCCTGCCTGTACACATCTTCAGAAACTTCCAAACTTCATTCCAGCTTTGAGCTCCCCTTTCATTTCATTGCCTTCTGTTATCCTCATGAGACTTCTCAGATTTATGGGATTGTCAAGGATATTTACTTTTGCTCAGTTATAATTATTGCCTTTCCTGTATTTTTAGTACAGGTGGCTCTACTGTGTGCCAGCCATGCTAAAAAGGGGCAAGTAGATTGTTTGTAAGCCACACTGTGGGGATGTCTCATAAGGTGAATTTTAGGTTTAACAGAGCACCAGAGAAAAATATTAACCTTATAACCTGATACTGCCCCACATTACACTGAAGATATGGGAAAGATGAGCAACACTTCCAAAGGGACAGTCCCTATTAAAGGGAAACCATATAGAAACTTGCATAGATGACACTAAACTTTTAAATGCATAATATTCAACCAGCCTGCCTTTTTTTGGGTGTCAGAAAGTTACCAACAAACTTCTGGACAGAGATCACCACACTGGTTACAATAAAAATACAATATGACAACAACAATAATAACAAAGTAATTTAAAGTATAAAATTTTAAACCAGAAACCTTTCTAGTTTTACATGTGTTTGCTTCTTAATGGGAATTTCCTTCTTCTCCAAGTTTCCCAAATCTCATGAAAGATTTGAATACCAAAATCTCAGATACATCGTGTGACATTTCACTTGGTAACTTTTGAGGACAAGGCTTGCTGAAATTGGGAATTAAAAAGGTTAAAACTGCCCGGGTTTGGAGGAACAGGGTGTTTAAGGAATAAGAAGACCAAGTGAAACATGAAAAATAGAGTAATTTGCTTTTTTTTCTGTTCTCTTTTAAGCAGAATCCTACCTAGAGAGTACAACTAGTCTTTAAGTCTATCCTAATTTCTCTGTCATTTATCAAAAAGTCAATCTTGTCTTCTATTAATAAAATTGAAGCTCTATATTATTAGAAAGCTCATCTGTAATTTCTGTCATTGTCATGCTTGGACCAATTTTTGTTGCCGCTGGCATTAATTAACCATGAATTTTTTTTAATAAGCCCACAAAACAATATCCAAATAGGTGTCTTTTCACTAAATGAAATCCTGCCCATAGTTAATTTTTTAATGCTTTTTAGCCTTTGTGCTTTTCTTTCTTCTCCCTCAAATGAATGATGTGTGACAAAGATGTTGCTATCTCAGAGAGAATAAATCTCTGCAAGCTTTGTGCAAATGGACAGCCAAGAAGAGAAGAGACTTTTTAATGCCTCTGCTGTGGAATGACTGCAGCAGGAACAACTCTTCTTGGGGATCAGAAAGCCCAAATGAGAGACTGTAAAACATCCAAATACTGAGACAATCAGCCATCCATCCCTGTTGGAGTTTATGTGAGGGAGCTCACTGCTCAGGCAGGGGCAGCTTTTGTTTTCTGCTGGAAAGGGGGGCTGAAATGATGTGGAAGTTTTATTAAATTGTGCTAAGAAGAAAAGACCTGGTCTGCCTGTGTCAGCCTGGCAGAGTGCTGGAGCCCTCCCTGCTCACCTGAGGGAAAGTTCCTCAGCACAGACTTTCCCCAGACTCTGATTACCTAGGGCTGTCTCCTTGGCACAGCTATGGCATCCATCACCAATAAAGAAAGGGAGTATCCACTTCTGAGCTTCAGGAAGAAAATGACAGCTTTTCAAAATGGAGTAATCACCCCCCAGGTCATGTCTCAGCCCCTCAGCACTGCCTGGATCTGCCCACCTGTACAGCCACAGGCCCAGGTGACCCATTTGCTGAATGTACTTGGGCAGAGGGCAGTGAGCTGCAACGGAAAATGTTCCCCTATGTCAAGTGTTTAAATACTGACAGTCATGGGAAGTCATTCCACACAGCTCAGGTTTAAATTCTAGAGGCTCTGTAAGAGACCTGAGTCTGCAGAGGGGAAGGATTAATCTGGAGGAACTCACTCTCCAACTGATTTGCAGAGGGGTGGGGTGGCCTATGAGTCCTGTTCTCGTTTGTGTCCTGTTTTGGGAAGAGTACTGCAAAGCTGGGCATCCCTGCATTTCATCTCCTGGAACTGACTTACAAGAGCTGCCTCTTCCTCCAGGGCAGCAGGGAGCAGCACATTTCTGCTTCTCTGCACACCTGAGTTATTTCTCAAACTCATATCTTGCAGAGAAAACTTCCCAGGGTAAGCTGTCAGAAACAGAGGATAAGAGGGCAAGACCTGAAAGAATTTGATACACTTGCCCTAAGGAGCAGGAGCACTTACTCATGTAAACCTTACATAAATCCCAGGGCAAAAAGAGCTTACAAACCTGGCTTGGCTTTTACTAGGTTTGACAGCACTAAGCAGTCGACTTTCAGACCAGATTTCGGATTCCAAGGGATGTTTTAATTCCTGAGAAATAAAAGGACATAACCTATAATGAAGAACAAGAGACATGTCCAATAATTCAATTTACTTCAGTACTGGAAACTGACAATGATATTCAGGGTTTTACTCCTGTGACAGGCTCAGAGATGTCTGAAGACACACTTATTACTCTCTTTTTTTATTAGATACTCTTATGGTTTGATGTTTTTCAAAGAATCTGCTTTTTCTGACAGGATACCACGTCCTCATTACCCCAGTCAGAGACATGGTTTTACATTGCTCATGTGAAGGTAAGCAAGCAGAAAACAAGGAAGCAAAGATGAGAAACCTTGCCAATGCTCATAACACATCCCTGCTCTTTCATCAAATTTCTAGTCTGGAGAACTGCCAGAGTATTGAAAGGAGACAGAGAGACATGCAAGGAGTGAGGAGAAAAAGGAAATTGTCACAAAGCTGATTACATTGGATTTCCACGAGAAGCCTCACTGTCTGCCTCAGCAGATACACAGGCAGAATATGTACCAAAAGAAACAGCAAATCTGACATCACATTTCATCCCCACCCCAGGAATAGATGTCTGTCTCCTAGAATAAAGCAGAAGCAGAATAAAAAGGCAAGTTCCTTATAAAATTACAGAAATAAAGGGGTGGAAGTGACCTCTGAAACACTCTGTCTGAAGGTCAGCTCTCCTGAACCACTCCTGGGAGAGATGGAGGAGCCTGCAGCCCCAGGCACAGGAGCTTGGCACTTGGCTTTGCTCAGCCATGAGCACTTTCATAACAGAATCACACCTGCTGTTATCTCAACTCCTTCTTTCCATACCTGGAAATTTTCTGGCCCAGCAGAAGTTCCTATAAGCTGGAATTGACCTGTGGCTATAACTGTTTAAAGCCAAAGCATCATGGTGCAAATTAATTCTGACATATCCACTCTTCAGTCTCTGCTTGCTGCTCTCCTTCCTTCAAATGACCATGAGGAAAACGACCTCTTAGTACACACTGTATCACATCTTGATGGAATATAAATGGTACTGGTCAGGTAGTACAAATTAAATTAATTTCATTCATGGTTTTAATTTACTTCCTACAGAGAGATTTTTTGCATCCCAGCAAGTTAATGCCAAAGTCAATAATGACTGCCACCATAATTTCAACCTTTCAGTTCAGTTTCCTGAAACACATCTGTAAATTGAATCAGTTCTTGCTGTGAAATGCACGTGCTGTTTATTTGATTAGCTCTCTGTATAGGCCCTGTCATTCCCTACCACAGAAGTAATTGCAGCTATAACCTCTGAAACCAAAGCTTGACTCTATCAGTCCTTGTGCTGGAGGCTGCACAGCTTCCTGTTGCCTTCCAAGCCATCCCTGACCCCATCTCCACGCTGGGTTCTGTGCCTGGTGCATCAGCCCAGAGGTCATTACAGAGCTCTTGACCAAATGCTGTGTACAGCTGAGGGTACCAGAGAATCACAGAATTGTTTAGGTTGGAAAAGCCCTCTAAGATCAGTCATGGAGTCCAGCTGTTCCCCAGCACTGCCAAAGCCACCACTAAGCCATGTCACCAAGTGCCACATTTGCACATCTGTTGCATAGATCCCCTCCAGGGATGGTGATCCAGCACTGCCCTGGGCAGTCTGTGCCAATGCTTAATGACCCTTTCAGTGAAGAAATCTTTTGAATTATCTAATCTAAACTTCTCCTGGCACAGCCTGAGGCAATTTCCTCCTGTTTTATGTCTTGGGAGAAGAGACCAAGCCCCACCTGGCTTTCAAGGAGTTGCAGACATCAAGAAGGTTCCCCCTGAGCCTCCTCTCCTCCAGACTGAGCAAGGGGAGTCCTGTTGCCATAAATGATTATCTAGAAAAGATTAAGGATTTTTAAAGGAATTGCTGTTTGCAAATAATGTATAAAGCTAACAAGGACATTGCTGATGATTTTCCTGCAAATGATATGTACAGCTGCCAGTGAAATAAAACCAAATTTTACTCCTTTTCCGAGTGTTCAACATGGCTTTTCCCACTTGAGACATTCTGGCTGAAGAAGCATAGTACAGATCCTTCAGTTTGAATTGTCCTGACTAACATGATGTCTTCTGGCACCTCTAGGTCTCGTGGCAAATATAAATTATAGTCAGGGTCTGTACACTTTGTTCCCTGGTACAGTCAAAGACACATTTGCTGGCATGGAAACCTCTCCCTTCCTCTGCATTCTTTGCCAGGCAGCACACCACTGCTGTGTATCAATTCACAAAATGTTTCAGCACTTAAAATTGATTCCTGTTCAAATTTCCTAAAACCTAAGAAAGAACATTGCCAGGTTGTAACATTTCAGATTCTCATCTCTGCTTGCCAGTTGCTTTGCAAACCTTTAAAGTTATAAATAGGACAGCAGCAGAGGAAACTGCCCTTTGCTCCAAATCAGGCTGGTTTACTTAAAAAGCATTAAAGGTTAATCAGGGCATGGCTATAGGGATTTTATTTGTGGTTCAATAACAATGTTTGTTTCTCTGAAAAATGTAACCTGCATTTTCTCATGGCAGGCCGTTTTATTAATATCAAGATCAAAGTAAAGAAATTATATAACACTCCCGTTTTTCCTATGCTATAGAAAGTAGAAAAAGCAGCCAGGAACCCCTGCAGCACCTTTGTGTTACAGGCTAAGTTCCTAGACTCCCTGACCCCCTTTTGACATCAGAGTGGTTAATATTATGTTCTTGAATTGCAAACAGGTAACAATATCAGTATTTCAAGGGCATTGCTACTTCTTTTGCTTTCCTGTATAGGACCAAGTACACAATGCCCTTAAAACCTCCACAGTTGTGATTAAAACCCATGATAAATTTGTGACAAATATCCCTTCTGGGTTTTGGTTTTTTTTAAAATCTCATAAGGAACATTTATACAGCCTTTACAATGCTGTGTCTTTGCATACCTTCATCCTGCTGAACAGCTACATCTACAGAGATGACAAAAGAAACATCACCAGTTCCTACTTTTCTTTTTGGCAGGTACAATGTTCTGCTTTAGGGAGATTCTGAAATAACTTCATGGCACTGCTCATTTTCGGAGCTCAGTGCATAAAAGCACAAATCATAAAACTCAGCTGCATTTAGCTAAAACATTTTCTAGGGCTCTTGAACTTTTCAAGTAATCCAGGCCTGATTTACAGCTTCCTATAAAAGTCAAGCAGCATTTCAAGGTTTTGTGTGTGTCACCAGTGAAATGATCCCATTCTGACTGCAGTTTGCTTCTCTTTTGTCACCTTTGAACCCTGATTATAAAAATACTCATTTGTGTTAACTAGTTGAATGTGATGAGAATCAAATGGAATGTTCACCCAAATCTCTCTGCAGCTTTGCTGCTTTCATTTTCAATGTTCCTTAACTTTCAACTTGCCTTAACTTTCAACCTTCCTTAGTTTATGGTGCTGTATCACAATGCATTCCTGCTGTGACCTCTCCATGCAGGGCAGACAAAAAACACCCACTCTGACAGAGAAAACCCCGAGCTTTTCTCATCCCTGCCCCAGGGGCCACATTTCCTCAGCGTTTATGCAAACCACTTTAGCACTTCTGACTCCATTGGAGCTGCTTTCAAATTGCACTTATGTTTCTTACTCTGATTTGTAGATTTACAGGTTAATGATTAAAGGAACAAAAAACCTCATATTGCCAAACAGCAGATGACAATATTAATTGGTATCTCCCCATTTGTTTTTCTCAGATGAATCCTAGACTTTTCATCCCCTTCACAATCTATTTAGCCTCCTTCAAAGCTGAGTAGTGAAGGTTCTCATTTCCCTTCACCTTGGCAGCAGTAGATGGCATTAACAGATTAGTTACCAAAATATTTACCTACTATCATATAATGGTTTGGTAAAGAGTTGAATTGATGCACACAAAACCCTCCTAAAAAGGAGATGGTATTAACAACCTCAGCATGTTGTTCCAGGAGCTGATAATGCACACTGATGAAAACATTTCTACCTTGGGTTTGCTCAGTTTCAGGTTCCAATCACTGGCTTTTACCCTTTTCTCCTCAATTAAGGAGTACTAGTGCAGAAGCAACTTTCTCTGGTGATCACATCCTCTCTCATCTTCCTGTATTAATGCAAAGAGCCTTTGTAGAAATTCTGTCCAAAAAGCCTTGACTTTGAAACTCTTTCCTGTGACCACTGTTCAATCATCCTCTTTGCAATGTGGACAGCAGCACAGCAATCCACTGCAGTCAAAATCTACCTTAGTTACTGTAGTTTTCACACTGTAAGCTTTAATTCACACTTATATCTAAATGTTTTGTCCTAATGAGGTGCATCTATGATTTTCCACTGTGCCTTAGTGGTTAGTGGTTGCGAAACCCTGAAAGTACATACAGTTATTAAGATTTGCCTTAGTTTTTCCATCTCAACTATAAACACACATTTATTTCTGTGTTATCATCATTCCCACCAATTTCCCCTCCTGTGGACAGTTTATTGTCACAAGAAAGTCTAAAACTTTCCTTCTGATGGCTCTTTACTCTGTTAGAAAATGCCCACATTTTGCATTTAGAACAGTGATATCATTAATCATATTTTACTGGTGAGCAGGTGATTCCCACAAAATCCCACAGAAACTGAAATCCTTCAGTAAGTGTGTTTCCAGAATACAGTAAATGTGTTTTCACACTGGAATTCAGAACCAGAATAGTTCCCCTGGCTGTTACACAGCGACTGCCTGCAGTACAGCTGGAAATGCAGAGCATCCATTAATACCCAATTGTTTCATGAAGTATAAACGGAGAAAAATCAATAAGAGATCCTTTAGAAAATCAGCAATGAAAATGAAGATTTGGAAGCCTCTTACAGAGACTGTCAGCAGGCAGTATGTGTTAATTACTGAAGAGTCTGGCTGAGAGACAGAGATGTCCCTCCTGTGCTGCAGCAGTTTGACTGCTCAGTGCAGGTTCAGTCACCTGCTGCACTAAACTCACACTCAGCATCAGCTTTTTGGGATTCTCAATAGCCTGTGGCTTTTCAACACCAAAGGCAGGGAGGAAAGAGGAGTGAACACAAAGGAAGTGCAGCCAATGCAATGGGAAAAGTTCTGTGGAAGGAGAGCCCTTAAAATGATTGTCCAGAGTGTCATTAAAATTACTGTCTGGGTTTTACCCCAATATAGCTAACAGTCAGACCCCAAACTTCAAAACAAACTATCCAAATAATGAAGATTATTTCTTAATAAGTACATTAGTAGCTGCTGTAATAGCAAGAGGATAAATTTCAATGCAAGAGAGAACAAAATTGTAGATAATGTTTTGGCAAGATCTTTTAAATTTTTCTTTCTTTTTAACAAATTCTTCCAGACAGTCAGAAAATTCTGGACACTAACTGGAAGCTGTTCTGGCATGTTACAGGAATTATACAAATAGCTCCTGTGTAAAAATTCAATATATGCTTAAGAACAACAAGCAAGACTGCCAAATGTATTAACAAATCTTGGGCATTAGAGTATACTCTGTGGGGAGATTAATGATCTCGGACACAAAACTATCTTCCTGAGGAAGTGGAGAAGCACTGAGGTATGAATGCAAAAGAATTGTAGCATTTACATAAACCCTGCTCAGGCTCTAAATCATCCTTGGTCAAGGTTTCTGCATTTGCAAGCACCTACAGGCACAGATCCTCTGTTTATTCCTTCTCCTTTTATCTCTGCAAGGTCAGTCCTCAATGAGTCCTTCATTTACTGTTTGCTGAACAATTGCTGAAATGACTGCAAAATGTACAAATAAGCTGAACATAAAATGCCTATCCAGAAAAAATTATTGTAACAGCTGCTTAAAACAATTCTAGTCTCCACAATATCACAGAATCCTGGGATGTTTTTGGGTGGGAAGGAAATTAAAGATCATTTAATTCCAATGCCCCTGCCATAGGCTGACACACATTCCAGAAGACCAGGTTTTATAAACAACAACATAAGGTAATCCTTATCTCCATGATTTTTGGGTCAAGAACATTAAAACCACAAACATACACACTGAATTTTTCTGTAATTTTGTTAGTAAAGTTATTGTAACTTTTATGCTATGAGATGGCAGCTCAGCAACCATCTGAGAGTGGCTGGAGGTAATTCTACATCCAAAAGTTTATGGCTCACACTTAGCGTAAAAAAACATGCAAGGCCTTGTCGTATCCTACTTTATGGCAAAGTAACTGGCTCAAAACTCAAAAAATGAAATTATGTAGCCAAAGCAAGAATTGGAACCTGGGCACCTCCTGTGCCAGCCAGCAGGCTGCTCTGTGGAATGTGCCACACAGCATTGAAATGATGCACAGGAGCCACAGGTTCCAGAAGGATTCCAGGTGAGCAGGGATTTGGTGCTGCTGGTAACACAGGGTTGTTAATTCCTCAGTAACACCCCTGCCAAAGGCCACACTGATGCTCCCAAGAAATAACAACCACCATCAGGGTGATCCCACTGCAGAAATGGCCTGGCCAAACAGGTAAAACCAGGCACCTGCCTGGGTAAAAAACTGTTGCTGATAGAATGCATTCTTTTGGAAAAAAAATTTAAGTATTTAAGCCTCAAGTATTTTGAGGCTAAAATAAATAACAAAGCTACGAAATAATGAGAAACAGAGGGGCATATAACTAGATATAGCATATTTCTATGTCTTTGCCAACAGAAGAGAACAAAAATATCATAAATCCCTTCCCTCAAATTACCCAAAGGTCAGGAGGAGTGAGAGAGGTTTCTGATGTGCTTTTTTCCTGGATCTATTTCTGCTCACCCTCTTCAGCTGAAGTCACTCTGCATCTATTATCTCCTTGGCCTTTCAACTTTTTGTGGAGAGGCCTGGGCCTATAAATAACTACAGCCAAGTGAACGTGGTGCTTTCTGCAGTGGCAGAAGGATGCCTTTGAAGGCTGCTCCTGAAAACTGCCTGGTTCTGAACAGTATCTCCATGAAGTCACACAAACAGAGGCTGCTGAAATTAGAACATTGAGAGACCAGAGCAGTCTGAATATTTGCGGGGAGGGAAAAGTGGGTTTAACAGGCAAAACTTATTTAAAATGCACCAGAGGAAGACCCCAGGCTTCTCCAACTACCCCTCCTAGTTATCTCTAGGGATTATGACAAAGAGAAAGGCAGATAGGCAAAGCAATCAGGGTCCAACTCTAATTCTGCATTACCCATATTATAGAGATTATAAGGAAAATGCCCCTTTTATTTTTTGGCGTATTCTCATGTTGTTCCTGTCAGCCTGGTTCTTTGGATTTGGATGTCTGTTTTCATTCTGTCACTGCAAGTGAAAATGGATGTGGAATCAAACCACTAATCCAAATATTTCCCCAAACACCAAGAAAAATCAAATCTGCATTGAAACTTGCTACCTCAGGCACTTTATTAAATGCAAATTATTCTCATTAAAAGCAGTATACCCAAGACTGATCTCCAGACATACTATTGACTTGATCAAGCCTCCTGCTGAACAACTCTATAAATGTGATTATAAATATTAATGAAGTTCATGTAAATAACGTCTCCCACAGTGCTGCTGCTGCTGCTACACAGGTAGAGTGCACAAGAAATTTATTTATTTATTATCTTAGGGAGTTGGTCCCCTTCTCTATTAGAGAGAAAGAACAGAGCCATGAAAAAACACAAGGAACAGAGCCATGAAAAAACACAAGGAGTACCTAGGAGTGAGGGAGAGGCTGAGTCACTGGCAAGGCCAAACCCTTGGTATTAGAAACAAATTGGTCCTGGAGAGCAGAGATGGCTGTTTCCAGACACAAAGGATTCCCACTCAAGCCTTGGCAGGAGCCTGCTTTGGATAGTGCTCCACAAGGCTGATTCAGCACCTAAACCCTCTCACAGCAGTGAATGATCTTTCAGCAGGGTCCCTGAGCAGTGCCCAAACACATCTCTGCCCAGGAGGACGGTGCTGCCTTGGCAGAGGGAGCTGTCCTGGGGCTGCCAGGTGCAGCTCCACACACTGGGCTGTGGGGAGAGGAACAGCTGCCTTTAGCTCACCTTTAGTTTAGACCCTGCCTCTCTGCTTCTTTACCAAAGCCAGCCCACACACCCTCCAGAGTTATTCTTGGCCAAAGTTGGGTAGATGGTCAGGAGTATCTTCCCAAACGTGCCAGCCCCTGGTGCTGCTCCATGGCAATGCCAGGGTCAGAGAGGACAATCTCTGCCCCAAGGTGTGTCACCCCAGCAGGGTGGCCTCAGTGGGCAGCTGGCAGAGCCCCAGGCTCATCTCATGGAATCCTGGTGGGGCTGGATCAAGGAGCTGGGTAACTCAGTGACAAGGAACCTAATGCAGAGTGAAGGGTGCCTGGAGCTTTTCCAGAGCACTGAGTTCAGCGCCGTTAAGGAGTCTGAAAGGGAAGATCCAGGCCAGACAGCTCTCCCTGCATCTCCTGCTCTTTCAGCAGACAGCTGCTGCTGGGGAGTGTTTCAGATCATCTCTCTGATCTGCTCCATAATGAAGGAGCAGCTCCCACACACCTTCAATGCACTCAGGGCTCCAGAGGTCACTGAAGTCACTCTGCAGCTGCCAGCAGGAGTTTTGCCATGGCTGAGGCAGTTCCTGGATTATTAATGACGTGATTTTTATCTTTTATTTGTGATTGTGTTTTGTCCTATTTCATAGGGCTCAGGATGAGGGAATAAAGTCTCTTCAGGGGAGGAGAAAGAGAATTTGAGGCAAAAGTCTCATTAGTAGATCATTCTGGTAAAACTGCTCTGAACCACTCTCCCCTGGAGAGAGTAATGGCTACAAAATCTTCCCTCTTATTTTATTTTTCTATCAGAAAAGTTTCAAACTAAAACGAAATCTCATCACTAGGGAAAAGAATGTTTGGTGTGGCTTGGTTTTGTGGTTTTTTTCCTAATGAGAAGTTTTGCTTCTATTTGTTTATAAATAAATTAAGATTATTAAAAGTTACCTTTCTTATTTACATTTCAATCTTGCTGTGCTGATCGTCCCCACACATGACATGTTTCCTTAGTGATCAACAGGCAGAATATACACCTATACGTATATATCAATGAGGAAACATTGAGCATAGCTCATTAGTGAGCTGCACTTATTTTTCATTTTGAAATTACCTTGTAAATATTCAGGAGCATGATGCAGAACAGGATCTACCTACGTGCCCCCTATTCATAACACTGAGGTGTCTCATTTTGAGAGTTTAGGAATGTGTGCAGTGTGCATGAAAGAGATGAATAATTATCATGATGACTGCCAAGAAAACAGAAGCAAAGCTCATGAATGACAGACAAGATACACAACGAGTTGAAGAACCAGCACAAGGCAAGAGAACAAGTAGCAACAATCACAGTTCATTGCTATGGGCTCAGCATCAATTCTGTTTTCCATGGCCAGGGTGCCCCTGAAGGAAGATGGGCTGAGGAAAGTGACTGCTTGACTAGAAAAATTTTTGGGTCCAGTTTTTCTCACATTATAAGAGGAAAAAGTTCCTCAATCCAGAACTGAAATGTTACTCCTGGCATAGAGGGGATGGGATGCAACCCACAAGGGGAGTGCTCTGGTGCTGTCACACGTGGCAACTCTTCATCCCTGGGGAATGTCACTGCAGACAGCCCTGCAGCCCTCCCTGATCCTGTGAGGATCCTCAGCAAGAGGACAAACCTCTCTACCCACAGCTCTTGTGCTCTGGGCTGGAATAGGAGCAGAGGAGCTTGTGTTTGGCATGGTCTTTCTTCCACATTTTTTAATTTGTAGAGATGCTTCTTTTATTCTTCTCTTCACTATAAATGGGAATATGGCTTCTGCTCCCCTTGTTCCATGTGT
Organism: Passer domesticus; assembly: GCF_036417665.1. Lineage (NCBI taxonomy): Eukaryota > Metazoa > Chordata > Aves > Passeriformes > Passeridae > Passer > Passer domesticus. The sequence goes on from NC_087486.1 coordinate 8,421,757, forward strand.
CATAACACAGACTTGGCTCTTGCTATCTACCAGCAAAGTTTGAATTAATCTATTTCCTGGAATTTGGAGAGAGCAAGTGTAGGTGGCAGATTCTTGAAACATCCTTTTCTTCATGTTAACCAGTGCTGTGAATGTGAATGTGCTTGATTATCTGCAACTCAGACACCTCCATGTCTGAGCAGCTGGAGCAGCAGCCAGCCTGGAGGAGGAGGTTCCTCCTCTCCCCTCCTCTGCTCTGCTCCCCACAGCACTGTCAGATGAACCTGCCTTAGCTGTTCTTAGCTGGATGCTCTCAAGACTTCTTGCCAAAAATTGCCAAATCCTTTTTTCATCTCCCTATCTGGATTGTTGGAGTGAAAACCGGCGTTCCTTTCAGGGAGAGAGGCACTGCCTTGTGTGAAAGATTGATACCGCAGGAGCCCAGAATTGAAGGTAAGTGCTTCAAAGAAAAGTAAAAAGATTTGCAAAAGCTAAAGTGAATCTTACTGCTAAATCACAACTAATTGAAGCATGGGTGTTTAAAGTGGCTTTAATTCAGAAAACAAATAAAAGAAAAAAAATCTAGGAAGAGCACTAAAAATCTGTTGTAGGACAATTGCCTGAAAGTACTGATCACACTCAGCTCAAGTTATAGCAATTATGGACAGGAATAAAAAGAAAACAGATTCCTCAAGACAGGCTGATCTGGCACAACCCTGAAAGAAAAGTGTCAGGACAGAAATATGGCAGTGACAGAAAACTGCCATGGTGTTACTTCTTGGCCCTTCTGCACAGCTCTGCAGCTCCTAATCTATTCTGGCACTACATACATAAAATGGGCTACATAAAATCTAAAAATATGGGATATGAGCATAATGTGCCTGTAACAAAAGACAAATAAGTGCATGAAATAGAATGTGATTAATTGCAGATTTGTACAGCAATACTGGATATAATAAACAATGTAATCTTTAAATGGCATGACGTGTGTAGGCTCATAGCCACACCTATGTCCCCAGCTACAGATTTGCAACATGAATTTGAATTTTTTTTGGTCCATCTTCCCTTGCAATGCTTCCCTCACTTTACTCACATATGTCACATTTGGTGATGTTGGAATATAATTGAGAATTATTTAAAAGCCACTGGTAACTGAGTGACTTGCTGCAGGGTTTCTTGGGTTTAAGGGTTGGGGGTTTTGTAACAAGTATTTGTTCTGAAAAATAATTACTCTGTGTCTGTCTTTCACGAAATATTGAAACAGACAGTCATGGTCTTAGCATTCTAATAAGGATGTGACATTTCACAGCTTAATGCTTATTCTTTCAGGGGAAGATGGGGAATTCATTTTTCATTGACCCATGAAGAGTCTCACTGAAATTGCACTTTTGTCTTAAACTCATGGAATGATGAAAGATGGGACAAGAAAATATTTCTAAAACTATATTTAGCCTATTCTTCTGTCCCAAGACACAGTCAAGTATACTACATCATTCCTTGAAAGTCTTTCCTTTAACATTCAGGTTAAGTGAGAAAAACAACAGTGAAAAATAACCCAGGGAAAAAAATTAGAGAGAAAACTGAGCAGGGAACAGACAGGCTGTCATGAAAAGATGGGAAGGTACACAGGTGAGTGAATAGTCCAAGGTCAGATCTCAGCAGGAGTAAATCAACCTTGAGTCCCTTGCCTCCACACACCTGTGGGACAGAAGTTGTGCAGTCCCCCTCAAGACTGATGATTTACTTACCACCCCAACTCATAAGCTTACCAAAACTAAATTTTTGCCAAAACAAAGTTCTTAAAAAGACTTTTATACAAGCAATAGGCCAGGCAGAAGAGTATCTATTGTGGGTACCTTGTTAACAAGGAGACCAAGTTTTGGGGAGATAACTTTTCTTTAAAATCTAAGTAGCATGGGCTTAGAGATTGGTTTGGATAGTAAAGAATCTTCAAGGATCACCTATTCCAACCCTTCTGACCATGGGCAGGGACATCTTCCACTGGACCAGATGGAAGCCCCATGCAAGTGGACCTTGAACACTTCCAGAGATGGGGCAGTGTGGTATTCACATGCCCTCTGAACAGAGAGCAGCTGTGAGAGAAGCAGAGAAAAGAATGATCAAAACAATTCTTATCTCATTTGCTGCTCCTGCTGTTGAGCTCATGTAGAACATATTCTGGAGATTGTTTACTCAAAGTGATTGCTTGATTGAATTCTAGTGATGGTGTTTTGATTCACTGACCAATTGGATCCACGTGTGTGTGTCAGGACTGTTAGTCATGAGTTTTTGAGTAATTAGTTAGAAGTAATATTCTTTATAGTATAGTATAATATAGTATAATAAAGCAATTAATTAACCTTCTGAAGTCCTAGAGTTCTGTGCATCATTCTTCCTGCTCCAGAGCACTGTGCAACTACTATAGGGCAGGCACAATTTCTCAAGACAACTTGGTTCATCTCAAAGTTCAGTTTGAGCTGTTAGCAAGGTTGTTCACAGGAAGGAACGCCTGGTAGCAGGAGGAAGGTAAAAATGTAGCCATGAACAAAATCAGGTGGAAGTTCTACAAACCGGGCTGAATTGCTTTGTTAGCATTTAGCCAGTCATGTGAACCTAGCAATTCATCTGGCCCTCAGTCCTAAAGTTAAACCTCAGTGAAACTGAGCAGTTAAATACGCAATTAGCTTTCAACACCTGACACTTCAAATGTATTCCCAAAAATCACACCTAGTTCCTGAACAAATCAATCAAATGAACTACTCCTTTTAAATTTTCTACGTACAAAAAAATTGTAGCTATTAGCCCAGAGGGAATAATCCCAGCAAATCCATCAATCTGAATGTAAGAATAATGGATAAAACACCTTATGTGAAAGGAAGATCAGCAATATCACTCCTGAGTTTGACTGTGAGGTTTTTTTGCTAATGTCAGTCTCAGATACTGCTTCACACAATAACCAGAGCCAGCAGCCTTTTCAAACATTACTCATTAAAAATGTCAAAGACCACAAAATATCTGGATATAAAGATGTGACCTTCAAGGGGGGAAAATACAGAGGCTTTTCCTTCTGAATGGCTGGTCCTCCTAAGTGGAAACTAGGGCATAAAGAAGAAACTGAGCAAAAAAATTGCATTTTGTTTAATAAGAACAGTTACCCAGGGTACATTTGGGCCTTCCAGGAGAGCAGGCTAACATTGGATGGCAAGGGATGAAACCAACCTGTGATCTGCCAGAGGAGTGTGAACTCCTGAGCAGTGTGAATAGTTGTTTTTTGGTTTTTGGGTTTTTTGGGTTTTTTTTTTTTTGTTTGTTTGGGGAGGCTGGCTTGTTGGTTTTTTGGTTTTGGGTTTGTTTTTTTTAAACTGGGGTGGTGCTCAAGGTAGCATGCACTTGTCCTTATGTACCTGGGCGGAAGGGAATTGCTCTCCCTGCCTCTACTGCACTGTTCTTTAACAGGGAGTTCCTTCCAGTCCTTTGTACACACTGAGCTCATTTCTTGCCTCTGCTTTCTCATGCAGGAACATTTCTATTGAACAACATGTTCTTCCACCCAGGACAATTCTCCTGACTCTACCACTCTTTTGGCACCATGACTTTTTAGGCCAGTGGAAGACCAGAAGGACTCATTAGACAAATTCCCAGTGGTGTTTTTTGCTGTGTGCCCTCGTCCTTGTGGGCATCCTGCTTGTGTGGGAAGCACATGGGACCCCTCCTGTGCTGGCAGGGAAGCTGTGACAATGTGCTGCACTGAGTGCTGGCTCTGAAAGACATGGGATTTTCACCAGGGTGTGCTTGTCTCAAGGCTTGCAGTCACTCAGGGAATAGCCAGCAAAACACACAGACCTCTCAGTGGAGACATTATCACTGAGAAGTGCAGAATCTTCTTTCACATTGATCAGTTTTTGTTATATACACAGAAATAATACTTGTTTTCATGGAAATCAGTGAGTCTATCAGCACAACATATTCACCTGGGCTGGGCCTTTAGGTGTCCTGTTTTTCTCTCACTTTACCAAGGAAAGACAATTAATTCATTCCTGCTGCGAGCAAGAGTCTACAGTTGTACATGCAGTGATGCTTTGTAAATTCACTAAATATCTCCTGCTAGAGGGATGAAAACATGTTATAAGGTTTGAACAGTTTAATGTGTTTCAGAGAAGCTTTTATCTTTTATGACTAAGGACATTTCCAGCAGGAGAAAGCCAAGCAAGGACAAGGCTTATAAGTCAGTGCAGAATATTTTGTAAGTTCCCACAAGGAAAAGAAGATACACTGAACTAAAAGAACAGAAGATACTTCCTCACTCTCCATCACACCCCAAGATGAGGTGCAAATGCAAAGCCCTCTGCTTCATAACACCCACATCTTCAGGGCAACACAGGCACTGGTGGTTCCAGCTCTCTCTGAGAAAGAGCAGCTACTGCAGTCTCCAGACACAGCACAGACTTTGCAGAGTACAAAGAGATCTGCATCATTCCTCCAACAGTCTCTGTTTTCCTGAACAGTGAACACCTTCCTGCAGGGGAATAACAGGGTGACTCAGCTCTGAAGGGGAAGAACAGAGCCAGAGGAGCACTGGGGAGCAGTTTGTGAAAGGCTATGAGCAGAGGAGCTCATGCAATGTTTATGCAGCCAACACCAATCATTTCACAAATGATTTCTCACCAAAGCAGGTTCAAACCTGCACAAGAAGGTAACAAACATTATTTCCTTCCCCCACCTCATTTAGCCTGCTCTCTGCATCTTATCATGGAAAAAGTAGGAAAGGTGAACTTTTCTTGTTTGGTGAGGCTGGCAGGGTTAGTACAGGTCAGAAACTCACAGCAGCTCCCTGGGCCAAAAAGGTTTATAACAGACCTGATAAGGATATTGTTAGTGTGAGAAGTCCAGCCTGTGATTTGAAAACATTAACAGTTGCCTTCTGCAAGCACAGAGGACTTTTCAGCTTTTACAAGAGACTGATGAGTTCAGCAGATGATATTCACAGCCTCATCTCTAGGACTGGAGCTGAGATGATGCTACAACACAACTAATTCTATTGAAGTTTGTGGGAGGATAGAATGTAAGAGAATAGATATAGTTCAGAAGGCAATCTCACCCCTAAGGAGTTGCAGCTGTACTAATTACCAAAGATTAGGAACAGTCCTGCCCTTAATAGGCCCCAGTTGTGTCCAATAAGGACGAGTGCTATAAAAAAGTGAGTTAGCGAGTTGAGAAGAAAGCTGGAGTTTGTTGACTGTGTTGTGACGAGCTGATCATGAGAAATCACTGAGATGGTATAGAGGCTTTACAAGAACAGTAGAAATTAATTACTAATAGTTATCCACTTGTTAATGATAGTGTTATCTTGTAGCAAAATCTTCTGGTCTGAAACAAGCCTAGTTATACTGTCTATTCATTCTCTAGTGGCCTATATATATCATGGCAGGGGATTTTTACCAAGGAAATGATACAAAGTAACTGGTCTTTCAGCCTCAACATCAGCATTTATTAAAAATACTTGAAGTAGTACAAGGCAGGACTTGTCCCAAACTGGTGCTTGAACTTTATGCCCCTTTTACCCCATGTATCTATAAGCATGTTTTCTTTTGCTAGTTTTTAGAGATATGCATGAAAATAACAATGCATTGTCTAGCATACATTATTTCAAAAATAGGATAAGTGCAGCACTACTTCATTGTGCATCCCTGACACGTCTTGTATTGTGTTACCCCTCTGTTGAAAATCTACTTTTTAAAATTTCTTTAGTTCTAGAATACATTACTTCAGTGACTCATTTGCTATTAACACTAAATTTCATATATTGCTAAGATAAATCTGTTGGTGTTAATGCTGCCCAGAAGAGAAGCTGTCACATCTTTTGGATGTCTGTACTAATTGTTTGCACAGTTCAGCTCAGTGGACTGAGTCCACACTATGTTTAGCTGTATATTGTTAAATATATATTCCTGTATTGCTTTTCCTTATTCTTTCTTCTACATTTTGTTTCCCATTCAGGGGTAACAGCTCATTAGCATCATGTTAGTAAAAATGAAACCTTGATCACCTGGATGTGCCCCTTTCTACAGAAACATGCAGGGCTCAGGCTCTTACAAGCCCAGAAAGAGCATTAATTGTAACACTGCAGAGAGAAGTGAAAATCTATTAATCTGTGATTTAACAGCTCTTTCTGAAATTTTACTCCGATTTTCATACATATAATACACAGGAGTGACAGACATTCATCTTGAAATGAAGTTCTTCTTGGGTAACAGGTGAATTAGGAGTTCAGGCTGTCAGTAATCCAACAGCATTGGGATTTAAAGGGATTTTATTCTTGTCAGAGTGATAGTTTATAACAGACAGATGTACAGAGCCAAAAAAAATGATTTTGACATCATAAACCTTTTCTATGAAAGCTTATCCCATTACAGAAGCCAGGAATTGTTGTTGGCCACTGAGATAAGAATCTGTGGGATGCTTTATGCTTAGGAAGAGGGTCATTACTGTTCCACCATGGATTCTGTAACCTCATGGCCCTGCAGGTCTCATTGCCCAGTTTAGGTGGACACAATTCACAGAATATTCTGAGTTGGAAGGGACCTCAACTCTTAAGTAAATGGCCAGTACTACCATAGGGGGAAATTCACAGCACAAAATCACAAGGCCAGTTGATGAACTTTTCAATTTATCAAATTAATTTCTTACCCTTATTCTGTACAATATTCTGTAATATGTTGAGAGGGCATCACTGAATTTCACACTTACATTCCCCCTTCTGAGACGAGGACATCATCTCCTCTGACACTGATTAATTTGTAAAATGCTCCACAGTGCTGACAGTCAGACTATGGGAGAGTTTTACAGATATTTGAGCTTACACTTGTGCACGTTTTCCTTCAAATTCAGACCTGAGCCATTTTCTATGAAAGAATGATCCTGCTTGGATCCACATCTCACTATTCTGGGGGGGATCTGCAAAGCCAGAGAAGCTGCCTGGGGCAGAGCAGCCATGGAAAGCCACTTCTGCCAGCAAAACTCACAGGAAAATCAGAGTTATGGGTGGCCATAATAATTTCATAAGAAGGTGAAAAAGGGATGAGAAGAAATGTTGTTATCCTTCTAAGGCTGTTATCTTTATTACAAAACTAGAAGTTTTGCCAGAAAATAGAGCTTTTGTTCCTCTGTTATACTTGGGAACACACGATACCAGAGTGAGAAAAAAAATCACTGCCCCAAAGATCTCCTAGTTTAAAATAAGAAAAGAGGGAGATGGACACAAGTTCTCCAGAAAGGGAGTATAGGTAAGAGTAGAAGGGCTTTATGGACTGCTGTGGATTTTTTATACAGAGACATTCACAAACAGGACTCAGGCACAAGAATTATGTGAATTGCAATGCCTTCACATTTTACTATTAAAATGAAATGTGAAACTGAAGCTGCTTTCCAGATGGCCGGGCCAGTTCCACCTGGGGCCAGACATAAAACAGTGCAGCAAATACAGAAGTTCCTGACAGAGGGAACAAAAGAAAATGGGCACATTGAAACAAGTCCTTCTATTAGGCTAGAAGCCTCCTGCCTGGACAGTTTCCCAAACGAGAGCAAACTTTGCTCTTGGCTCCCAGGATTCAGAGAGCTTTAGCCTCAACCTTCAAATTTGAGTCAGTTTTGCTCTTATTTAGCATTTCCACAGCAGTAATCAAGTCAAATGATACTGCTTCCTGGGGGAATTGCAGTAATAAACAAACATATTAATTGTTTGGGTATTTCTCTAAAAAAAGTTTTAGCAGATTGAGTTGTTTCTTCAGAGGAAAGCACCTCTTGCCCAGGATATCATCTCAAGACACTAATATTGCTCTGCTGCTCTAATCAGCCTCGGGACAGCCTGAATCACAAAGAATATCTTTTTACCACTGAAAATCTTTAACAACTGTCAAAGCTTGTTTCAGTAAAACACACTCAGAGGGAGCTCATAAACATTCAGTGTGTGAATCACGCCTGAACTAATACAATATGTGCTGTGATTGGAAGGGTAGGAGGAACCCAAACTGTGACAGTTTGCTTCACAGTTTAGGAAATTAGGCTGTGTTTTATTCCAAGGAGTAGCTGTCACAGAACTGGATGTGTCTTAACTAGTGAAACAACCCAGTCTAAGAACACTTAGGAGCACAGCTGTGATCCCTGACCTGCCCTGACCTGATCTCACATCAAACACGTTGTGGCCTGTCTAAAACACAACAGCACAAGTGAGACCCAGCAGTGTGCAGCACTGCACACCTTATCTTCTGCTATGGAACAGGCCAAATTCTTTAAAATTTCAGTTCCAGCCTGGGCAGACCCAGGAAATAATTAAAAAATTTTAACTTGCAAGTGAAGGAAGAAACTATAGCCCAGACCTGCCAGAGTGCTGGCTAGGGAACCACCACACAGAAAAAAATGCAGGTTACGTGCTGTGCGAGAGCAGCAAGAAGTGACTGCTAGAGGTGAAGGCATTATGAACAGTTATCACTCCATGACGGCTATGATGCTTTAAATACAGTTTAAATATATTCTTCCACTCCAACAACTTCACCTGCTCTTTGCTAAAACAGCCAGAACACCACTGCCACTACTTTATTTTACACCAGTGTGCCTGGAGCTCTGGGCTTTGTGGTTTTTGGAACCCTTACCCTAGGTGTAACCCTAATCCTAGGTGTAACCCTTACCCTAGGTGTAACCCTAATCCTAGCTGAGGGTGTAAAATGTTCATGTGGATGAAGCTGTTGCCAAGCAAGAGTTGGGGAGGGAGCCATATTTTGGCTGTACTTCCTCTTCTATCTTCCCCTTCATCTTCCTTCTCATACCTCCTCCTGCTTCACTAATTATCATTTTGCAAAGAGGTTCCCATGTTCAGTGTGTCCAGAGCAAGCAGGATGAGAAATCTCTGCCATGAGCAGAAGTAGCAGGTCAGTTCCCTGCCCTCAAGCCCATCTGCCTGTGAGAGCCCTGGCTATGCTGAGGCATCACTGGTGCCAGGATAAGGTGAACACACCACAGGGACAATTTCAGGCCACTGAACTGTGTTTTAATCATGTATCTTCCACTAATGTCAGAAGAAATTACATGACTAAATCCCTGCAAGCTCCTTTGGATATGTGAAAGTTAATTTTACAGCTATTGCTGGGGCTAAGAAATAGGACTGCCGTTGGCAGAGGCAGCAACTAACAGAGACTGGCAGGGCAGAGAGAGATTAGCAGCTGGAAAAAACACAACCCTCTCCATTACCCCCCAAAGGATGCCAGTGCTGTTGGCACAGGACACTTTACTGTCACCCCTGGTGCAGAGGAGCCATTGCATTGCACACACTCCAGCCCTGCTTCCCTCTAGGGAATGATGGGGATGCAGGATTGCTGTAAGGACTTTGAGCACAAGTTCTTTTATGCCTCTGAAAACATTTGAGCAGCTCAGTGCCAGGACAAGTAACTGCCTTTACCAGCAGCCTCTGAGTTTCCAGGCTAATTTCCAGGGACAGAAGCATCCCAGCACCTCCTAGTGCTCCCAGCAGGACTGACACAGCCTGATCCCTGCCCCCTGCAGCTCCTCAGGTAGCTCTGCTGGCTAGCAAATGTCCAAGACACTTTGTGCCTGGGGCAGCGGGCACAGCTCTGTTCAGAAATGCTTTTGCAGACCCTGCAGGCACAGCACAGGCACTCAGGACAGGGCAGACTGTCTTAGAATAAAGTGTTCTCATTTCACTCACAGGTAACAGATCTAGGGTTGGGTTTGTGGTGTTGGTTTTGTGCTCTTCACCCCCCCCCCCCCCCTTGCCCAGTAAATTTTAGGAACTTGTGCCCTCCCACTTCTGAACCTGCCTGAGGTCACTGCTGTGCCTCCATCGCTGTCACTGCTGGAAAAGGCTCTTAAACATCCAGGAACCTTTGAAAAAGGGGAACGTGAGCAGACAGATGAGTTTCTAGATTACTAGAATCTCTGCAGAGATTGGTTTTAAAATCTTTGTATTTAAATATGATTCATAATAAGGTATAGTACCTTCTGCATGCTTCATTCAACAGCTGCAGGATTAATGTCACCACAGCTGAGAAAGCACTTAACATGCTTCCATGTACAGGAACCCAGTGCACCCAGAGTCTCCCTGGGGAGCATTTTTGACTGTTCAGGAGAAAAAGTTCCATGGGATAACAGCATTTTTCATCTCAGCAAAAAAATCTTTACCTGCATGCAATAGATTATTTTAGCAGCTGTGAGCCTACCTGAGCCTGTCAGTCAAATTACAGCAGAAAGAATTAGAGCTAAAGTATTTGGTAAAACATAAAGAGTATTGTGGAATGAATTCAGCATGGCAGCCAAGCTGAATGTTGGTTTTCTTGGTCACAAAACCAATAGACAAATCTTCTCCAAGCAGGGATCTCACTCATTCCTTCATTTCAATGCTTGCAGTGATGTCAGTGGTTTTGTACATATGGGAAAAGAAAATTTGGCTCTAAATATGAATTTAAAAACCTTTCTCAGAAAAATCAGTGATGGCAAAAACCACAGCAGAGCTTTTCACATATTTTTAAGCTAAGACAAAGGTAGTGAAGATAACAATATTTACTTAGCTGCTCTCTCTGCTGATTAAACCAAACACTAAACAAGGACACATCCATTGCAGATAATGTGTTCAGCACTCACTGCTGAGGCCATTTAATTAATTGTTCTCCTGGGGTCAATATCAAGTTATGTCAATAAGCATTTGAGCTCATCCAGCACTAATAGCTGAATCTGTTTGTTTGATCTAGCAGTTTTATCTTGTGAATGTGGCTCTTGCTGTAGAGTCTAACCACAAAAATACCTCAGGAATTTTTATTTTTAGGTTTATACAAGGATTGCACCCATGGAAGTTGAAAACTACTGTTGTTCTTCTTTTAAACATGATGGAGTTCCCTTTAGATAAAAAAGATGTGGTGAGGGAAAAAAGATATTTTGATGTATTAATGGCTTTTTTTTCTAGCTGAAGTAAAGATAATCCACAAGATTTTGTCTTCCTCTTTGCAGAGAAGTGTTCCAAAAGCAGATTTTCCCCTCCTCTTAAAGGTATCTATATATATATTCAAGAGAAAAAATCCTTGAGTCTGGCAAATCTGAAGCCTTTTTGTGAATTATTATAAGAAAATAAAGTGGTTGATTATCTGTCATTAGGCCTAGAACAAAAACCACCTGAATTCAAACACACAATTTTGACATTCAAGATATCATTTTCAGGAAGGAGCCATCATTTCTTTTGGTGCCAGATTTTATTTTTTTTTCCCTGAGATAGCAGCCAGCCCTGCATCTGATCAACACACCTCATAGCACACAGAAAACCTCTCCTGCTTAGGCAGCGTGCAGGCAAGCTTGGCTTAGTGCTACTGGAAACTGGCCACGTGAAATGTCATTTGAATGTGGAACAAATCCAGTGAACTGGAAGTTATAACAAATCATTTCATACAGAGGATTATTTACTTATCTTATTCATAGAGGTTGGGCCACACCATAGGAACTGGACACTCTTCAGGCTGCACCAATTAGCCCCCAGTTGCTACTGCTTTGGTTTTCTGGTGTTCTCCAGAAAAAAAAAGCAACACAGGGGCATAAAGCAGGAAGGCAGGCTGGCACAGAACAGCTTTAAGTGCTAAAAGTAGAATGAAGGGCACAACAATCAGCCATTTAAAATACTTTCCATACCAAACCTTCCCTGTACTGTCACCAGACAATTTCACCCATGTATCCCCTGTGTGCATCATTAGTGTGCTCAGGAAAAGGTGAAGACACCAGAAAATATGAAAGTGTCCAGGGAAGCAGAAGGCTATAAGTGAGTGCAGATGCTCAGTGAGAAAGCAAGCACAAGTTGTCTGCTCTGATTGTTACTGAAAAATCACCAGTCTAAGCAAGAATGAGTATTTTTGGGATAAGTGGGCTTCTTTCTTGATAGCTCTTTCCTACTCTATGTGGTCTATTCTAATTTTGGTATAGAATACCACTAAGTGAGGCATAACATGATCACTTGCCTTATCAAATGGGCTGAGTCCTCCCAAGGGAGGCACATGCTTTAAATTCCCCAACCATTGCTGCCAAGGTAGGTGTCACCAGCCTGGAATACATTACACAGCTGACAGGAGCCCAGAAAGAGCTGAGCTTTCCAGATATCCTGGTATTCTTTCAGCATGAGCAAAGATCTTTTTCAATGAGAGATGTCAGGCACCAAAATCAAGCAATTACTGGTTATAAAACCATTAGCCTGGAAAAGTGGACAGTCTGTGTGTAACTTGTTGTTAAATGACCCACTCTGGGTACATCATTCATCATTGTGCAGAAAATGGTCTTTGTTACTTGAAGCAAAGCTTGGACTTTTAGTATTCATCAGGGACAAAACCATTTTGAAGCACTAGATTATGTGGTTTTCAAGCATATCATACAATGCACTGGCAAATCCTGTATGTGGGAGCATTTTTCTATTAATGTACAATAACCTCTTAATAAAGGAGGAGATGGATCTTGCTCCTCAGATCTATTTACATCTCACTCCATTGGACTGAAAAGACTTATAGAACAGAAACTTTCTGCCAATACCACGAATTATTTAGTGCTGGAGTGTAACACTTATGAGATTGTAATAGGTTTGGTTTTGCCAAAAGGAGGCTGTTTGTCACTACCATCTCTGCATTAGCACAACATTTATGGCACTGGAATGCCTTAAAGAAAACTACATCTGTCTTGAACTGCTGTTGTTCTGCTTTGATTTAATGGTTCTTGAAGCAATAAGAACTGCATGGTCCCACCAACTGCTGATACCTACAGAAATAATAAATACTGCATTGAATTCTATTAAGGAGTACTAAATATTCAATGTGACAATAGAATTTCCCTACAACATCCAGATGGATTTACACTTCCACTAAGGAAACAGAAGTAAACACCAGGCAATTTTCTGTTCAGGATTCACTGCTGATACAAAGTAAGTGAATTCAGCCACAAGCAGGGTACTAATGAGCTCTGAGCCCTGATGACCACAAGAGCAAGAAAATCATGTTACATGATACTGAAAATAACAAACTCAGGAATAATATCTGTTAGACTGCCTAAGAGTCCTTTTCCTTCATCCTCATCAACTGAGCTATGCAGCTTACAAAGTAAGCAGAAAAATTGCCATTTTGTCTTTGTTTTTATAGTGGGGTATATACACTCACATATGGAGTACATGCAGGACTTCTGAAGATCATAAAATAGACATGAAAGCTGTGCAGAGCCCTCAATTTTATTTTTCTACTGCACTATTTTAAATTGTAAAATGCCTATTCAGATGATTACAGCATGTTGCTTGCTCGTATTCCAGAATGTTCATTTTCTTTTCACATTTAATATACTGGAATATGTGCACAATCATGCTGAGCAGGGTAATTGAAAATTAAACAGAGAATTACTCACAGCAGCAATATTTTAAATTCAAATAAGTTTCACAACACATGGCCTTTACAACATAGTCTAACAAAAATTTTGTAGCTGCTTAGATGAAGCAGGTGTTTTCTTTTGTACTGCTGGATGCATACCTGTATTGTATGAGGAACAGCTCCAGGCTGCTGCCACATGAGGGACAGGCCTGGCCAAACAGATTTCACAGCCAAATGCTTCTTCAATAGCCCTATCCCCCTGATAGACTCTCCAATCCATCTTAGATGCCCAAAAATTTTAAAGTCCCTTTTTACAGGAAAGCTGACATCTCCAAAGCCAATTGTTCTCTGAAATTACAGCAGCTGACAGGATCTTCACACCTGCATCTATTTAAGCATTAGGTCAAGGTGGATCAGGGCTGGTACAGCTCAAGAAGATGTGGTATGACTGACCCCATCAGAACAAATTTCCATTTTTCCTTACAGGGTGCAGCGCCTCTTGAGCATTTCTGATTGTGAGATCCACTGTTGGCAGAGAGCTTAAGCTCCAAACCTTCAGCACAGAAAACACTTCTCAGTCTAACCTTAGCTGTCCAATACATGTGCTACAGCTTGGAGTGAGTTGTTTTGCACTGCACAAAGTTTTTGGAGGACTTGGGGAAGCCCATCCCTTTCCAGCTCCTGCCAGAGGGAGCAGCCCAGCTGATGCAAACATCCTGCTATCATACATTACCAAGGGAGGGGTGCTGGGACATCCCAGTCATCTTCAATGGCTACAAAACTCATTTCAGGTTTGTGATGGCAGGGAAGTCTACTCCACAGAGCAGCACAGAACACTCTCATTGTGAGCTACAACCTCCCCAAAAAGGAAACTCAGAGAAATGAGCATTAGACAGCTCCATGTTTCATACTTTTCCCTGCAAGATCAGAAGCAGAAATATCTATGTAAGAAGCAGGAGTTTTGCACCAACTAATGCACATTGTAAGTAATGATTTAATCTTTCCTTGTTTGCTCACTCCAGAGATTATTCGGAGTTCTTATAATTAAGATGTAATGAGCATGTGTACGTGCACACCTTGAATATTTTAGAGGTACTAGTAAAATCTCTACCTTCGCGCATATAACCAAAGATTACTTCAGAACCTCTTTCATATGTCACACAACCATAACTTTCCTCTGTATTAAGAGGAACCCTATCAATTTATCAAATTAATTACAGTATCACCCAGTATTTGGGTACACAGCTGTCTGATCACTAATTGCACACACACCAACACAGCCAGGACCACTGAGGGAAGTACCCTGATTTTAGATCCCTGGATTTCATGGGCATGAGGGAATCAAGCTGAAGAGCATTAATTACTTTCCTCTTTAATGGCAGGTAGCATTCCTCTGTCATTTGCTGCTCTCTATTCAATTATCTATTTGTGGGAACCTCCATAACACCAATGCTCTTTGGCTGGGAAACAACGAGATGTAAAGTAGAAAACTGATACTCTTCATCACAGTAATTTTCAACCTGTCTGACAGCAATAGGAATTCAATTACAGTCCTCCAGTGGCAATAAGCTCTGTGCACTAGATCTTAATTGTTCAACCATCAGTTTGCAATTTGCATTTGCAGTATACTGACAGCTGACTGTTTCCATCAGTAGCAGACATTTATATTCATGAAAAAAATAAATATATTGTACATCTAGCTCAGCAAGCAAACTTTCTATAATGAAGGAGCCAGCCTATTTATTTAAATGGTTGCAATAATTTGCTGCTCTGGAGAATGACAGAGAGTTTTTCTTGCTATTACAAACTAGAGGCACAACTGTGCCCTCTGAGAGATAGTTGTATTTAGTAACCATGTAGATCAGGTTTCAGTTCCCCCCTTCCTTAAAGAATCAAGTTTTAAAGGGAAAGGCTTCCAGTAAAAATGGGTATGTCCTGAACACTACACTTTCAAAGCATGCATGTTATACATTTGCACATGTATAAACAGAGATATGTGAATATTTATGAGGGTGCAAACAAACCCTTTATCTTGTACAGCTAAGCTACAAAAAACCATTTAAAAATCTCTCAAGCTTTTCTGGCACAGTGATGTTTGTACAGGGGAAGCTGTATGTACATCTTCTTCCCTCCAAGAAGCTTATGGAAGCAGCCAAGAGGGCTTGTCAAATCCTAACCAGGGCAGAACCACGGAATGCCACCCACCTGGGCCCTGCCCATCACTGACCACAGCCAGGGACAGCTGGGTTCTCACTGATGGCCACAGTCAGAAATTCCTGTGTAAAGAGGAGTTTAGCAAGATCTCAGCAGCAAAGTATTGACCTGATCAGCTCATTACTGTCCCCCTTTAGGTGTTTGTTAACTCAAATTTTCACTCAATTCCAAACATCAAGGTGGAAGGCAGGACTGTGTCACTGGGGCCCAGCACAGCTATGGGCTGGCAGTGTTAAAGAACTCTGTGCTGCAGTAAGAGAAATTCATGAGTAGGAAAGCAAAGGGCCAGGATTGAAATTCAGAAACTGAACAACCTGAGAGAATTAGGCAAAGTACCTGCTTTTACATCACCTTCATTTGACAGCTGGTATCATTCTTCACCGCTTTTTTAAAAACAAAAACTGGGAAAAACAATGACAACTCAGTGTTGTGTCCCACAGGCAGCTCCTGCCCTGATGAATTACTGCTGCCTCTCACCACACATCACTTCAAGGTACAGGGAACAAAAGAAGCATTTTTGTGAGAGGATGTATCAGAGATTTCTATCCACAGCTAAAAATCCTTTCCCTTTACTGAGCCTGGGACTGGCAGCCTTGGGATGTTGTCCTGCACAAGCCTCTCAGCATAAAGGTGCCAGGTGCTTTACCAGGCTCTAAGGACTTATTCTGGTGGGTCTGCATAAGTGTGCTCAGGACTGAGCCTGCCTGTGCCAGCCCCTCAGGAGTTTCTAATTCATGATAGATTTCCCTGATGTGGGCACTGTTTTCCTTCTTGCTTCTTTATGTCAGATATGTTCTCTGGCATACTAAATCTAAGTAGCATTTTGTTAGTGACAGTTTTAATTTAATGGAAAACATTGTACCTGCAATAGTAGGAAAAAAGCAGAGAAATTTTTGACTGATTTTTTTTTTCTTTGTCACTCTTACAATACATAACCCTCTATTATATTGATTCAAGGCAGTCTAAATCAACCTGACTTCATTTTCCAAGCTGAATAACACCAGAGCCTCAACCAGTACAAATAGGAGTTGCACCCATACTTCAGAAATAATAGAGTTCAGATACTTTATAGATATTTATATGTATATAGTATATGTTATATATTATAATTATGTATGTATTATACAAATATATATTATTTACATTAGAGTTTTAAATATGTATCTGTTTTCCTTCAAAGGCCAGACAACTCATAGCACCAGACCAACACAGATTTCTAGGGCAGAAACTGTTTTGATTTATGGGGCTAACCCTATCTTAACATACATTTTCTTGTTAATTAAATCACAAGAATTCAGTTCACTCCTCCAGTTTGCTGATTGAACTGAAGTGATGGCTGTACCTTCAGGGAAACTTTTTTCTTATTGAAAAGAGGAAGTTCAGCTCAATTTCCAAGTAGATCTTAATCCAGATTGTGTTGCTGTAGAAAAATAAGTCAATCACTGTTCAGAAGGAAAATACTCAGACCCTGCTGGTATTTACCTGGGTACAGCATAAACAAACATCCAGGTAACTGGTTTGGGTTGGAGATTATACTCTAAAAGGTTCTTGGCAATACTAATTTTATTATCAACCTCCCCACAACTCTTTTCTTACAAAAGCAGCACAGATGTGAACCTTTATGCCTGGAACAAGCTGCCATTCAGATGAGCAATGAGATACTGTATAAATGTTATATGGGAGCACTGCAAGAGAATTCCAAAGGAAAGAGTGCTGGTTTGATCTACATAATCACTTTGGAAAGGGTAAATCTCTCTCAAGCTGGGGTTTGCAGCTTCAGATGTTATTGTCAGCTCACAGCTGCCTGCTCCGAGCCCGATAACAGCCAGGAGTTGTAATGAGTGTGCTGCAGAAATATTACAAGCAATAAGCTCTGAAAATCAATGAAGCATGTACCCTTCAAGCCAGCCTGGTGTAAGCCACATCAAGTGATATTTCAGGTGTTATTACAGCTTTGTACACAATGTTTACTTGGGCTGATTTTGTAAGACAAGCCTTTTCCCAGCCCCAAAATATAAAATCAGTGTTATTGAATGTAAACACAAACCCTACTTTGTGTTCCTTAAAAATCCTACCTGTTTTCTCCCTCCTGTTATTAAAAACAAACAGCCAACTATAATGCCTTACCTCAGGATTACCTTTTAAGACAGAAACCCTTGTATCTGCATTTTCTGCTTTGCATAAACAGAGCTCTGCTTGACTATGCATCAAGTATTTATTCCAGGGAGCTTTGTCTGCAGAAGACACTACCATGATTCATCGTGCATGTATGCTTACTAAATTTTATAAATACTGGAAAATAGGCCATAAATGCTGCTTTATGTTTTAAATCACTGTTTTGTCTAGCCTAAATGTCTTGAGAATAGTAGTGCTAGGAATTCAGATAATGAAAATCAAATAGGCATGTGCTTTGCCTTCATACAGCAAAATCATACTGATATAGAAGTAAACCTCTACAATGATATGGGTAAAAACAAAGTTTTAGCATGATCCAAACTGCAGGAAAAAAAACCAGATTCCACAACCTTTATCCTGAGCTGAGCTCTGCTGTGCAGAGCAGCACTCAAAGGCTCACAATCTGCCTTCCCAGACTGGCAGGGCCAAAAGAAGATCAGCTAGACTTTATTTAAATTAACTGTAATTCAACAGTGAAATATTTTTTAAACATGAGCTGTGCTTCAGCTGCTGTGCTGTGGTGCCAGAGCAGCTGGGGCTGTGCTGCAGGCAGGGCCGTGCCCAGCACGGAGCTGTGCAGGGATCCACAGGCAGCTGCCTGCTCCTTCCAGGCACCTCGCCAGCCCAGCAGGGTGAGCAGGAGCACACTGGTTCAGCATGCCAGAAGAACTCACAGTATTACTTTCCCCCCCCTCTCTTCTTTATAAATATATATATATATATATATATGGACAAATCCCCAAGCCTTCGGTGTGAGCTGTCAGAGTTCAGAGGGGGATGTCAGGATTTTTCAGCATCCAGGTAGTTTCATTTCCCCTTAGAATTTTTTATGAATTTTGAGGGTTGCAGAGCACTGCTGTCTCACTCTGCTAGCAGGGCTGGCATGCTGATGGACCCACCACAGCACAGGCACCCAGCACGAGCCATGGCAGGGAGCTCTGTGGCCACCAGCCAGACCTGTACCCCGAGACTGAACTGTCCCAGCACAAGAGAGGGGGTTCAGCTGAATTACCACCAAACAGGGACAGGCTCATTTAACATCTAAACATAAACATGAATGCCTTGGGTTGAAAGGGACCTTCAAGGCTATCTCCTCCCAAGCCCTGCCATGGGCAGGGACACCTTCCTCTAGACCAGGCTGCTCAAAGCCCCATCCAGCCTGGCCTTGAGCCCTTATTCTTCCAAGCTCACTCAAAATATGTTATGGAAATTACAATGGCCATTAACACATACAACATATTCAAGACTAACAAACTGCTGGAAGCTACTGGTGAGTAATCTGCCAGATCCCAAATATGAGACAAGCAAGGAAGTAGTTTTAAAAAGCGCAACTAAAATTTTGCCAGTGGCAAATTTAAACCACTCTTCTTCACTTACTGAAATGTCATTTCCTTCCCTAGGAAAATTGTGTAGGTACAGGGACAATCAAAGATCTCCTGAGCTCCAAGGACTGTGAGGACTTCTCTTTCCTTCTGGCTTGCTTCCCGATTAATTATTAAGTTAAACTGAATATGCTGATCCTCTCTATCTTGCAGGTGCCTCTAGGACTGGGCCCTAGAGTGCATTAAAAAAGATTGCCTAATGCTTCAAGGGACACTTGATTATCAGTCAGTCAGAATTATCAGTTCTCCCACCTGAGATCTACCACAACTGACACACATCTTGCTGTCTGCCAGCTCCCCTCTTGTCTCCTCCTCACAATCCCTTCGTGGCCCAGTACAACCATCACAAAGGGTCATGTCAGCAGCCGGGGAAGAATTAGTCTCACTCCCAAGAGTTTTGGTGGTAGTTCCACCTCATTAACAGATGGACACACTGGGGGTACTGAGAGCAGCATAAACTGAGGCAGATGGAGGTGGACTGACTTGTTAGAGAAGACTAAAAGAGCAAAATCTGTGTAGCTGGGTCCAGTGACATGCAGTGACCATAAAAACTTCTAGGGCATAAAAATTAAAAGTTTAGACCCTTAGAAGAATGTGTGGAACTAGACCAATAGAAGGGAAAAATAGACACTCAAGAAATTGCTTTATCAGTGTGAGTTAGTTTGTGCAAAACAAGGTTTGCATCTACTACAGATATTTTTTGCCAATTACATCTCAGAACACTGATGAATTTGGCCTTCAGAAAAGCTCCAATGAAGGACAAGTTTAACATGCATAAATTACATATTTTTATGTTAATTATTAAAATAGTAGCTGAAGGTGGAAATACAGAGCTCTTTTTCAGGCAAAGAAAACAGTATTTTATATATTTTTGGGCTTTCATCATAAAGAAATTTCTGGTTTCCTGGCAGACCCAGCACTTTACCTCACACCAGAAGT
Organism: Passer domesticus; assembly: GCF_036417665.1. Lineage (NCBI taxonomy): Eukaryota > Metazoa > Chordata > Aves > Passeriformes > Passeridae > Passer > Passer domesticus. The sequence goes on from NC_087486.1 coordinate 8,441,831, forward strand.
TTGGTTTAGTGCCTTCCTGTCTACTTCTATGTTTTTATTTCAGTGACTGAGCTGATAATTAAAAGAACCAAAAAAACCCAAATGAATTATAGCTGGCTCCATTCCAAGAACTGCCTGTACAATATGCAAAAGTTTTACGGAAAAGGAGAAGTTTGTGTTGCTTGGTGAGCTTGGGTTAGGCTATAAGGGCATTTTTACATCTAATCTAACAATCTGGGTGACTGCCAGAGTCATTTACCTGTTGGTCTTTACCCTGCAGGTCAGAACATCTCCATTTTAACATTAAAACCTCAGGCAAATGGTTCTGAAGTGATTACAAGAAGTCAGCCTTTGGAAATTGTCTCAGATTCATGGAAAGCCTGCCATAATCAGAGGTGCATTTTTACTGCATCTGTTGTATTTAAGAATATGAGCATACCCTCAGTTCACTGACCTTTTCCACAGAAAGGTTTCCTGCTTTGCCACCCATAAATTGAAGCCATATATTGAGCTTTTTGCAAACCTTGGGCATTAAAATGTAACATAGATGATATATCATAAAATGTGTGATCAAAGGAGACCAGCTCCTATGAAATTTTCTTGTCTAATCTTCCCTCCTCAGGCAAAAACCTGGATGAATAGCTAAGTTAGTCCTATGAGGTGGATGAAACTTTGATAATAAAGCTTATGTTACTTACACTGATTCTCATTCTGTTTCCTGAAATCCATTTACACAACGTGATTAAAGAAACAAGACTTGGCTTTCCTCTAACATTCAGGTACATTTTGTTCACAAATTAAATGCAAGATCATACCCTGTGTGTTTTTTGGGAAGTAGGAAAAACATCAGTACCATCCCTGTAATTACAATGGTAAATATGTAGAGGCAGGAAAAAGTCTTTCAGACTGTGCAGAAGTTACGACAGTAAAATACAGCAAGGCAGTCCAGGATAGTAATTTTAATGTATTTGAATATGTAGCTGAAAATCAATGAAAATTGTTCATAAAGAGCCTCTGATGCACTTAAATTATACATCTCCCAATGTGGCCTTGTTGCAGCTCCCCAAGTAATAAGAAAATTAATATTCTAGGTACTTTTTGCATCCTTCTGATCTTAAAAAGACCTAAAAACTAGTCCAGAAATAAACTGTAATGACGTATTTTTGGACCATTTAATTTAATGCTCTTTTCAAGATGGAGGCACAAGGGACAGAATCTTTGAACTTAAAATCCCTGCCAGCACTTTTAATGAGTAAATACACATGTGCTTTTTTGCTGTTACCATACCAACCTGAGCCAAGGTATCCTTTCATTCTACACAGATAGGCAGAAAACACCCATTTACAGGAATAACTGAATTAGTCTTTTACTAAATTCATGTAAATACTCTCCAATTGCCTCACAGTTGTACAAAGTTTTGGTTGAAGAGGAGTTTTTTAGGAGTGGGAAGGTTGGGCAGCTGGTAGTTTTGGGTTTTTTGGTTGTTTTTGTTTGTCTCTGCACACTGCAAGCTCCACAAGTGCACTGTGACCTTCTGGGACAGAGAAAATTTCTGCCAAAGTTTTCAGTGCTTCTCTGGCTCAGCAGGTTTATTCTTTAAAGACTTATCTATGCTATTTCTGTATTCTTTGCTGCACATCACCAGGCAGGTGGAGAGGTTTTTCTTTATGAAAGATTTGGCCTTAGTACAGATCCTGCAAATTTGTGGTTTTTGCAGTGTCAGACCTTTTTCCTGACACAAGCTTCAGAAAATCCAGATGTGGTCGAGTATCTGAAACCCTGCTCAGGTGATAAAGGAAAATAGTTCTTATGAAGAGGAGAAAAAGGAAGCGAAATGAAGGCCCTGTTGATGCCCCCCAAGGGCTGTTTGTCATCAGCTTCAGTTGGACCCATCAAATTCCAGAAATTTCTTTATTCAAGGAGAAAAGTTTTGAGAAACCAAAGCCCAAGCTGTTTCTTCCAGGCTCAGAATTATCTTGTTGCAAGGATAGCTGCCTTTATAAGAGGATTTGCGCTAATTACATAAAGTATGTTATAAAAGAGTGTTCAGGAAATAATAGACTAGAAAGCCAGAAGGTTAATAAGCAAACTGATCCTGTACCTCTCCCTGTCCTGAATTCCTACATAGGAAATGCAGTCAGGATGCCTAGTAAAGATACAAACCACAATTACTTTATGGAAATTATTTCTCAGCAGTGTAACACCCAAGAGTTCCCTTCCACACTCATTTAAATGACTGGTGAAGCAAATAGCAAAATCAATAGCCACAAAACTCAGTCTCATTTTTGCAATTAAACCCCCGAGAGAGAATCCATCCATTGCATGCTCCTGGCAGTCACAGGGGTGATTGCAGCCTGCCTGCTCTGTCTGCCTGAGCCCCTCATTGCCATGCAGCAGGTGTAAGGGAATATTTCCTACACACATTCCATTTAACCTGCTGGAGTGGGTGCTCTGCAAATGCCCTACATTCATTTACACAGCCCCCTGAATTCCTCAGCTCAGTGCATACACATTAATTGCTGGGATTGGAAACAGGCTTGGTTCAAGCAGAGGGGATGATTTAGTAGAAATTTGCCAGTCTCAGGTAAGTGCAGCCCATGGTGGGAACACGCAGTGCTGTGGTGGCAGAGTGTGGCCAAGTGTGATTTTATAGCTCTGTGTAACAGCCAGCCATGAGAAGAAACTGCATCCCTGAGGGGACGTGCAGGGTCAAGAAGAGATGTGATAAAAGCCTGCTCCTTTTACAAGAGGCTGAGAAAAAACATTTTAGACATTGCAGCAACAGAAAAAATGTTCCCTTTACCAGCAGGGGCTTGGGATGCAAGTGCACAGGGACAGGCTTGATTGCACCAGATCCCTCTCTGCCCCAGCAGCAAAACAAGTGGGATTAGTTTAGTCTGTGCAAGGGAACCTCAGACTTGATGCGTTAAAAAAAAATAATAAAACCCCCAACACTGAAATAGCAGCAATAAATTTAAATCTCCAATTTTTAGCACATAAAATTATATGTATAAAATGTTAACATCATACAGATTTGCTGAGCTTATGACCCCACACAACTTAAAAAATGCTAGAAATTACATATTTTGATAATGTCAAATTAAAATACACAATAAAAATGAGAACATTTCTGCAAAAACTCCTGCTTTCACCAACACTACTCTTTGGGAAATAAGAAGATGCTCATCAGAGATTTTAAATAAATTTGACAAGTGCCACCTATACTATGTATATATACCACTTCTCTCACATGGGCTTGTTGTCCCTCCTTCCTCATTCTGTGGAGAAGCAGGACCAGTTACTGAAGTATTGATCCTACTGAAACAATGGGAGTTTTGCCATCTGACACTACTGCAGTCCCTTTTTTTCCCTTGCTTCAAAATTTGCTAGGTTACACAGAGCTGATTTCTCTAATGGGTCTTTCCCACAGGCAGGGTTTGTGGAATAACACTGATGCTGTTGCAGGGATCCACTCCCTTAACAATATTAAGGAAAAACAAGGTCATTCAAATATTTACATTATTCCACTGAGGCACAAATGAACACCTATGTAGTTTGGGGAGGCATTGGGAAAGTTTTTCCACTTCTTTCCATTTTGACTATGTCCCCAGGTCATACATGAGAAATTAAATATTTCTCACAAGAATAAAAGCTCCTTGGATAATGTTCATTAGTGATTAGGAAAGTGGGAGAGGAAAACAAGTCCAAAAGCCTCAGCAGCTTCCACCACCTGCCTGTTATTGGTGGTTTATTGTTTAAAGTAGAAACAAAAGGTACAGCAAAATACACATATTGTGACAAAAGAAACTGTATTCCAGCTTTGGTTCTGCATTGCCTCATGGTACTTTGGGGCCAAATTGCCTCAGCCTAGAGGGATCTCCTACTGCTGGGTTGTACCCACATGAGGTATTCTGGTGCCCACGCTGGATCTGAAACCCAGAGCAGAAAACAAATCAGAGCAGAGTCTGTGTCCTTAAGGATCAGGGAAAGCAAGTATTTTTAGGATGGAGTCCAAACCATACTGTCATTTTAATCTTGTTTTGAAATGTGTTCCATGTAATATTTTAAATTTAAACCAATCTGGAAAGGCATCACACAACTATAAAACTAACCATGGAGGCAGAGGAGCAGGACTAACAAGGCAGATGCTTTATGAGTTTGGCCAGCTTCCTGCTTGCAGATAAAACCTGCCAGATGCCTCAGTGAGGAGAATTCCTTCCTGGGAATGCTGATTCCAGGGTTCCAGGCCATAATATTGATTAGACAGGAAGATTAGAAATTAAAGGCAGGAGGAAAACCCACAGCACTGCTTCTCCAAATGTCAAACACCCCTGCTTGCCATGGCCCCTCTGCTAAGAGCATGTCACAGTATGTAGTTTGACAAATCTGTCCTTGCTACCATAAACTCCCACTTTGGAGCTATTGACACAGAACCTCCATACTTGATAAAGAGCCCACTTCAGAAAGTATATGTAAATAAAACTTAAAAAAAGAAAAAAAAGGAGAATGTGTTTCCTGGCAGAAGTTATCACTGAACAACATATGCAATTGACTCTGCATGATTTACCCTTGTAGTTTAATAAAAACTGGGGTTTGAACCTCTGGGTGTTCATAGAACAAGAGGACACAGCCCCATGTTGCACCAGGGGAGGTTTAGGGGTCAGCATTCCTGGAGGGATTTAAAAACAAGTGGATTTTGTGCTTAGGGACATGGGCTAGTGCTGCACCTAGCAGTTAGGTTAATGGTTGGACTGGAAAACCTTAGAGATCTTTTCCAACCTAAGCAATTTTATGGCTATGAGTGTAACAGGCAAGGAAATTACCAAGGAAATTCATTTACGTGAGGGAACTTTCCCTCAATACCAGGAAAATTACATGGGGAAAGCAGCATGCACCACAGGCAAGCAATGAAAATCACACTTTGCTTACAGCTTATTTTATAGTGACTATCTGCAGTTTGGGGTTGAATCTCATAGCCAATAACAAAGCCAACAACATAAAATGAAACAGAATCTGTCTCATTGCAAAGAAAAACCCAGGACAGACAGAATGAAGGATAGATACACAGAAAGGGTTCGTTTTTTGAGAACTTTGGAATAACAAGTAACCTGCCTTGCTTGGCTGCAAGGAATAAAACCATTAGAATATAAATACCAAGTGAGAAAAAGACTGCAAAATGGCATTTCAGAGTTATGGACCAGTCTGCGTGGACTCACATCCACTGCACTTGATGAACACTTAAGAAGTCACATTTTTCATTGATAGGACAGCTGTAAGGAAGCAGAAGGAGAGTGCTTGGGGGTCTCAGAAATGTATTGAATGTAGAATCAGAAAAATATACTTATTTTAAAAAAGAAAGAGAAAAAAAAGAAGAGAGAAAAGTCATTGCAGCAGTGTGCCCTTCCTAATGCCAGCCTGTCCAATTGGTAAATTGGTAGCAGCTGTGGCCCTTTAGGCTGTTTTGCATAAAACAAAGAAAAAAAACAACAACCAAAAAACCAACAACAACAACAACAAAGCAAAAAAAAAAAAAAAGACAAAAATTACCCCACGCCAGTAGTGAAAACGAAGCATTCTTCCAACCACACATCCTATAACCATCCCTACCTATTTCTCATGTTCTAACTACAAAATATTTACAATGCATTTCTGGAAAATAGATCTCAAAGATTGCTTTAAAACCTTAACTGTAAGAGCCCTGTTAACACCACAAAAGCAAGTTTCTTACATGTTTTGTCTCTTCCAGCCACAGACAAGTCCCTGCACTTATAGAGGATGAGTGGTTTTGTTAAAGTGTGCTTTATTGATTAGCCACTTTAGTGAAGAGCACCATCATAAACTCATCTACTTATTAATTTCAGCTTTATCTGAACATTCTCCCCTAGACACTACTTCTTCCTCAGGCAAATCTGTCATTCCTGTCAAGAGTGCTTCCAGTTTAGTGGCCAGAGAACCTGGGAAGTACTGACTGTGGAAAAGTGACATAGGCGTGGATTTGTGAATTGCAGGAGAGATAGAGAAAATAATGAGCAGCAAACCAGAGGTAAATTGGTGCTCCTTGCACCAGGCTGCATCAGCACGGGCACAAGCCCACAAAACAGTAGCTGCAACAATGATAGAAAACATTGAAAAGAAACATGGTGTTAACAGAATGCAAAATTAGGCTGAAAGGCTCCTACACACACCCTGACAGAGAGGGCAGAGTGTTGCTATTAGGCAGTGTCAACTAAGCAGAGAAACAGCACCAGGATTTATTTGTTCTTGGAGCAGAAAATATATTTTATCTGTTTTATACAGTTGCAACAAACAGAATGAACAGCTCATTAAACACAGTATTATAAAATACATGCAGGGCCACACAGATTTGTTCAAACCCATTCCCAGCTGAACCACAGGCACTGATCTTGCAGCCAGGTCAATACTAATACACTCAGTGGTATTTACCATAGTTTCACACTGAAGTCAATTATAAGGGCTGACCATAAGCAAAGTTCAGTGTTTATCCCAGCTTCTCTGGACATCAGGCTAAGCCACAGAAGACTGAAAGTCCGAGTGGAGCCTGTGCACCCTGGCATGAAAATCATCACCCCCACGAGCCAGGATGTGCTGGGACCAGCCTCCTGCTCTTTTCCTTTCCAGCCAGGGGTCCCAATAAACCCAACAGTGGCAGAGATCCAGCACATCCCAGGAAAACATCAGCAGAAAGGCGAACAATGCTGTGGCAATAGCATTTAACATGCATTACACACTTATTCCCAACCCAGCTCGTGTCCCTGCAGCTAATTCATATTTGAAAATGCCATCCAGACTCATGGCAGGAGCTTCAAAATGCCAGAGCAGAGATCAGCCCTGCTCCTGCTGCCTTGGCTCTGCTCCATCTCTCTCTTTGGAAGGTGCAGAGAACAGCTCAGTGCAAAGCAACATCTGGCTTTTAATACCCATTTTCATCTTAAAACATGAATCCAAGTTACCCCTACTTCATGAATATTTACTATCAAGGAAGTCAGTAAGTGCAATGAATATTTGGCAGACCTCAGTCAGATATTATGGCTGTTAGACTTCACATATTAAATCATCCAAATACTTAAATACAGCTAAAAACACTTGCAAGAGTAATCAAAAACTGCCTTAGGACTATTCCCTGATTGCTACTGAAGCATTTGCAGGTTAACTAAACATCACAAGCTATGGGAGACAAAACAAGCTTCTTGAATCTTTAGAGTCTGATCTTTCTAGATTTGTGATTAACTGCAAATAGTATTATTTTAATGAAAGTAGTTACATGCTCTTAAAAGTACCCCTTTCAGAGATAAGCTTTGAGAAGATAAAACAGGAAGACTTTTCAATGACAGCAACAGTAGGAAAAATAAGAAACTACATTTTATATGTCTGTGGTCTTACTCTTAACTATGAACAATCTAATCCTGAGTATTGGAATAGCTGGAAAGGAGGGAGCAACCAATCTCTCTGCAGAGCTATTGTTGAAAATGCACACAAGATTTATTGTAAGAACTGTGATAAAATCCATAAAAGCAAAAGCAAGGAACAAAACCCAAGAAAAGAATGGGAGATATTTACTACTCAAGGGAACTCTTTAGCCAGGAAATGCTCTTCTATATGCATCTGAGTAGTTGGGATAGAAAGATCTAGTGAATTTTTTCAATTTTCAAGATCACACTAGGGAGATCAGGAGGGTTTTTTGGCATACAGATAATTCATATTTGCATAAAATGGACCTAGGATGTCACAGCTATGAGGCTTAAATTACAGCAGCGTAGGAAGGTGCCCCTTTAAAGCACTTGATGGATGAAAACATGTAAGACAGTTGACAGCTGGATAACAATCTTTTTCTTGTGCAGCATCATTGTATCATCACCAGCTGCTTTGTGAAGTAGCTTTTAGAACCAGCTATGCATTGCAAATGCTGTAACACTTCTCAGGCTGTTAACCCCCTGGTTTACTTACTCATCTGAGCGCCATCAATGAATGCTACAATATTAAAATATTACTTTGAGGTTTTGATAAATTAGTCTATGATTATGAATAATCCCCCCACTGATCCCACAGAGTTAGTAAAAAAGAAAGCAAACAATGGCTTTTGTAACTCTCATTTTACATGAGCCTGTTAAAATAGGCAAGCACAAGAATACTATTCTATTTATTTTTTCCCCTATTTTGCTGTAGACAGGATCTTCCATTCCCCTGCTCCTGGAAAAAGCAACATGGGAGCCCAGGAACAAGTGGTACCTCCAAGGCCCTGGAATCCAGGCCTCAGCAACTAACTTGAGTTACTGCTTCTATAAATTAAACTTACATTAAAATTCCTGTTGGAGAGCTTGATTCCAGAACCTCATTCCCCAAAACCTACTTCTTCCTTCAAAAACCCCAAATTCCCCCTAAGTGATGGACAATCTGCTGTGAGCTCCATGGAAGGTTCCTGCCATTGCCCAGAGGGGGAGGGCAGCATTCTCCTCATTGCTCCAGCCCTTTTCTCCAGGTCAAAGCTGCTGCTGGCTTTGAGCCATCAAGCCTCTGCTTGTCCAGCAGCAGCTTCCAAGGGCCCAAGCACAGAGGTGCAGCTCCACAGATGCCTTTGCTGCCATGCTCTTCCCTAGCACTGCTCTTTGTTTCTTTAAAGTTACATTTTTACTAAAGGAAACAGAGTGAAAACTTAAAATTAAGTCACTTTCCAGTTTCTTCATTTGCTCCCTTAAGAAATCCAAACATTCATACAGACTAAATATAACAAAGTTTGATAAACCTCCTTTTTAATAACTGATCAGCATTCCTTGTTATGGTTAATAAACACATGCATCCACCTTGGAAATTTGCATTAATTTGTTGCAGTTTTCAGCAACACTATCATCTCCAAATGACAGGAAAAGGAACAAAGTACCAACTAAATAAAGTAAATATTTTTTTGCATGAAAATTACTTTTGTTCTCCTCTTGGCACCTGCAATAATTCAGAAACATTGCAGTTCTAAAGCATACAATACATAAACACCCATGAGAACCTGCAGAGTTAAGAATGTTTATTTAGTTTCAAAATTTGTCAGATTACAGGATCACATTACTTACTGTCCTCCCACAAAATTTTAAATCAGGTTTAGTAAGACATTTATTTAAAAGCAACACTCACTCAATCATTGCTTCCTGATGGGAGCAGACCCCAGGCCAGCACTCTGCCTTGTGCAGCAGCAGCTCCCTGCAAGGATCAACATTCTCTCACACTAAATCAAGGATTTATTAGAGTAGAAATCAGGATAATTCACTCTTTGAGTACAGGAAACTCAAGAGAGTCTAAATCAGAAGTAAAGGGCTCCCAACCAACTCCAGGCTGCTCACCTCACCCATGCAAACAGGTCAGTGCCCCCAGGCAGGCTTTGTGCCATGCTGAGCATCCAAGGGACTGAGCCCAGTCCCACCCTGCACCACCTAAAGCATCCTCACAGAGCTGCCAGGACCAGGAAAAAACCCACAAGTCCTCCCCAGGACACCTGCCTTGCCAGAATTAATCACAGGTATTTCTTAACAGCTAAAGCACATTTTCTGGCTCTTTTTGTGTTGGTTTTTTTTTTTGTTTTTTTTTTTTTTTTGGGTTTTTTTTTTCCCTGTTGTTTGTTTTGTGGATTGTTATTTTTTTTCCCTTTTAAAACTTCTGATTCAGAATATTAAGAAGCATGTTGCAGTATTATATTTTCTGCAACACATTTATGTTGATTTTGGTTTTTTTCCCTGTGGGTGATTGGTATTTTGTAGATTGTTTCTTGCTAGATGAACTTAATGGAAATCCTCACAAGCTGTATATTCAAAGAAATGTTGCAAGTTGCCTTGGGAATTGTTGTTGAAACCACATCTGGGCAGTACCTGTGCCATGTGTGGGGATAGAGCTCTGCTTCTCAGTCTGCTCACGCTGAGGCTTCTGGAGGTTGGCCAGGCAGAAGGATAGGGCAGAGTGGTTACTTTGGAAAAAAAAGTGTTCTTTCAAGGGGAAAAAAGCCCCAAACTGTTGAATATTGGACAGTTTTCTCCTTCCGTTCCCTGGTGCTGGAGCTGCAGTAGGGTTAAGGAACACAGGACAATGCACTGGTACTCTCAGAGCTGGTTAAAATCCGACTAATCTGCAGAAGGGCTGGTGCTTTAAGGGAAACTTACAAAAAACATTAGTGCATATAAATTTGCAATAAAAATTGCAGTATTTAACTTGGAAAACTCCGTGGCATAATGTTTGATATAGAAACACGTCCATGTTGACAATGACTACTCCAAAGCTGAAATTTTGAATGTTGTTTCTATGGTTCCTCAAGGCTGATAAGGAAAATTTAAATCCAAAGGCAAACCCTTGTGATTTATGTTTATTAGTGGAAGAGGGCCCTGGGGCAGGAAAAGCTATTTGGGGGCTGGCATGTGAGTCAGAGGCATTTTCCAAGCTGCAGCAGCTGCAGCTGGCAGGGAATCAAGCCCTGATGTGCTCTGAGGAACCTGTGTGTAGCAGCTTGGCTGGAGATGCTCACAAGGCTGTAGGGAAGAAAAATGATAGCTGAAGTTTGGTCTGGAAAGTGACATTCTGCTTTATGGCTCAATTGAACAGAGCATTTAAAGACATATTTAACTCCCAATACTCAGTATTTTAATTAAGCATGTGCTTAAGGATGCTCTTGTCTAATTTGAGATGCCTGTCTCTACCCCTCTAAAAACAGTGGTGTGATGTGAGGGATTTGTTATAGGTTTGGTGGTTGGCTCTTATTGGGGTAGAGGGAGGTTTGGTGGAGTCAGAAGGAGGACGAGAAGCTGTAATAAAAGCATATAAATGAATAATTGCATTAACCTTTCCATAACTCCCGGGAAATCATCAGAAAGGTTTTTCCCACTGAGTTTATGGCATGTTTAGAGTCCTTAATACTGACTTCCCTTTCCCTACTTATTGAAGCAAGGCAGGAGATTCAGTTCTGGGCTTTTTCACAGTGTGTCCCTCCAGCACTGCCAGCACAGTAAAGCTGAAATGGCACAGGGAGAGCACAAAGCCTGAGCCCACTCTGTCCCCGAGTGACGCAGGGAACCTGAGGGGTCACTGTTCTCCTCGTGTACCATTAGAGCCAGCAGGCTGCAAACAGATGGCTGTGCCATGGTAAATGTACTAGAATAAGATGTAAACAACTTCCATCCAAGCTAAGTTTTGCTTCTGTGTGCAGGAGCAAAAGGAAAAACTGGAACATTGTAAAATCAGGCTCGTTTGCGGAGTTTTCAAACATTTTCTGGTTGTGATTGCACCTAGGCTGTCACCCTGAGGCAGCTACAGGTAATCCACCCAGTCCAGTTTCTGGGCAGGGGAGCAATTCTTTCTGCTGAATTAAAAATAATTCTAAGCTGAGAAAGCAGTGAGTTTTGCTTTTCTCGCGTTGCCTTTATGATGAACTCAACCAGATTTACGGTTTAGGTAACAAAACTGTCAAATTATTACCAAGAAAGGTACAAGACATAGAAATAGGAGTCTAACTTATTCTCTTAACCCCAATTCACTATGGAAATACTTGTCTAACTTGTAATGGAGAATGAAGTATATTACAGCAACATTTATGCTTAAATACTGCTCCCTGACTGATCAGACATGAGCTGTATCAAGAGAGAAAATGTATGAAATACCCCAGCACACAGGAATGTCATCAATCATGAACATAACTGTTTGCACTTTGAAAAGCTTTCAACTTGGTCAACTCCTGATCCGTGTTTCTTTAATTGCTTTAATTGGGCTTTTTCCTCTGGTGTATATTGGTGTTTTTCCTGGCTGCCAAGCAAAGTACAACTTGTCATCTCCCTGGGAACAAATGTTTATCTTGTCCTGCCCCAGAGCACTGGTTTGTCTGGATATCATTTTCCTTTCACTTGATGATTAGTCTCCATGTACTTGATTATTTTCTGATTTTCATTTCCACATGAGATGTGGTGGATGGTAACAAGCCAGTATTTTAGGTCTTCATAAAGATATGGCAAAAAATCCACTTCAATGGAACCAAAAGTCCAAAATGCCCTCTGGTCTAACCATTCTTTTTAAAAATTTTTTTAGTAGAGGCATGTCTTGAATATTAGAGGACACTTGCAAGGTAGTTTCTACAGCTAAGAATTTTTCAGATGAAATATTAAATACTAGTGGCTTTAATATGCAATCAGTGTGGTTTCAGGAATAGAAAAATATAGCCTTTCCAGTATAAAGAACACACATTAATCTCTTCAAAAACCTCTGCTATAGCAGAATGGTCACCACAGGCTTAGAAAATAAATAATTGGAAAACAGTAATAGAACCTACTGCCCCAAGGTGCTCTGTGTCCTGATCCTGCCAGCTTCTCAAATCCCTTAATCACAGGAGGGTTGGAGCTGGAAGGGACCTCTGGGCACCCTCCAGCCCAGCCCCACTGCTGGAGCAGGTTCACCTGCCACAGGGTGCCCAGGATCTTCTCCACGTGGCTTTTGAATATCTCCAGGGAAGGAAATTCTATAATCCTTCTGCTCAGTCTCTTCCAGTGCTGTCACCCTCACAGCAAAGAAGTTTTTCCTCCAATTCAGATGGAACTTGTTGCATGTCAGCTCCCAGGTTCACTTGCTCTGTGGAAGCCACTGAAGTGCAAGGGGCCCTGACTGGAAAATGCAAATTTGAAGGTTTGGAAGGGAGTGAGATGCCTCAGGGCCAGAGATGTTGGCCATCATTCTTTCTATGCTGTTTATAAAGATTTGAAATCAGAAGGTAATGTAATTTTCCTCTTTCTTAGGGTCTTGATTTAATATTCATTTACAGAAGCCATTTTTCTATTCACAGTGGGATGGGCAGAGTATTAATGGGTATTTCTACTCTAACCTATTATATTTTGCTGGAGTCTGCCAGAGGCTTCTAATCCCTAGAAACTTTTCTGGGACATCTCCAATTGTGTAAGCATGTGGAGACACTAATTAATGTAAAAGCTTTACTTTCAAAAGCAGGACTACTAAAAATCTGTACTGACATTTTAATCAGTATTAATTAAGTAAATTTTTTAATTTTTTCTTTTTAGATCTTTCAACTATATGAAGTTATAGATCTTCTATTTTACTAGACACTGAGGTATTTGGCTCCATGTCAAGCAGAAGTAGGAAAAAGAGGTAATTTTCAAAAAAATAACTTTTACTACGTAGGGTTAATTCCTTAGTTGTGGTGTATGAAAATGTGTCATGTCTTACCAATGTTGTCAACTTCTTGGGAGCAAAGAGCCTGAAGAAAAGTTAAAAATTCACAGTTTTCAGGATGTGAGGAGCTATCTCACTGCTGCAGCCACACTTGAAGATCTGTGCCCTGAGATCAAGTCTTGCCCTCATCCCCCGACTTCAGCCTCACCCCCTGCTCTTGGTCTGTCTCTAATCCTCACTGATCCATTGCCAGGGCAGCTCCTGCCCACCCTGGATCACCAAAGGCTGCCATGACCAAGGCCAAATTCCACCAGCAGTTACAGACAAAGCAGCAGCTGGAGACCTTCCACTCATCCCTTACATCTGCAGCAAATTTTCATCAACCAGGCACTTGATTTGCTGTCACCTCTTTGCAGGAAAGAGATGCTTTAAGCAGACCTTTCTTTTTCTACCCTCTCAAAATCAAACTTTCATTGTCAGAAATTCTCCTCTACAGACCTCCTTTTTTTGTGTATTTCTGTGTGTGTGACTTTGAGACCAATCTTCACAGTTTTCCTCAATTTCATCAACTCTGCTTGATCAGCTGTGTTAGATTTGAAGCAGTCAGCTGTTACCCAACCCTGGGATTTTCTCATTATTCAGAACCTGTTAAAACATTATTTTAGCATAAATATTTATTGTGTTTATTGGTGACTTAAAAAGAAAAGGATGCTCACTGAATATGTCTATTTTTTTATGTTCTGCTCTCTTCTGGCACATACCCAGCCAAGCCTTTCACACAGCAGAGCCCTGGGAATCAGTCCCTGTGATGAATCACTCTGCTTGAAAGTCCTTCTATACCATTAAATCAGGCTGATGATCCAGATTTCCTGATGTGTGATTCTGTGCTTCAGATGAAAATTGGTGAAGTCAGTGAAGTTGTCCTGGTCCTACAACAAAGGTGCTGTGTCCTGGAGGTGAAGCCTGACAGTGTGCTCTTCCCTAGAATCACAGAGTGGTTTAGGTTAGCAGAAACCTTTAAAAATCATCCAGATTCACCCCCTGCCATGTACAGGGACACCTTCCACTATCCCAGGTTGCTCCAAGCCCCATCCAGCCTGGCCTTGAACACTTCCAGGATGGGGCAGCCACAGCTCCTCTGGGCAGCCTGTGCCAGGGCCTCAGCACCCTCACAGGGAGGAAGTTTTTCTTAATACCTGATGTAAATCTGTAGTCTTTCAATTGAAATCCTTGTCCAGTCACTCGTAAAAAATAGAATTTTTCTTTTAAAAGTAAAAAAAAAAAAATATTGTCAAAATATAAATGAAAGTATAAAGAATGAATCTGAGCAATTAGGAGTTACAGTAACACCAAATACAGATGTGAAGATTAAATTACTCAGACTTGTGTCTCTGAGTAGATGTTTGGAGGGTTTCTAATTTTTATCTTACAACCTGTGTGAGTGTGCAGAAAACCTCAAGGGGCTGCTTTTAGTGTGGCAGTGCTCAGGGACACTTTGGTGTCTGGGTTTATTCTTCTTATGACTCAAATTGCAGAAGAATAAACAGCCTTGCTTGGATTCAGTGATACCAGCATGTGGACAAATGGAATTACTGCTGAGAAAAAAACAAACTCCTGCATGAAGGAGAAAATAAAATATGAATTTTAAAATAAAGCAGAGGCTCCTGAAGTTCACATGAAAATAATCATTGAGCAGCAGTAGGCCAGGCAGCCTATGGTGCAGAAATAAGAAATCAGTTGATTTGCAATTTTAGGTCTTCCAAAACCAGCCTGTATAGGAGTTTAAAAGAGGAATATGAATATTCTCTGAATAATTTATTTTTCCTGCTACTTACAGTTCTCATACTTTCCAAGCAGAATATTTACTCAAACACCACATGTATGTTTGTGTCTGAGAACTCTTTACTGTCTTGCTTGTAGATTTGAAGGCACAGTGTGAAGAGTGGTTGAGAGATCTCCAATATTGAACTGGAATCATTATATGACATAAAATATTAATATTCTTCTGACTTAATTTTCTCTGGTTTCCCAAATGATAACTTAAAATGAGAGGTTTACACCTGCCAAAATCACAGGTGAGCATCATTTCTGGTGAGTGTACAGGCACTTCTCTGCTCCTGGGAATGTCCCAGGCTATTTGCCAGGAGCCAGAGATGTTTCCACATGGAGGAGTGACACAGAGCGCTGTCCTGTGAAGCCACCAGTCCGTGGGAGAAGCTCTGTGCAAGAGCAGAGGAGTGTTGGGGTGCCTGGGGGCCCTTGTGGCTCCTCAGGCTGTCCCATCTCCTGCTGGAAGTGTCCAAAGCCAGCTTGGATGGAGCAACCTGGTCTAATGGGAAGTGCCCCTGCCCATGGCAAGGGGCCGGAACCAGATGATCTTCAAAGTCCCTTCCAACCCAAACCATTCTGTGATTCTGTGTCACGGGGAAATACTGTGTCTATTCTTTTCTGTTTGCATTAACAGAAATAAAATCGGAGCTTAAAAGTAGCTGGGATTTATTTTATATGAATTCTAAAATTAATCTCTGAGCTGGTCAGTTTTATTGTTTCTTTTATGATTTATCTTTAAATGCCATTGAGCAAAGCACATCACTGCTGGAACTTCTGAGGGGGTTGTTTTCAAGGATTAAGAAAGAGGGGCAGGTGAAGGAATTAGCAATTAAAAGACGACTTCTGAAGAGGAATGTACTAATTAAAAATCTGAGGAATTATTTCAGCTGAAGTGCTTTTCTTTCCAGACACAAGTGTTCTCTTGAGGGAAGGGATGATGAGCTGTTAAAAAGAAATACAGCTCATCTTGTTTTGTGATGTTTTTATTTGCAATATGGTCCCTTTCCAAGCAATTTTCAGGAGCTTTTACATTTTATAGGACAAAGATATAAATTTAAATGGGAGAATGGTAAGAAATGATAAAAAAGTCTAGAAAGGGGTTTCTTTATGATTTTGACATGCACATGAAATACAAACAGTGAATACTTCATGTTTCTGAGCAGGCTCTGTCCTTCCAAAGGACATATAATTTTCTTTATTCACATACCCCTTTCTCACAGGCAGCAATTAGTTCTCACAAATAAACTAAATAAACAACAAAAAATCAATGGGGTTTCCAGATTTTTTTGCCTTTTGAATGACTGAATTTCATTGTTTCACTTTATATACATGATGAAATGAGTGGCAAAAATAAAAATAAAGGAGGAAAGGAGTGATGCCAAGTGGGCAGAAACATCAGGAGCAGGTTCCCTTCATACCCAGCCCACAAGCACTCAGGCCTCACGTGCTGACAGAGCACATTCAGGTACTGGGGAATGACTCCAGCAGTGACAATTTTGGGTCTTTGTAGATGCCATTTCATTCCACTCCCACTCTGGTCCCCCAGAAAGCACTCTGGGGTGACATGGGTCTTCCTAAGACTGCCCTAAAGTGGACAACTTTCTGTATCTAACAACAAAAACCTGACCCGTAACTGACTATATCAGGGCATCTCCCAGGAGTTGCAGTAACAGCATTCTGCTTTGCAGGAGGGAAGGTCCCTACCCAGGTGAATGCAAGAAATTTTTCATGAAGAACATCCTTTACTGCACAAAGGACCAAACAGCTTGGAGAAGAAGGAGGGATAGGAGAAGGAGGGAAAACTGTTTCCTTTGCTCCCACCATATTTCACCTACTTGCAGGGCCAGTCACTGCATTATGGCCTCCTTGATCATCTGCCTTGGTAGTTTCCAGTTGGTAAAGGGTTAAAATAAATCCAATGTACAAAGACTTAATGCTGGAAAATTAATTAAGGCTTTGTCTTATCTGTGCCTGCAGTGAGGTTTAAAAAACTTTTTATTTAATATGGAACCACTGTAGATGAAATAAAATTATTTTTCCTTTCACACTGATTAGAGGGGATAGCATGGAAAATGTATCATCTGACACAGCTTTGTGGAAGCCTGAGACCAGCTGATTGACAGGACTGGGCACTGGAAATAGAAATTATATCCTGCAAATGAGGTTTTCTCCTGGCTCCACATATCACTGAGACAGATATTCATTGAATTAAACAAAATAATCCAAGAGTTTGGGCATGGGGACCAAGAGGAAATGGAACAGAAAAACCTGTGAACAGTGTAAGCAGAACAACAAATAGTTCTGAAAACAGATGGGTAAAATCCATTGCAGCTCTTTCCAGCTGAGCTCTGCAGATCTCCTTAGAGTGAGGATTGACAAACAGGCAACATATTCCAGCTGGATCAAACTGGATAAAACCAGATCAAACCAGATCCAGCTGCATCCAACCAGACAGAGGCAGTTCAAACCAGCACAAATCAGACCTAAAAGGTTCAAACTGCACGGGGCACTGAAATCACCTCTTCAACATGAGAACAATGAGGGTTGCTGATAACCAAACCAACTGGAAGTTACAGTCCAGAGAAATGCTAAAACAGGTGAGTGGCAAGGCATTAACTCCCTGCTCTCCAGAGAAATCCCATTCTCCAGCCATCCTTTATCCATGATCCAGATGACAAATGGAGTAAAATGCTTACATGTTCTTTTCAGGTATTCATGCATTTTAAATGAAAATATGGCCTTTCAGCACCTGTGAATCAGCACCAGATCTGTGTCTGGGTGTCCTGGCACTGCTGGACTCACCCTGTGCTGGCCAAGGGTGCTCAGGGTGCCAGGGCAGCTCTGCTCCTCACAGAGCTCTGGGGGTCACAACAACCACAGTTAGCCACAATTACAATATTTCTGCATTGCATCTTCAGTGAGGAAGAGGAGGGTTTGGAGAAAAACACAATAAAGCAGGATTGCAAATATACTCATTTTTTATTACTAAGTGGGGTAACAAGGGAGAAAAAGCCACTATTTCACATCACTATTTTCCTAAGAGATAATGATAGAGAAGGGACTTCAAAATTCCCTGTGACTGGGAATAGGAACTGAAGGTCTCATGCTGGTTCTGAGTCTCTGCTTGACACAGTGGGCATTCACCGGGGATTCTAGTGTTTCACAGAGAAGTTATTATTTCAGGAGAAAAAAAGAGAAAATTGTTAAAAGTGAGGCATTACATAACCCTACTTTCAGATTAATTTAGAGGGTGAAAATACTACTTGTTAATAAAGAGCAGTGATGAACAATATTAGCCATGGATGGCTGTCCATGGACATGGACATACAGAGCAACTTCTCATTTTTAAAATCCCTCTCCTCTCCTCTCCTCTCCTCTCCTCTCCTCTCCTCTCCTCTCCTCTCCTCTCCTCTCCTCTCCTCTCCTCTCCTCTCCTCTCCTCTCCTCTCCTCTCCTCTCCTCTCCTCTCCTCTCCTCTCCTCTCCTCTCCTCTCCTCTCCTCTCCTCTCCTCTCCTCTCCTCTCCTCTCCTCCTCAGAATTTTAGAGGCTATTAAGGAATGGCTGAAACACAACCATGACAAGTCTTTATCACTAGAGGTGAACTACTGCATGCTCTGGTTTTTAAACATGAAAAAACAAGTGTCAGGTGATGCAAACCTGACTGCCTCAGGGTTATTTTGAATCTTGAAAAATTCTTCCATTTTCTTTGTCAGGAAAGGCTAAATTGATAGAAAAGTTTGCTGCTGGCAGGCTGCAAATACATGTTCTCTATCTACAGTTATTGGAGCTCCTGGATGGTCTATCTGAGACAGAGAAATTCTGCCTGGGACTGTTTTGGCAGGTACTGTGAAATGCTGATACCAGCAGTGGGGAAATGCCAGCAGGTGCTCACTTCAGCAGATCTTCACCCTGAGAACTCTGATTTAGTGTTTGAGTGGCAGATTTAAGTGACTGAGTGGGACACAGGCTGTGGCACTACTGACACTGACACACTGTGTGCTCATTAGTTCAGTCAGGATAAAATACAAATTGCTATTTTTCCAGTGAGGTACTGCTGTGATCATCTCTGTTATTTACCTGAATTAGAGAATCTAAGAGAGGCTCTTTGTGCTCATGAATTAAGTTTGTGTGACTCTGGCTCACTTTTCACTGCCTTCCATTTGTGTTATTCCTCTTTTGTGCTGTTCTCCTTGACCACCTACTTTCCAGTCTTTCTTGAGATTTTGGGAAGTTTTCCCTCTGTGTTCCCCCCTTTCTTCTCCACACAGTCCTTATCCATTGCAGGGTGCTGACTGTACTTCATTAATAATTATTCCACACAATGTCCTCCTTTCCAGCCTCTTCCCACATAGAAAATGCCTTTTAATCAGTCTATCTGTCATACTCATTATTCATAAATAGACACATGCCACATCACTGAAAATACACTATCTGTCTTACTTAAGAGCATCCTAGATCTTAAATAAAAGAGACATAACACTGCAAAACACTTAGGATTTTGACAAACAAGGGAAAGGGTGGAAAACGGGATCATCACATGAGCCAGGGATTTTCCATTCAGAAGCCTCATCCCAAGGCTGGCAGTGAAAAATAAGCAATGGTCAGAAGGGAGAAGAAAAATAATCCTATTTTTTTCTTTTGAAATCATCTCATGTTCCAGTATTCAAACCCGTTCCATTTTGGAATTTACTTGCCATGCTGTCAGCTGTCTCAGAGCATGGTTAAGAAAAAACCTCTTACATTATTGTTCAGAATGTGATAAAGTGGGAGTGAAAAGCAGAGAAAAACACCAACAGAGGATGCAGCTATTGTACCCATAGAAAATTAAACGGAAATGAAGGCTGCATGGAGGCTTTGTACCAATAGCTTATTTTCTCCATCTTTTATTTGTTTCTCAATCTCATTTTGCTACATCTATATTAGTGTAAATAAGTCTAGAACTTATATAGACAAAATGCTCATTATATAAAATATATGCTCCTGAACTATTAATGCTTGAGTTCTACAGAAGAAACTGGAAAAAGGTTATTGACTCAGAAATGGGATTCCACTATCAGAAAAGGATAATTTCTTAAGATAGCTTCAAATTAAAGGCTTTCAGTATAATTTTTTGGAATGTGAATTTCATTAGTTTCATTTTAAAAAAGAGGCTACCCTGAGTTTTGCACTGTTTCTCATCACGGCAAAAACCCCTAGATTTTGGGGCAAGTTCTCCTGTCTTCAGATCTCACGTAGACATGTGTTTGAACCATAAAAAAAAAGCTCAGTCAATGATCCTAAAATGCAAATCTGAATCACCAGCCCTGGTGAAGCGAGCCTGGGTGAGCTTTGATGTCCCAAGATCTGCAGTGGAATTGGGGGTTCAGCCATCCCTGCTCCTGCCGGGCTCTCCCCAGAGCCAGGGGGTGAGGAGCTCTGAGCTGTGCAGGAGGTTGGGCTCCCCCTAAAGAGTGACCCACCTGCAGGTGTCTGCTTTTGGGGCCCATCTGGGCTGTGTCTGAACGATGATGGGGGTATTGAAGTGCAATGTGGATGCCTTGGTCTGATGTTGTTTATCGCTAAATGTGAATGAACACTCCCTTCCAGTAACTGAATTAACTTTCCTGTTTCAAATACATTTATTTTGCTTAGGAGATGTGGGATATGTATGGATTCTTATTTTGCTGGAGTGATGGATGAAAAGAGGAAAATCTTACAGTAAAGTGGATTAGGCTGAAGTTCTGATCGTTGCATATGTGCAGACATTAATTGAATAACAGGGACAGAATTATATTGAACACAGTGAGTTGCATGATCTTTTTTAGTGAGGAAAAAGAGGTACTTGCTAATGATGGTGCTGAATAATCAATGTTGAAAATAAAAAAAAAAACCCTTATTACCAAATTAATCTACTTTATTACCTGTCTGTATTTGCTCAGCTATTGTGAAATACTACATTAAGAATCCAGCTTGACTAAAGTAGTAATAAAGAAAAGCTAGATACTGATAGAAGATTCCAAAGGACTTAATATTATATGATTTTCAACCTTGTGTTATAAACTGTGACCTCAGGTAAAATGCAGCATTTTATATATTTAAAGAGGTCTTACTTTTGCAGTGACCTTGCCACTCATCTTGTAAATTCATCTGGAAAAAAAAAATCCACATTCATTTGAACTCCATGTGTTACTGTGCTGCTAGACAACTTGATAATTAGATTAATTTGTGCTGGTTGTTGTTTAATTATTATGCCTCACAAGTGCTTAATGTTTTCAAATAAAGAACTATCCATTGTCATTCTTGAAACAATTTGATAACTCAATGAGTTTTCAGAAATTATATCTGTAGTGAACCATTTCTTCTAAAACAATAAAATCTTTTAATCTCAATTCCCTTGTTCTTGGTCAATATTCATTGGGATTTCTCCACCTAAATCCATGTTACTGTTGCTGTATTGCCTTCTCATATAAAAACTTCTCCAGTGATTACAAGAAAATCTCTGGGTCTGATTTAACTTTCCTCTATTTTGTGATAACACTTTTTTCTTTAAAAAAAAGCTTTGAGAAGCGAATTTTTATTTTGAAAATCTGGTATTTGGTCTTCTGGAATTTGGCTCAACTGTGTGTAAAAAACCACAGAACTATACAGGTTCCTTTCATGGGCAAACTTAGGGTTCCTTTCCTCCTCATTGTTCTCCCTATTTTTTTGTTGAAATAAACTAATACAACATCTCACTGTTACTTCCAGTAATTTCTTCTCTCCAAAAGAAACTTGTTGGAATACATTTTCTAGGTACTAATCTATGTTTGTAGCTTTACTCTGCTACAATTCTGTATATATCTATGAGATTAAAGACTTTTATCTTTTCCTTGTAAAAATAACTGTTATAGTTCCTTCTGTATCTAAAAATCAAAAGCAAAATATAAGTCTTCAGGACTAAATTCAATCAGTACTCCCAGTCTCAGTTTTTGATAGTGGCTTGTTTCCACAGCCATGGCTCTGTAGCAGGTCACAGGACTGGCAGCTGCACTCTCATTTTTTTGTGCTGCTTCAACCAGTTTGCAAATTCAAAAAACTGTATTAGAAACATCTCTGATCTGCAGGGACAAGAAAGGGAGATTCAATTAGATGGATTGAGAGAGGATTTCCCAGGGTTTTAACCAGTCTGGTGGGAGCCAGCCTCTAGTTTGACATAGTGTTAAGTATAGCTTTAAATAAAATTAAGAAACATGTAGTTAGTTCATCCAGTTTAGGACATGATAACAGGAGGGACTAAAGAAAGTATAAATAGGAATGAAAGGAGGAATTACCTTGATTTCAGGATGAAAGTACATTTTCTCAGTAATTCTTGCACACAGACTACAAACAACTGAATACACTTTATGTATGTATTTTTTATTTGAAGAAAAGCAAGGAAGTTCAGGTAAAACTTCAAAACATTTCTTTGAAATATTTTCCAAGCTGCCTTTGGGTCTACACTGATCTCCTTGCAGCTTTCCATGGTGTATTGATGGGGAATTGAGAGCAGCAGTCAGTGAGAGCCGCTGGAGCAGTAAGGAACATTCTCCTTGTGCCATTCCAGGGCAAATCTGCTTAGCACAGAGAGCTGAAAATGAGTTGTGAGCTGAGAGAATTTGATTGAAATGTCAGAGTACTCAGAGCCCTGTGGAGTTCCCACAGAAGAGACTTCTGCAGCACAGGATTGTTTTGACAAAGGAGTCCTGCTGTGTGAAATTTGCAGCTACACCTTGTGATGAGTAACCACGCACTCGACTGAAAAAAAAAATTCCTGTCACTGCTTGGATCATGAGACATTAGCAGGGAATATTGCTCCAAAGCCAAAGTGCTCTTCCTAAATACAAGTGTGCTCTTACAATCAATGTATTTATGTGCAAGGATTGGCCTGCTTTGTGAGCTTTGAAGTCCATTCAGGGGAAAGAACACCACAATTCTGAACTTAAAATAAGAAATTCAAATGCAGAATGAAGTAGCACATACAGCAGAAGCCAGGGGCATTATATGCAGCAGAAAGAAAAGCAAACTGAGCCGAGGTCTCTCTGGGACCTGTGGTGCAGCTAATAAAACTAAAGATCTGGTAATACACCGTGTCTGCTTTCTGAGGGGGTGACAAACACAGCTGGTACCCTGAATTCGTCGCAGCAACCGTGAAGGATGCAATCAATTGGGAGTTTGATCTTCTCACTGAATCTATGCTTGGCAGCGAATTTTAAAAACGCATTTTCTTAGTTTCAAAATAAAAAAAATGTAAGCAATCTTGACACTGATCAAACAAGAAATACTAACATGCATATGTATTTTCTTGCATGGTGGCTGGTTGGGATTTGAAGCCAGAAAACAGTTTGTTATATCTGTACTGAGAAGTTGGAATTACACTTAGCATTCATCTTCTCTTTGATTTACAGAAAATGATACACTCAGTACTTCACGGAGAGCATGGTAAATTAATGCATTCTAATTTTTATTTGTTTGTAGATTTTTTTCCCTCTGTTTTTTGAGGCACCAGCTACAGCAGACAGCTCTGCTTCTACCAGGAGCATGCAGCAAGGTCTCTATTTGAAGCTGTGTCCTTTCTGTTCAGAAAAAAGGCATTTCCCTGAGGAGAGGAGGCAGTCTTGGGGGTCTGAAAAGTCGGGCACACATCACACTGCAGCTCAGGTGTTTTGGGGATTGGGGAGGAGCTGGAGGCTACAGGCTCTTGCCAGCCCTTCACATGTGCCTGGCCAGGCACCAGGGAGAGCAGTGAGATAAAGCTGCTGGAAGCTCCTGTCCCTGTGTCCCCCTGACCTTTCTGATGGTGCTGCTGAAGGAGGGCTCAGTGTGTCTGGCCATGACATGAAATGAGGTATGAAAGGAGCATGTTTCCATATTTTCCTCTCATTGGCAGAGAAAGAGCCAAGGTTCTAAACTACTTACAAAAAACTAGAAGGGCTTCCAAAGATAGGCTGAACTTGCTGAGTTTTCTCTCAGCTCATCTCTCTGGTCAGGTCTTCAATATCATTCCAACTCCAGGAAAATCCATTACTTCCCTGACTGCTCAAGCTGCAAGCTGTCACCATAACGAATATCTCTTCACTTGACACCTTGGCTAGAACTGTTCTGGAGGAATGAACCATTATTTTTGTGTGGTTTCAATTTGGCACTCAAGGAAATCCTGATAACAAGCTAATATCCAGCTTGCTGAAGGAAAGGCTCTGTCACTGGAATGAAAATGTGAATTACTGATACAAAGCCCGAAGTGTAGATTTTCAACTTTGCTCTTGCTAGCGCATGGCTGGAAAAGCCTTTCCTATGCTTTGGTATCGTGTCAGGAACTTGGAGCCCACCTTTCCTGGGGTAAAATGGGGCAAATAACAATTGTTCTTCTGTCGCATATAGGAATATGTTCTGTCCAGAGTAGAGATCCCAGCACACAGATCCCATCTTCAAACCCTACCCAAATTAATTTTACCCTAAGCAATGTTATGTGCCAAGGGGTCTGGATTTTAGTAATGTTTGAATGCTTGAACTGGAAAATAATTGATCAATCTTATATTTCAGGATCTCTTTGTTTTTATTATCTCTGCTCTGCCTGCCTTTAAATGCTTCTAATAAACACAGAAAATATTTGGCCATTTTTTTCTTTCTCAAATCACATCTTTTTGCAGTCAGATTTCTCCAGGGTTTGGTCTTAGCTTGGCTATGAGATATGCCTCAGTTTGGATGCTTTTCTGAAGTCATCAAAACATAGTGGATCAGCCAACATTTGCTTGAGAACTCTTGAAAACAGGCTGTCTCATGAGCTTTCTAATGTTTTTGGCTTCCAGTCAGACTGGAAATGCTATGGAAACAACACTTATGACAGTCCAACTCCCAGCTGCTCCCAGAATTCATCGTTTGGGAAGTAAGGAAAAATCACAAATTAAATGAAAACAAACTGTTCAAAACTCAGCAAAGATTCAAGCATGGGTTTAGGTAAATTCCAGCAGTTCCACATCCAGTCAGACCTGGTTTATCTGCATCTTTTTACTTTAGGGAGTGGCGACCACATGGAGCTCTTCTACTTCAGGTTTGGATTTTCAAAGGTGTTCCGTTCTGGCCTAAATCTATTTTCTTTAAAGCTAGTGGGTAGAGTTTGGATTTCAGTGGGAGCTGAATATTTTGAAAATCCTACTCTGGCTGCATTTTTGATCAAAGGCACTTCCATCTCGTGTTCCTAAAGCAATGTGCATGGATGGTAATCAAGTTTCACTGCACTGCCTGTGAGATGGGCACATTAGTGGGGTATGCTCTGCAGAGATCAAGTACCTCTGGCTACTTAAACCCTTTTGCCTCCTTTTGGCATCAAAGAGAGGAAATCAAGGCACTGATAGTCCCTCAAACCTCTTGAAAATCTCCAGGCTGAGCTAAAATTCAAACTGCAGGTTTCTTTCTCAGAACTTGAGAACATAATCAGGACACATATAAATCTAGATTGTGGAAGTTTTAAAGGATCTGGGAGCTCAAGTAAAAGAAAAGTGATGAGCAATCTCTTTAATAAGTGTTGTGAGACACATTCAATCAATATGGAAGTTGCTCATTTCTCCACTGGAGCTTTCTCCTTCCCACATGCTTTGCATGGATCTTGGTAGGATGGAGCTGGCACAAACATTAAGCAGATCAGTGTATTTTGCACCTAGCTGGGAAATATTTCATCTCTTCAGGCATGAGGATGGAGGGATTTAAAGAGGAACACAGTCTTTACAAAACCAAACCAGAACCAAACAAAAAAGCCACAAGAAAATAAAACCAAAAGCCCCACCAGGGAATGCTCCAGTGGGCAGCAGGTAATCAGTGGAGGGGGTGTGAGGTCACCCTGGCTTCAGAGGGATTGCTCTGGTTTGCCCATTAGTGTCATGTCTGGTGCCTCATGTGAGGAGACACAAGGCTTGGCTCCATGTTCTTAGAAGGTTGGTTCATTATGTTATGATATATATTATATTAAAATGATACATTAAAACTACACTAAAAGAACAGAGAGAAAAGGATTCATCAGAAAGCTAGAAAGAACAAGAATAGAATGCATAACAAAATCTTGTGACTGCTCACAGCCTCGATACAGGTGGCTGTGATTGGTCATCAATTGAAAACAATCCACATAAACCAACAGAAGATGCACTTGTTACATTCCACAGCAGCAGATAATTATTGTTTACATTTCTTTCCTGAAGCTTCTCAACTTCCCAAGAAAGAAAAATCCTAGCAAAGGATTTTTCATAAAATATCATAACTACACATTAGAACAAGGAATACCTTTTATTTCACGGAGAATGAGACTATTTTGCTTTTTACAGGAGGCTCTTTTGGTGGGGATACTGGGAAGCAGGTGCTGGTGTAAAGCAAATACTCCTGGTGTGTGAATCCAGCACTGCTTGGGCAGGACCTGGGTGCTGTAAAGGAGAACCCTGGGTGGATTTGGTGGAAGACACACACAGAGTTAGCACAGTTGTGCTGCCCCAGGATAATGTGTCCCTGGCCCTGGGACAGGAGCCCTGGGTCAGCCCAGGCTGGTGGCACTGGGCAGCTCCCAGCCACCCCCTGAGCTGAGCCTGCCTGAGCACCCAGCACTGCTGGCTCCTTTGAAAAGGTTTGTGACCATAACAGAAAAGCTTTCACACCTGGATGAGGTTTAAAATGTTTAAACAGCTTAAATACAACATAAACATGGCTTGAAAGGAAATCCAAGCAGTTGAGGCAAAAAATGTTATATGATATTAAATGGTACCTGACTTACTTAAAACACTGAAGTTTTCTGACAGATAGATCAAACTGGGGCTGGACAGCCTTTGCCTCACTGCCTTCCCACCATTTCACTCTGAGATTTGTATCACATTTCCCTGCTCCTAGGATGGGCAGATTGGTTTCATTCAGAATTTAGGTACCTTAATGGAAACCTTCGCTGTACAGTGAATTTATATCTCTTTGTCTTGTTCCTTGTGTTGCCTATGTTCATGACATGTAAGACCTGACTTTCAGGTAGGGTAAAGTGAAAATTGCATTCCAAATTTCATTTTGGTTATATAATTTTAACAGTAGGGTTATCTTTTTGCATTTTTTTGTTCTTTCAGTTTTTTTTTGGTTTTTTTTTTTGTTTTTTGTTTGTTTTTTTTTTTTGTTTTTTTTTTTTTTTTTTTTGTTTTTTTTTTTTGTTTTTTGTTTGTTTTTTTTTTTAACCAGATAGATATCATGTGGAGGGAGAAAGATGAAAAATGAATCATTCATGGTATGCTATAATGGATCATTAATTTATGATGTGGTGTTATCCTGAATTTTGGAACTGATCTTCTCTTAGACCAATACATTTCAGTCTTCAAAACTAAAATATGCTGTACCAGGCAAAATTCTGCTTGGCAATGTTGCAGGCATCATCTGTCTTGTAGATTTGTGCACATATGCTGCTTCAGAAGTAAAAAGTTCTTTGAATAAAACACTTGTCAATAATTCAGGAATTGAAATAAACATAGAAATGAATTTTAATTGAAGAAATTCTGAGGTGTCCAAGCTGAATAAAGATACACTTTGTATCCTAGAAAACTTAGGCTGATTTTTGTGCCATTACGAATCTGAGCACTGCTAAAAAATTATGATCTCTGCTTTATGCTCTTTTTAGTAATAATTTGAGCTAGTACTGCTGAAGTGCATAACAATTTTGTAATCTCATTCCAATCCACCTCACTTCCTGAGCAACCTGGCTGGGGACAAGTGAGATTGAGCTCTGACTGTTTATCTGCTGGACCCTGAGGCTGTGAAATGCTGATTTATGACCAACACCCTCAGCACCTCGAGGGACCAAGCCCTTCATCCCAGGGATATCTACAACACTGAATTGCAAACATGCTCAACTGTGACTTTTTTTGGTTTGCTGCTTTTTTTTTCAAACTTTGGTATTCACAAAACGTCTACTTTGGAAGATTTTTCAGTACTTTCAAGCTTTCTTCTGGAGTTTTTGGGAAGGTGATTAATTATAGCAAGTGGAAAGGGCATGAAGAATTATTCAGGCATGGTTTTAAGAAGTGCAAATGTCAAAAAAGAAGTTGAAGAAATTAAATACAAGAGCAATCCAAAATAGAGCAGCCATGGTGACTAGTTTACAGTAAGATGTAAAGATATTTGTATTCTGCAAACACTGTCCTGTGTGGTTATAGCTCCTGGAATCTGTGTGGATCCATAAACTGTTTTCTCTGTAGCTCTTTTGCAGATGACATCTGTAGTGCAGAATGTATTGAGGAAAATGGCTTGGCTCAGTTTGGATCATAGCTGATGAGTGAGATGGAATTTAATTTTAATTTTATTAATTAATTTTAATCAGTTCTTGAAATTAAGTATTTGGGAGATTCACACTAAAGTGAATGGACAGAATTAAAAAGTCACAGATCCATATTTGAAAGCTCAATTTCAGGTTGCTATCAACAGAAGCATGAGGTTGCTCAGCCTTGCTAAAAAGAACATTAATTTGAGGAAGATGAAAGAGATACTGTGAAATCAAGCTCTTTGCTGTTGAGTTTTAAACACAACTTTCCTATAATTGGTACACACAAGACATAGGCCATGTTGTCTTCAAAAAATGGTACATGGCAAAAAAATCACACTGTCTAGTTCTGTAATTGTTTTATTTAAATAGAAAGATTTTTTTTCTTTAGAACATATTTAGTTATTTTACAGACAGATTGTCTGGTTAATTGTTGGCAAACTCAGTGTGTGGTGGGTGGGTGACTCTGAAAAGAGAAATCTTGTCTCTAAACATTAAATTCCAAGGCAGTTTTTACAGGAGGAAAGCAAATAGTCCATAAGGAGATTCATTCACAGCCCTAGTAATTGGGCTCAGCTGAACTGTGGATACTGGGAAGTTGAACTAACAATGTGTTTCTGAAGGACAAAGTTCCTTATTAGCAATGCTGAGCAGTGTCATATTGTGCATTTTGGAGAGCCTGTTTTTGCAGATTTCCTTAGTGTGACCTAGCACTGCATTCCCCAACTCCTTCCTCTGACCCAGACCAAAAACTTCCCTGCTCACAAGGCTTGCTGCATCTTCCATCTCATATTCATTGTAAAGTGTTTCTTTACAATTATTTTAAAGTCCTTCTAAGCTCTCCCTACTCAGAATGTTTACTCCCAAGCTTGGCATAGCTCTGTACTTCCAGCAGAAATGGTTGGATGGCTTTTGGGTAAGAAACAGGTTGATCCTTAGGAAAGAAATGCAGCTGGTTTTGCCTCTTGCTTATTATTCCCACCACTATTCACAGCTGTACAGCCTGACAAAGAGGATAGCAGGCAGGAGGTGGGCATTTTCCATCATTGATCTAACACAGACAATTTCATCTGTGTAGCACCATTTTTGTGTTCCTCAGATTTCCAAGAATCTTCTCTTTGAGTTACGAAGTCTTTAGACTTTATAGCTTGGAGAACATTAAGGAGAGTCCTGAGAACATCCTTTAAAAGTCAGTTGAAAATAGGATTTCAGGCTGAACAACAGAAAATAATTTCAAATACACTGATAGATGCACTTTGGGATTATTTTTTTTCATGAGCAAAGCGTCTTTGATGCTTTTATATAGCTGCTGAGAAAGTACAAGTTAAGCTCAAGTGACAAGAAGTATCTTTCAATCTTTTCAGCATTATTCTTATTGCAGTAGTGCTTGAGTTAGACAGGGAGGAATGAATCCTCTGCAGTCCCAAGACAGGAAGAACCTCAAAAAGTCATCCTATCTTGTGTTCAGGATGGCAGTGAAAGATCAAATTACCAGATTCTGATTAATTATTGTGGGTTTCATTGTATTGCACTGTCCTCCTGCTGTGTTAATGGCTGGGTGTTGAGCAGTGATTGCAAATTAAGTTCTTGTCCTTGTGTCCTCACATTGTATTGGATACATCACTGGATCTGTGGTGGGGTTTTCTCTATTTAAAATATATTGGGAAGGAGGTTTGTGTCTAGCAAATTAAGAAGGAAAAATAGAAGAAGAAAGGAAGAGGTCTGCAGCAAATAGAAGCAAAACCACGTGTTTGAAAGAGCTGTAACTCATGAGTGGGCTCATGATTTGTTCCTTTAGGTTTGCGAAGGACTTGATATCCATCTCCTGGTGGGGGTAGAGTGTGTTTTCTGGAAGATAATGGTACCTTTGGAAGTGTTTCTGGAAGATAATGCTAGGGTTGGTAACTGTATTTAATTTATTTATTTCTGCAAATAGTTTCAATGCTGAGGGTCATGTTGTACTGCAGTTTGGAATAGGTCACACCATTGTGTCTGGTTGGAGACACCACTCCTTACAATTCCACTGCTTCTGAATTTCTCCTCCTAAAAAGAGCAGAAGAAGCCTTAGTAAAATATAGCACAAATTATTTTTTTAAAATAGTAAAAGAATAAAAGCAAAGAGCAGGAGCTGAGACCAGAGGGACACTTAGGATGGGTAATACAATTTATAACTTGTTCACTCTGCTTCGCTTCTTGCTAATTTGGTTTAAGATGTTTCCTGATGCTGTCACTGAGATTTACCATGCAGTTCCCCTTTCAGACAAAAAGGAATTTTCCACTGCTGCTGGAGCAGTGGGAGAGCAGATGGCTGAGCTTTGGGAAAGGCAGAGACTCCCTGGTGCAGCAAGGGAGGAGAAGGTAGCGTGAGCCAGGTCCCCAGGGCCAGGATCCCCTTGGGTGGCACACACTGGGCTGCTGCTGCACTAATGCTTAACAAATAGCTTCAGTCACATTAGGAATGGCACTAAGATGAAGGGAAGTGTAGCAGCTTAGTGCTAATCTTGTGAATTATCTGATTCTGGGGCTCAGCACACGAGCTCAGAAATGAAGTGCACTTCTGAAAGTACCTCCTGGTCTTCTGCCTTGATAGAAAGCTCTTCATTAAGTTTTCCCTCAAATAATGCATAAAATGAGCTACATGAGGATCTGTAATTTCACTCTACTTTAACACTCACTTTCCCTTGATTATCCAGGTCCTGCAGTACAGTAGCAGTGGCAGTGGATAATGTTTTAAGAAGTGTTTTAGAGCTGACAAAACAGACAGAGATTAGTGGATAGACTTTTTTCCATCTTGGCATCAGTGTGTGTCCCTGACAAAAGAGATGGGATTTCTTGGCTGTGCTGTGTCCTTCTGCTTCTCATCCATCCCCACTTTATACTCTTTCCCTTTCAGGGCTGGCCAGATGTGTCAGTTCAGATGCTAAATGAAAAAGTGGGTGCAAGAGGAAAGTAAAAATGAAAAAACTGCTTGAGTCTGGTAATAATTCCTTGACAATCTATTTTTTTTTTTAATTGGGAAACCTGGTTATATTGAAATTACTTTTTACATTAAATTATAGATCTCCAATTCTATGATCAGCAGAGTTCTTCTCAGAAGGTATGAGAGCTCTCACTTCTACACATTGAATTTATCAGAAAGCCAGAACTGAAAGTGTTTCCCTGGGTGTGAATTGCGCTTTCTGGGTGTAAGTGTAGTGCACAAGAGCCTGGTAATACCTTTTTCTTTTTCCTAATGAAACAGCAGAATTTTTTTTTCTTTTCCCTTTCTTTTTTTTTTCTTTTTTTTTTTTTAATACAGCAGTACATGGTAGAACTGCAAATTCTGGCCTTTAGGGCTCTGCTGAAGGCCCTAGCTGTGCAGTTCAGTATTCCTGCTTCATATTGTGTAATGAACTGTACTTCTGAGAGCAAAAATACACATTTCAAACAAAATCATTCATAGAAAATTTTATGTTTCTTTTATTATAAATGAAACCATTCTCTTCATATTTGCAATTTTGATCTTATCACAAGAATAATAACTTCAACAAGAGCAACAAAAAAATGTCTCTTTAATCCATACTAAAGGAAACATAAAGTTAAGAGGAAGAAACAAAAGCTCTCTTGGCCAATCACACCAGAACAAATTCTAGAGCTGAAAGGAAATGAGTGAATTACAACTTATATGACAATTTCCCCTCAGGCTTTGCCCACGTGATTAAAACCAAAACAGTCTTCTCAAGAAGATTGAAGAATGAAGAGAAGAATAATCTTTTTCCAAGAGATGGCAAAGATCAATGTGGTGAAAAGGACAGTTGGCCACTTAAGTAAAAGATTTCTGTTGGTATTAGAAATAAGAGGTTTTTTGGCTTCTTATTGCAAACTTATGCTTGTTTGTGTTAGTTAAATGCTCTTTTAGTAGCATTTGAAGAATCTATTTGCAGTTCTATCTGATGTACCAAATAAAACCCAGATTTGTTCTGAAAACCAGATTATGCAGAAAAACCGTGCCATCTCCATCAGCTTTCACAGCCCCTCTGAGATTAAACCACATCCCCAAACCTCTTGCTTGCCTGTGCTTAAGGGATAGAATTTATTTCATCAGGTGAACAATGATCAGTTTAATTCTGTAACTGAATTTTCTCAAATGCATTATTTATGCTCATTACCTCATGAAAATCAGTGGGAGTTCACCTACAATAATCTGAACAGATGAATATTACAGTGTTTTAAATGCTCTGCAACACTGAGTTTGGACCTGCACTAAAAGCGAAATAAAGAGATTATATTTTCCTTTTTATTTGAAGTGCCCAAGGAAGCAGAGAGGAATTATTGGGATTTGTGATTTGCATGCCATAAATCTGAAGTAAAAGTCATGTCTTTGTAGAAAAGACTTTAGATTATAACGCAGTAGTTTAATAATATTGTACATACAACATTTATATGTGTATTTATTTTCTGGAAGAGCTTTCATCACTTACCCATATAATAAAGCAGAGCATTCAGCTGCATCAAAAGATAAGGCAATATAGATGATCTGAGTGATAATCAAAGATGGGGATCAGCAGTTTATGTCTTCAGCAGCAGTCCATGGGGAGGTACAGAAACCATCTGCACCCTAACCATGCAATACAGCTCTACACATCAGTTATTTACTGCAAGCTCTTCTTTGATCCTGTGTGTGGTATTGCCATTGATCAGAAAGCCCAGCTCAGCTCAGCAAGTATTGGATGTCTCACTTTCTTCAAAATCAGTCTGGAAACTTTCCCAGGGATGCATCTGCTCCTTTAATTTGCCACAGAAATGAAGAATTTGTGAAGAAAATTAAAGCTGGAATAAACATCCAGCATCTTAAATCTTCATGCTGTGGTGGTAGAAAATGTGTGTAAAGCAAGTGGAAAAAGCTTCAACAGATGTTCTGCTTTTAACCCTAAACTGTAACTGATGCCATGCAAAGGGGACCAGTCCATAACCAGAAATAATCCCTTGTTTCAATGGTTTGTTTGTGATAGAAATGTTCTTCCATGAGTGCTACTGGAGGATTACCTGTTCCATTAAATGGGAAAGTATTCACCTATCCAAAGGAAGGTTTCCTCACTTTACTGGTTTTATAAACTCCTTTCTATTCTGCATTGCATATATCCAGAGGCCAATTGTCTGGGCTTTCAGAGGCTCTGCTACTTGGCATAGCCAGGGATCCTCAGCAGCAGCCCAAGAGAGGGTAGTACAAAAAAAATATTGGGTGTGGTCCAATACTGAAGGAGTATTTTACTTGCCTGGGACTTTCTTAAAATCCTTTCCCGCTGTTCCCTTTGTCCCACAATTTATTTATTTTTTTTAACCATAACATGCCTTTATTTAGGAAGAGTTCTGTTTAGGTTTCTCCAATCTAACCTCTGTAGGTCCAGCCACTCTATGTTCTTCTGAGGAAAATTAATCATGTAGTCACAGAGCAGCTTGGGTTGGAGGTGACCTCACCTAGAGCAATCCCCCTGCAAAAGCAGGGACGTCTCAAACTCAGTCAGGGAGCTCAGATCCATCTCCAGCCTGACCTGGAATGTTTCCAGGGATGCAGCACCCACCACCTCCCTGGGTGCCAGTGTTTTACCACCCTCACCATGAAAAAGTTCTTCTTTCTATGTAATATAAATTTATATAGGTTTAAAACATTGCCCCTTCTCTTCTTCCCTCCCAGGCCTTTGCAGCACAGTGCAGAAGAGACTTAAATGAGCTCTGCTTTTGCTCCTGGTTCAGAGCTTGCTCTCCTGCTCCTGCTGCTGCCATCCATCTTATTTTTCCAAAGCACCTCATGGCACTGCCAGCTGGGGTGGCCTGGTGGCAGGTCTGTGATGAAGACAATAAGTCATCATCAGCTAACTTGAACATTAAATCCGGCTGTGGTCTGGGCTGAAAACTTTCCATAAGAAGCAGGAGAAACGATCCAGTGGGAGTCTGCAGAGTTTTTAGGCTTTCTGCCAAGGTGTCATTTGAACCTGTGCTGCTTTCCTCCTCTGGAGTGACTTGCTCCAGGCTGTGAAGGGAGTTTGAGATCAAATTGAGGCCAGAAATTTATATGCCTTGAGGTCTTTTTGCTTCACTCTGACAAGGTCTTTTCCCACTGGCACACAGGAGACCACGCAGGCTGAGATTCTGTCTGTTCCCACTGTTCTGTTTTCCTCCTCTTACCCTTCAGTTTCTCTGTCCCAAAGTCCTCAACGCATTTCTCATTCCCATTCCCTGGAAGGGCCTTGCTGCTGCTCACCTGTAAATCACCAGAAATCATTTCCTCTGGCTCTCCTTTCAGCTTAGCAGGTGCCATGCACTTGCTTTGAGTACGTGAAATGTAGACTTCAGCATTCTGGCTTGTTTGGGGTTTTTTGGGGAGAGGGATTTTTTTGGTAGTTAATGGCATGGAACCAGGATTATTGCAAATAAATCCTGCAACCTTGTTGCTTATTACTTGCCTGTAACAAGTGTAGAGTGAATGAGTCTCACTCTGAGCACTCACAGTGGATGTTTTTTCACTTTTTTTTTTCTGTGACAACACATACAAGATATTCACAAAAGATCAGGGTAAGAGTTAAGATGCTTTATTGAATTTAAAGGGGAGGGAAAAAAAGGTTCCTTATATTAGTTATTCACTTTTGTTTTCCTTCCAGCCTGAAAAGAGGAGCCTTAAAATCAGTTTACTGATGCTGAGATGTAAGTCCATAGATTGGTCTGGAGTGACTGTCCTGGGAAAGGGACAGTTTGTAAATGCAGCTGCTCTTGTCTAATTTAATGAAATCTTGAAGGAAAACCAGGGAAAACCTGCCTTTTTTTAAAATAAACCAGATTTTCTCATA
Source organism: Passer domesticus (assembly GCF_036417665.1). Taxonomy (NCBI): domain Eukaryota; kingdom Metazoa; phylum Chordata; class Aves; order Passeriformes; family Passeridae; genus Passer; species Passer domesticus. Next base: position 8,476,887 of record NC_087486.1, read on the forward strand.
GTATTATGCAGTTGTTTGAAATAGGAAAATTGAATCCCTTTTTCATTGCTCAGACTCTGTGTGTGGTGAAAGGAAACAGAATTGCAAGTCAAGTGAGTGGCATGACTAGCTGCAGACCTATAATAAAACCCAAACAAATTGGGGTTGTCTATGCTTTTTCCACCTCAGTGGTCCCAAGAACCATTCCAGGTTGAACCTTTTTAGGGTTTTTTGACAGAAGAGATCCATTATAGCTGAACTTCCTGAGAAAATTTTAGAGCTACATTTAGGTGAATTAGAAAGAAAACCCCAGAATTTCTCTGTAACAGATTTTGGGAGTGGACTAAATATTTCTTGGAAGTCAGCTATCCGTGGGGCACTAGTCCTCCACAAATACCAGAGTCTGATTGTGCATTTTTAGGAATTTATCTAAAAACTGTACCTTTCTGCTCTTCCTCCTGTGCAAGTGCTTTTTCTGGGAGCAGCTCTTGCAGCTGTACCCACAGCTGGAGCTCTGAAAGAAAAGCAGATCAAACACGTCCTCTTTCTTGCTTCTGCAACAAGAGGGAGGTAGCACAGAAATGCTTTTATCCAAATTGTCATGTTCAGAGAACTTGCTTTTTATTTTTTTCTTGGCTTGAAGTGTTACTTCCATTTTCACTTTTCTGCTTGAGTGAGAAGATGACTGGTGTGAAGGTGAGCAATGGTGGAGCAAGGACTGACATCCTGGAAAAAGAGCTGCTCTGTGCCCATGCTGCTGAAAAGAAGACTTTCAAACACAATATTATTATAGAGAATCAAATGTATGAATACCAGAAAATGTTTACATTGGTCTCTTAAATCTTGGGTCTTGCCCGTGGTTTGATAATGTTATGCTAGTGAATTTTTCACTCAAATTTTTCACTCAAATTTACTATGTTTAAGGCTGGTTCTTGTGGGGTGCAGTGTAGGTTTTGCAGAAAGTAAATAAGAAAGAGTAAAGGCTGGCTCTAAACAAACATTTCAGCTGTAGAAATGGTTTAAAGTAGAAGGCATTTCTACTACAAATAAATTACTGACCATGAAGTTTCGTGAACAAAAAAAAAAAATCTGAAAAATATGGGTAGAGAAAAATCACATGGATTTTTTTTTCTATAACAATTGTAAATCTAAAACCACCCTACAAAGTTCCCTGTGCTTATTCTGATTTTACATGTGCACAGGGAACACCATGTTCTTGCACTGAAAGACAAAATCCAAGGGCACATGATTTTTCTAGGGAACCACATATCCTACGGATGGGCAGGGAAGATGTGTCCTCACCTGGTTTACAGCCAGCTGGCCTGGCTTCATTAGTCAGGGCTCTCTGTTGTTTAATTCATATTTTCCTTGGTGCAATCCTCGTTCTCTTCTTATTATTATGATCTTTTCTCCAGGTTGTGGTTGGTTCCTGATTTATGTCTAATGTCCTGTATTTTCTGGGAAGTACAGAAGCTCTTCAGACTCCTTCTCTTTCCCTTTTAAAGGTTTTAAAGGTTTGAGTTTCATTTTATGCCTGTGGATTGTTACACAGAAAAAAACCGCTGGAGGATCCTTAGGAATAACATTAATCTTACTTAGTGTCATTCACTTCAGAACTCCATTTTCAAGACATCTTTTCCCTATTTCTCCCTCCCTGTCCTGCTCTGTTTTATAGTTATTTAATTCCAGGTGTCCACTTTTCACTGGTTCCTAAATTTCTCTTTTTCTTTCACGCTGTCATTCAAGAGTGGATAAACCAGAAGGATAATGAGTCTCTGCCACAGAAATGAAAGTCATAAGGAAGAGCCAGCTTGATGCTTTCTAAGCCTAGGGGGAATACCTAAGAGTGGAGGAAATGCATGGTTTTGGCTCAGCCCAGGCACTCAAAGCTGCCTGTACCAGCCTGATAAAAACAGCCAGAGCTGGTGTTCCTGGTGCCCTGTGTGGGCCTGGGGCTCTGTGGCCTGGGGAGCTCTGGGGGGAGATTCTTTGTGTTAAGGGCTCTCAGCACATCCCTCCTGCCACTTGGCAAGGGAAGGGCTTTGCCTCTGAGGAGCTCCCACCATCACTGCTGCAGCTCAGAAGGGCAAAGCCAACACAGAAAGCAGCAGAAGGCTGCAAACCCCCTAATCCCTGGCTCTGGGAGCAGTGTCTAGGCAGCAAACCAAAATTTCTCATGCTGTCTGGGTAATCCATGGGTGGATTATGATCTACTTCTGGAAAATCCATGCCATGGACATGTTTAATATCTTCTCATTTACATCTAAAATTGTCATGAGGTGGTAAGAAAAAGATCTTTCTATTCTTTAATTTCCTTACTTTCCTTTAGTTTCTTTAGTTTCTCCCTCATACCTCATTAGGCTCAGAAGCTCTACCATGAAATATTATTTACATCTATGCTCCTACTGTTTCAAAAATAATGTATGGGTAAACCAAGTTGGAAAAATATTACACAAAGAAAGCAGAATAGCCTTAATTAAACAAATTGGTGTTTGTCTAGTCAGTGTGATTAACTTTTGTCCCTGCAACACCCTGAAATGGTAGCACTAACAAATATTGCAAGGCATTTTAAAATTAAATTAAGTGCTCCTTTGATTACATTAAAGATAATGCATTTTAAATCTAGTCCTTCAGGAGCTGTTGCTCTCCAGTGACAGCACTGATCAATTTGCCTTGACTTTCCCTGCAGAAGTGATCTTTGAGTCTCCTTGAGTCATCATTTGATCAAAGGGCATTTGCAGCTGGGCTGTTTGAGCAGTCTGAGTCGTCATCTTAATGTAAAGGTCCCAAGGGAAAGGAAAAGCAGAGTGAATGTGCTTATGCATGGGGTAATAAATTGATCTGTGTGTGGATAATTATACACAGGTAGGAAAAAGCAAAAGGTTTGGAGAAAAAAGCCTTGCTCTTTACAGCCTTGATAAAGAGCTGTTTGAGTTGTTATTTTGCCAAGAAAACCAAATCACAACTACCAATTATTGCTACCTGCAGGGGAAAAACAATTCCTGGATTACACAATGTAGGGTAGAGAAGTCTGGTGCCTCATTTCTTCCACAAGAAGAAGGTGTGCACTGAGTATGTTCTTAGCAGGGAAATAAAGGCTGTAAGGAAAGGATGACTTCTGGATGAACTAAAATATAGCATTAAAAAAAAGCTGACATAAATATACATGTATTTACTAATACATATAAACCAATTTTTACATAGAAGGATTTTTGGTATTTCTAAAATAAATCATGGAGAGCATACTTCAAAATTATTTATAAAACTTGAAATCTTGATATTCTGTCTTGGACTTGTCTTGTTTATTTTTAAGGTGTTCAACTCGGCTTGGGAATCTTTTTCTTTTAAGGAAGCAAACTGTGGTGATTTTTTCCAGTGAAAAAGTTCTATGATTAAAAGCTTATAAGTCAAAGAGCAATTTCCTGGATAATGGGATATTTGAAAATGTATGCTGCAGTGACTTCAGATATTGTGGCCATGCAGAGCAGGAGCTGGGTTGCTGCAGATCTCTGTTTTCTTGCTTGGACATTGGCCTTCTTGAAAATTCAATTACACAGATGCAAAATTCTCATTCTAACAGCAAGTACAGATAACACAGGGATAAAGTATTACTGTACACACACACTGTCTTGAGAGAAAACTAAAATATCCATGTTGTTTATGTAATTCCAGTGCCAGCTGCAGGGACAGGAATTTGCTGTCTCCAAACAATGCATGTTCCCCTCAGTCCTTGGTGTGAAATCACAGTCCTGCAATCTGAAGCAGGTGATGCCTCCCCTGATAAATGAGCCAATGGAGGAGTTAAAATCTCCAAACAGCCCTTTTCAGAAGGAAAATAACCTGGTCATCCCAATTCCTGACATGAAAGAAACTGAAATGTCAGCACCATTCTGCTGCAAAAAAAAAAAAAATTAAAAGCATTTTTGGGAAAAGTAAGGCAGGTTGGTCTGATATGAGGTGCAATATTACTTTGAACCACAAAGGACTTCCCAGAAACACAGTATGTTGAACAGAACACCAGCATGGAATTTAGGATGCAAAATAAAAGCCTATAATCACACTTGATAGCTTCATTTTGAATTTGGAGACTGTATTAGGGTTGAAGTTTAGTATTAAAGCTGTAGCTTGACATATCCCAAGGATTTGAAGCCTAAAGCTTGCAGTTCTCATTTATCTTTCTATTAAGCTCTCTGACAAGTTTCAGAAAACCAGGCAGTTGAATCTGCAGTTATTTGTGCTACCTTATGGTAGCTAATAAAGCTGTCCTACTTCCTCAGATGCATGTAAAAATGTAAATTGTTTTGAGAATTTGCTCATTTACTGATGTGTATTACCCTTTTGCAATTTTTCTAAATGAGTACCACGGCCTGGAGGGAGGGAGAAAGTCCTGTAAAATCAGACACTGCTATATATATCGAGATTTACTTTCTGGATGCAATTCTACCTAATTATTACTGCTTTCTAAAATTGTTCAGTATAATGCCCAAGAGTCCCAAGACTAGAAAAAAACTGTATATTGTGAGGAAGAAAAATTTGCTCATTAAGTTTAGTTTCCTCATGCTACGAGATATTTAAACAAATAACAAGCTTTAAACATCTGAGTCATTCTCTTGAAATCCTGATGCTTTGATAAATACTTAAGAAAACTTTTCATTGAGAGAGAAAACCATGAGTTTTTTAAAACTATGTATTCTTCTTTATGTATATGTTATGGCTCATTAAGTCGTCTCCTGACTTGCCGACTATAGCAGAGATGATATTTTGATTATCAGATTCTGTCTTGTGACAAGAAATTGCAAATTCTCCCCCAGACACATTGCTGTGGTGCAGGAAGGCTGAAAGAGCTGGGACTGAAGAGGAATTGCAGAAATTACTCAGCCTCCTTGAACATCACAGTGTGGCACTGGAGTGCTCCTGATGGAGAGGGATGTATTAAATATTCCTGTGGGTAAAATAGCTTTGAAAAGAGTATTCTTTGTAAGTTACAACATCTCACATATTTCTTTGGTGTCTTCCACACAGGATGTGATTTCATCAGTGCTACCTGGACATAAGGAACATAGAGATTGCTCCCACAGTATTTCACTGAATTTCAATTTTAATACTGAAATTTTCCAGTTACTCATGGGATTTTTCTGATGGGATTGAGTCACATAGTTCCTGTTAAATTCTAAAGTAAGTCCCAAGAGCCAGACTTTCAAAATCACAGGCTTGATGCTGAAACGTCAGTGATGATTTCACTCAATTGGGTACAGCAGCTCCCCATAGAACACATATTTTTATTATCTGGAAAAGTCAAACCAGGTTTGCTTTCCTCTGTGGGCTGGATTTTAGGAGGCAGATTTGTCTCACGAGATATGACAGGACACATTGGGAAAGCTTGAGTATGGAAAACAGTAAACCAAATAAACGGGACAGGCTGCTGGGGTTTGGTTTGGGGTTTGCATTCCCTGTTCCTAAAGCAATCCTGGCACATCAGTCAGGAAGCAACTGCATGCTGTGGGGGTGACAACCCTTTCACAGGGTCTGTTTCTAGGGTTTTATTCCCCGCTGTGTCCTAGGCACACCAGTGATCTGTTATCTGTGCACAGGGATCCTCCCTACAGGATTCATGGAGGGCAGGCTTTTGGCGCAGCCAATACAAGCAGCCAAAACATTTGTTGTGTTAAAGCAGCTCAGTCCAGTCACTCCAGTGCTTTTCCCTCATTGCTGCATGAGTAGCTTGATGCTGTATAGAGAAACTCTAAATATTTTATTACATTTATGCTCTGGGGAGAGGTGGATTTTGTTTACAGTCAGCTTTTATGAAAGGCTGGGACATGCTTCCAACATCACAGTTGTTTCTCTTGGATAAACTAGAGTGAGGGTCTTTTCCAGAATAAAATGTGCAGCTCAGCTTTCAAAGAGTAAAAATTGAAAGTACTCCATTGAAGTGCATTCTTTAAAAAGTAATGTAGTCTTTTTTTTTCTGGATAAATTTAGAAAAAATGAGAATTTATACAAAAAAATTTGTAGTTATCTCCTTGCACAGGGGTAGGTATTTTTAGTGTTCATTATCTATTTTGGTGATAATTGCAAAATTCAGATTAACATTCAGGTTATATTCATGTATTCATGCAATTCAAGGCAGTTTTGAGTAGATGCTGTTTCCAGGTGGTTTGTGACTTCTGTTAGAGGATTTAACAGCAGTGAATTGATGTGCTTTGTTGCCTTCTCTTACCTGAATTATCCCCAATGGTCTTGCTGGATTTGCTCACAAGTATCACAGGACAAAAAAGAGTAATATTCCTGGCAATGCACACCCAACTTTGTGCATGCAAAAAACTAGAGCTGACTGGGGAAAATTAGCAAAAAATTAAAATATCAAGCATTTTCCTTTTTTACACAGTTCTGCTGAACACTGCAAAGCCACTTTCAATCTGTATTTATAGATTTAATTCAAATAGTAAAAATCTGACAGACTATGGACAATATTATTGCATTTTATGCAGCACCATGAATTTTTGAGTTGGATGCCTTATGATGCAAAGCAATTCATTCTTCGTTATTCATGAAATTAATTTATACAAGCAATGCCTAAACTTGCTCTCATAGAAACTGGAGAAATATTCTCCTTGCCTTTAGAGCAGGAAGGGACAAGCAACTGCAATATTATACATCTGGGGAGCATAGACATTTCTGGAAAACCTTTTATTTCTCTATACAATAGGGTAAATGAAAGACTATGTTCAAACTCAAATGAAAAACCAGTAGAGAAATATCAATTCAGTTGTCTAAGAAGTGAGTAGTATTTTTTTTTTGTGAAGGATCAGTAAGCAGAATAAATGGAATAAGAGCTGAATAAATAAGGTTTGTATAGAAAAGAACTCCATGAGGGTATCATAGAGCATTGAAGATGTGCTCTGCCAAGCAGCTCTGTGGGGAAATAAATGTATACTAAAGGGAGCCAATGAAAGGTTGACTGAATACAAAATAATGTCAGATTTGTGTCATTACAGACTGAAAAAACATCCCAAAGTCCCCTTCTTATTCTTACTTCAGATAAATCTACTGTGTCCCAAGTGTCTTACAGCTGGAGATGCCAGCTCACCTGGGCTGGAATGGCACAAGCCCCACCTGGGGAAAACCTCTGTCACAGTGCTGCCTGCCATGAAATGCTGCACAATTCCAGAGGAAATATTGTTTAAATGCTAAAGCTCCCCACTGTTGGTCAGTCTGTCTGGGCTGTGAATGTGGCTTGTCTCCTTCCAGGGCTCAGGGTATATTTTTCAAACTTTTAGAGCTTGGAGACTTTAAATGGAACTTAAAAAAAAAAACTCAACAAAGTCTTTCCTTGGGTCAGTTATTGATCCAATAACAGACCAAACCAGCTTCATTACATCATTTTTGGCTGCCTGGAGTCAGATGGAGAAAAAGTTGCTTTCCAGCATTGTGGAATTACAATAACTTCATATATTCCCTCACCAGAAAGTCATCTATTCTCTCATCCTGCAATTAATCTCGCAAAAGAGCAAACAATGACATAGAATTAATCAACCACTGTGACAAAAAAATTGTGATGGAAAGATGAACCCAGCTAAAATTAAATTTTTGAGCGACAGCTTGAAGCTCAAACAAGTGGAAAACATGGTGCAAATTGTACCTAGCTTCAAGAAAGGGATTTTAATGAGAAATGCAATGGCACAGCAATACTAATCAGCTACAAAAACACAGTCCACCTTGGGCTGCTGAGTAAGTATCACACCCTTTCCTGCATTTTCTCTTTCCTGTGCAGCACACTGGAAGGAACAAAGATTGCACTGCATCCATCACCCAGGCTGAGGGAAGTGCTGGTGCAGCTGGGTGGGTTTGTGCTCATGTGCAAATGTCTGTGACAATGTCCTTTGGCAAATGCTGCATGAAAATATTGCTGTTATTCAAGACAGGAGGTGATTGAACTTCCATGTATGCTGTGTCCTTTACTGGAAATAAGATAACTAGGGAGTGCCCTGGGAGCTGGTTTATGTCTGTCATTTATGTCTGTCACACACTGACAGTGCCAGGTGAGCACAGGGACCTTGGCATCATTCTGCAGCTGCAGACAGGGCAAGCAGCAGGGAAGTTCCATGAGTGCCACTGGGGCATTAAGCTTTGGTTCCTGTCTGAAATACAGCAGACACCATCACCTTCTTCTCTTTAGGGATGTTCAGCTTTGTATGTTGTGTTTCTTTGGGGGTTTGGGTTTTTTAGAGCAGAGAAGTCTTCTGCCTTTCTTCGGATGCTTTCTCTGACGCTTCAGAGAAAATCAGGCAACCTGTCCCTCCCAAAATGCTTTTGTGCGTTGATGGACATGAAGGAGGAGCCTGGTTAGTCCTCCCATGGATTCCTGGCTCCAGGTAAATTAATTCTCCCATACTTTAATTGAACTTCATCTCAATGAACAACAGAGGTGTGTAGAACCCAACTCCTTCTCAGGTTCTCATTAATTATTATTTAACTGCCTTTACCTGTGCTAGTATTTCCTAAGTAACTGAAAAGCTGCTGATTTTATGGTAATGAAATGTTATCCTTACTTTTCTTTGCTAGTGTTTTTAAAATATCACTGTAGCCTTTTTTCTTCCAGATTTTAGGAGCTCGACTGGCATGTCCAAGGGTACAGGTTTTATTCAAGGTAGCTTTCTAAATTTTCCATTTTTGAGCTAAAAATACTGGTTAATTTACAGTTTCTTTGTTCCTTTGTGGTTTTTGTTTTTTTTTTTTTTTTAACAAGTGGAAGTATAAACCTACTAAATATTTCTGTAGTTGCAGTGGTGATAGTAACTCTGCTTCTCTTGATTTTCAAATACTATTTTGGGATTGGTTTTTGAACAACAAAACCAAGCTCACAGATTCCCTAGCAGTAAGCTGTCTTCTTATTTAAGTTTTGCTGTTAGATTTATTCATTGAAAGAATACTTAAGAAAAAGTACTATAAAATAGAATAGTTTAAAAACTGTGTAGGAATGAGGAAGTACTTCACTGATTAAGTGATAAAATATGATTGCTTGACTCGAAGAAGGTTTATTGTACGTCTGTCTCAAATGGAAGGTGAATCTTCAGCTGATTAAAGATCATATATTTCCTCATGATTCCTTAGAATGGCAAACAATGCACTAAAAACGTATCTTTATATGGAGGTGAAGATGCCTAGATGTGCATGAGATACAGTTTAACAGTGAATATATTGAATCTTTGTCTCCACTTTTACTTCCCTCTTTCAAGTCTTTTCTAAAAATGATGGAAATTGAATAGATAGCAAAAAAAATAGTGACATGTTGAGTGATAGACTTGACTCTCATGCAACACCCTACTTATTATTTAGTGAGATTTTGCTCATTTCTAAAGAGTACCACTAGAACAGGGCTCACAATAATTGGGTACTACTAAAACAGGGCTCACAATAATTGGGTTCCACTAGAACAGGGCTCACAATAATCTCTGAGCTTCTGCAATTTATTCCCTTCACTTCTCAACTTTCCATTGCTTCCATTGCATCTTTGCAGCCTTTTTGAGTCATGTTTCATACATACACTTAAGTGACAAAATCTATCCCTTCCTCACCTAAGGTGAGATGAGCCATTGGGAAATTTCCAAACAAATGTGTCACCTTTGTGCTATATGCAGCTTCTGATTCTTCAATCCAGATATTTGGGAGGAAATTAGATATAGTTAATCAATTTCCTCTCCTCTTCCCTCCCAAATGGTAGTTTTCCTATTTTAATAAAAGTCACTGTAATCATACAGAAAGGAAATGTTTGTCAAAACAGCACATGTATTATGGCTGTGGAGCATGTCATGGTGTATAATTTGCTTTCTTTATCTTAGAGCTACTATTGTTTTCCTTCAAGTCTTTTATATTCAAGGCTAGATGATTTCAATTACTTCAGATCTGCTATAGGTCATGTTTTCTGCTCCTGCAGTCATCCACTCTTTTAATTTTCATTTTAAAGAACTGAGATAGATGAAACAATAATTTTCAAACAACTGCAACTTTAACTCCTGGTTAAAACTGGGTGAAATTGAATGGTCATTTCTTTTTACTGCTAAGGAAAAAGAAAATGTTATGTTTGTTGATTATTTTTGCAAACAGCTCTCAGAATTATATTTCAGATTTATGTTAAAGCTATAGCTTCTCAAAGCTATCTATGGAGTATGTGTGTAGTGTCTGAGCTCACAGCTCAGCACAGGCACTGGAAGTGCTTCCAGTCCTCCTGAAAACTGTAAGGGCTCCAGCTGGCTCAGGAATGACCAGAACCTTCCAGACATCCTTACAGTGTCAGCACCCTTGGCAGAACATAATGGAGGAAAGGATGATCAGGACAAGGTGACCAACTGAGTTTGGAGGAAAAAGTCAATGAATGTTGATTGTCCAAAGCACAAACTACAGAACAACATGCAGCTGTAGATTCCTGTCACTCCAGTAGTGTCAGTGTTTTGGAAGGGAGTAGAGAAAGAAGGACAGGGAGGTCCCAAAGGAGCATGAGAATCATCTGCTGCCCCTGTCCCCTGTGACCCTGGCATATGGGCCCCCCTGAGAACTGGACTTTCTAGTCTGCTTTTCAACACTTATCTGAGACCTCTGGGGGTCTCCTTGCTCCAGAGTGCTGCAGACACCCAGCTGCTCTTGTCTTCTGCAGCAGATGTGCTCTCCAGATGTTCCTGAGGCTCAGAAGTACATGTGGAGCAGCATCCAGCTTTGCTCAGTTCCAGGGAAAGAGGATGTTGAAAAAACCAAAAATGTGCTCCAGGAGTTTGACCTTGTGCTGGCTTCAACTCACTGTTCTCCTGCTGTCATTGGAACCCTTTGGAAGGTTCTGCCAAAGGAGAGACTTTTCTCTGCATTGTCCTTAAGAGCCTAAACACTGATCACCTGTGCCAGTGCAAGTTAGAAGTCTCAGAACTAGTTTTATAGCTAGTTATGGGCTGATGGGACAGTGATTGACTACCACATAATCCTTCAGTCCTTGATGATATACCCCTAGAAGTATTTTTGAGGGAAATTTTCTAGGGGTTAATCATATATAGAACTATAAAAAGGTAATTTTGCCTCCTAAATAAAGATATTCATTGGCAAGCCTTTTGAAATCTGTGGTGAATCCATCCAAACATTCATTTATTGGTAAAAAAGCAAACATAGCTCAAAAGGAGTCAGTGCAAGGGTCAGCTCCCCAGGCAGCAGACTGCAGGCCCTTTACCTGGTGTGTAATTCTGAGTCTGCTGCTGCTGCACTGCACCCAAACTCTTCTTGAAGAGGCTTTACCAGTGCCTCTTGTCCAACCTGCTGGTATTAGCACCTCCTGCCCATGTCTGACTCCTTTGGTTTATTTTGTCACCTATTTTCCATCTCTTTTACTCAGTATACTCTTCTACCCACCATACTCTGGTAGGGTATGCATGTAGAATATAAATGTTTTGAGGATAGGAACAACTGAGTAGAGAAAGAATAATGATAATTAATGGGGGATTGGGGTGACATTTATTGCCTCTTCTCCAATCAATATATTCATAGCTGGTGAACAATGCAGCAGAATAATTAAAAAAGCAACTAGCATATGTCCTTTCTCACTAGGCAAGGAACTTAATCATGCATCATTTTTCTGTGTCTGTCATGACATTGTAGGTGCTGACACCTCTGAATTATTAGATATTTTGCTCTGTAATTTGTTGAGTATGAAAGCATCCCTTAGCAAAAAATAATATGAATATAAACCATTGTTCTTAGACTTTTACCTACAAATTCTTATAAACACATTCCTGAATAAGGCAACATCAAGAAATAATAAATGCTAATCCCAAGCATATCTTTATTTTTATTGTCTTTTTTGCATTTCTCTAACTTCTTTTCTTTTAGGAACAAATAAACTTGATTCTATTAGCAGTAATAGACAAAAGATAAGAGAGGGAAAATCACCACACAACCCACATAACTCACACACCACTCAGAATGTCTGCACTACAAACAGACAGAGGATGGGTGAAGCAAGGAGGTGGCTGATTTTCTTTTCTTTTTAGGATGCAATTTCATATGAGATGACCTACATTCCTGCTGTGTCTAAATGCACCAATAGTTAAAACAAAATACAAACAAAGAAAACACAATTCTAGCCCAGAAAGAGGAGTGGAGTAATTTTGATTTATGATTGCTACTTTATTTTCCATTGTTGTAACTCTCCATCAGCCTATATGACCAATCCTTCTACTGGACCATTTTTCTTGTCAATCATCTGCTAAGAATTTCAGACTCCCATTTTAAACAGTGGGCCTTTTGTTGTCAGAAATCAGCTTTATCTTGAAAACAGTTATCTCTTAAATTACCATCATGGGAGGGGTGGACTGGAGAAGGTTTATTTTCCAATTTTTTCCCCAAGAGCTTGCCTTTTATGCACAAAGCCTATGGAAGAAAAGGCATCATTAACAGAGCATCAAAGAATCCAAAGAAAGGATAACCTTTTCTCAAAGCAGGGGCAACTATTAAATGAACAATTCATTTAATTTTTAGTCACCTTCTCCTTTCAAATGGAAAGCAATAGAAACACATGTCAAAGAAACCAATCATGGTAAAATCTCTGTGCAATAAGCAGACTCTAATAGAAAGAGATGATGGTACAAAGGACTGAAAAAAGCAGCTCTTCTTTCTTCTTCTCTCTTTTGTTGTGAACACAAAGATAAGTGCTTGCAATCAGATGATTTTAATGAACAATCCAGTTGTTTGGTCTGGATGGTATATTTCCAGGTGCAATCCATAGAGCTGTTTGAATATGAACTCGTTCCTTCCTAAATGTTCACTCCTGGCAGGAGCTGTCAGAGCAGCCCTGCTGCAGTGGATGTGCTTTCTCCAGAGAGTGCAGGCAAAGGGGAGGGAGAGATCCCTTGCAGGAAAACTGGTTTTCAGTGCTTTTCCCCCACACTCACACACTGTGCAAGGGTTCTGTTCTATTATCTTGTGCAGGACCTGTCTGGTTTAAGTGAGAAGTTCCATCTGCCCTGAATAGAATACCTGTGGTGACTATAAAATCCCCAATCTCTGGGGCTAAACATTCTGCTGTGTGCAATCAGACTAACACACAAATATGAGGGCATGTGATCTTCTTTGTTGCACTTACTATCTTGTTTGGGAATGTCTGTGTGGGAGGCCTGATGCAGAAGTGGGAGACAGAAGATCACTGGTAGGAGTAATTGAGCATCATGTAACCAAGAGATTCATCTGGTAAGTACACAGAAAATCTTCAATATTCACTGAAACTGGCTGGTGGTAAGATGCTTGGAGAAGTCATACAAACACATTAACAGGTCTCTTAAAATTCCAGGTACGTTTTGAGCGAGTCAGGATTTGTGGACAGCATTTGCTCCTAGTCACGGGCCTCTTTTCCCACACATTTTGTTACCACAATCTGTTTGATGATGTATTTGAAAAATCAGGCCTCAAGCTGTGCTTTTTCCCAGGAGTGCCTGTCTTTTTCTGCTTTCCATCTTTTCAAAATCCAAACAAGTATTTGCGACACCTGAACATTACATTTATGCAATCAAGTCAATATCTCTCTTTGTAGAGAAGTTGAGATGACTTCAGTGTATAAAGAACACCCATATTGTGAACAATAATTACAATGTTCTTTTTCTCTCACTAATGGTTCTATTGCTTGTATTATTACTTCCTTTCTTCTAAAATGAATTTTGTCCCTGGAGCTTTGTGAGGGGATTCATATCTACTATCTAGACCTGGGGAGGAGAAGAAAAATTCATATTCACTTAAAACATCTCATAGTGAAGTATGGAAATAATAACTAGTTGGAAAATTAAAGTGATTTCCATGGTTAGTAATTTGTGTGTAGTTTTGACTGTAACTACTAAGGGCTCATGTTGGATCTAAATATATAGCTTTGTAGCTTCATATCTAAATGAAAAATATTAAATATAGGTTTTAGAGGTCTCCTGGACTGTTGTGCTTAGTTCTCATCTACTGAAAAAGATGCATTTTCAGCACTTGGTTTCAGTAATTTATTACTGAGGGTGCCTTTCTCCGCTGCACCCTCATGAAGAGCACAAAGAGCACTTCCATGAAGTGAGGGTTTCTCACTCACAGCTGGCAGTATGGAGGGACTGTGCTTGGAAAGAGCTTTCATCTCACTGTGGCTTTGCACTGCTCCTGACTACAATGTACAGGGTTAGTTCTGCAGCTGTACCTGGTGGTGACCTGCTAGAAGTTTACAGAGATGGAAAATGTTCCATCCTAGGATGTTTTAGGAAATGTCTCCTAGGAAATTGCTGCTAAAGGAAGCTTTGTATTATTATTTCTGTTCTTTTAGGAATACATATTTATCTGCCCCTTTACAATCAGGGTCCTTGTTTGACTGTTCTTCTTCAGTGTGAGTCTTGAACACAGCATAGTACAGCAAATGTGTATTTAAATTCTTTGTCTTTAGAGATACACCCTCAGATTTCTAGCTGGAAGGCTCTAGGGATTGATGTATGACATTTTCTTGAGATAGTAATCCAAAGTAATTAAAAAACATAAGTCACAAATAAAAAACATAACTTAAAAAAACCCAGAATCAAAATACATATTTTATCCCTTTTATCTAGCCTTCTTATCAAAATGATAATGCTTGGCTAGCTTGAAGTGTTAATTACATACTATAGGTAAAGGGTCAAGGGAAACAGTGCACATGAAAGAGTAGCTTTGCAGGTTATGTGTGTCTTGGTAATGTATTTCTTGTATTTCTAAGTCTTTTTTGCAGGATCTATATTTCCCTGCTGTGAGTGGCACTCGGTCAACATGAGCAATCTTTGGGACAAGATTGCTCAACAAGAGCAATCTTTGACCCTCAGCTCCAAACTGACCCTGTTTCTCCACCTTCCACAGAATCCCAGAATGGTTTGGGTTGGAATGGACTTAAAGCTCATCCAGTTCCAACCCCCTGCCACAGGCAAGAACACCTTCCTGTAGACCAGGTTGCTCCAAGCCCTGTCCAGCTTGGCCATCTTTTCTTTTTTTCAGCCTAAATAAATGCATTTTGCTTTCAGATGATAAAAGAAATCAATATTTAACATAAATCATTTTACAATTTGTACTGCATTTTGTTATCCCTGTTATTGTAGTTCTCAGTTGAGAAAATCCTGCATTAAAGCTCCTTGGTCTCTTTCCTAATTAGAGAAATTAAATTCAGCTTATGTGACCTGCTGTGAACTCACCCAACTCTTTTTGGAAGGGGGAAGAACTCCTAAAATTCACAGCTGTACTGGTCTCTTGAACAGAAAAAGACAATACCTGCTGAAAAATAAAATATTCCAAGAATATGAGTGCTGGCTATGATGGATGTTGACAGATAGATGAGAGTAAACAAGGTAATAGGAAGATATTTGTCAGTATGACAGGGGCTGATCTTCACATGCCCGAAGGCAGACTCCTATCAAGAGAAAAAAATCTTAAATCTCTATAAGTCCTAAAAATGGGGGGAGGGGGAGAATAAACGACGAGATGATCTAGCAAAAGTTTTGGAGAGCTCAGTAAGGAAGAAGGATGGTAAGCAGGGTGGTGATATGCCTTTGAAATCCAGTATGCAGATGGGCAGGGTGTGGGGATGGTTCAGAGCTGTGCCAAGGGCTCTGTGCTGGAGGGATGAGCTGGCCTGGGAAGGACCAGGAAAGGCTGGACACGACACTCAGTTTATGCCAGCAGAGATTGTGGTGGGGAAGGCAGTAAAATGTCTGGAAATAGAGATGTCACATCAACAGGCCATGCAAGGAAAATGGTTTTTCAGCACAATTCAGAGTGAACAAAGGGGGAAAAAAAAACTGTGGTGAAGAGATGAAAATTAAAAAAAACCCTTTTTGCCTCAAGAAATCTAGGAAAAGCTCTATTTTCTGGAAGACTTTCAGTTTTGTAGTTAAAGTACCTAAAAATCTGTGTGACCTAGAAGGAGAAATGAAGATATTGCCTGGGAAGTAGGACTGGACGACTGTTGTCTACAGTGAGAGAAAAGGAGATTTGGGAGGATTATGGAAATTCCTGTCTTTAGCTATACTGGCCTCGAAACAATGGATAAAAGCCATCAAAGGAAGACTCCATAAAGGTTACTATGATGTTTTAGAGAAATAGCAATTAGTTAAACAGCTAGATTTTCGTATTTTTGGGAACTGGATCATCCTTCTCTCTACAAGTTCCTATTTCATATGTACAATGTGCTGCCTTGCTTGATGAACAGGGAAATACATTTGTGATACTGTTTTAAGTACCTTAAACTTATTTTAAATTTCTGTTACTATTAAAAGCTAAATTTTGATTGTGTATATGAATGGCAAACCTATGGAAAACTACTTTCTTGCCCTTTCATTCTCCTGTTCCACTGTTCTCTCTTTAATTCCATGATCCTTGCTCTCCCTACATTTACCTATGCAGAATAATTTCCAAAACTATTCAAATTCTCTAGGATATTTAAGGCTACTGCCTACAAGTCATCCCAAGAGTTTTCTCTCTCAGTGTAGAACAATGTGTGTGTCTCTGTCCCAAAACACCATCACCAGGCTTTGCAGCATGGATCTTACGGTGTTAGAGAAGGGATGAGAAATGAATAATAACTTATTCACTCTGGTTTTGTTTTTCATAGAATGAACTCTTTGTCTCCAGCTTAAGCAGAGATTCTGTGCTCACATTAAGAGGTCTACAAGGACAGATCTCTACAGTGAAGCAGCTCTTGCTGAGGACTCAGGACATGCACTTCAAATTGTTCAGGAGCTGAAAGCTTTGGTGTCCTTGAGAAGGACCAGCTCAGCCAGCTGCAGAAAACTCTGCTAATGTGGGGATTATGTGTAAAATGTGACTTTTATTTCTACCTCTGCCAGAGCTGGGTTGTGATTTGGGGAGTGTCTCTTTGTCTTGTTAGTCAAACATCAAAAATACTTCAAGTAACATTTTGTACTAATAAAAGTATTAAAGAAAGAGAGATGTATTTGATATCTTAAACATTCAGAAATGCATTATAGGTGGGGACTACACAACACTGTGGTGTTCTCCCTTGTGTGGCATAGAGCTGTTCTTACATCAGTGGTTTGGATGAGTCAGTCTTACATTTGTCTCTTGGGGACTGGAACCTTTTGTTTTGGATCTAGACATGGTCATTCAGCAATGTTTACATAGTGAGGTTTTCTATTTTAAGTCAGTTTCTATTTCCTTCCTGGCTATATTTACAGAATATTTATTACTACAGACCATTTCCCCAGAGTAACTGGATGAATATAGCTTTTTTTAACATTCCATAAATGAGATTTTTTTTCCTTTATTACTTAGTGCAGCTGTTCCATTTATTACCTTTTGTTGGGGAGAAAAAATACTTTGGATCTTTCATTTGCGAGTAATTTTCTGCAGGTTGGTTTGTTTTATTGTATTCAGCTTTAGCTTCCAATACGGCAGTGGAAAGAATTAAAAAATTTAAGGAGACATGTTTTGGCATTGCATAAAAATACTGGGTTTTGCTTGGCTCCTAATTTCAGTTTCAGCTCTTGCTGTTGCTGCCGTCTGAAACCATAACAGAATTGTCAGAATTTCTTCTGTATTAGAGGTCACAGACCAGGTAAACAAAGGCTGCTGTATTTCTAAATCATAAAGTTTGCCTAAAAAGGGTAATCATGCAGGCCTAATCTGGTCAAAATATAAGCAGTGTCCTTGTAGCAGATCTCTGAGGTCATTTGAGACACCTTGGGAGAACGGAGAGATCCCCTGTGCCTTTTCTGCCTCTGATTTCCAGCACTAAGCAGGAGAGCAGAAATATAACATAGCCTCATGCTTTACATAAGGTCAACTCATTTTGCACAGGGGCCAAGTCCTTCTGAAAATAACAGCAATAACTTTTAAATTATTCTAACATCTCCAAATATTTGTCTAAATGATCTTGGTTTCTGTCTTCCTGCTGGGTGCCCAGCAGTGACAGAGGCAGCCAGGGGCAGCTCTTGTCTTTCATCCCCTCTCCCAGGGTTTCAATCCCATCTTGGCTCTTCCAGGCAACTGCTCCTTCTGTGCCCTTTGCACAGATAGAATATTCTACTGAGCCAAATATCAAGGACAGACACTTGGAACAGAATCTTCTGGATCACTGTGGTCTGGAGTCCCAAGTCCCAGATCATTGCTGCCACCTGCTCCTTCAGCTCCCATGCAGTGATGGATTTGAACTGGAGTCCAAAGCAAAGGCTGATTTTATTGAGTCAAGAGAGGTCTGTTGCTGGCTTGATTAGAGCTTGAACTTCATCTTCCCTTATGGAGCCAATGAATGTCTGTCTGGGCCACACATACTAAAGAAGTTTAAGCCTTTTTCTCTTTGAAAAATAAAGATGCAGGAATGCTGAACTTCCACGTTGAGAACATTCAGTTGCCAAGTCAAGCAACAAGTTTAGTAAATGCCACAAGACAAAGCCACATTCTCTGCAATCTCAAGGATATTTGAGGGATGCCAGTCTCCTTTCATGTACAGGCTGAATAGTAATGAGGGCAGAAATTTTTAAAGGAGGAAAAGCAAGCCTTCTCTCAGGATTCAGTGGCTGGGAGCAGAGCCCCAAAGGCTGTGCCTGTGCTGGCTGTGCCAGGCTGCCAGGAGTGTCTGAGCCTGGGGAGGCTGCAGTGAGATTGCAGGAACAGCTTCTTGCAACCTTTTTGTGTGTCTATCTTTAAATAAAGTATTTCTGTGTGCAATTTCCTCTATTGGTTTGTAAGGAACAGTTTTCATGTCTGCTGCACTACAAACTCCTCCATCTATCCATGACTCATCTGGCAGCACAGCACAAAGAAGGAGCCCAGATTAAAAATGTTTTCATATGTGGAGCTGATGGAGATTTGTCAATGTCTGAAACTTTTTTTTCTCTTTTCTTTGGCTGCCACTGGCTTACATTATCATTCCTAATCTTTTAAGACTCAGGAGAAAAAAAAAACCCAAAAAACTAAAGAATATAATTAAAGAGTTTTTGGTGTAAAAGGAATGAAGGAAAGTTACCATCACAGTCTGTCCTTACATGGCTGCCTGATTTTCCTGCTCTCTTTAAACAATATGAATTGGACCTACAGTTTGATTCCTTTCCATAGACTCATTTGAGGCTGTTATCTGTTTCACAAGGAAAAGCCATCAATTCTGACATAATTTAATTTACTTTTATTGGAATACAATAGTAGAAACAGATGCTTACGTGTGGATTTGATTATACAGAAAAAAATCTTTTTTATGCTTTCAATAAATATGAATGGTTGCCCAATATTTCTCATTTTATTGCTGCATTTTTCAAGCTCCCTTTGAAATTAGTTGAATTTTGGTATTTATCTCAAGGTGACAAGTAAGCCTGAAAATCCTCTGAGGTTTCTTTTTGTTCTGTTGCTTAAGGATGGCTACAGGAGTCTCAGGGATGTAGCTAACACAGAAACCATGATCTTATAGATAATTTCTTAAAGAAGTACAATTCTATTGTGTACATCCCAATTACCATGGAAATCAAACCCCTGCTGTTAGAACCTTTCACAGCTCATTTTTCAACTTAATACACTCTTGTTCTTCAAGTGTTATTAAATTGCCTCTTTAAAACTTCTTTCCAGTGGTCACACACAAACCCAGAATGACAGAATACCCTGAGCTGGAAGGGATCCTCAGGGGTCACTGAAGCCCAGCCCAGCTCCTGGAGGGAAACCTGCACAGGACCACCCCACAAATCACAACATTTGTGCCCACAATAGCAGAAGATCAGTAATATTACTAAATTGGAAAGTAACTGGTCACTCTGCAAACCTTCTAAAGCCACCTTCTACTATGGGACAGGAATTATAGCTCATTTCTTCCAGAGTCTCATTCACTATGTAGAGGGTATTAAAACTGCTCTGTAGTGGACATCAGGTATGGACATTTCTGTTTGCCACTGGACAGCTGCCACTCACCTCTATTCTAATCAAAGCATGACCAGGAAACCTAAATTTCAAAGTGGTTAATGCATTTTAAAAGTATAAATGTTATGCTTAGAGACCACAGTTATTTGTTGTTTTTATTCTGTATTCCCTTTGTAAAGAACAGTCAAGGTTACACAATGACTTTTTAGAAACTTTTGTTTTAGCACAGGAAGCACCACTGGGTTTTACAATGTGACCTCTTTCAGCTATTATGGCAATGTGAGGATCCTGTAGTTCCACTGAGTGGTGACACCCCTCTGTCAAGTCCCAAATGTCACCATTACAGGCTCTAAACCTCCAGCCTGCTTTCCTGGGTGTATTTACCACTGTGTCTAGACTGACACTCAGCAGACAGTGTGGCTGGGGCATTCTGCTGTCATTGAATGGCAAAATGAACATTGCTCATGGTTTGCAGAAATCGTGTGGGAGGCAAGAGCAGCATAAAAGACACATCAAGATTATTAAAGCAGCAGCTGAGGTTGGTAGCACACTGTAGTTAAATCCTGACAGGGAGAGGCTTTGTAAATTACAATGCCAGGTGTTGGTCTCTCTTACCATGCTAAAATGTCCTATGGATGATGAATTTTGGGCTAGGATTTAGCAGGAGTCAGGCAGTTTGTCCTTTCACATCCCCAGAGAGCCCCCCAGTAACCAGACAAGCACTATAATCAAGTAGCCTTGTGACAGGAAGGTGTCATCTTCTGTCTGTTATCAGCCAGAGCCTGCAGGACCTCAGCTCACAGAGGAGGGCTCAGCTGGGAGAAAACCTCCTACAAAATCCCAAACTTCTTCCAGAGATGCATCAATTTGGACAGAAATTCCCTTGGAAATTTTCTCAAAACAAGGAGATGTGGCTAACAGCTGCCTACAAAGAACCTCTAGAGGTGTGAGAGATTCAAACTCTTGGGGTTGGATTTGTGACCTGATGAGCTGCTGACCTTCAGCCCTTTCCTCAGCAGCACCCAAATCCCAACACAGCCTGGCATGGGTCTAACAGGAGGTTCATCTCCCCTTCCTTGCCCCTCAGAAGCTGGGAATAAGAAATCATCCCTGGTGGTTTGGGGAAAGCCAAGGAGATTACTGGTCTCCTTTTATGCTATTCATTGTGTTCTCCTACTATGTTATTCACTACAAACTTCCCTTCTGCAAGAAGAATTTTAATAAGGTAACTTTTTAAGTCCATGAGAGAAATTAAATAACACTAGAAAACAGAGAGTGTTCAAACCTTCAAACCTTCACCTTAAATGTGATACCTGGTATTAATTCAATAATTACTGAATTAATTGCTGCACACAAAAAACCTTCAATAGCAACAACAAACAAAAATACCACAAATTATCCCTTCATTCAGAAATTGCCTAGGTTTTTCTCTTTGTTGGTTGGGGTTTTTTTAATAGCAAAAATCTGCAATGAAGCATTCTTTTGAATATTCCCATTGCTCTGGTGGTGCTCAACATGATGGGGAAATTGTTTGATAGGAAATGAAATGCTAATTGTACCTAAAAAAGGCAGCATCTCTTCCATCTGCATAACCTGACTTGTATGGCTGTCAATAACACATCAAACCTCTAAACAGACAAGCCTAATGTTTATGAAAACAACCTTGCCTTGAAATTGTGAATAGAGCAGAGCTTTTTTGGTTCTGAACAGAATTTTTACCTTGGATCAGCTGATCCATTTGCTGGGAACCAGGACAGAAGTGGGTCTGGCATTGCTTAAATGAGATTGGGAAAGGAAAAAAAAAAAAACTCTGTTAGTCACTAAGGAGTGTGTATTGCACTGGAAACTGTGAAAACTTCATCTTAAATAAAGGGTATTGTCAATTACAGATAATCCTTGGTAATTAAGTATTGATCTCATTTGCTTTTTATGTCTGGCAGCAGGAACAAAGCCTGTCCCCGTGTAGCTGCTCCAGCTTTGTTTGGCACTTTAAAAGGCACAGTCCATTTGAGTAGCACTCCCTCTGTGTTGGTAGGCTGGATGCAGCTCCCTGTGGGTCACTCTACCTGTGCAGCTGTGAATGTAGGTCAGCTGCCTGCCGTGAGCCTGCTCCTTATCTCTAAAAGCACAAGTCCTCACACGCAACCTCCCAGCGTGCTGCATTTGTCTGTCCTGGGAGAAAGCTCATTTTTCTGCAGCAGAGAGAGGATTTTGTGCCATTAGCAGTGCCACCAGCCTCCTTATATCTGTCCTGGCCCACCCCTGTCACCAGCCCCCTGTGACACAGCACTGCCAGCCTCCTGCTGCTGTGGCACAGCCAGGATATCCTCAAGGCCAGTGCCCATCATTTGTGCTGCATCTCTCTGATGAGAACGTTTTCTTACACCATTCAAAAGAGAACCGTTAAGTTACCATAAACCTCCAATAATAGCTCATAAAAATACCAAAAAATGCCAAAACATGCAAGCAAAATAAAATCCCACCAACTGGTAATTCTGGAGAGGCAAATTAAGTGACTGTGGCACCAGTTTAAGGGAAGCAGTTCAGCAAAAGTTAAAAGAGAATTAAAAGCAGTAGCTCCTAGCCACTACCCAGTTTTAAATCTGTGTGTAGGACTTGTGGTTGAGATTTACAGGTGTGAAAAACTCAATTCTGGAAGGGAAGTGCATGGTGAGCTGATTGAAGGTAATATTTCACACCACTGGAATTAAAGACATGTCCAGTGCCAAACCATCTACAGGGGCTGGTAATGCACAAGAAAATGAATTTTTGCTGTGAAGGTGGCTGAGCACTGGCACAGGTTGTAGAGAGAAGCCGGGGGCTCTGCACCCTGAGAGATACTGGAACATTGTCTGGACACAGGCCTGGGCACAGCTGGCTCTGGGTGGCCCTGCTTGAGTAGAGGCTTGGACCATATCAGCTCCAGATGTCCCTTCTAACCCCAATCAGCCTTTTATTCTGTGAATTCAAAATGTGTGACCTAAAATGAGCACAGCAGTCCTTGCTAAAATTTCTTTCATTAATCGCACGGCTGTTGTGACCAGACTCTCTTGGGTTTGTCTTGCCTCATTTTTTGTTCAGCCAAGAAATTCCTTTGCTTTCCACCCAGGCTGGTGCTGAACTGTTTCTGTGAGTTTCCTGCCCTGAGCTGCCTCGGGGTTTTCAAACCTGAAGGCAGCTGGGTTTTGTCCTCAGCATGACTCTGCCCGACTCTGGCTGCCTCCAGAGCAGACTGAGGGGGAGCATGTCCTAGAAGAAACCCTCCTGTCACTGTAATCACAGTTTAACAGGAATCTGATCTCCGTATTCCTTCCAATCTCTGCATGTTTTCAAATGGATTTTTTTTCTTTTTGTTTTGCTGTTGCTTTTTTATTTTTTTTTCTGAATTTCAAGCACCATTAAGAAGCCCCCTGCAGTTTTACCTCATCTCTCTGTGTCTCCTGCTGTGGGTTTGTAGGAACAACAGTGGCCTTCTATGATCCATGTATTTATCTAGTGAAAAATGGTTATTTTTTCTCTTAAAGCACTCATGGCTATTTTTTTTCTTAAAGCAGTCAAGTTTTCCCCTTAAGAAATCCATTGACTCTCATGTATCACTCTAAATATCTCATTAATAGGCATATTGCTTTATCTTTCATTAAATAACTACTTCACCATCTCCAAAATACCTGTTTTGATATGAAAAAACCCAGATTTTCTGCCCATACCAGGGGGTTCTAAACTAGGTGATCTATAAGGCCTTTTCTAACCCAAAATATTTTATGATTCTTTGAAATTAATTTGGCATATTTTCTTGCTCCTGTATACAAACCCTTGTGCAGTTTCTCCTGCCCAATTTTCTCTGTTCCCATTATTTTGCCTCAATAGAAATCTGCCAGCAGTACTTAAGTTCAAAACAAAATAAGCTCTAGGAGGGAACAGTTTTTTTTTTCTTAGGCAACACATAATTATCCACTCCTCAGTTCCTATGGAACTTGTTTTCCTATTAGGCTTACAAGGGGCTGCAGCTGTATTTTTCCCTTCAACCTCCCCCAGAAAAACCCTCATGTTGGATTTGCTTCCTGGTCATTTTAGAAAATCAGTTCAAATCAAAACATCACCAAGTTGCAATATCTGGAAATTGCATTCCAGTGTTTATGTGCCTACACAGGGATGGCTCCAGTCTTGTGGCAAATACTCTGTTGCTCCTGTGATGCCTTAAGATTTTAGCTTTTATATTTTTTAAATCCTGTACTGCATTATTGCATAACTCTAAACTCTATATAAAGTGTTAGCTACTGTCTTTACATTTTGGTCAGACAAAACAATCCCTCTAGGCCTGAGATTCAAGGACACTCTACAGCCTCAGGCCCTGAAAATTATAAACAAGCAAACTGGGGGAATATGACTTCATCACCTGAAGATGTAATTGGAGGATTAATCCCTGATATGTAAATGAACCAAACTCATAATTGTTTGAAAATCCCATGACCCTTGTCCATCTTGGGTGTAGCCCCTCTCAGAGGCTCCTGGCTGCCCAAGGTGTACCTATTGAAGGACTTTAATATATACCCACTTTATTCCCTAAATCTTTTCTAGGCTGTGTTCTGGGTAGCCTCTCCAAGGCATCCCTTGCTGCAGTGGAAGAGAGGGCTCTGTACCCAGCACAGTGAGCCCTGCAGTGCTCTGATCTTGGCCCCAGGAATCATGAAGCTGTGATGTGCTGGATTCGCTGTTCTGTGTAACAAGGTGAAGTACACACACAAGCTGCTCACGATGTTTGCTCAGGATTTTTGCTCAAAGACAGGAACTGGCTTGGCAGCCACCTTACAAATAATAGACTCAGATTTGGTGTAACAAGGATTTTGCCCATGCTGCAAAAACATTTCTCTTTGAAGCTTTTTTATTTTAGGTTTTGACAGACTAAAACAATCTTATACTCTCTGCATTTTTATGAGGAAAAATTACTCTTCTGTTCTTTATTTCTGCAGTCCAAACAGTAATATTTGAAAGACTTATTGTGAACAAAGCAGAGAGACTTTCTTCATTTAATTTAGCATTCAAAGTGAGTAGAGACAAAAGATTCTAACCCTTCCCATAGTTAAAGCAGCACAATGGAGAGGCAGGTGGTGTGCACAGTTTCTCAAAACTGAAATAAATCTGAAAGCATAAAGTGACCACAGTGACCTCTGTCTGTACAAATTACTCAGGTTGGTTTAGCTAAAAATACTATTATTTCCTGAAAGAAAACCCTTTAGAAAAGGGTTTTGAAAAGGCATTTCCTCGATGTGAGCCTGAGCAGGATCTTCAGTGCTACCTTTTAAATCTTTCCATGGAAACCTCTCAGCAGGGGCTCTGACCATGGATAGTCTTTTTCAAAATAAGCATGAAAAAACATTTTAAAAAAACTGTGCTTGTTGTAAATGTGAGCCAAAATACATAAATCTGTCTCCAGTTATCAACTCAGCATCTTTATTTGTGAGAAAAGATGGGCAGGAAAGCTTCAGGAGGAGCATCATTCACAATATCTGGATGTGCTCAAGGGAAGCCCTGTGAACTCAGTGCTCTTTCTGCTTACTGAGTTTAGTTTTACTTTAGACCTTTGGTCATTTACTGGTGCCACTGAGCCAGAGACTCTGTTCAATAGCCCCCAGGTTCCTATTTACTGTGTGCACAGCACAGATGGACAAACCCACCAGCCATCCCTTGAGTATTCTGTTAAAATTCTGAGCTGGTGGAGGAAATTATGCTGGATTTCCATTAGAACTGTGCAAAAGAAAGATTTCTCTCTTCTCCCATCATCACCCTGATACATCTCTGCAAGATACACCTTCTCACCCTTCCAAGTTTCTCTGAAGAACAGCATAAGGCAAATGGCTTTCATGAATCATCTCTTATTGACAAGATTGTCTACCTGTGTTTTGGGGAGATAAGGGCTTTTTATCTGGCTGTCAAAGCTGGTCGTGGACAGAATGCATATGGCAAAAGTTTGCAGAACATTCTTTTTCCACTGCTTTAAGATGCACAGATACTAACAAATAAAACTGATCATAGAAAGATGAGTTATTTACACTCATAAAATGTATTATGAGCATTGTCCACAAGCTTTGTCTTAGTACCGTGAAGCACCTCCTAAAGACTGAGATGAGTTGAAAATTCCAGCACTGGTGAAGCCAGCATTTTGTAGGGGTGTTGCTGACATCGTTGACACTTTCTTTCAGTGGTGATTCAGTCCAGGTCTGTGAAGATGACTCCAAGAGTGACGCAGACTTGTTTTGTTTCCTCCAGGAGCATTGGCCCTTTGTACAGTGGCAGGTTAGGCTGTGCCAGGCTGAAGGCTCTGTTACACCCTCAGGTTATGGGTGCCTCCTCAATAAAGCTCACTTGGTGTGTGGTTATTGGAAGACAGAAAAAAAACAAAACAAAAAAAAAAAACTAATTTGGCTTCATTTGAAATTTTACTGAATCTCAAGATTTCATCACAAAACTGCTGATTCCATACAAAGCACAAAGCCTTGCAAAGATCAAGAAGATCTGACCTACCCATTTGTTTAAATGATCGTTATAAAAAGGATTTTCATTCAGTGATCTTTATTCCAATCACCACTGTGAAATCATGATAATAGATAAAGCATCAGCCACCATGTGTTATTCACTAAGCTGTACAAACTCAACTGCAAGTGCAGAATCCACAGTAATTACATTTGGGTAATTTTTTCAGGAAATATTTTTGCACAGCCAGTCATCTACCCAGACAATTTATTTGCAAAATAAATTGACTTGTGCTGGTTGGCATAAAAGGAGAGTTAGAACAATCGGGTTTCGTGCTCACACAGTTTGGTCTCACTTTTCTAGAGCTGAGACTGCAATTTTTTTGACTGAGCTTGAAGGAAGGATTTGGAAGTGATGGGTCAGTGACTGCTGGCTCCAAGAAAAAGGAGTGGAATCAGTTTGAGATTTAAAGTGCAGTATCAGGACAGAGAAAGATTTAGGGTGATAATATTTGAGGGAAAGTTTTCTAAACAAATCTAAGGTTTTGGAACAAAAGCCAAGGCAAAAAGGAGCTGTCAGGCTTGTCAGGGTGAAGAAGACAATAGGCTAGGTAGACTGTAAATTATCTAGCCCTTTTTTTGAAAAGAAATTTAGAAATTAAGCAAAACCCCTAAACATTGCGTTCTGAAATTAAGGAAGATGAAAGAGGTCCTCATCTGGTGAATAAATTTACTTCTAAAGTTAGTCAATTGTTACCTCTCCCGATTCAGGATTATTTTGCTGGATGGATGCACGCAGGACAATCATCTTGTGGCAAGTGTTCAGTCTGAGCCTCATCCACTGCAGGTTTTAGGTATTTTATAAATAGTGACTTGATTCTTTCAAAGTGGGATCTGTCCTTTTCAACTCAGATGTCTGTAACTATACCTTAAATCATTGTCTACATTAATGTCTTGTCAGAAGAAGAAGAGGTGGCTGGGAATAGATCTAAGGCATCTAAACAAAGCACATTTCACCCTGGGAGTGCTTAATTCTTTCCTTTGACAGCAAAGAGAGGCAGTGTGTCCAGTTCAGACTGCCATTACCTCCTCTCTCTGTAAACCCCTGTCAGGTAAGATGAACCCCACCCCCAGGAGGTACAGAAAGGAGGCAGAGATTTACTACAGCCACAAGCTCCTCGTGTGGAAGGAACCCTATGGAAAAGCAAAGCTCAGGCTGAGGTGTGGGGCATCAATGGAAGCTCCCTTCACTGGGTGGAAATGACAGAAGGAAGGATGACCTGCTGCAGGTGAATAATTGCTGGGTAATTCCTGGGGGATCTCAGTTAATGGAGTTGCAGCTTAATTATACCTCATCATTCATAGCTTGCCTTGATTGCTTCTCTTTAACTGTAAATAGAGGAGGGAGGCAAGTAGTACAAACTCTGACAGGTAAGTGGGCTGTTCACATTAATGAGTGTGGATTGTGCAGGGGCTGCAGTCAGCAGTGGCATCAGGCTGGGGAGGAAAGGGGATTCTTACCACAACTGTCCTCCCCAGAGATTAGAAAAGGCCTCTTCAGGAGAGCTTTTGTTTTTAAGCACAAAGTGAAGACAAAAATTATGCCTAAAATGTTTTCTGAAGGGTTTTGAAAACAATACATAGCATAAAGATGCTCCCAGGTTGACAAACTGAGGTTGGGGAAGAGCATTGTGCATATGAAGTAGGTGTGATGCTATTTATTCCACTCTTTGAGCTTTGCTTTAATTTGGGGAGAAATTAAATCCTGGGGTCTAATGAGAAGGCTCAGATATAATCAAAACAAATTAGGTTAGAGGAATATAAACCAAACTGGCTAAAAGCAATAACTGATATTTAAAAAAAAAAAAAAACAACATAATTTCAAAAGTTTTCACTGAAGAACTTGTTCAGTCTTCCTCAGACTGTCATCTCCCCAACCTGTGTTTGAGTAAAAGGAATCTTTCACTTTTTCCCGCTCTTACCACATATGGATCCATCCTCTAACCTACTTGGGTAGTTGTGGCACTGTTTGAAGAATAAATAATCTGATCCCTGAGTCCAAGCTGAACAGCACAGGAAAGGAGAAAAGAGTGAACCTACATTCCACCACTATTTCAATGATCAGATTTTTTACCTCCCACGTAAATTTCTAATAAAAAAAAAAGAAGGGAATGTTCTCTTATCAATGTCCTTTAGTCAGTACCACCCCTTTCTGAAGGGCAAGGAAGGTTATGTGGAGCAGATTAAATAACCACAGATGTGTTCCAGAAAGGAACTGGCTGTGAGGGTTCAGTGCATACTATTTTATATTGCCTTATGTGCAGAATGCAATACACTTCAGTAATGATGTTTGAACAACAACAAAAAAAAATTAGTGTCATAGTTGATCCTTTTGCTCAAATATTTGTATATTTGTTATCTATCAACAATGGAGACCAAGACTCAAAACTCAGTTACCGCATGCAAAATTCTTAAATGTCACTGTTGATCATTACATAGATTAAAATCAGAATATAAACATAAGGTATTTATCATACCAGTTAGATTTACAAAGATTTGACATGAAATTCAGAATGTAAAAGGCAGGAGAGATTTCCAAGTCTTTCAACATTGTTTGAAAGATATGTTAAGTTTTTACTGCTTTCATGTGCTAATGTATCATGTATCTATTGTTCATAAATCCTGTTTTCTTGCAACCTTCTTTGCAAAATAAGAGCATGTCAAGTGCAACTTTAAATGACTTACAGATGTACTCAACAAGGTGGAATGAAAGACCTATTTCCCTGCCTTTCAAGGATGACAGTATTGACATTTTGTTTTCATCATGAAACAAGTATGTGGTTTGAAGAATGCTCAGATGCTGCTGCCTTTAAAATTAAGTGCATATCAAATGCTCTAAGGGAGTAATTCAAAAAACTCATTTTCCAGTATAGTAAAGAGCAAGAATTATGTTCTCTAGGCTCACGAAGAAAGCAAAGAATATCAGGGGTAGTTTTGATGCAATGAACAGGAAGGTATTTGAAGACAATTGGCACACCCTGATTTACTGCAATATTACATGGGTTACATCTGTCCTCTTTTGAACTGCTGCTGAAGGAATTTGCAGTCTTAAACCCCTCAGTTGCAAAGTTGCTAAATAGATGTCTTTGATTTGCTTGTGTACCCAGCAGCAATCCCAGTGAAAACACCTGTGCGGAGCTGATCCTGACTCTAGAACTGTAAAATGCCACACCTAATACTCCTGACTAGAGAAAATCCACTAGGGAGTTTCTGAACTGTTACATTATGGCTGAGTTAAATAACTCCCTGTGCTGAGTCTGACACTTCCCATCTCCTGTGTCACCCTGGGATTTGTGCTCCAAGTTCATCCTGCACCCTGTGCTGAAAAATGGAGATGGCAACATCAGCGCTAGGGCGTGGCACTGCTGGGTGCAGGCCTGCTTTGCTAGGGCTGGAGGAAAGATGCTCTGATTAAGACTGCAACTTGTTAATCCAAATATCAAAACTCACTTGTCAGCTTAAAACTCCTATCTCTGAGCTCACTTCATTTGCCAGGGACTGCACTGAGAGTGATAAGAGAAATCTCATATAATTGAAGTATTGGTGTACAGTACGAAAGATGAGGTAAAGGAATAAAAGCTCTATTTTTCTCTTGAGATTTTCTTATCCAAGAGGAAGCCAAGGCAGTGGCCAAACTGGTAATAGGCATTTAAGGCAAGTAATGGACTGCTAGCCTTCAAAAAGGATCTGATGTGTGTTTATTATCTGTCTCATTCTTCTTGTAGCATATAATGGAATTTAATGTTGGAAGCCAGGTATCACATATCGAGTACTGATAACTATTTCAATTAGTCTCCAGATGAATGTTTATGTAATACCTCCATTCTGTGGGTATTTTTTGAAGAGATATGATATGAACAAATAAACTTGTCCTCAGAAGAAACCAGACTTTAGTGAAATAGTCAATATGCCCAGAAAGATGCCTATCTAGGTAACGTCTTGCTCAGGCTGATTTTGTTGTCACTGGGAGTAAGGACTTTGTTAGGCACATCTGAAGCTCACAGTCTGGCTGGCATGACATGGATATTCTTTACTAAAGCATTTCTGAAGGCTTAACAATTGCCTATTTTCTGCAAACAATTTCTGACCATTGGTTACTTGGAAGACACTCAGAGGACTTTGCTGGGATTCATCCACAAGCAGGTTCCACTTTGGCATTTGTTTTCTGCTATTATGGTCCTTTAATGACAGTATCAAATTGGGGCACTCTTTGAAATGCTGTTGAGATCTAGTTTTAGTTTTTTGGGTTTGTTTTTATTTTAATTCTACTATGCTAATCATATTTCATAGCACAACAAAGATGACATCAACACAAATTTTGCTAAAAGGCACTAAATCATACACACACACACAAATATTTGTTTCATATATTTTTTCTTCTGTGCTGAAAATGCACAGAAGAATATGAGGTACCCACAAATCTAAGCTTCATGCTGAACACAATGTTATGCAGAATAGTCTTTCTCTTGTGGATTTTATTTAAGGAAATAAAAATTGTTAGGGATTAAAGTGTTTGGGATGGAAGATCAAAGAAGGAACAAATTAAATAAATACGGTGTGTGGAGTCTGTTGATTTCATTCAATGTCCTGTGGACAAGGAATTTACTAGTGGTTTTGTGAACTAAGCTGTCATCTCTGTTAATTTTCTCTTTTGTTCAATCAATGTGCAGACATATTATGCAAGGGATTCCTCCAGGCTAAATTTGGTGCAGTTAATAAACCTTTCACTCATCAGCTTTCAGTGGTTAATCTGGATTGCTTTACCTCCTCCTTTACCTGACTCTAGAGACTGCTGAGAGGGACTTTATTCTCCTGCATGAAATTTTAAGTTATTTCAGGGCTTGTTTCTCTCAGATACGGAGATTGATCCGTGCTTGTGCCAATCCTTCATCTCTGTCACTGTCTCAAAGCCAGAAGAAAGGCCATTGTGTGGCCTTATTGTCAAATGCCATGGTCACACTGTGCTATTTCCAAGAGCAATTGTTTGGGAATGGCTTCTAACAACTTTTTCAGTTTTAAAACATGTTAAACGGCTCTGATTTTTTTTTTTTTTAAATTTTGAGATTTAAAGTTTTTTAAGCATTGCAGGAAAGTTCACCTTCAGCCAGTTTGCTTTAGATGATAACTCCAAGTGCATCACATCAGCATCCCTAAGCAGATGGGCTTTAGACGAGCCTGGGCTGGTGATAAAACTGTTTACAAAACTGCTTCAGAGAGGAACGAAGGCCAAAACCAAGCCAGATTCAGAACAATGTTTTGAGATGCTGACTTTCAAGGCCAGAACACAGAGCAGGATGCATTAGTATAGACAGGCCATTAAATACAAAAATTCACAGCAGTGGTGCTGTCAGTGTTGCAGCACAGTCTGAGCTCTCCATGTTTGCAAGGACTTAGACGTAAATTTAATGGAAACTCCGATTTCAAAGCTAAGCTTTTCATTTTGTAGCTGGTGCTTCAGGCTCTTCTCAACTAGAGTGAAATTGAATGAAGCAGATCATCATCTGTCCCATGTTATATATGGTTTCCAGTGCCCAAACATTTAGGTGGAAAACCTTCTTTTAGACACACAGAGTTAATCTGGGTTCTGCTTCTTGGCTTCATCAAATGCTTGAAGAAATTGAAAAATTATCCTGAAGTGTTATCTAATTTCTGCTGTGAAGGAGAGGAGTTGGGAAGGGTAGCTGGGCTTTTGGGACCTTATTGATGCCCAAGAGGCTCATGAGGATCACAGCTGCCAGAAGGCCTTGGGGAAGGTCCCCATGGGGGTTCAGAGCTACCCTTGAGTTTCCCACAGCACTAAACTGCCCTAAATTATCCCTGAAGCAAAGTGGGTGAGAGAACAGCAGCGTTGACACTCACACTGATAATATTACTCATCTGATTGTTTTGGAAGCCTATAGGATAAGCATGGTGCAGCTAAGGGTTTGGGCTATCACTGGTAGAGTTTGCGTTCATCCCCTAAAAGGCATCAAAAATACAGTTTTGAAAAGGCCAGGAACAATGGGGAGTGAAAAGTGAAAAAGGCTTTTGTGCTTAAAATTTGTACTAGAACTGAGAACTAAGTGTTATTATAAGATTTTCCACTAAGTGGCCATTTCTCTAGTATGTGGTTACACCCTTGCTTTAAAAGCATATTAAAACATCAATATTTTGCATTTTTTGACTTTAAAATGATGCTGTGTTTACAGATTATATTCTAGAATCAGATAGTTAATATAGGTATAAAATATCTTGCTTTGGAAAAACAAAAATGTCCCTTTGACTTATAATTAACATAATGTAAGAATAATCTGTGATTTTGTAATTTTCCAGGTTTGTTTCGCCCCCTCCCCCCATCAAAAAAAATCCAAAAAGAGAATTTGCCATTGTGTTTTGATCCTTAAATGAAATATTTTGGTTTATTTTATGTCTTTCCCACATTCTCAAGTATTTATGAAATAAAGATATTTTTATTGCAAACAACAAAAAACACATTCATCTTTTTTGGGGCTCTTTTTTTTGGTGTTCATGTGCATTGATTCCCATGAAAATGAATTACCTTATGTTGGTTTTTTCTTTATATACAATATTTTAGTGAAGAGTTTTATCAATAATTTTGTGCTTGGGAATACTTTTAAAGAAATGAAAATATTGAACAATCACAATTCTGTGAATTCTCTCTAGTAATCACACAATTGTATGCAATTTTGTACCTTGTGGGTTTCTTTTCCCTTAAGCAATTATTTCATTTCAGCATAGAGGAAGATTTGGCACTAACAGATGTAAATGTTCTGTACTATGCAATTAGAATAAAATTCTTTTTCCTTGAAATTCTGCCAATTTACAATATTGTGAACAGAGGAACAAAAAAAAAGGGAGCTGAACATTATAAAAAATCCTGAGCTGATCTGAGAGAGAAAAAAAATTAATGAAACACATAATAAACTCTACCTGTACACAGAATAACTTTTTTTTTTTTTTAATACTGGTGAGAGATATCATATTGTTCTCTGATGCTTCTGGAGGGAGCAATATTGAATTGAAATATAAGTAGTTCAGACCACATCAGTAGAACTGTTGAGAGTGGATGGACAACACCATGAGAGCAATACATCTGCTCTGGCATCTAAATGCAATGAGAGTGGGATCCAGCAAGTGAAAGTATCACGGGGAGAAATGGCCATGGGGTCTGCAACCAAATGTGTTTGGGAAGCGTGCAGGAAGTGTTGCATAAAATCTGATTACAAAAGACAGCAGAGGGAAAGGATTCAGAAGGGAAATGGGAAGAGTTTAGGGCTAATTAATGTATGCTCAAGTGTGAGCGTGGCCATCTGGCAACTCGTCCCTAACCTGTACCCTCAGGAGAAAGGAAACTGGGATGAGCAAAGATGAGCAAAAATAATTATACACTTGAAAGAGAGAAATGGGACAAAGAAAATTATAAAAGCTCTAGAAAGCTTTGGCAGGGGTTGTGGAGAAGCAGTAAAACTGGAAGAGAGCAGAAAAGCTCTGAAGCTTTTTTAAAAACCTGAAGCTGTTTTTAAAAAAAATATCTGAGGTTGGCAACAGTTCATCATGTGACTGTTTGGTGGGAAACAGCAGCAAAACCTGCACATGCACTTCTGTAAACAGCAAAGAATACACAGCCAGTAAGGTCTCACACAGAAAATAAAGAATTGTCACTGCTGTTAAAATGTGCATCAAAAATACATTTACAATGGCCTCTGCAGCTGAGATATGTACAGAAGACATGATTAGAAACATCACTGTCTTTGGCCCTGACAAAAACTGCTCATAACTTTTAGAATGAAAGCAGTCTTTAATATCAGGAAGGAAATAGTTATATTGATTAAAAGAAAGGAGCAGAATTTCTCTTTCAAGTTTAAACTTCTCTAGCTTTTAAATTTGTAAATATTTTTTTCTTTATTTGTAACTGTATGATGGCAATGTGGTTCTATAGGAAATTAAATGTTTACTTGTATTCCAGAGTTTCTTGTGATTCAAGTGTTAACCGTCCAATTTATTAATAGAAGAATTTTTCATATATATAAGGATCATGCCCTTATAATGAGAAAAAATTGCACCAGATCTGATTACCATATAAATTGTTCTTAAAGTAAAATGGGTTAAAAGAAATAAGTTCTTGTCAGACCAATCATCTGTTAGGATCTTAAATTAACCCATCACATTTGTTCTCTTGATGCTTCCTTTATCTGAGGGTTATCACTTTTTTATGATCAATTTTTTCATTCTTGGGGGTAGACTGCTGGTAGTCTTAGTGAAGTTATCCTGAAGCTCTTAGGTCAGTAAAAGAAGTTTCAAGAGAAAAAAGGGCAATAAAGTGAATAAAATTGTCTTTAATACAAAGGTTCACAACTAGACACAGAGTGAGTAATAAAAATATATTCTGCTTATTATGTTTTCTAATTTGAGGAGACTTTGGCATTTATTTCATTTTTTTTATGTGGAAGGATATTAGATGAGATTGTACAGCCAACAGGGTTACTATTCATAGATACCCTTGCAAGCTGCCACTCATCACAGCCAGTAGCTCTGGAGAATGGAAAATTCATGAGATGGTGGAAGTAATATAAAGATGTAAAGCAATATTTTGCCCTTCAGCCCTGGGTCAAAGCTGGTTCAGGTGGGTACCATTTCAGAAATAATTAGGATTGCATGTCATATAGGTTGGAATTATCTTCTTGAATTTTAAAATATTGTGCAAGATAGGCCTATGTACTAATATTTCAAGGAGTAGAAGGATGTTGGAACAGCTGGTGCTGTGTGGGCTTGGAAGGAAATTCAATGTGCTTTTGGTTGCCCATGCCTTTAATGAGTTAAAGGTACTGATGAGTTTGAGCCCTTCCTCCTTCCCCTCCTTTCTTCACTGGCTTCTCCAAAAGCTCAGCAGAACTCTGCTGCTTCTCTCCTGGTCCTTAGGTTGTTTTTCCAGGTCTGGGGAACAGGAGCAGGGAGCAGTGCAAAAAAAAGGTGGGGAAAAGGAAATGGAATTCTACCAACCTTGTTCTTACTCTTAATGTTCTTTTCTTTATTGTTTATATTTTAGCTGAAGTGGTTTGAAATGTTGGTGATTAATACATTCATGTGTTTGAAGGAAGGACCAAATCAAGTTTTTCAGTGAATAAACAATACAGAAGTGTCTGGAAAAAGTGGTTTATCAATGGTAACGACAAAATATTTATCAACAGAAGCAAAAGTTCTTCCAAAAAATC
The DNA here is from genome assembly GCF_036417665.1 of Passer domesticus. Lineage (NCBI taxonomy): Eukaryota > Metazoa > Chordata > Aves > Passeriformes > Passeridae > Passer > Passer domesticus. The sequence goes on from NC_087486.1 coordinate 8,512,477, forward strand.
ATTGAACTTCCATTTGTCCTCTTGTTTCACCTGGTTGTGACAGTGGTGGAAATCATTAACAGACAAGAGAAATTACTCTGATGAGTAACTGGGCAATTAACTACTCCTAAATCAATAAAATGCTTAATATCACAATTTATAAACTTTTTTTCCCCATTTGATTTAAGCCTTCTCCCCAAAAATCTTTCTTTAGTCTTTTAGTCCTTAGTGGCGGTGCATGTATAACTGCTTGAAATTCCAGACATAAGCAAACAAAAATAGACTTTTGTTTAATATGAATATGTTAAGAAGTTGCAATTCTCTTCCTTCAGTATGTCTGGGAATACAATAATATTTGAGGATAAAAGAATAATGAACACAATAAGAACTGAAAAACTTTCAAAACTACAAACCTTGAGAGAAGACTTGAAGTCTCAACATTCATTCAATGTCATGACATAACCATACAATTCCATGACTTCTAAAATTGCTTAATTGTTTCCATCTTTTGATTCTGCAGAGAAATGTGCACTTGCTTGGTTTTTGTAGGATGCAATAATTATAATGTATTTTCTTTAGTGAAAGGCATAGGTGAGATGAAAAAGTAACAACTTGATTCTTTCATAAAAGAATTGCTTTTGCTCCCAGTAAGGCAAGAACATTTTGGTATACTCCACAAGAGTGCAAATATTTGATGACTTTGGGGAAAAAACCCACAAATTTTATATGATTTTTTAGTCAATACAACTTTAGTCAGAAGACTTTTGTATAATATTAGAAATAGATTTCTCAGCACACTCTTTTCATATGAAACTGTTGCAATAGCAAAATGCAAAGTTAATCATGATGAAAGGCAACTTGCAGAAGTTCAGAACCTTCTGCTAAATGCCTTTTAAAAGAACCAAGTGTAAGATTTTTTGGTTCTCAAGCTGCGGGTTTCCACTGATTCTGAGCTGGGCTTAACCAGAAGCCTACAACAATACTTAGTACATGTTTAATGTGCATTGATAATAACAGACTACAGACATCCCCAGTCCCCTTTTCACTCTCTTTTTTTTTTGGCTTTGCATGTTAATCTTCCATAATTAATTGCAATTGGGAGTGCTGTCAGTATTTTATCAGCTGCAGATTTATGGAATGGGAAAGATGTTGATTATTAAGATTATTAAGAAGTTCCTCCTGATAACTGAGCGCTAGATGTTGCTGGGGATTTAGGGGTTTATGGTTGGGTTTAGGTTTTTGGGTTTTTTTAATAAAGGGAGGGAAAAGATATGAGCAAAAAGTAGAAATGGTGAATGTCTTCCAGTGAAGTTACAACCAAAAGGATCAGGAGATGTAATTGCAACTGCACAGATACATGGAGCAGAAATGCACTGCATTGATTCCATACCTTGATATTTTCCAGGATATATGTGGGAGAAAGATTACACATATTTAGTCAAATCAATTCCATGCTCAATCCTAAAATTAATATTTTCTGATAACCTGGCAAAAACTGTGTATGAATAAGATACAGAAAAAAAAGCTGGTTTTGTCTAATCCCCATTTCCCATCTACCCACTTAAAAACTCAAAAAAGTGAACAAATTAATCTTTTGCAAGTATTCCAAAGCCTTAGAAATGAAATATAAAGGAACACTTTTAATGTAAGAACCTATAAACACATTTGATTTTTAATTAGTTTGTTATGGTGACAGAGAAGTCAATGTCAGGAAAACGAAACTTGAAGGAGAGTTTCCCTGCCATGGTTTAACCCTTGGTGACAACTCATCCCCACTGCTGCTCATTCACTCCCCTCCTGTGGGATGGGGGAGAGAATCAGGAGGGTAAAGGAGAGGAAACTCATGGGTGCAGATAAAGACAGTTTAATAGGTAAAGCAAGAATCACACATGCAACCCCAAAAAAGGGAATTTAATCACCACTTCCCGTGGGCAGGCAGCTGCTCAGCCATCTCCAGGAAAGCAGAGCTCCATCCTGCATTACAGTGACTTGGGAAGACAAGCCCCACTCCAAACATCCCCCCTTCCTCCTTCTTCCCCCAGCTCTGTATGCTGAGAATGATGTCAAAGGGTATGGAATGTCCCCTGGCTCAGCTGGGGTCTCCTGTCCTGGTGGTGCCCCTTCCCAGTTTCTCAGGCACCCCCAGACCCCTCACTGGAGGGAGCACAGTGGGAAGCTGCAAGGGCCTGGACTCTGTAAGCACTGCTCAGCAGTAACAAAAACTTCCCCAAATTATCAACATTTTCCAGTCCAAACACAGCCTCATATTATGTATTGGGAAGAAAATGAACCCCAGCAAAAAACAGCACCCAGACAAGTACCAAGATACTAGGAGGGCTGTTAATTTTTTTTGCTTAGGGGAAGAATTGTCCAAAAGCAAGAGAGGCATAGATCTTACCCCAAGCTGTGTTTAATAGCTAAAGCAGAGATTTGTGTCTTTGCAGCATCACATAATTTCAAAACTATCTCAACAGCATAAGTGAGTTATGTAGCTGTGGAGTCTTTTTTTTGTTTTCTTCCATTTTATTTTCCAATCTGCACAGGTTATCTCTTCCCACACAGTGCTGTTCTCCCATGGGTCTGGTGACATCCACATCCTTCTCATATTTGCCAATACCAGCCCTCATTAATTTCAAAGTGAACTTCAAGAAGCCCTAAATGGGGCAAGACCAAAGCCATGGGTGCATTTTACAGAAGAGCAGGTGCTGACAGTGTCAAAACAGAGTGCAGTGAATCCTGCAGGTCTGGCTGCTGCCCTTGATCCTTAGAGGTTAATACTCTCTCCCTCTTATCCAAGACAAAACCTCTCAGTAGGAAAAGATTTCCCCTCCTCACAGCTGTAAGTACAGCTCAGGCTGGTGAAAATAACTTCATTGCCCAAAATGTGAGATGAAAGTCCTGCATAGCCACCTTTAACTGTTTCTAAAAGGCATCATCTGGGATGCTTTTCTAGTGCTACTGCAGAAGCCACACCAAGCTCTCTGTGGTCCTTGCCAAAATGGTCAGTGCCCTCAGGTGTTTCAATCAAATAGCATCCTCAGCTGATTGCACAGATTTGAGACTGAAAGATGGTGAAAAATCTCCTCCTAATCAGTGCTCTCATTTCATGTAGTGCTTTGAGGGGTGGCAGAAGGAGAACTTGGGGCAAATCATCCCTGTGCCATCCTCCCGTGTGTGCTGTTTGGAGAGCCCTGGCCTGCCTCCCACCACCACCTCTCCAAGCAGGGGGATTCCTCCAGGCTTGAGCTCCCAGAGACATGGCAGCCGAGGCAGGGTGGCATTATTTGGTTATTGTATGATTAGGTGGGCATCCCTACATCCAGGTAAGGCAAAGCAGCTGGGCAGGGGAGTTGCACCAGTGGGGAAGGACATGGAAGGTCATGCACTTGGAGAGCCTGTGTGACTGGAGCTGTGTGGGAGGCACTGGGAGCATCCCGGGGGGTGACTGGGGGAAGAACACCTGCTGTTACCACTCAGAATGGGGTGCAGAACGACGCCCCAGTGCTCCTGGATGCAGCTTGAAGTTGTTCTGGCAGCTCTCCTCTGCCACGCAAGGGAGGGGAGTGATTGAACTGACTGATTATTTTGCGTTGTTGCTTTCACACTCCCTTTCCCTCCTCTCCTAGCACACGCACACACACAGCCCTTCTCCGCCGCTTCCTAAAAGGCAAGGTCTCCTAGGTAAGGGATCAGGCAATCCCAGCCTGGGCATGGCAGGCGGCGAGAAGCGGCTCCAGCCTCTCGCAGAGCGGGGCGGCACCGCCGGCTGAGGCTGGCATGAGGGGAGAGCCGCGCGGAGCCCCCCGCCCGCCGGGCGGCCCGCAGGCAGCCCTGCCCTCCCCGGCAAGCTTCTCTCGCCACGCCTGCTCCGGGGCAGCCCCTGGGAGGGCTCCGGGCTGCTCGCCCACCTCCGCCTGAGAAAGGGGCGCGCCCAGAGCAGCATCGCATCCACACCTCCGGGAGGACAGCGGCGTGGCAAGGAGAGGGAGGGAGGACGAGGAGGACAACGCAACTCTCATGCCAACCTCGCAGCCGGCTCTTCCTCCGGGAGGCGAATCCCGGGCGCTCGCGGGGAGCCGTGCCCCGGCAGCGCCGAGGGGATAAGGATGAGAGGCTCCGGCGGCGGCTGCAGCACCGCGGACAGCGGGCGGGCCGAGCGGCACCGCGGCCTGCGCCCCGCGGCCTCGGGCCCGCCCCGGCCCTGAAGCGGAGCCTGCCCCGAAGCGGAGCCTGCCCCGACGCGCACATGTAAGATCCTGGCCGGGATGGGTGCACCCCTGCCCCTCTCGGCTCCTCGGAGAAGCGGCTCTAACGCCGCTGCTCACTTACACGGGGAAGTTTTGCGGGGGTTGGAGAGGTCTCGGGGCTCTGCGAGCCGGGGATGGGCGGTGGGAGTGGGGCGGGCTGGCGGCGTGTGGCACTGGTTTGGCTGCTCACCCTTGGAATCTGGGCTTGCTTTCGGTGCAACGCACAGGGCTTGTTCTTTGCTGCCTGCCACATGGTTTGGAGCCACGCTGTTGTCTTCTTTTGTACCTGGGTAAAATGGTCAAGGGTTTGGTTTTTATGAAAGCATGTGGGCAAGGTGAAATTTTTAAAAAAAAGTGAAAGGGGACACTGTATCATGCCTGTTGCAGATTGCAAAGTCTAATGGTTGTCAGGGGTCCTTCTCTGCACGTTGTTTCCTGTCTTGAGATAACTACGAAGTGAGCAAATAAAAGGGTGCATCAGTGGGGGAAAATTGCATACAGCCAGAACAGAGATTACTAGCTCTTTTCAAAGCTTTTCTTGCTCTTTTTAATGGAACTGCTTGTTGAAAATCAGCGTTACACTGCCCCCTGCTTGAACAATTAGAGATTTTTCGTTTCTCTCATCACTAGTAAAAATTTATGAATGAACAGGTATTTCTCTGTTGTGTTCTCTAGTATCATCCAAGCCTGAGTTTTGAAGTACTTCGACAGTGATGGTGAATTATTCCTAGTTCTCGAAGCCAGATTTAAAAAAAAAATAAAAATAGAACTCATTCTTCATATGACAGTTCATTTGGTGGTCAAACATATTAATGAATGAACAATGGGAGAGAATGTAAAAATAACCTCAATCTTGGTACATCTATCTTAGGCGTTATGTGATAAATTTGTAATAATTAGCCAACTTCACAACCAGAGATTAAGGGGAAACAAGGAAGGAAGGGGAAAAAAGTAATCTAGTACTTATTTTATAACACAAGAAGAATTTGAATAAAAGAGCAAAAGTGATTATTTGTCAGTCTCTCGTGCTGTAAAAGTCTTGTATTGGTGCATGACATTTCTATGGGATGGGAAAGAAAATGCTGATGATTAGTTTATAAGAAAGAGGAGGGTGAGACAGCTGAAAAGCAGCGGATGTTTCTTTCTGCAAGATAGCTGGTAGAAAACCAAATTCCATTTCCTTTTTTCTTCCCAAACCACAAGACAGAGCTGCCTCCTTTCTAAAAGAGACCAGGGAGGATTTGAAAATGTAGATGCTGTTAAAGATTTGGTGGTGCATCCTAAATGTTTCTAGGCTGTTGTCCTCAGACCTTATGCTTTACGTCATGAAGATGTTAAAAGTGTTCATGTGTGTCATCAATCAGCATTTTTAATGGCACCAGAGCTTGTTTTATCTTCCTGAACATTCTCATGCTGCCATTCCCTAAAAAGATTTGGAAAGGTGTGGTCTTGCTGGCTGCTCCTGTAATTCCATGAGAAGAGAGACGTCTTTCCAAATTTTTCTTTTATCTGTATGAGCAGTGGGAATGATGGGGAGGGGATATTACTTCCTGCATCTGGTTTGTAGGGCTACTCTGCAAATGAATGAATATCTGCCTGCATAGGCTAAAAGTTTCTATAAATTACATCTAAAAATCTATTAATGAAAAATCTTATAATACATCCTAGGCATGTACTCAACTTTATGTGTAGGAGAACGACCACATTGCTGACAGTATTGAATTGGGGGCTTTCAATGTTGGTCACAATCCAAGAATAAATAAAGTGGCACTTCAGCTTTTCAAAGCACAGAAAACTTCTGAATAAGCTGCTGCCAATCAAGGCAGCCATCCCAAATTTTATTGAGTCTGTTTACATAGCAAATCAGCAATACATGAAAAAGGATACTTAAAAAGCTTGTCTTATGGGAGACAAAGCTTGACTTAAGGTAAGATTTAGAAGGGTGATTAAGATACTGGACAAAAAGGGGTATCAGAGGACTCTGGCAATACAAGTCTGTGCAGCATTTGGAATGCCAGAGTAGTCTGTTGCATATAAGATAATAAATGTATGCAGTTGTGTTCAGTCTGTGTTCCTTGTCTGAAGTCTATACTTCAAAATAAGTTGCAATTTTTAATTAAAAGATTAAATAGCCTACTATATTTATCCTGAAAATTTTGAATTATTCTTTTAAATTGATTGATTTTTATATCAGTTCATGTTTGCTTTTAGAACCCAATTTCCTTCTATTTTGTTCATGTTTATGGCATGTCTTGGCTGGCCAGGTTTTCTGTGTGGAACCAAGGGTTAACAGAGAAAAATGGTCCTTTGATATATAAGAGCTGTGTCAATTCCAAAGAGGCCTCAGGGAGTCTGCAGCCTTTATGTGCCCTGATTCTTTTCAGAAGTATTGATGTAAGTAGAAAGAAAAATAATAAGTAAAGTGTCAATTTGACAGTTTCTGAGGCTCTGTAGGAAGTGAGGGCAGTACTTTCAAAATGGCTTTCAGAAACTGAAATTTTCTTTTCAACAAGGCAGAGTTAACGTCTCATCAAAGCCTGCTCTGATGGGTGCTTACAGAGCTTATAGAGCACAGTAATGGTTACATATCCAAAGTCTCTTCTGTAGTTTCTGGACAAAGGGGGCCATTGAAAGGTCACAGGGGGGCTCCTGCAAACCTCTCCCCACATAGTGAAGGCAAACCCAAAGTGTAGTTAGAGACCAGATGTCCCTAAAGCTGCCTTTGTAAATGTCCTGCTCAGTTTCTAGGCTTAAAGATGAGCAAAGGTTGACATCACCTGAGAATTCCAGAATTGCTGCAGTTCCTAATACCTATTGATTTCAATACCTTTCACAGGCTTTGGATGTTTTGAAATCTCAAGCAGGTACTATTCAGCCTCTCCTACACACTTTTAAAGCTCTGGTTCAAAGCCAGGTGTGAAAACTCCAATTCAGCCTTTTGAGGCACTTGGGTCTTTGAACATTTTGTCCAAGCCCCAGCTCCAGGTGGTAGCCCTGCCCTTCCATAGGTTTTTGTGTGAGACTAGAGAGGCAGCAGAAGGTGTTGAATGGTAGAATTTGGAGCACTGAGGAAAGGAAGGTCAAGGAGAGGCCATTTGCTGGAATAAGCTCCCTGTGAAGCAGCTCAACTTCTTTGTTATGTCCACCCTGTCCTACATGTCGGCACTTAGATCAGTTAAGAGAGTGTGGCTGCAAAAAAGATAGGAAAGTTTCAGCTTCAGTGTGTTTCTAATGCCTCCACATTAAGAGTAAATCTCATGTTATGCCATGTTCCCCTCTCAGACACTGAGTGCCTCAGCACCGTCAGAGCCAGCTGCAAGGACCTGCTCTCACTCACTTTAATTAGAAACTGAAATGCTCCCAGAGGAAGATTTGTTACGAGCTAAATCACCTTTCAGAAAGAGCTATACTTTTCCACTCCCCACAGGAGTCCAGACATCTTGTGGCTCCCTCAGCCATGGAAAGCTGGATGTGCTTTGCTGCAAGCAGTGCTCAGGCTCTGAAATTCTTAATTCTCTTTTTCTGGGCCATTTTGTCTCCAAGAGCACTGCATGCATTGGCATCCTTTCCTAGAAAAACACAGTATTTAACTGCAGTGCCTGATGAGTTTGATCACTAGCTGTCTCAATAAAGTATGCAAATACAGAGCCATTTCAATCCAAAGCACCTTTGAAGAAAAATGGTAAGATAAATGCAATCAAGTCACAATTACTTTTATTAAGTGAGCACATTACATAGGCTCAGTAAATATGATTAGTTCTAAATCTGCCTGCACACAGCTGAAAAGCAGAGTAGAACAAGGTGTCGAGTACAGTCGTGACATTGCAGTAGGGTTCAGTTTCCAAGAGCTCCAGCTCCAGCATACTTTGCTCTTTGCACTACTGCTTCTCTTGTCATGATTCAGTGCTCAGGTCAAGCATAATTATAACTTTTTTTCAGAAGAGGGTTTGACAGCTGAGCATGTCTAATGAAATTATTCAAAGTTAAAAGTGTAATTTTTTATTCATCTCTACTTCTCTATAAAGATGATAAAGTGTGATAGCTGAGATATTGATCTTCTCTGCTGATGAGCAAGGGGGTGGGGGGTCATAATTCATCTGAGGTGAAGCCCTCTGGCTGATGGTGCTCTTGCCCTTAGCTGCAGGGAGTGGAGATCAGCTCTGTGCTGTAGGGACATCCCTGCAGAACATTTATGGCAAGATAAATATTGGATAGTCGTTATCTCCGTGAAGAGCAGGTGTTCTTTCCTGTTTCCTCTTTTTCTGATGCAATTTCTGGTGTTAGAAACTGTGTATGAAACCAGTGTTCTCTCTGAATTGAAGAAAGTGAAATGAAGGTCCTCTTTTTCTGGCATGTTTTTACATATACAACAAACAGGTGTGAATTAGCTCTAGGCCAAACTCTAACCTCTTTTTCAGGCAGAAATCTTAACTAGGCCAACAGTAATATTTTATGTGGGTTTATGTTTACTTTGGGTGTGATTATAAGACTATCTATCCCATCTATCTGGGTTGTCCTTTACAGGTAACAACATAAGTGAAAAGTTTTTCTAACAAAAAAATAAAGTACCAAGAACTGTACTTCTACATCAGGAAAAATATCTAATAGATTTCTCACTGCTGGAAATTATAGACCATGCTGAGTTGCTTCCAGTACTGACACTTAAATATAACAACAAATATAAGGTTGCCAAGTGTCTTACCATACATGGGGTTTGAATATCAATAAAGCCCAGTGGAATTCCTCCAGCTTGAAGCAGATAATCAAATTAACTATCCTAAAATTTTCAGGCACATGCAATCCTGCTGCACTTGTGGGTGATTACTGGGCTCCCATTTGGGCTGGACTGATTTAGTTTTGATCCCAGCAATGATGGCTTAAATTATCACTACCTCGTCCTTTCAAGTTGCTTAACATTTTAAGATATTTAATTCAACACCCAGGAACTCCCAAGGCTGTAAATTTTTAAAGTGCTTTCTGGTTCTATAACTCCTCACTTAACCAAGTCACAGCTCAGAAGTGTTTCTTCGCATGTGCAGTCCTTGCTTGACCTCAGCAAGGTTCCACTACATGTTTAAAACGTAAATGCTGTCCTGAATAGCTAAGGACAGGAGCTCCAGTTTAGAAAAGCATTTGTGCATATGGTTAAGCACTTCTTTTTAACCACATGTTACTCGTCCTGGCCTCGTTGGAGCTGCTTCTGAGATGAAAGCTAATTGTTGAGGAAAATATGTGTGTGTACGCATCTATGTTTCCAAAATTTGAATTCCATTGATCAATGAAACTTATAATGTTGACTTCAAAGGGCCCCAAATTTTACCCCATGCATGTTTTGGCTTTAGACAACTCTATATCAAACTCAGATATGTTAATTGCATACTTTATTTATTTAGTTGTTATTGTTTTCTCCTACAGTAAACTTCATGCAGTCTAGGGAATTAATTCACTTAACAACATTGCCTTCATTATTCTTGTATCCCTCATCTCTGTGTGCTTCTTCAACTTCAAGCCGTACTGGAAGGAAATAGCTTTAAGATTCATACAGCACTTTATCTCTCAGTGGAGCCTGGGATGGTGTGTTCAGTTCCTACTAGCTTTTATTAAGATGTTACAGTGATGCACCAAAGCTTAGAGGGAGAGGTTCTTGATTCTGAACCTCTGTTTCAACCTTGTGTGGTCACAAAATTGATTTCTTAGGATTTGTTTAAATTTTAATGTAAGTCTTTAAAAATTGCTATAAAATTTCTTTGAAAGTCTTCAGTCCATATCAGCACAAAAGTGATTAATTAAAATTATAAATATATGTTAGTTCCATAATAACAGCAACCTTGAGAATTTCAGTGTCCTGGATCTTTTTTGACTTTCGGATAACCCTGTGTTTTGTCAGGTTTTTGCTGGTTCCTTTACTCCTTTTTTACCTATTCTTGAAGGCAATGGACCTTCTCCACTTTGTATCCTGGCACAGTTCCCTCTCATCACTCACTGCAGAACTTTCCAACTTCTGTAGTATTTTTTCAGAGCAGCACATGAACTTTTCATTGACTGAAGGTCAGAACTGGCTTGGAGAGCAGATGGAGTGTGGAAGGATGAACCTTTGCCACCCACCGAGCATTAACACCTGCTTATTTGTTACATCTGTCCACTGCAGCTCAGAGGCTCCTGAAGATTTTACCCAAGTGATTTAGGACTTGCCATTGGGCTGAGTGCAAATGCTGTCTGTGAAAGAGGTGTTGTTTTTACCTTTTTACTTAGGCTGCACATTCCGTGGGCTCTGGATGGCAATTAACTCCACACTTAGACTCTAAAAGGCACTGTGAGTGTGTTGAAATGCTGCTGCAATAACATTTTTTAAAAGAGCCACTTTGAGGCAGCTCTGAATGCAAAATGTGAATGTTTTAAAGGCACAGATACACTTAGGATTTCCATTTATTTCATACAAAAGTGTGTTTTCTCACCCATGTACCCTCTTTGGAACTTCCAGAGAAGGTGGAATAAGAATAGTTTGTCTTCATCTCACCGGCTTCAAGTGAAGGGCATTTCAGCCACATAATCAGTGAGGAAATTTATCACTCTTTTTCTCCTGCCTTCTGTTTGTGGTGAAAGATCTGTGTCTTGTGCTTCTGCAGTAGCTCTCTAAGAGATGCTTACTGGGGACTGATGTGACACTATAGCAGGAGTTGTTCCTGTGTTTTTCTAGACTCTCCCTGGATTTGAGTATTTGTATTTGAAGTAGTGGTCAACTGTATTTCAGTAAGAAATTAGACAGCTCATTATTAAACTGCTCTAGATGAGGAAACAGAAAAATGATGTTATGTACCTTGAAAAAAAGCAGGGAATGAATAGGTGGTTTGCTTGTACCAGCTGAATCTTAGCAGAATATGCAATATAATTATCCTTGTTACCATGTGTTTAAAATTAGAAACATATAAACTTCATGGAACATAGTATAATGGCCTGATCCAAGGTCTATTGACAAGGGAGAGTCCTGCTAACTTTCTTTAGGGCTCATGCCCTCAAGGAGAAAATTCAAGAAGAGTAGTTCAGAGAAATAGTGTCTTGTGTATATTAGTCCTAAATACGATGTAATGAAGTTCTAAACAATACAAATGGAAAATTATATATATGTGCATTTCTTTTCCTATTTATCAAGTCACAGATGTGCTGAGCATCCTTGTTGCAATCAGGAAGGGTGAACAAATCACAGGAGAGCTTGTCTTTTGTTCAGAAGCTAATCTTTATTCCATGTGTGTCCTAAATGATTTTAAGTAACTGGCTCAGGCCATAAAAAGCTAGCCAGATGTGGTCATAATGACACATTTCCAACCTTCTGTCAGGTTCTGTGAAATGGTGACTCTGCTAGGATGTATCCAACCTTCCCTTCTGGTTTTCTGCAGGTTGAGACACAGCAATTCTAAAGACATGCATCGGAGGCACGCCACCCTTCGGGAGAAGGGCCGGCGCCAGGCCATCCGGGGCCCTGCCTACATGTTCAACGAGAAAGGCACCAGCCTCACGCCAGAGGAGGAGCATTTCCTCGACTCCGCGGAGTATGGCAACATTCCCGTCGTGCGAAAAATGCTGGAGGAATCCAAAACCTTGAACTTCAATTGTGTCGATTACATGGGACAGAACGCCCTCCAGCTGGCCGTAGGGAACGAGCACCTGGAAGTGACAGAGCTGCTCCTCAAGAAGGAGAACCTCGCCCGAGTCGGGGATGCCCTTCTGCTAGCCATCAGTAAAGGGTACGTGCGCATTGTGGAAGCAATACTGAACCACCCGGCCTTCGCGCAAGGACAGCGCCTCACGCTCAGCCCCCTCGAGCAGGAGCTGAGGGATGATGATTTCTATGCGTACGATGAAGATGGAACTCGGTTCTCCCATGACATTACCCCCATCATACTTGCTGCCCACTGCCAGGAGTATGAAATTGTTCACATCTTACTCCTAAAAGGTGCACGGATTGAAAGGCCACATGACTATTTTTGCAAGTGCAATGAATGTATGGAAAAGCAGAGGAAAGACTCCTTTAGTCACTCTCGCTCAAGAATGAATGCCTACAAAGGATTAGCCAGTGCTGCTTATTTGTCTCTGTCCAGTGAAGACCCTGTCCTTACTGCTCTAGAGCTTAGCAATGAACTGGCCAGGCTAGCCAACATTGAAACTGAATTTAAGGTAACTCACCACTGTGCCTTTTTCCTTGGGCTGAGAGTGTTCAGGCTATTGTGTAGTTTACATGTTTCATCAAATTTTGGGCCGCTCTTTGAGAGGTGGGGGAGAAAGACTGGCAGAGACTGCCAGATGTGTTAGCTATGCATAGATTCAGATCACTGTCATTCTTCAGTTAATAAATGCTTGGAACTGAACATTGCATATTACAGCAGAAGCTTAAGTTTCTGTGTTGCACACTGTGATTGCTTAGAATCTCTAGTTTGCAGCAGGAATAAAAATGAGATTATTCAAAAAATGGAGACTTGTTTTTTGTAAGAAAGGTAAGTATTTTAATTGAGCAATCTATTTTAGAGGCAGAGTTCTAGAGACTGTTTTAAGAATCCAGTACATCTAGTTCTGCTACAATGATAAAAGGTATAAATCAAGAAGTTTTGCTTCTCTGTGAAATAATTTAAACTGCCTTGCATCTTAATGGTTTGGTGCTGCATCTATTCATGATGAATTGCATGAAAAAGGAAAAGACAAACAATCAATAAATAGCTATAAAGTTTATCATCATGCCAAATGTAAGAGTAGAGCTTGTGGAACTCTCTTACAAGTTATTTGAGATTTCCATTATCATAATGAGTTTGTAAATGTCCAATGCCATTTGCAGTATTTCTGTATGTCATTTACATGATGTAAAGAGCATTGTCTCCCTTTCTAATCTAAATTAGCCATTAAACCCCTCATTTTCAGTGGCTCAGCCATCAACATTAGACTTTTTTCCTGACTTATGGCTACTGTGCAGCTACAATCAGGATCACTGACTCTGGGGTAATAAAGTCCATGTTGTGAGTACACTGGGGCAGGATGCTCACCAGGAATCCATCATTTCTAATTAAGAAAACTATTCATGTGTTAAAGCATCCGTTTCAGGATTTGTAGCTCTATACTACAAAGGACTAGGGAGGAGATCACCCCCCTGCACCAGGCACTGGTGGGGCTGCCTTCAATCCCAGTTCAGTTTTGAGCCCCTCACTCCATGAAAGATTTTGGAGTTCTAGAGCAGGTCCAGAGAAAGGCAACAGAGCTGGGGAAGGGTCTGGAACAGAAGTCTGATGAGGAGCAGCTGAGGGAGATGGGGGAAGCTCAGCCTGGAGGAAAGGAGGCTCAGGGGGCACCTTGTCAGTCTCTACAACTCCCTGAGAGGGGCTGTAGCCACGTGGGGGTTGGTCTTTTCTCCCAGGTAATAAACAACGAAAGAAACAGCCTCAAGTTATGCCAGGGAAGGTTTGGTCTGGGTGTTAGGAAAAATCTTTTCACAAAGAAGGGGGTTAAGCCCTGGAAGAGGCTTCCCAGAGAAGTGGCTGTGTCACCATCCCTGAAAGGGTTTAAGAGATGTGTAGATGTGTCACTTGGGACATGGTTTAGTGGTGGCCTTGGCAGTCATGTTTAAAGCTGGATCTTAGAGGGCTTTCCCAATCTAAATGGTTCTATGAATCTGTGCTCTCCAATTTAAAAGCAAGAAGAAAATATATTCTCAGGCTTTGCAACCCTTTAGCAACTCTAACAGAAAAAATTCCCAAACCCCTGAGATCTTTTTGGCAATAAAATCAGGGTGAAATTTTGCAAACTCTTTTTCCCCATGTGCATCAGGAATAATGCAATAATTTGAAGGGGAAGTTTTATTTGGATTCAGTCTGACTGAAGCAACCTCCTTGGGCTCAGTGAATCCAACTGCTTGAGTGAGGGTTTCTCCAGTGTGCAAGCACTGGAGGCTCATGCCCACGCTTAACAATAATAATATCTCATTAATGCTCCAGCTTCTTTTCATAGACAACTGTATATTGAGAGGAGCATGAGCAGCCTCAAGCATTGCATGCCTGTCAGTCCTGATAAATGTATGGCTGGAGAAGAATAAATATATTTCTACCAGAATCCTTGCTTTTGTTCCTGGAGCTGCCAGTGGGGTCTGTACTGGCATGGCAGGGGCACACATCCTCCAGGAGCAAACCAACAATCTGATATTGAAGAGCTTCATGGTGGTTATATCTCTGCACTGGCAAATGGATGGGAATAAATCAATACCAGGGAAACCCCCAAAACGTTAGAAACCATTTGCCAAATGACTGCATTTCCAGGTTTTCCAAGTTCATTGTCTTATTGGAAAGGTCTGTGGTTCAGCACACATCCATATGTGTTAGTGAAGCACCTACCATTAATTTTCTACAAAGATTACACATTCTTTTGATATATTAATTCTTTCAGAAATAAGAAATTTCTCAAGATTCTAATGTATTCTCACTGTAGAAAAAACCCTCAGAGCTATGTATTTATGTAAAAATATTTATTCTTATTAACATAATCAGTGTGATGTGAAATAGGGTATTAATAAAACAGTAGGGGGTTTTTCACAGAGCATGACAATTTAAGAATTTATTTTGAGGAAAGAACACAATTGCTGAAAACGTATTTAAGAAGCCCACAAATGAAGAAAATTTATGAAATTAGACAAGTTCTAGGGAGCTTTCTTTGGTGACTAAAATAGAATTTTCCCAGAATCTCAATATGTTTGATTCCTAAAGTTAATAATTAAAATTGGTACTCAACAGATTTATAAAATTATCACATGGGATTATTTAAGAACATAACTTAAAAATTATGTGCAATTGCAGAAATGCACTTTTCAGGAGGTACAAAGAGTCCTTGAAATGGAAAGACACAAAATTTTAATAATGTAGGTGGACAAATAGTAATTTAGTAACCTCTGAAGAAACTGCTAGCATGAGCTAATTAAAATATAAATGCAGTGCCTCTCGCCTGCTGCTTGCTGCCCCAAATCTCTTATGCACCTTTCAGCACACCAAAATGAGAAGCCAATGCATGTGCTAATTTTTAGAGAACATTATATTTTTAAGCAAGTTGCCTCTTTGTGCAGAGAAACGTGAAACAAAACAGCCATGTGGACCACTTTAAAGAAGAAAACTCATGTTACTTGTGCTAGGCCAATTTATCCATTCTTTAGGTTTTTTTACTGTGATAGAAGCTAAGTAGATTTTTATCACCCTAAATGGCTAAGATTCAGTAATATGCTGCAAAGCTGATGAAACAGCTTTGCAAAATATTGCCAAAACCCAATTTTTCTTATTAATTGTAGAAAAAAATTGCTATGAAAGATGTAGTCCATTAGTCTAGAAATAAATAAGACCCCTTCCCCAAAGTAAAATGAAAAATATGCAATCAGTTGTTTCTGTGAAAATACACGTAGAAGTGGGATGGGTGGGAAACCCCTAAGAGATGGATTTCAGAAGAGAGAAGCAAACATCAGAGTCGCTGTGTATGTTTGCAGGTCTTTATGCAATGATATTCCTCTGTAGTTGAGGCAGCCCAAGTTGAAAAAAAATAATCTTAATTAAGTGCTTTGTCATTTTTGTATATCACACTTGAAACTCAAAGTTAAGAACCAGTTCATGACTTTCTCTCTTCTTCTAGTTTAAATTTTGTGTTTTGAAAGACCAAACCAACATCCACTGGAGCAAAGGCAGAACAGATTGGGGGCCTCCTTTAGTCCAGTGGATGGGTCCCTTCTGTATTGCCCTTGGGAACACAGAAAGAGAAGATCCCGTGTGGATTGAAGGGTTCCAAGCGACCGTGCCTCTGCAGAGTGTAGGAAAATCTGAGTAGGCAACTGAGGGACACCCCAATTAAAAAGTTAAAAGGACAATTAAAACAATTGTAGGACAAAATTAAAGTGCTTTGTAGTTTTCCATGAAGGGAGGAAAACAGACATTAGGCTAATGATTTATATGTGAAGAAGAATTCTCCCCTCTCATTCTCCCTTTTTTGCTCAAAAAACCCATCTCTGTACATTTCAATTTCTTTAAACATTTGCAGATCTTAGACCTCAGCCATAAAGTAAATAATCCCTCTGCCATCTACCAGCGAAATCTGTTTGTTTTGCTCATATCAATAAGTCTGATGTCACTTGCTGTGTGAATGACACGGCCAGGATTTGTCCATCTGAAGCAGTCACCACCCTGAGCCAGGCTGATGAGAGCTGCTCTCCTCTTTGGTCCAGAGAAATCCATCTCCCTCGTGGCAGCTCGCTGTGAAAACGTATGCAGATGTCTGCACAGTTACCAGCTGGTCACAGCCAGGTGACTCATTTCCAAGACTGGAATATTAAAAGCAGTGTCAACAGAATCGTTTTTAAATGTCTATCAAAAGCCTTAGGAGACTGAATTTCTGGCAAACAGCCTGCAGGAAATGCCTTTGCAACTGTCTTTAATAGCAGCATCAGCTTAATATTACTGTCCACAATGTGGAAACTGAGTGAAACCCAGAATAATAGTTCTGTTTACTTTTCCTAAAGCAGTGGCTGTGTACTCCTTTTTTCTGGTGAGATCCCCCTCCACAGCCAGAACTGTTTTACAGCCTTGCAAGCTCTCAAATTAGACCACATGCTTGTGTGTGTCAGGAAGCATCCTTGTGATGCTGAAGTAAATCAGGCAAATCATTCCATTTAGCAATCCAGACAAATCAAATTAGAGACTAGCAAAGGAGGCTTAGAAAAGATCTCACCCTAAGCAGTAAATCAGATCTCAGCTCCTCCTGACTAAAATGTTACTAAAAGCAAGATCAAAATCACCACCTGGAAGACATATGGTGTGTAGTCTTTGTTTACTGCTCCCACCAACATTGTCTGTGCAATTACTACAGCATAACATGTTCTGTTTCCAACTTATATGTTTCTTACTGTCTCTTTTCCCCTAAAACACTTTCTCTAAAAGCTTTTGGGATCCAAAAGCAGGTCGTGGCAGTGAGTCTGCTCTCATGTGCAGGTGAGCACCAGGTCCAGGCTCAGCTGGCTGAGGGATGGGAGGCTGGTGGGGCAGCAAGTCAAGTGTGTGGATGCCTGCAGGGATGAGCCTGAGCTGCCTCTGGTTCCACTGGGGCTGCAGTGATGCAAAGCAGCTGAGCCTCAAATCCCTCTGTCCTCATGATGATGAAAGAGTGACAAAACAGCCCTTGAGGCTCTGTGACTTGTTAGGATGATCTGGCACTCCTCTTGCCTCAGGGAGTCAGCTCCAGCTTTTATTCTACCTAACTATAAATTGTTAACTTCACAGGATGTTTAACTTAAATTTTTAAGAGAAATTACTTAGTCCATTTTCTCAGTATTTCTGGGTCCATGCTGCAGGGAGTTAAAAAAATCATTATTAGACTCTTGGTCTTTTGAAATGAGTGATAAAAAGATGGAAAATGGAATAAAACACTGAAGAGTAAAATAGTAGGAGGGGGAAATACTTTGAGAGAATGGAGGATAGCAGTGAACTGGGAAAGAGAAAAATACTTGAAAACCCTCAGACTGTAAACCAGCAAGGCTGCACTTAAAAATTCTGTTTCCTACCCAGGCTGAGGTTTGTTTGCTCTCAGGACTGATTGATGGGAGCTGGTGCCTGCAACTCATCTCCCATTGGAACCAGAAACGGGCGTGGGAACCTCTCTAATTAGCCTCATGAACATTCCTGTAAATCCATCACTTAATGCTTCCGCTCTGACCCATTCTTCCTTGAGTGATCTTTTCATCTTTTCCTAATCTCTGCCCTCAACATATTCTCTGGCAGACATCTTGCTTCTGTTATGTTTGGGAATACTTTTTTCTGACTCATATTTATTATTTCAGCAAGTTAAAGGCTTTAGTGTGTTTATATGGCATTTGTTTAAGTTTTCATTTAATTTTTCAGACATTCTGTTCTTTATTTTTCTTCCAGACAAGAGTTGCATATTTTAAAGAGATAGATTTTTTTACTTAAGCAGCTTTCTTTTTTTTCCTCATGTTTCACTTTGCTGGGTTTTAAGAAGAGAAGGCAGCAGGGAACATCAAAAATTTGGTCTCGTAGGCAGAATGTACTCATTACCTTTTACTGTTGTTTTTATTTCTCTTGCACAGCTCTCAATCTTACCTGTGCCTGTTTTGAAAATTAAGCATCACCAGTACAAATGAGTATAGGAACATCACTAGTCACAAGTGATTTTTTTAATATTAATTTTTCTATGTCAATCTTTAGTAAGAATATAATTAATTTTTTTTAGTGATGGAGTCAGTGATGTGGTTTGGTGGTTTTTAACTTTAAAAATAACTGATCCTTTTTTCCCCCCTCTCACCTATAAGCCAATTTTCCCCACTGCCATGAAAACACACACATTTAGAACCTATGATTTTTTTATTTTAATTTTCACTTGTGCAAAGCAAATGCATAAACAGGTACAACCAATTAATTAACCAACTCATAGTACAGGAAAGAATCAAGTCCCAGTAAAGCAGGAAAACAAATTTCCTATTGTTACAAGTTTAACTTCTTGTTGGAACAAATTAGGTATTAAAATGAGAGGAAATTAAAAGTGATAATGGAAATAGCCTGGGAGAAGGAGAATATATTTAAGCCTTCTAGTGAAATCTAGTGTTTGGCTCACTGAGTGGGACTCACTCTGTGCAGAAGGAACTCATTCTCTGTGCTGTTCTTTTTCAGAGACAAATTCACTAATAATAGCTGCTACATCAGCTTTGTCTTGATAGCTAAATTAATTAATGGTGGTTACATTTTTCTAAGGATATGTAGCAGAGACTGTGGAAAAAGGATATATATAGTGTTTCTGCCCTTAAACCCCACCAAATCTGTGACTCTTATGTTGCTCTCTACATATTTATAAACTAAGAAATGTCCTTTATATTTTGAGCGTTGTTATGGTAAGTGCTCTTTTTAGGTTCTGTGATTAAATAATTTTCTGCCTGGCATATTGCCCAAGAAAAATGGTTTTAAAATGTTGCATGAGAAAAAAAAATCTTCAAAGCTTTTCAGAGGGGTGTAAAACTGTTGCCAAAGCTGTGATGTCTGGAGCTGCCTTGAGAAATCCAGATTTGTATTTCTGTGTGTGAAGGTGTGTTAGCATCTGTCTGTGTCCGCTCACAGTCAAGCAGAGTAGTAGGTGCTGTGATTCACAGTGAAGGGTTTAACTCAGTCATCTACAACCCACACCTCTACCTGGGAAATTAAGACCATTTTTCGTGGAAGTTGTAACTCTGTTGGTAGCACAAGCCACTGAGCAGTCACATAAAATTGGATAATGTCCACTGCCCACAAGGTTATTGCACCTACCTTAGAGGTGACGTTGTTGTTAAAATCTCCCAGCTAAAAGAAAACCTCTTTAAAGTTATCAAAATACTTTATATGCAGGAAAAAGTTTTCGTTACTTTCCTGGGGAACCAGCCCATTCTCTCTTTTGAAAGAGTGAAAAGGGAAAAAAAGGTTCTTTCTACACATCAAAGCATAGACAATGCACCAGTGTAAGAAAATAGAATATTTGAATTAATGCCTCAATGGTTTTGCTCCCCTAAAAAAAATCTCAAAAACTTGAAGGAAACTTTCAGCATTTGAGGATGGCAAGACAGATGTAACTCTGGAAATACCTGGCTCTCCCAGAGAGTATGGCTGGGACACATTTGTTTCCTGTGATGCTACTGCAAGTGAGATTTTTGGCAATGCCAGCGTGCACACCATCAGTGCAATGTTTATTACCCTTTACAGCTCCCTGGGAAGTCATTTTTACTCCTACTCAGTTAAGGATGAGCAACATTGCAACTGCAACACTTACATCTTACTGCTTCCAGCTTGATTGAACACGTCCCTGGAGCAGGATTTTAGTTTAGGTGAACAACAGACATGATCATAAAAATATAAAATAACACGGAATCGTCTTATAATCATTAATGGGAGAAAACATCTGGGAAGCAGAGAGCAATAGAAAAGTGTCACATAAGGAAGCAGCACAGCAGTTGCCTCACCACTGCCAAGCAATTCAGAAACATTTTTACATATAAAGATTTTAAGCCAATCTGTGATGCTTTAGCCAGGTAGAGAAATAAGTGTAAAATCTGGAACCAGCTGAAATTGCTTTAAGGTAATTTTCCTCCTGGGATTTCAGTGTTTCCTTACAAATAAGCAGCCCATCCTCCATCAAGAGCCCATTTCTGAGGAGCTGGAAAATCCCTATACAAATAGTTTAGAAATACCTTCAAAATTTAAATGTAAAAAGTTCAGCTTACCACAATCTTATGATTGTCACATTTTGATCTTTATAACAGCTTTAATGTGGGAGAAAAACTCAGTAGCTGGCAAAATCATGACCCATTTGACCATCATCTTCAGATTTGTTGAAGCCATGATTTCTTCCTCACCCTTTGACAGAATGATGTGCAATGAAGCAGTGGGGTGACCAACAGGTGTGATCCAAGGCTGACCACTGCTCACAGATTCCTCTCTCTATAAAAATGAGGAATAACATCTCACATCTTGGATCCATCACAGCAAGGTGTGATGGGCTGGTGTATCAGTAGGTGGGATTGATCCCTAGCACAATCTCTCCCAATGATCTGGATCTCCCACAGGATGAACCTTTGTCTCTCCAGTCTGTAAGCAATAAAGGTGAGACAAACCCCTCTGTGCCCCCTCCTGCTGTTCCTGGCTGCCCTGTCCCTGTGCCGTGGAGCTGGGCCGGAGCATCCTGCATTCCCTGCCAGCTCTGCTGCCAGCTGCTCAGAGCTCTGAGCAGCAGGGACAGTGATTTGGCCACTTGCCTGTGTTTAGTTAACAGTGACAGAGTGTTTTCCTTTCTTGCCCACTGAGCGTGGAAAACAAAATGAGTCCCAGTGCTCAAACTGGTGCATGGCAGTGCAGCAAGGAGGGTTCCTGCTGCCCTGAGCTGGCTGTTGGAAAGGAAAGACTCATTGGGCCTTTCCATCTCAGTCGCTGGGGCCTCTGCAGGGATCTCAGAGCTCCTCTGACTTTGAGCTTGCCCTTACACACTCACCACTCATCTAAGAGAATTTTCTCAGCACACTTACTGATATAAAATGGCACAGAAACACAATCCCCCTTCTTCCTCCCCGCAGCAATGACTGGTACCAAGAGGGGTCCACCTTAGAGCACCAAAGATGAAGATATTTTTCAGAAAGCCAAAATCCAATTCTTGTTGAGGAAAACAGACAGAATAGGCTGCAATCACTATGTGATATCATTCCAATCCAACATTGGTGAGCTTTGCATTTAATTAGTAGCACCAAATGGCCAACCATTCAGCTGGTACCAGCACTGGGTTTTGGGAATAGTTAGGAGGCAGGAGGTTTATGATGAGCGAGATGACTGCTTTCCAAAGAGTGCTGCTCATTATTCACGTTGGGAAGGGATATCTACTGGTACTACAAATGAGCATAATGAGGATGATTGCTCTGAATAGAATATTGATGTTAGATCAGCAGATGGGAGAATGGAGTCAGGTACGTTTATCCAAGGCACTGTAGGGAATCAATATCATATTAATGAATGTAAACGAAGTAACACGTTCTGAGGATCTCAAGTCTGACATCAAATAGGATGCAGATGGGAAGTGATTTAGTTTATCCCTCATTATGTTGTTAATTGTTGTTATTGTAGATAATTATGATGAACTTATCCTCACTGAGTCCAGGCAGACTATTCAGAGAATTGTGGATAAACAGTAATGGTATACAAACAATTTCATATTGCTTTAAAATGGTGCTAGGTACTATAGTATCTATGGTTTTTTTGGTATTTACATGATCAAAAATGGCAATTTTCTGGAATATGACTCGTTGCAGGGAAATTGTCACCAGTGCATCATGAAAACAGTTCATTACCCACTGGGCATAATTTCATTCTCACTGTCCAAACTCCAGGATCTGAACTCATTTCAGAACAAAGAGATATCATTATGCACTTTTTATATTCATATTTCTGCTCAAGAAGGTTCTGCAGCACGACTTCTAGGTCTGCTCTTCTTAGAGAGGGGAGAATTTCATTATAGTCAAGAATGCTCTGTGCCAGGACTCAGCAGCTGGAATCACATTTTTCCAAAGTGCTTGGTTGCTGCTTATGTGCCATGGGAACCACAATTTCACCCACTCTGATTCTTGTGACCAGTTTTATTAGAAGCTCTCCTTGCTGGGCATTGAGAACTGTGGCAGCTGGCTGTTTGAGACCTGGAAAACGTAAGGTTATTTTCATTATTAATATGACTTGCAGTGGCTTGCAGTTAAGCCAACATTCACTTGCAGGATGGATTTAGGAGGTCTTTTTCCTGATATGCATGTGCTGCTTGTAGCCAAAATTCCTGTGCGAAGAGGGACTCATAGCACCTTTGAACTTATAAGTGTGTTTCTTAAGCAAGTTGGAGGTGCCAAATTTACCTCAGCCTAAGGGATAAATGAAGCTGTCATTAGCAAACAATTACTTTGAATTTAAATCCATTATTTTCTCCTGTATTTTCCCCATCTGATTTTCAGGAAACAGAAATTTCAAGCAGCTGAGCTGAAAAGAGCCACACAATTGAGGAAGAGCAGCTAATTCTTTTAGTGCAAGGAAGCTATTTCATCTCAACTTGTATAGGAAATAGAAATCTTCCCCAGTGAAGCTTGCAACAAAGAGATCAGGAATGTAATATACATGGGAAAATGTCAGAGAGAAAAAGTATGGATGGCATGAGAAATGAGAAGCTTGGCCTAGAGGTAACTTTGTGCTTTGATGAATCTCTGACATCAGAGCTGCAGAATGACCTGAAAGGAGGTTGTGGTGAGGTGGGAGTTGGCCTTTTCTCCCAGGTAACCAGTGATTCTCAGTGTCATAACCCCGCACAAGCAGAGAGCAAATGTTTGGATGTCATGGAGAGGGATTTGGAGCAATGCACTGCATCATCATGAGCTTGATTTTACTGCTGACATGACCAGATCTTATACTCTTCTTCAACCACAAAACCATCAGAGTGTTATTTTGAAATGCACAGTTTGCATTTAAAGAGAAGCTGTTGACAGGCCCTCTCCTTGGCCACATTTGTGGATGCCCCACATTTGGCATGCACATTTCACTAATACCTCTGTCCTCTTTATAAGACATCCAGGGACTTGATAGTTTATCTTCTGAAGACAGATGTTTCAGCATAAACATTCAAATGAGCTAGGGAAAATCTGCAAGAAAAAAAACACCTTTCACTTAGCTGAGGAATCAAAAGCTGTGGCTTATTTGTGATGTGTGCTTGAAAACAAGCTGAGGTGATAGGAAAGAGAAGTACCTCAAGCATCAAATGCCATCTTATGTTGAAAAGCTGCTATACCAACCTTAAGACTTTAAATATTCTCATTTTTAAAAGGAATTGTAGACCAATATAATTTCTGTTCTAGGTTAATTAAATATTTTCAGAGACTTGGAATGGGGTGGTAGCTCTCTCTTGAATAGCACTGATGTTCCTGCACAGGGATGCTCAGTAATGGTACCTGTCAGGCTGAAGGTGACTTTGGGGGAAAGGAGTAGAGGAGATGGAGGAGTTTTTCTGACAACTCATCAGGTATGAAAAGAAAGACTGTATTCTGTTCAGGGTGAGAACTTTGGATAAGTCAAATCATCCATTAATTTCAGTGTAGAGGGAGTTCGCATGTACAGGAAACTTATTTTAAGTTTCAGATAGTAAAGAAAATCAATAGAAGTAATACAAAAGGCTGAGAGTGGACTGATTCTGAAATTTCTTATCCTAGGGAGTCTAAAACTTTGATTGAAGAGTTAGGAATCGTGCTCAGTCTCATTCCTTAACTTTAAGGATTCTGTTTGATTCCTGCTTTTGCTTCCTGAAATAATCCATCCATTAATTTTAGATTTAAAAAAAACCACCCAGACACCTTTTAAAGGAATTGTTCCAAGGGGAGGTCAAAGTAAAGTATTTTTCCTTTCCTGTTTTTATTGATGGAAAAACACCTTCCAAAATTTATTCATTAGTTTTAGTCCCACAGAAGCTACATTTATCAAAAATACTAATAATTTCCCAGAAGGTATTATTGGTAGAGTTTGTAGATTTGTAAGAGCTAGAGTAGAAAAGAGCTAAAGTGCAAAAGAGTAGAAATGAAACAGGGAGGTACAAACCTGTCCTTTCTGCTGCTTTTGACAGTTCACACTTCAAAGTTCTTGGAATGTTATTGCTGAAGATTAAACACACACCTGGACCTGCAAATGATGCTGCAAAAGCATGGTAACAATTCTAAAAGATTTTCAACCCCACAACTAGAATTACTACCACCATCTTGTTGAGCTTCTTGAAGGACTTGATGTATCTACCAGTGAATTGGTATAAGATGAAATCCAAGTGGTTTGATTGATTCCTCACTGCTCTGTCCCCTTGTGGAGGGATATGCTCTCTCAGAGATGAGCTTCTGCAGTGCATATGAAGAGATGAATTGCAGCTAGAAAGCTGAGAAGAATAAAGGACACCAAAAAAAATAGTCTCATTGTAAATCAGTCAGTGCCACTGCCATTGGAATCTTTGTAATGATGCAAGGGATGTTATTTCCATGGCTTGTTGGAAGTCAGAAAATTTTTGGTCCTCAATCAAATGATGTTGTTGTTTTCTGGGCTTCTTTGGAGAAGAATAATGTCAACACACACATGCTGGTTTGTCCTTGGGCTTCTATATTGGCCACATCTCTTGGTGTCTCCTGACAGAATCTAAAATCCCCCTTTGCCTGGAGGCCCCTGTGCTCTGCCATGCTGCAGCCTGGCACTGCTCAGAGGACAAACCATGGCCATGTTTATCTTGGCTTCATTTAGAAGGGTCCAAATTGCTTGGAAAGCAACAGAGTCACACTTGTGAAGTGTTAAACTCTTGTATATGAACAGATTGCTTATTATATTATGCACGCTGGAGATTAAGAAGTCAAGGTCTGGATCATTTTGAAAATGAACTGAGGCATCTGTTCCTACCTCTAGAAACATTTAGCAACCTGCACCTGAGCGGGGAAATGTTTTAAATGAGCAGTGGGCTCTAAATTCAGAGACATGCCCACGGGTATGGCACAATGCACCCAGAGCTCCAATATTTCTCTGATGTGCTGCCACTTAAGGAGAAAGGGAACATAAACCAACTGGATGTGCTTTCTGCAGAATTAACTGTACAGCCTTGGCATAGACTCTGCACGTAGGCATTTAGTCTGGAAACAATAAGAATGTACTCAGCTGTATTCAAAAGTGTCAGCAGCTGGCAAAGCTCTTTGGGAGGGTGCTCAGTGCATTCCAGAGGATGTTACATGGTCAGGATCAGTGCAGGGCTCTTCCTCAGCATCCTCTCTCATCGCCTTTCCTGCCACAGGCCTTGTGCTTTTCACTCCCAACCATATGGTCAGTCAAAGACACTGTAAGTACTCAGAAGGAAATCTGTCCCACAGCTTTTCTGTACAGGTTTGTGCGTATTTCATGTGGTATCTAATTGGTAAATATTTATAAGCATTTTGAATATTTGGCATGGTGGTTTATTTAACAATTTCATTTCACATCTTGCATGAAATATTTCTGCTTTTTGTCCCCCTCCTTTCTCTCAGCTTTATTTTCTTTCTACAGTAATTTTTACTTGGGGGAGTTTTCTGTTCATATTTACAGAATTACCTCTTCATTTTTTATTTGGTGTCTCTTCTTAAAATGCTAATCTAAGCAATGCAATATTTCTCTCCTTGATATATGTGCTATGTGTGATGTAGAATAAATACAAAGAGCCAAGAGCTTAAAGAAACATAAAAAGAGACTCTGTGCAATGTGCCTACAGCTTTCATTTGCACAGCAAATTTAATGCTACCCAGAAATGCCAGATAGGTTCCTAGTCTTAGTTTTTCTCATTTCACTTAACTTTTTTACTCAGACTCCATCCCTCTGACCTGAAACAGCTCTTTTCTGAAAGAATCTGGTTGGTTTTGAACAGATGTGGAGACATGACAGAGTTCATTTAGAACATAATCAACAGATAATAATAGGGTACTCAGAGAAATTGCAGTGAATGACAAGTACCATCAGCCTTTTCAAAACAGCAAAATTAGACATTTTTAACTCCACATGCACAACAGTGTTAGAAGAAGCAGGAAATTACTAATTTGGAATCCTTTTATTACATCCTAGTTTTTTAAAAAATTATATTGTAACATTCTCAGGCATTATCCTGATCCTGCTCTGCTCACTGCCTCTATTGGAAATAAAATTGTCTTCCATGTGTTATTTGAAACAGACTGGCTCTCTTGCCTACTTGGTTGTATCCCTCATCTTCCTCTCTGAGGCATGACAGCACTCAGCCTGTCAGGATGAGGCCCCAGCATCTCTCATGTGTAATTTGCAATTTTCATTACTGTAAAAAACCATCTGGTTTATGAGCCTCTTAATCCTCAGACTTCCATAATATGGCACCTAATTGGGGGAGCTTGGGAACGTTTGGGTTATTGCCATTGCCTGTGTCTGCTTCTGCTGCCCTGCCAGGAGAACTGAGCTGGATTTTGTGTCTCCAGCCCTGAGTTTCTTGTTGTGGTACAAGTCTGACCCTGCTTGCCACCCACTGCCTGTCCAGGCTTGCAGCCAGGATGGTTCTCCACAAAACTTATTTAGACAGCAGGGCCATGAAGTGCCTGGTTTAGAGGTTGAGCCTGGCTGGCAGGGCAGTGCTGAAGTGGGGACTGTCCCTCTGTACCCCGAGACACAGTGGCCATCTGCCCCGCTGTGTTCTGGCAGAGCCAGGGGAGTCCTCAGGGTTTATGATCTTCAAAAACCTTGGTGTAACAAGAATCACAGAGAATCACAGAATCACAGAATCCTCTGAGTTTGAAGGCACCCACACAGATCATCAAAGTCCAGCTCCTGGCCCTGCACAGTGCAGCCCCAAGAATCCCATCATGTTCCTGAGAGTGTTGAGCTCCTTGAGCTGTGTCAGGTTTGTTGTTGTGACCACTGCCCTGGGGAGGCTTTTCCAGTCCCCAGTCACCCTCAGGGTGAAGAATATTTTTCTAATATCCAACCTAAACCTCTCCTGACACAGCTTCAGGCCATTTCCCCAAGTTCTGTAACTGCTCACCAGTGTCTGGAAGTATTTGGAAATGCATCCTTGTTCTTCACCTCTTCCTTCCACCCCTGGCTAATCTCTGCCCTGGGGTGCAGCCTTCCATCCACTGTCCCAGCACTGCTCCCTGCAGGGAAAGCAGCATCTTGGACGCTTCCAAATGTGTGAAATACAGGCAAAGGTGTGAAATAAAGAGTGCTGGCATGAATACCAACAGAACTTGGATGTTGCTTGTAAATAAATCTTCTTGGCTTCCTTGGGATTTTTCCTGTGCGTCAGAACTCACAAGTCAGGATTTTGCATGCAGGTACAGAATTTCTGCTTGCGTCACCAGAACTGTGCTTTGCAAGCCAGGATCAGGAGAAGCTTGGCTGTCAGACCTCTGTTCATCTCAGTTTTAAGTAAAGAATAATGTGTGCTTGAGAGAAATACCCTGACATGAGGAGAGTCATTGAGTGTGCTCTCACCATCAGGGTGATCAGGATTTTCTATGATGACTGTGAGCATTAAGGAGGCCAGAACAAAGATGACAAATGATTTTGTAAAAGGGATCATCAGAAGACACAACAGGTTCAGCAATCTTTGAGACTTGTCTTAGCAGTCTCCTGAGAGATGTAATCTGCCCACCTGCCTGACTGCAGAATTGCTGGAGGCTATTTTATTATTTTATTTTATTTTATTTTATTTTATTTTATTTTATTTTATTTTATTTTATTTTATTTTATTTTATTTTATTTTATTTTATTTTATTTTATTTCATTTTATTTTATTTTATTTTATTTTATTTTATTTTATTTTATTTTATTTTATTTTATTCTTTCTACAGCTTGTACCTTGGACAGGATGTATGCCTGCTTGTGTCTACTTAAAAATCAGAGTAAAAATTTTTTAATTAGGAAATCATCCATAGTTTCTACAAATGTACAGAACCAATAAAAACATTAAGGTTGGAGACATGCATAAAGTTGGGTCTTGATAGAGTTTGCCAGCTGGGAACCTGTCATTTGCAGATGCTTTTGGAAACACTTTCCCAGTTGCTACTAAATGTCTTTCCTCAAAGAAAGAAGAAGGGGGAAAATAATCAATCTAATACAAAATAGTTGCTCAGATGATGTGGAAGTGGTGATGAGAATTACCTAAAATGTTCTGGTTAAGAGATAAGCTTGTGAACTTTGCAAACAGTACATAGAGAATGGCATTAAAGCCCAGCAGAGTTCTCAACCTTGTTTTTTTTTTAAGCTGCTGAGCTAATTAAGCATCTCCATTACCTGTGGCAGCAAGGCATTTCATTCCCACCCTACACGTGTTTTCAGATCTATCTATATTTGTTGTCCTTCACTAGTTCTGTAATTATTTTGAGGCTGATATATTTGTTTGGCCATCTATTCTTTCAGTGAAGAGGTAAGCTTTCAATTTATTGAAATTCATCTTGGTGTGGGGAAGATTAAAGCATGGAATTGATTTGAGAGGAGTGCTTTGAAGCCATAAAGTACAATCTGTCTTTCATTTACATTTCAGACCTTACCTCACCCTGTATTTGTAAACAATTAC
This sequence comes from Passer domesticus, assembly GCF_036417665.1. Classification (NCBI taxonomy): domain Eukaryota; kingdom Metazoa; phylum Chordata; class Aves; order Passeriformes; family Passeridae; genus Passer; species Passer domesticus. The sequence goes on from NC_087486.1 coordinate 8,541,333, forward strand.
TGCACAAATCCTGTCTATCTCCACAAAATGTTCAGGCACTAGATTTCGATGTAAATGGACCATTTAGACCTAAATGGACCATCTTTTGCCTGAGACATAAGAACAGGCAAGAGCATCTTAATGCTCTAGCTTGGCACATTTATGGAAGTCTTGGTGCCCCAGCTTCTGCAATGGGGCATTCACCCAAATAAAGATCAGCTTGTTGTTCTCTCAGGTCTCCTCTTAATGAAGATTTGAAGTTGTTGCTCCTGTCCGTTAAAACCACAATTAGAACACCTGGTCTGATTACAGCACTCAAGGACAAAGAGAGGAACTCAGATCTAAACTTTTTTGATACATAAGAGGATGTAAGCATACAAGTTTCACCTTGCAGAAGGTGCCAGCAGTAAAATCCCCACTATTCCCCAGTGTCTTCAGCCCCTTCTCCTAAACACAGATCAGAAATGGCTTCTTCCCTTTTCTGTCAGAATGCTCCACTGAGGGGCTTTCTGGGCTCCTGTGTTTATTATTCTGTGATTATTCAATTATTCTGTGCTCTTCCATGCATGAAAAGCGAAGTTGGGACACACACACATTCAGGGTAGGAGTAACCTCAAACCTATGAAAAAGTCATTAAACCAACTGATTTTAAAATTTCATTATCATCTCAGTTCTGAAGGGTTAAAACTGACCAAAGAAGTTAAGCCACATCTAATTAAGTATTTTAGGCAGTGCTGTTCTAATTAATGAATGTTTGTACAGTGCTTTGAGAACTTTGTGTAACAACGAAGGCTAATATGTTGCTATGTGTAAATGATAGAGTTGATAATTTAGAAAATACAGAAGCATAAAGCCAAGTTACCTTTATCACTCCATCAAAGCCAGGTTTAACTATCTTCTTATTTTGGCTGCTGGCTTAATTAGATGAGGTACTGAATTTAATTAACTCATCAAACCTAATTTGAAAAGACCTCTCAAGTCAGTTAGAGCTTGTCTTATGCTTATTGTTTGCATGGAGCCTTTAATATCATCATTTTGTTATTATATGAATGGGAGCCTTAATCGTATTCTAATTTACAACATTTACTCAGATGGTGGCACTTTCCTCATTTTTTTAAGTGTCAGCATGTGAAAATCAATCACAATTTAATTCAAGGCAGGGAACTTGCTCTTCTAGTCCTCTGTCAAGTCAGGTACAGGTTATCTCTTTCCCCACAAGTGTAATTTGAGTTTTCAAAGTGAAATTATTTCACAGGAAATCATGTTGAGTTTCTGAAGTTCCATTTCTTGGAGAGGTGTTGTGACAATGATCATCTGGATACTCTTTCAGGAATGTTTAACTAAATTCTAAGGTTTGAGGCTGAAGTTGGTATTGCAACTGTATTATTCATTTGAACACATCTGTGTGTGATGCTTGTACCAGTCTGAAACGTCTCGAAAGTTACGAAAGAAGGAATTACTAGGAAAGAATCTAAACTGAAAAGTTTGTTGTATATTTTAACCAGTTAGTAGGACATTTTTTTGCCATATTTTTACATTCCTAAAGATACACCATACAGAGAGCAGAGATCAACTGATCGCTTATAATCAAAATTTCCCCAGAAATTATTTACTTGTTCTGCAAAACCTGTTCTATTATCATGCAAACTATGCTGCTGATAGAGATATTGCTAATTAAGTCTGGAGGAGTTCTTGTACTTTTGTGAAAAGCCATCAACATGCTGTGTAAATCAAATGCTTTCTTACTCTTCCAGGCAGCAGTTTTGCAGAAGCAACCTTGCTCACAATTGCTCTCTCTTCCCTTTTTCATTTGCTGTTTGCAGCCCAGCTTTCCAGCACACAATTAAATCCTTTTTTTCTGTTTTCCCTCAGAACGACTATCGGAAGTTATCTATGCAATGCAAGGACTTTGTGGTGGGGGTGCTGGACCTGTGCAGAGACACTGAGGAGGTGGAGGCGATTCTGAACGGAGATGTGAACATCCACTTGTGCCCTGAGCACCACCGGCCAAGTCTGAGCAGGATTAAACTTGCTATTAAATATGAGGTCAAAAAGGTGAGCTCTTCATTTGGGTCCCATATGTCTTCACATTTAATTATGCTTCCTTGATGCCACCTGAAAAATAAGCAAAAGATAGATTTTAGTGGGACCCGGACTGTCCCTAGAATTTTAGCAACTTGTGGCTTAATTTGCATTTTCTCACATCCTTTAATGTGGAGAAGTTTATCTGCAAAGTGAAAAAATAAATCTTCTAGAAGTATTTGAAACAACTAGTCTGCCTTACAGAAGTGTGTTGTGTGAATGGAAAATGTTATTCTGGCAAATTCTAGGTCTGGGTGGTCCCAATTAATTGCTTCTACAATATGCTTTGATGGAAACTGGGCTCCTGCTACAGGACTCAAAGAGCATTCCAAATTTTCTAGCTAACATCTGCTCTCTCATTCCCCTCCCAAACCCACCACCTGCTTCATTTTGCCTCTTGACTGTGCTGCTGTGCTGGCTGGAGAAGGTCTTTTCCTGTTATGAAAGCCATTAATTAAGGAGTCTTAAAACATATTTGAAATTAAATGCTTTCATGCAGGAGCACGTAGCACAGAGCCAAATATTCTCTCCTAGGCTGTTGTGTCTCTGCTTTGTTCCATCACTGAACTGAACATCTCAGTTCACTCTCAGCCTGATGTTCTACAAGCTGGGTCAAGCTTAGTTGTTGAAACTGTTGCTTTGGTAACGGGAGGCCAAACTTGCTCTGGTGCTCTTTCAGAAAATGAACTAATCTAGAAGACGCAGATAGTACCTCATCATGGAACAGTGCCCAGTGATCCATGACCTGAGAATCATCAGTCACAGAATCACGGAACATTCTGAGCTGCAAGGGACCTTGAGCCTTTTCAATGTGTGAATTCTCCTGTGCTACTTTGCTCACTTATCCTTCTCAAAATTTGTGTCACCTTTTTGGAAAAAGACCACGAGCTGGAGCTGCTGTGCTGCTCTGGGCACTTCCACCCTGGCTTACCTGGTTCCAGAGGGACATTCACCCATTTCTGACCCTGTCTCTATGTGCAGCTTTTCACAATGCATGAACATTGACCTAAAGCACCAGCGGGAGGTCATGTACAGTTGATCTTTTCATGTATAAATATCTTCCTAAGCCCAGGAAAGCTGAGCATCCTTTGTGGATCACAGCAACTTGTTGCACACTGATAACAACTGTTAAAGTAATTGCAGGGCATGAACAGGAGCATTCAGCAGTCTGGTGATGGCTCTCAGGTCAGCACTTTTCAGCACATTCTTTTCAGCAGCTGGTTTGGTGTGTGTTTATGTGTAAGATGAATATTTAACTGCTAACTCCAAAACAGACAGTTCAGTCTGTGGGGGACGCAGATACACAGAGAAATGGCTTTGGCTTTGGCAGTGATATGATAATGGACTGATATTGGTCACACTTGCTGAACAAAGACATTGTGTTATGGGAACACATTAATTCCTTGAGAGGTAATGCACTTCAGGTGCAAGCTTTTATTCAATTGAGAGATATTTAGGTTTATGTGTACAGATCTTGTGATTTGAAATCCATTTTCATTTTAAGGAAATCCTATAATAGAGAGGGGTCAGAGGGAGGGTGAAGTATTATGCATATTTAATAAACTGATTCTTGGACAGAGTCTCTAAATTAAGTAACTTTTTCTAAGCTAATGACTCATCATGACTAGACCTTGTCCAGTTCTGGGCTCCTCAGTACAAGAGAGATGTGCAGTTCCTGTAACAGGTCCAGCAGAAAACAAAGATAATTAAGGCACTGGAGCACCTTTCTTATGAGGAAAGGCTGAGGGAGCTGGTCCTGCTCACACCTGAGAGGAGAGACCTGAGAGGAGACCCCATCAATGTCTGTCAGTGCCTGCAGGGAGGGTGTCCAGAGCATGGAGCAGGCTCTGCTCAGTGCTCCAGCTAGCAGGACAAGAGACATCAGACAGGAATTGATGCCCAGGAAGTTCCACCTGGATATGAGGAAGAATTTCTTCACTGTTCATGTGACCAAGAACTGGAAGAGATCACCCAGAGAGTGTGGAGTCTCCCTCACTGGGGATATTCAAGAACTGTCCCAACATAATCCCGTGCCATGTGCTCTGGGATGACCCTGCTTGGGCAGGGGTTTTATACAAAAGAACTTCAGAATGGTCTGACAAAAAAAAAAAAAAAAAAGAAAAAAGAAAGAGGGGTTAGTTGTTATGAGTTATTTTTTCATTAAGTTCATATCCAGACTAAATATTTGCACTCACATGGGAAATTTTAAGAAATATTTGATGTTTAAAAAATCTATTTCTACCATTAGCTTCTTAATTCACATTTCCATATTAATACTCAGTGCCTACAATAGGCTTTCTTTGATGAAAAATTGCAGGGAACCATGAAACACATTGAAAATTATTATTTAATATCCATTATTTTACTTTTACAGCTGCTGATGCAGTCTGTATTTCATCACATTTTTATTTCTAGAGTCTGGGAAAGATGTCAAGGACTCCCACCTTCAGACAGAAGAGCAATTGCATCTGCAGAGTTTCATCAGGCCTTTGCAAAATCTTTTAAAATCTTCCTAGTTCTTCCAAATTTCTTTGTTACATCACTGTCCTCATACAGTGCAGTTACTGCAGTCATGGTGTCTAAGGAAAATCTGTGTTCACATCAGAGCTGAAGCCCTCTTACCTCCTCTGGTCAGTAAACCTGCAGCTGGTATCTACAGCAGGTTTTTTTTCCACATTAATGGAAATGTCTCTGCATTTTTCCTTCTGTGTTTCCAATTAAAGTCCCCTGTTACCTTGTTCATTTTCAACTTCAAAAAAGCAATTCTCTGCTCAAGTGAAAGGACACGGTTTTATTGATCATTATCTTTTTTCCTAATTCACAAAGTTTGAGATGAGCCTTGTAAAGTCATTCAAGAAAGCATCAACAATTACAGGCTTCACTTGTTGGTCTCTTTTTTCCTTTTCTTTTCTTCTGCAATGCCTCCTACTAACACATATGAGAAGATGGTGAGAAGCTTAAGGCTATAATTCAAGGACTTTGTATAAAAGATATTTGAAGAATTAAGAAACTCTGTTTTTACATATTTTGCAGCAAGGAGAAACCCAAAATTACAGTAGTTTATAAAGTGTTCATAAAAATGGTGTATTGCTGTTATTCTTCACACTTTTTGAGAGAACTAAATAATCATTCCAGGATTTTTGGAAAAAATTCACTCAAATGTCCTCTGACCAAGTTTTCCAGAGGCATTTTTCCATTTAGATCAGCTGTCTTAATGATTCCTTGAAATTTATCAAAATGCAAACAGTTTGTCAAAAGCAAAACAAACAATTTTCAAACACTTAAGCATTTACTGAGTCCTGGATTCTTTCCAAGAACTGAACTTTTAGCCCATGTTATGGGATTGTTGCAAATGTACCATTGTCTCCCCTGGTTTATTTAGTGATGCTTTGCACTTGCTCACTTCAGCCAATTTGAGATTTCTTTCTCGTCCAGCACTGCAGGGTCTGGGGCACAGGGAGGAGGAGGGTGGGATGCAGGAGGAGCAGCCAAGCACTCTGATGATGCTGCACTTGTGTTCACCTGGACACTGGAGCAGAGGCTGGGAGCTCTCACAGTGAGAGAAAACTCTGGTGGGGTCCAGCAGCTGCTCATAGAAGAGGCAAAATAAAAAAAAAAAACCATCATTAAAGGGGAGCAGGTTGTTTTAGTGGATTGTAACCAAAAGTGGCTTGAGTTGCTAAGCTGAAGTTCTGATCCCAAGGAGCTCTGTGGCCATGGGTACCCACATGCTCCTCATGCAGGTTTACAACATCTGAAATCTTACTGCACTCTTTCCTGAAAATTTTATAGTAAGGGGTTTTTTTCTTTTCCTGAAACATTCAAACAAATTTATTTTCACCCAGGTACTTGCTATGTAAGGGTAGCACACATTTTTTCCCTGTGTGAACTCATTTCTAATTAAGCCAGAATATGATTTTTTTTGAGAGGCAGAGTTACAGAGGTTGGAACTACCCTTGAACAGCCAACGGTGAGAAAATTAAAGTTTTGATGTCTTACAACAAAACCATTTTGCTGCTGTATATCAGCTGAAGGGATGCACATATTTTATGTTCTCATTTTAGTCTGTACCAATATGATCCTTTCTTGTCGCTCTTTAATGTTGGCAGGGGACTTGTGTCAACATTTACCTTTAGGTGTAAAGCTGTGGTTTCTCTGTAGGTGCACAGTTATTGCTCTTCTGTAGGAGGTGACATTCATTTCCCTTCTTTCCCAATGGCAAAATTAACATTGCTCTATTCTTCTAATTGCAAATATTGAGTGCCCACCTCTGTCTTCTCAGCAGCTCTGCCCACAACCACCACAAAGCCAGAGCACCTTTCTCTTTCACCAGTTTTAATTTAATTAACAGTAAGACACACAAATTGAGTTGGGAAAAAAAATAAGAATTAAACAGAACACCAGATGGCTGTGTAAATCCTATTTAAGAGAGAGCTGGAACAGGAACTTTTTCATAACTATATTATTAATAATTAACATATGGAGGATGCTCTGAACAGAATACTCACTGCTGCATTAGATTATAACTTTTCACTGTGTTGGTCACATGACTCAGATACTTAAGGGCATGAGAAGTCCCAGCTCTCATTAACTGCTGCAACAGCCTGAGGGGAGCTGGAGAAGGCTTGGAGAACCAGCCCTGCCTGTGCTGGAGACAGTTTTGCCCCCCAAATGTGCAGTTGCAGACACTGCCCCAAACAAGCTCCACCAGAACATCCTTAGGGATGTTACCTGGGACAGCTCGGGTTCTTCTCAGGAAGCACAGGAAGATAAAGTGGAGAACAGAGGGCAGGAGAAACCCAGAAGTGACCAGAAGTTCTGGCAGTAGGAGAGCAAGGAGTGTCTCTGTGCCACATGCCATGGTGGGTGAGATCTCTCTGCCCTCAAGCTGCAGTTATCCTGCAGGGAGAACCCTGGGGCACGATGGCTGCAGGGGAGAGGGCAGAGGGCACACCAGGGCCCAGCCACACCTGCACACCAGCCTGAACACCCATGGAAAACTACATTTGGGTAACCCAAATGAAGTGATTCACATCCACAACTTCAGTGCAGGAATTTCTCACAGGACAAGCATTGACCTTTCAGTGCCCCAGTGGCTGTAACACACACAGATATGGCTTGGAACAGGACAGGTTTGTGGTTTACTGTCTGATGAGAAGCCTCAAGGAAAAGAACTTCTCAATCAAAAGGTTTCCAGAGAGTTGTATTTTTGTTTCTGCAATCCCTCATTAATTTTTTTCCCCACTTTTTAGTTTCAGGAATATGTAAATGAGGACTTGTGAAGTCATTGATGGCCTGGACAGAGGTGGTGGGAAGAAAAGCATCTCTTGCTTCTGTCAGGGGAGAGTCAGTGAATACTGTAAAATGTAATTTAATGTCAGTGGAAACACTGTGGTCATCCTGGACTCTAAAGCTTATCCATGTAATTTTTCTTTTTACATTTTTAATTGCATGTTGCAAATGTTTTGACAGAGATTGGAAAGGGAAGGAGTTACTTCCCTTCCCCACAGAATGCACTTCTATATCTGAGTATTTCATTAGCAAGGTTCCTTCCTCCCACTAAAATCTGTGACTCTGATTATTTCCTTTTTCCCAGATGTTTTAATTTCTTTTCTTTTCCTTGACGAATCTCATTTTGTTACTTCCTGCACATCCATCCATCCTCTTAAGGTTTCAATGAATCATTTCTCCATCCTGAATATTGTCTGCAATATTCCCAGTTTGCTGTAATATGCAGACTTAATTATTTTCATTTGCAAAGTGTCACAGGGCCTTAAATGTCCATCAAGATCCAGACAAGTAAGCACAAGAACACATCAAAACCATTGTATGGATGTGCATCACTGATGAGAGGGCTTAAAATTACCTTTATTAACAATTAATAATAAAATTCCTATAAAAAAGGACAATTTATATGGTTTGCTACAAACCTGACCTTAGCTGACTCCAATTTTGACTTTGCCTAAATCCCCATAGGCAATGTTTTAAATCTTTCCTTCTGTACCCTCTGTGGCTGTTTTTTTATACACCAAAAGGACATTGTTGTTTGGTAGTTTTTTATTATGGCATGTTTTTAGATGAATAATTCAATGATAAGGATTTTCAAGTGGTTTTGATTTTGCACAGATATGAAAATCCTGGAATGTTAAAGGCTGGGACTTGCAATTCAGTCTCTTGTTTTCAGATAAATAATTCAGTGATAAGATTTATTCATATATGTAAAAAGAGGAGAAATCAGACAGTAACAATAAATCTCTTCAGAAAACATGCAGCCCACTAGAAGAAGAAACTGAAGTTTTCCAAAGAGCCAAGCACCTTATTCCCTACCCTAGAGGAGAATGCTGAGCCCAAAAAAGCCCAATCTTTATCTCAGAAAAGTCAAATTATAAAGAAACTTAAAGGCAAAGCAAAGTTTGAACGGAACCAATCAAAGAATTTGTGTAAATTCTGCATTTTCCTGTTACACATATCAAACAGATCGGACTTACCTTTTCATTTCAAATGGCCTAAAATTAATAGGAAAACAACAAAAGTCCCTTCTGCTATTATTATTAATTTTGCCTTTCCAGTCAGTGCTGAGAGAATTAGTGTCAATGGGCAAATTGCATTTGCAGTGCTCTTGGCAGTTTTATTTACCTCATTATTTTTGTTTTCTATTAGACCAATTTGTTTTTAGTGGGTTTGAGTTGTCCCTGTTTCCACCGCTGTCCCTCCTCTAACAGGATCATGCCTTGCCCTTTCCAGAGCTGAGCCACACGGGGCTTTGGGGCCATCACACCAGCCCTGGGGTGACCTTCACTGCCCCGCTCCTGTCCCCTGCCACCTCTGCAAAGTGAGAGCCCAGCCCTGGTAATGCACTCACAGATTTAGCAGGGAGCAGATCTGCCCCAAACACTCTTGTTTTTATACGGCAGGGTGAGTCACAGGAAGGAGATGTGGCTGTAAACTGGAGCTATGTGAAGGTTTTCAGTGCTCAAAATTATAATTTTGTACTGGATAACTCAGGTCAACCAGCAAGTGGATCCAGATACTGGATTTCAATAAAACTGGGGGAATGTGTGTGTATCCTTGGTTTTGGTGTGGGTATTTACCCTCTGCCAAATGGCTCTAACAACAAAGACATTTTGGTTTAGAAGGAAACAATGTGAAAAGTTTTGTGAAAGGTGCAATTTATTACTAAAACTGTTCTAAATCCTTGTGGGTTTATGCCCTAAATGTAACTCAGAGGCTGAGGTTGCACAATTAGTTGGGGATTTTTTTTCCTGATAATCCTGGCTCAGCTGGACCTTGCTTACAAATACAAACCTTTCCCCTTTGCTACAGGTTTAAAAGCACTGAGGTCAGACTCCAGACAGCAGGTCTGAATATTCACCGAGCCTGTCACAAAGCTCATCTGCAGGATGAGCAAGAAGCTCATGAATATTTGTGTGATGCCATTAGGCAGTCAAATGAGCCCCAGGGACAGAGGGAGAGCTGCAGCAATCCTCAGGGCAGGGACATTTCCTTGTTCTCTGGGTGTCTGCAGCAATACCTCAGAGGACCCTTTGTCACGTACTGTTTCCTTTCATGCTGTGGATAGATCCCATTGAAATGAGATTTGATCAGCTGAATTTTCTCTCATCCATGAAAATCTTTCTTTTGCATCGGGACAAAGGAATTTGGACCTGTTTTTACTCTCTTTTGTCAGGTTAGTCTGGTGCAAAGTGTTTTTTAAAACAGGGCTTGTGACCATGGATAGAATTTAACTATAATTAGAGCAGATATTTTTTTGTGAAAAAGTCCCAAGGTCACAGCGTGGGTTTGTTGAATGGAACCTTACTTGTTATTTTTAATTCATTAGCAGTAGCGTATGTACTTTTCTATTTCTTTCTTAAACTTTCTGCAGTTTTATTTGCCTCTCTTGCAGCCACAACAGCAAAGAGTGAACCAAGTTCCAGCCATATTTACCCTTTGGCAGAATTTAATAGCACATGCATTTGCTAAAGACAATTTTTTTCTCACTCCAGAACATGCAATAAATACCTAATATATAGAATATCCCACCTGCTTCTGCTAAGGTGTCAGAATAGTTTTTGCAAAACAAAGGGCTCTTCGTTCACTTGGAAGTTCACAGAGCAGAGTACAATGTGGAGATAAGGAAAGGCTTCTGTCTGTGCTGGTCTTTCCCTGCACTGCGTGTTTTCCAGCAAACTTCAGTAATTCCCTCTGAGCTCTGTCATCTTCTGCTCTGCATCAAGTGAAACAACTCTGTAACGGATCTTTTACTGGATAAAAAAAAATATTTTGAGACATTTTTCACCTTTTTTCCTGCCCCTAAAAAAGTATGTTTCAGTTCAAGAAAAGTATTTTATTCAGTGTAAATGCAGACCCTTTATTTAGGCTTCAAGCCTTAAAAATACCTAAAATATCAAAGGAATCTTCAAAAGAGAGAAGTGTTATAAAAGCAGATAAACAATGTTTTTTTTAATACAGTCAGTGATTTTTTTTCATCTCTTATTTGCATGTGGGCATATGTTTACCTCTTAATTCATCTGATCCTCTTTGGTGAAATGGCAGGGTATTTTTCACCCTTCAGGGGTGCAATATCCTGCTTTGACCTTTCCCTGAGTTTTTCCCACCCCTGCCAATGTTTGCTGATACTCCCACGGTGTTCAGTGACCTGCTGAAAAAGGATGATTTCATTTCTCCTTTGGTGAAGGCTTTGCTGGGAGAATCATGGCACTGCCTGAGCAGCAAGCCCAGCTTTCTCTCCCTCCCTCCCTCTGGTTTTGCTCAAGCACAGCAAAGCTGCAAGGAAGCCTCAAGTCCCCTTCCAGACCAGCCCTGGCTTTGGTCCTGCTGGGAACACGATCATGGCAAGCTCAGCTCGGGCTGTGTTTGTCTCTGAGGTGTCAGGAAATCTTTGTGATTATTCTGATGTACCTTTAACTTTCCAGAGCACACGATGTGTGTGGTCCAGATGCCACCTGGTTTGTCCAGTGTGTGGATCCCTGCAGGAGCACTGCTCCTCTGCTCCTGACACCACAGAATCACAGAATGGTTTGGGCTGGAAAGGGACCTTAAAGATCACCCAGGTCCAACCCTCCTGCCATGGGCAGTGCTGGCAAAATGGGGAAAGCCATGTATGCAACCCATTTGCTGCCTCCTTCTTTTTCCCTTGTAGTTCAGGGGCACAACGTGCCAATTGAAACCCTTTGTATGACTCATTTGAATCAGCATTTTCCCTCAGATTTCTGGCATTTGAAGCATTACACACCCAGCCCAGGGTTCCTGTGAGCAGGTGCTGCAGTCTAAAATGTGTTAATAAATGTGGGTTTGCAGAAGCAAAGAGCTACATCAAAAGATAAATGCTTAATAATGAACCCAGAAAGGTTGCTTCAAGGACATGAATGCAGCTACATGATGGAAAGAGAAATTGCTCATCCCTGCCCCTGCCAGTGTTTCTTGACATCCCCAATGTTCTCCTGAAAGTCTATTTATGCAGCTCCTTTTTAGCTCACACTCAGTGATTAAACTCACTGAAGTTTGCCATAAGGCTGACAGGGAAGGCACAAGCTGAGAGGACACGACAGGAGCACCTCAGGACTTTATAGTCCCAGGTTCATGTTGTTAGTTCTGATATGCAGGGTTTTATCTGCTTTCACTGCTTCACTGATGAGTTTGCCTTCCTAGCACAGCCCCTGGCTATTCAGTGTAGGGTACATTAGCAAAGTGAGGTGATCCTGTCTGAGTGGTTAATTCTTTTGCCTCGGTGGTAGATTTCTGTACTTTTAAGGGAAATGGAATTATTTCAGTAATAAAAGAGATACTGGTTTCTTTCTGCACGATTAATTCCAGTCATCTGAGGCTGACCTCTGTCTCTTAGCTGTCTTGCCACAAGTTTCCTTATTTCTGCTGACATCATTTTTCTGTCCAAGATAGAGACTCTCCTCTCCTCTCCTCTCCTCTCCTCTCCTCTCCTCTCCTCTCCTCTCCTCTCCTCTCCTCTCCTCTCCTCTCCTCTCCTCTCCTCTCCTCTCCTCTCCTCTCCTCTCCTCTCCTCTCCTCTCCTCTCCTCTCCTCTCCTCTCCTCTCCTCTCCTCTCCTCTCCTCTCCTCTCCTCCACTTCAATATAATAGAAAATAAAAAATAAAAGTCTTTCTATTGCAGTGGTTTCTATCACAAGTAACTTTCTATATGTTTATAAAATATAAAGGTACTTTATGATCTGTGGAGTGAAACTCTTGCTTTCATGAGCAGCTATGCTAAGGAAAAAACTCATTCTGTCATAAGAGCTCAGAAGTGTTTCCCCACAATGCATATAACGTGTTAAGCTACCAGAGAGAGCTGTCACACATCAAATTAAATAGAAATGTGGAAAAGTGATCACTCAATGTGGCATTCACAGTGGTCTCTGAAACACCCTCTTTATTCATACATGTAAAACTCTTCCTTTGAGTCCTTTCAATTCTCACAGAAGTCTTTGAGAAACTTTTTTCAATATTCCAGAATAATATTCATGTCTCTTATTTAATCCCCTGTAGCACAGGACAGGGCTTTTGGAGGTGTCAATACTTACCTGAGTCATCCACTGCCTCTCAAAAATGCTGCTTTGGTGGCTTCATTATTTGAGCTGATTGCTGTGTGATTTTATTATGACGTTTTTTAGCCTTTTTTAACTTAAAAAGCTGTGTGACATAGGCTGGAGGGAAGAACAATTTCCTTCCTATATCAGAGGTATGCACAGTAGCAGGAAAAACCACTGCCATCTACTGGGATCCCAGGGCCCTGGGGCCAGCAAAGCTCCCACCGTGGTTGCTGAATGCAGAAGCACTGGAAAACATTTTGCTTGAGCTCGCAGGTCCTGATGCATTACCTTAGTGACTCTGCCCAGGAGATAAAGCACTCAATGCTTTTAAGTGGCTGGCTTTGGAGCCAGGCAATCCCCTCCACTGCCAGTGCTTCCATTTCAATCAGAGATTTCCTGCCCTTCTGCACAGCCCTGGTCACACTGCTCTTTCTTGTCTGCAGCGCAGGAGCACCCACAGTTTGTCCCTAAAAGCCTCCTCGCCTCATTTTCCAGCACTGAGGAAGGAAAAGAGCGTTTAATGGGAACATTGAAAAAGCACTGCAGCATTCAGTCCTCTGAAATTCAATATCACACATCAGCATTTGTCATTATGCTTTGAAGCATTCTGCCTTGAAGCCTTTGTCTCAAGCTCTGTTCTTCTCCGTGCCTAAGTGTCTTACCAAAGCATCAGTGTAATCTTTAACTTGGTGTCAGTGCCCATTCCCAGGGAAGAGAGAAAGTTAAATGTAACATCTCTGAGGAGAACTAAGACCAGTGTCTGAAATGTTGATAGAGAGAGGGCTGGCAGTGCCCAAGGGGTCACTCTGTGTTTCATTAATGTCTAATAGAGAAAACAATGAAAACTGTACTGCTTGCTGTAAGCAAATAAGAGATCAAAACTCATTCATGCTCTGATCTTCCTGATCCTTAACTTATTTTCCCCTCATTTTTGTAATAATCAGAGTAAGATGATGTCCTGGGGTGACTTTATGATGCTGAATTTTATCCCCATTTGTCTGTTTAGCCCAGAAATAGATTTTGTGCCTTTAAACTTAGATCCAAGAGCACAGAGGGGGAGAGAAAAAACAGTGAATTTTTTCCTGGCTTTATTCAAAACCAAAGACCTTCAGCTCTGTGTCTTGCCTGTGCTGTCTGCAGCATGGACAGGGAGCCAGAGAGAGCTCTCCTTGGATTTTAGTTAGGTTTTTTTAGTTATCTGAGGCTGGAAGTTTTTTTGGAACTGTTCCGCTGTTGTTCAGTCTGAGAACACCAGGGTTATCATCCAGGCCCCCCAGGCTGCACTGCAGCTGGGACACCAGACCTGAACCCCAGGGAGAACAAGAAAAAACCAAGGACATACCCATGCAAAAGACTTTATCTCTCCAATCCACAGAAGGACTTGCTGAATTTGCCATCTCTTCAGAACAACAAGAGGTTCTATTGTTCAGTATTATTAATCTTTTCATGTTTGTGAGTACTTTGCTTCTTAAATAAGCAGTGTTTTCCACTTTTCCCCAAGGAAATCTTTTCCCAAACCAGTTGTAGGGAGGGGCCGCTTGAATTTGCTTTCTAGAGGAGCCTCTTTGGAGGTTTTTCCCCACATTTGCCCTAAACCAGGCCAAAAACTCTTTCGGCGCCCAACGTGAGGCTTGAGAAAGTGAAAAAACCTGCACTGATTGCATTTTGGTTGTACCTACTCTGTACTGGGATAAAGCAATCAGTAGCCATGCTGCTTGAATCCATAATGTCTCTGGGTGGAGACCTTCATGTGCTTCTGGTCCCTAGGCTTTTTTGAGATTTTAGCATTTTCTGGTCCCTAGGCTTTTTTTCTTATGTGGAGATACCTCCAGTATTGTCCCTACACGTGGAATTTACAGTAGAGGGACATGGATTAAAATAGCTTTTGTGCTGGGCTCGGTGATAATGATTTATAGGGAGTTTACAAAGGTACTGGGGTTTGTTCAAGGTATGTATGGTTTGTGGTTTCTTCATCCTAACCCATGTCCCAGTTCCATTCTTTGGGGGCTTATAAGTAACTGTACCCAGTTTGTTAGAGGAGGAGCAGGGGATGAGGCTTTTCAGCCTTTCCTTTCCTTCTTCTCCTTTAAATCTGTTACATCACTTTTTTACAATGCTCTGTTTCCCCTGAATGTTAAAGAGACCACTTTCCTGGTATTTTATGTGGTAAGCTCCCTCTCCATGGTCTGAAGCATGTCTAGAGTGGCTGATATGTTCAGGGGGGCTGATGAGACCCCTGACCCAGGAGGGGACCCAGCCATGGGAAATCCTGAGTGGTGTGGGGAATGAGAGGATATGGACCAAACACATGACAGAGGAACACCACCAAGGCTCTATGGCACTCTGCCTGTCCTTATTGCCTTGAACAAAATAAATTGTTCCACTGAGCTGGGTTTTATGGCAATTCCTTCTCAATTTTCCCATACTTGTATTTTTATTGTAGCTGTTTCCAGACACATTGAGAAAATGGACAGATTAAAATGTCTGATGAAGTCTCTGAAATGCCAACCAGAAGACTTTGACTGTCTCATTGCCAAGGACAACTGAATATCTTTGTTTGAATCAATTGCAACAGGAGGAGGAAGTCTGGATATTGCTTGGGTCCCACATCCCAGAATTCTGCACATTCACCAGTGCCATTTCCCTTCCCTTGAGTCACTACAAGTGTTGTTGAATTCATGATATCTGAAAATAAAATATGCAAAAAGGGATCAATTCTCTACTGAGCTTCCTTCCACTTCATTTTTTTGTCCATTTGCCAGGAAGATAACAAGCCCAAGCAGCATTAGGGCAAACATAAACACCAGGCGTTGGGAAATGCCTCCTTGTAATACTGCTGTCATCACCTCAACCTTAAACTTTAAATGCTCAGAAGGACTAGGAATCATGATTTATAATTACCTTTTGTGAAAGCATTCTTTTTCATGAAAGCAGCTTAAAAGAAAGCATATTAAAATGTTAATATTTCCAGGAAAAAAATTCTAAAGACAAAGGCGGTTAAAAGTACCCATCAATTTCCTTTGTTCTGATTGATTTATTCATTGGAAGGGGTAGAGTCTCATTTTCTTTTTTTTTCTTCTTTTTGAGCAATGTAGACCCCAAAGCCTAATTCATCTCAAAAGCATATTTTAAACAGCTACTAATGTGTTGTTATTGAAGGAAAAGTGTTACTGCAGAGCAATCCTAATTTCTGTGCAACTGTATTTGCTCCTGAACAGTAACAGTTCTGTTATGCAAACATCTCAAAAAGAGTCCATTAAGTTCCCAAATCGATCACCGTTCACAGGTAGTGAAGATGAAAGCACAATTTGAATTTTCTCTGCTTTTCAGTCCCGAGAAAACTACAGAAGGCAGCTGAAATCCTCCAGCTGGGTGATCCAGAGCAAGGGATGGCTGCCAGGCGTGGTCCCTGTCCCTGTCCCTGTCCCTGTCCCTGTCCCTGTCCTTGTCCCTGTCCCTGTCCCTGTGGCCCCCGAGCCCGCAGCAGCCTCTGCTTTCCTCCTCTCTTTTTTTCTTCACCCCCTTCCTCCTCGCCTTCACCTCCAGAAAGTTCTACTCTTTGAAAGAGCAGAGCATTTTACATTTCCCTCCCAGGAATATTGATTCATCCACAGAACTAATAAATGAAACCCTCAGTTCTACTTATGAAGTTAGCTGCACCAGCAACATATTTATTTTTCATTTTTTCTTTCTATTCTTTTACATTTTTATTATCCTTCTTTGTGATTAAAATAGCCACCTTCTAAATTCGATCACCTCAAAGAACAATATGAACTGAAGTTTAATCTTTTATTATAAAACTGTTAGGTAGGATCTGGTGGTGCTGTAATTTTGCCAATAAGAAACTGCCCTTTTCACTTTTCTGCCACTCACATTTTCTTTTACCTCTTTTTTTTTAATTTTTACTTCAGAACAGTAAACTGAAGAGTCCCAGTTACAGGGTACAAAACAGGTACTTTCTGTACCAGAGCACCACAGCTTTTCCTACTGCTTTTGAATTTGTCTTTTTGTCCTATCAGTAAAGAATGAGCTGTCATATTTTGAAAGGTACTCAGAGATAAAGCATTTAAAGTAGCAAAATACCAGCCAGATCACATAATTTGCAGGAGAGCCCTGCAGAATGGTTCCCTTTGGGTCTTTACAAAGTGAATAGAACAATATAATATCAGCTGCTGTGTCAATGGCCTTGGCAAAGTCATCACAGTGTTTCTCAGCTTGACTTCCAAGCCCCTCTCTGTGCCTTTTCTGAATCTCAGGGTACACGGTCTTACCCCAAGAGATAACTTGCTCAGATGCATTTTGTCAGTGCTAACCACTAATGGATTTTGGGGTTTGGCTCAGACAAAAATAGTCATACAAAAATAGCTTTTCTCTAGAGAAGACAAGGAGCAGAAGTGATGCACGTTCTGCCACCACCTGGGGGTCCTGTTTGCAGTTTTCTGTTTGTTTGCTTTATGGACAACAAAGACATGACCTGTCATGTTCCACGGGCAAGATCAGAAGGTTATTCCCTGAAATATCTTCCTCTTCAGACAATGCCACTGATGTCTCTATTTCTGCTTTTCTTACAGTTTGTTGCTCACCCCAACTGCCAGCAGCAATTGCTCACCATGTGGTACGAAAACCTCTCAGGCTTACGGCAGCAATCCATAGCTGTGAAGTTCTTGGCTGTTTTTGGGGTCTCCATCGGGCTGCCCTTCCTCGCCATAGCCTACTGGATTGCTCCCTGCAGCAAGGTACAAACTCCTGATGGTCTGGGGGGGTTACAGGCAGTTTTACCCAGGGCCTGCAGTGAAACCCCAGATTTTTCCATAAAGGTGTTGGGGAGTGATTCCTGGTATCCTCTAAGACTGGCCCAGGGAGAGCAAGCTTGGGGTGTTGCTTGACAGACACAAATGGAACTGTCATGATTTGAGGCTCATCTTTACAGAGAAAGAAGTGGGGTGGTGGGTAAAGAGGGTGACAGGAAAACAAAAGGAAAAAATAATGTGTAGGAGATAACAACATAGGAGTGAAATGAAGAAAAAATAGAAGAGCCACCAAAACTGGAAATAACTAAAGGAGGAGATCCTTGTTTTAGTTAACTCTGATGTTTAAATTCTTCTTTCATGCACTTTTTGTTGTGGGTTCCTCCCTTCTTCAGGGCTCCTTTGTTACCTTTCTTCCTTCTTTCTGAGCTTGTGGTTTTAGTTAGTGGAGCATTGTTGTGGGTTTAGTTAATGCAGCATTATTGTGGTTTTATTTAGTGGAACATTATTATGACACATGGGCCTGAAACTCTGGCAAGCCCCAGGAAACTTGTTAGTGTTGCATCAACAACTAGACTTAATCATAAAATCTTTACGGTTTTGAGGGAAGAGATGAAGCAACTTGAAATACTGCTGTATACCTAAATATAGATTAAACAGTGGAGGAGAGTTTGTTGAGACCTGGAGGTCAAAGGAGCAGAGCCAAACATTAGCTTAGGTAAAATCTCGAGTTGTTTGTGGCATGAAATCTGTAGGGGTTTCATCCTGAAAGAATCTGCTCAAACAAGTGGAGATAAATAAGTGTGTGGCTGAGTGATAAAGAGCTTTGTCACTGCTCTTGCCACAGAAAAAGGGGTGGCAGGGGACAAGATCATTTCACATTCAGCAATAGCCAGCAACATCATCCTATACAAGGTAGATGTCTTCTGCAGGAGGCTTGTCACAGGTACTTAAATTTAATAAAAATGACACCTGGCACAGCTATTGTATTCAGTCTTGAAAGTATCTTTTTCCACTTCCTCTAAAAAACAGTGAGGAATCCTTTTTAAATGTATGAAACTCAAGTAGTTATAGATCCATCAATTAGTATTGAGAAAGACTATAATTTGAAACACATATTAATACAATCAGAAAAAGTTCTTCAGTACATCTGAGATAACAAAACACCTTTAAGCCTTGGTTTCCTCCAAAATGGCTCCAAGAGGAGTACTTTGTGTTAGAGGATATGAGGATGTAACTTCATCTCCTCGAGGTCTGTACCAACCCAAAGCCCCTCATTTTTCACGGGCACCAGCCAGGACTCAGAGGTGCTCACAGAGGAGTTCATGCCAAAGCCAGGCTGTGCTGTGGGTGTTTTTGGCTGGGTCATAGAGGGAATTATTGTGTGAAATTATCACCTTGATTCCTTCATGTCAGACCCCAGTCTAGCCGGGATTTATGAAGCTGTTTAATTTCCTTCACCTCTGTTGAATGTGTTGGGAGATGGCACACCAGCCAACAGCAGCATTTGTGGTGCAGTCTCAGAATTAATATGGCAATAGGTGGGAAGAATTAGACTAGAAATAAGGGGAGAATTTAAAACAAAAACATAAAAACTAAGAGGAAAGAAACTGAGACAACCTCCTGCTAAAACTAAAACAGTTTTATAGCAGAACTAAGAAATTATTGAGAAAGTTACTTGGTTTTAATTTCTTGAGGTAGGTGTATTAAAATTTTAAAATGGGGGCAGGGGGATATTTAACTTTTCATCAGCTCTGATTTCATTATCCTAAACCTTTCATGCATTCTCATTTTTCAATGTTCCTTCCTTTTCACCCCACTAGACTGTCAAAAACCACATGTAACCTTCTAGCACAAAGGCCAATTGAAATTTCTTTCAGACAGGTATTGTCTTTTAATGCATGGATTTGCCTTGATCAGAACAATATAGTCTTGATTTTTGATTGGGGCCTGTGATAGAAATAACTGAATCACAAACACAATTTTTTCCTTAAGAATTGGTATCTCACCCAAAATCATCACTGTTAATTTCAAGGGCTGCAGGTTGATGCAAGAGCCTGCTATCCTCTCACAGTGTAATTGCAGAAAATTCTGCACAGGCAGCATCTCCACTCTGAGCCTCCCAGTTTTGTCCTGGTCAGCTTTACAAGTGTTTTATTTGTTTTTTACTGATGGAAGCAATCGTGATGTTACACAATTGGGCAAAGAAATCACTTTTCCACAGTAATAATCAGTTAAGACTTTTAACTTAAATCAGGTCTGTCTTCAGAGACTCACAGATACCCAGGCATGAGTCAGGGGCTCATTTCTGGACCAAGGCAGTGAGAAAAATGGAGGAGATCTCTAATGTGGAATACTGCAATGGGAGCTGTCCTGAGCAACACTACTGTGTGCCACATTCTTATGATGATCAAATTCTGCAGTTTCACATAGGGCAATAGAGGAATTCACATTCAAAATTCCTTCACTGATGTATCTTAGCTAGGAACATACTTTAATGCCTGTCCTCCCCAACAGAAAATTGTCTTTAATAAAGCTCTGTGGGGTTAGAATGTGCCATACCAAAAACTACCCAGAAAAAACTAGTACATAGCATTGACTGGAGTTTGTACCTCAGCCTTACCTATTTTTTTAATTCAGTTGCACAGAACGAACTTATTAAAACCAGTTTTAGTGTCAGTCATTCATTCACTTCATGACCCATGAAACTTAAGCCTATCCTATCCTGAAAGATCCTTGCTGACTCATCTATATCCTGGAGGCTGTGACTCTGAAATAAACTGTTGCTTTAGATGTTGGTCTCCAAAACATTTTTTTTTCATTGGTAATGAAAAGAGAAGAGAGATTGGATAGAAAAATTGCACAGTCTGTTGCCTGAAAATGTAATGACAAGAGCAAGAGGGGCTGTTTGGATTGTCTGCTGAGCTTCAAGGTGTGTTTTCTTTCTCGGGTTGGTTGAAGTGCACACTCAAACATCACAACACTGAGAGGTCACTCACACACAGCCCTCTCAGTCTGGCTGTTCTCTCATTTCCTGAAGCCACACTGGGGGTTTGTGGGGTGCAACTCCCACTGCAACACACCCTGCACTGTTGAAACACTGGAACTTTAATGGTTGCCTCTGCCCAAACCATATCTGTACCTTTTGACCCCTAAAATACACGAGATCACTACAACAGCATCTTCATGCTTCTGCTACAAGCACAGTACTGAGCATAGCAATGGATTTTTCCTTATGCTCCTAGCCTTTTTTGTTCTAATCTCCTCAAGCTGAAAATTTTGTAGTGATATCACACTATATATTTTTGTTCTGACATGAATGTATGCTTCATTATTTTTCTATCATGGAGATAGGATGCTAAATCATGAAATTATCTGCTCTCTTAAGAATGAGCCTTTGTATTCACACACTGTCAGTGTTTCTATCTTAGCAGTAACAGCCAGACACTACCCTGCAGTCCTGGTTTGATGAAAGGTGGTACTTTGATTTTCTAAAAAATCAAGAAATTTATATACTCATGCAGTTACACACCTTGAGTTTAGCTGTATCATGTTGTTTGAAAAATCTTATTGTCATAAAGCATTAGACTGGCTGGAGGAATTGACACTTCATAATTTAATTTTTTTTTTAGAATATTTTAGTCTACACCTTCTGTAGCTCTTAGCTAAAAATTAGATTTCTGAGAAGATATAGAAAGCATCAGCTCAAAAAAATAATGGTAAGCTTTCTGCAGTAATAAATGGGACAAATGGCTGATGTAACATTAACTAAATGCAGATTTCTGTTAAATCATGAGAGAAGTAAGGAAAATTACCCCCAGAATTCATTTGGTTCTGTAATACATGGGATTATTTCTCTGATAACTGAGACTATGCTACTTTAATCTAAGGTCTTTTTTTTACATTTCTATAGAGAGCAGGAAAAGTCTCTGGAGAGGATTCATGATTCAATAGGTATTGCTTTTCCTCTTTTAGTGAATTCAGGGTAGAAATGAGTCTCAAACAGATTGCAAATGCTCTTTCTTAAAAACTTTCTGCTGAGGATCCATGGCTGATGTTCCACTTTACTCTTGCAGTCTGAACTCTCTCAGGTCATAGGAGGAAAACTGTGTGATCCAGACCTATCCCACCACCCCATGCAGCTCAGTACTGAAATTATAAATTCTACTACAAAGCAAAATCTACACAACATCAGCCATAAAGAACTGTTGAGAATGACACCCATGGTGGCAGCACAGGAGGTGAACCAGAGCTGTAAGGGTTGAGACTGGTTTTAACAATTCATCCACTCCTATGTCTGCCATATTATTTCTAGACAAGATTAAATAAACTTGGGTTTCAGGTCAGTGCAATATCTGCCCAACTAAACACGTCCTTACTGACCTCAGAGAATGTCAATAAGGACCTCAGGAAAGAGCAGATATTTTCATTTGCTTTATTGGAAAGTTATTTAGAAGCATGCACATTTTCCAATAGGATTTCCTATTCTGTCAACTTTATAAAATATTTTATTGACATTTTATAAACTCTGATAAGAAAAACAAATAAACGCCAGAATCCTAGTACTTCCTTTAAATTTATGCTAGCCCTAGAGACCTCTGCTTTTGAAATATTTCCTCTTCTGCCATAAGCAGAGACCAGGGCTCCCTGGAATTAATCTGCTATTGGAGATAAATACAAAAACAAATAATTTCCTTTTTATGTCCTTTTTCCTATGAAGTTTTATTATCAAATCAGTGGATATTAAGAAAAAATGGATGATATCTTGGCATCAAAGGGAATCAATCAATGAGTAATAAACTGAAAAAAAAATTCCAGTTGTCTTTGAGGAGTTTGGAAAGACCCCATCCAGGCCAGCTCTTCCATTGCTCCCTGTTGTGTCCAGCACTACAAGCTTTGACCCTACTGCTCCTGAAAATGCTTCTACTCTTTCCATCATTCTGGAGTAATGTTTTCTTAGGTCACAGAAAATTTAAAATTTAAAGAGTGATATTTAAATTCATTAATCAAGAAAGCTTGTCAAGAAGAGCAGAACAATTATATGTAGTGAAGAGACCTGCTGCTCTTGTTCTTGGCTTAGTGTCTTGAAATAAATCCTTGTATTCTGGGAGTAATTCTCCAGCTTTGGTACTAATTATGAGAGCAGACTATCATAGCAAAGCATTTGAAAAGCATTACTAAAGCATATTTAAACAGAAGGCTATTTCTTACACACTGATAATGAACCAAGAGTTCACCATTAATAAAAGATTCTAACATGTAAGGATGAGAATTGTGTCCATCATTAGGATTTATATTGACACACGAGTTCATTCATATCACACATGCAAAAACAAACATCTCTCATATAAATGTCCTGTCTCTTCATTTTCCACTCACCATATGGCCAGGGCAATTAGATATTACATGTGGGTTTAAAGAGGCACTGTAAGACATTGCCATGCATAAAAAATTACCCAATGCATAGTGTCTGGTAACAGCACATAACAACTTGAACAAATCTAAACCCGATTTAGCTAATGATCCAAAATCAATTACTGAATCCTTTTCACCGTGGGCAAAAGGTTTCAAATTTTATAGTGAAAAAACATCAAGGAGGTGTGTAAATAAAAACCTTATGACTGTGCATGTTCCATTGCAGCTGGGACGTACCCTCCGAAGTCCTTTCATGAAGTTTGTGGCTCATGCAGTTTCTTTCACAATCTTCCTTGGACTGTTAGTAGTGAACGCCTCAGATCGCTTTGAAGGAGTCAAAAATCTCCCCAACGAGACCATCACGGATCATCCAAAACAAATATTCAGAGTCAAAACAACCCAGTTCTCATGGACAGAATTACTGATCATGAAGTGGGTATTAGGTAAGTAAAACCAAAATGAACACAAGTCCTCTGTGGAAATTCAACCTCATTAGGAATAGCATGATACACAGTGACAAGACAAAGAAAAAAGAAAAATTAAACAAAAACAAAAACAAAAACAAACAAAAAAATTAAAAATAAAAAACCCACAAAAAACCCCAGAAAAAACACAAAAACCAAACCAAAACAAAACAAAACAAAACAAACAAAAAACCTAACAAAACCCCAAGCTAAAAAAAAAAAAACAAAAAACCCTAACCAAGAAAACTCCTCAAAACTGAAACAGTTTACTATGAGTCTAGAGGTTGATGTCAAGAGTTTTGATTAAAGAGGAGCAAAGAAGATTTGATCTTGGCCACCACTTTTGAAAACATTGAATGATGCTTAGCAAATTCTCTCTTTTACCTGATTTTTCCACTTTCCGTCGTAAATGCTATAGATGTTGCCTATTTATCTCTGTTGGTTTAATATTGCATCTTAAAGAAGGTAATATTATAATAGGAACCTGTGGCTTCACTCTGGGACAAAGTGAGCAGAAAGAAGTGTGGTGAGTCTGATTTGTTACCCTGCCATGGGATCCTACTGTAATTCACTGAACCTCAGTGTCTTTGTCTGCAAAATGAGTATAATGTCATTTGTTTTTCTTGTAGTGCACTCCAAGCTCTAGTGATGAAACCTAGGCAAGTAAGAGCTAGATTTTATGAAATTTGTAGTGTGAAATTTGTACTGGTGAGAGGACAGTGCAGTGCTCAAACCTTACAAAAGAAATTAAGTTATTCAGCAATTACAAAGTAAGGATTCTTGTGGGTGAACCCTTTGAGTGCCACATGCACAAGTCAAATTTCTAAGGAGGTTCAGACTAATTCAGATGTCTCACTTTTCCTACAAGCATCATTTACTCCTGGTAGGTCACTTAGTTTGAACCATTAATCTAAACAAGTTCAGGAGGATTTCTTGGGAAATTGAGCTTATCAACTCTGTAGAATCTTTGTCTACCTCTTCTGTAGCTATTTTTGTTCACCACCATGATTTTGATTCTCTTCTTGCAGCAAATAATTCCACTGTTCCATAAGTACTGATGGCATTAAATTCCCCTGAAAAATAGGGTATGGCTGCTCTATCTGATGACTTCTTGGCCAATGTTTCTTTGTTCCCTGTCCCTGTGATAATCAGAATCCCATACAGGATATTAGGCTAGAAAATACTGAATAGATGCCAGACTGGATATAGTAAGACTGTAAGATATATTTTTAAAATTATATTAAAGCAGTTGGACAGGATGATTAGATTTTAAACTAGGTATTCTTTTCTCATAGGCAGTAGGTATCTGTCTGCTTGTTGAGTTCCTGAGAGATGAAGAAGAAAACATTTCATTTAAAGTGAAGGTTTTCACTTTTCTGGGAGAAGAAAGGTGATTCATTGTACAGACTCCTGAATATAATGAGATTTTCTAATGACTGCCTACATCTGCACTGACAATCTTCTCTGGCCATTTTACCTGTCTGCCTCCAAGAAATGTTTCAGCAATACTGAGGTGGTAGTTTTGTGCACATGGCCTGCAGACACCTGCACTTGTTGAGCCCCATGTGTGACCCCGAACTTCAAGGATTGTAAAAGCACTAACGGTAGCAACTTCTGGTGCTAAAATCTTACAGATATTATAAATACCTATATGCAAGCAGAAATATAATTAAAGTGGCCATCATAGACCTACCCAGTGGCCTTCTCTGATGGAATGACTGTGTATGTGCACAAGGACAAGCTGCAGATGTCATTTAACTGGACTTCTGGAAAGCCTTTGGCATGGATCCCCACAACATCCTTCTCTCTAAATCAGAGATAGATGGATTTGATGAGTGGGCTGATGAGATGTGTAAGAAAGCGTTGGAGGGTTGTGTGGCCACTGGCTCAGAGTCCACTGATGGACATTGGTGACAAGTGGTGTCCCTCAGGGGTCTGTATGGGCACCAGTGTTATTTAATACCAGCGCTAATGACAGAGACAGAGGGCTCAAGGGCCTCTGGTAAATACTGAGGCTGGAGCACATGAAGGATGGGATGAATTGTCCAGACTAGTCTAAGGAATCATGGGGATCTCATGAGGTTAAACAAGACCAACATCCCCTTTGTACATGGTGCACAGCAGTTTTGGCTCATGCACCCAGGGCTCATTATTTGCCTTGGCTGCCTCTTCCCTGTGGGCAGGACTTCCCAGCTCTTGCCTTCAAATGAGGAAGGCTGGCATTTTCCTCATGGACAGCATGGACTGAAGTGTGCACTGAAAGCAGGCGGGTTTATTTCTAAATCCCCACTGCAAAAGCAGCCAGGGTAGCAGTTGAACTCTGGGTAGATGCAATCTGAGCACTATTAATCTCTTAATCCAACAGCCTTTGGTGGACCCAGGAAGGCTCAAAGGCAGCTCTGCAACATCAGCTGCTCCTGATTTATGTACCAGGCCAGAGGATATAGAAATCTGACAAACTGTTCCTTTTTGTGCACAGGTGGTGAACAGCACTTCTTGCACACTCCCATTTTTCTTCCAGATGGGCTGTGCCTGTATCTTGACTCTCCTTCCCCTGGTGAAACCAGAATTGCCCATCGAGGTGACATTTCTGATTACCCCTGCAGTGGGAACAAGAGACATGCAGAAGCTGGAGCCTAGAGCTGCTCATACCCCAAATCTCTGAGCATCAAACTCAGGGAAATACCCCTGCCAGAGCCACTGAGGCTCAGAAACAGCACACTGCAATCTAATCACATCCTGGCAGAGCTGCTTTGTCTAACTACTCATCCTTAGTTCTAATACCTCATCTTATGTTCCATCCCCTGAATTTTAGCAGATTTTTCTCTTCTCAATACTTTTCCTAAAGAGGAGCTTTGAATTACTCTCTCACAAAGTATATACAATTACCCAGCAGTACTGACCAAGTAATTACTGTAACTTTTCCACTTGTCCTGAACAGACATTTTTAAAAAAGGACTGCCACAAAGCTGGGGGAAAGAACAGTGGAAATTATAGGCCAATAGCATGTTACTTTCACAGAGGGGTTCTAATTTTAGTCAGACTTCTCACTTTTAGACACTTCTTACTTCATTAATCTGTGACTTAGGTATATTAAGGGAGCAAGATTAGAAATAAATTTGGATGGGAATCATTTCTGGTCATCAGTGAACAAGTGCTTTGTTGGGCAATGCTACCTCGCATGTGATATTTCCTTAAGTGCTTTAGTACCTTTATAAAGCACACATGTGTAATGCACAGGGCTAATGGCTCCTATCCATCATTTCTGGGATGCTTTTCTTTTCCAGGTAGAAATGTTTCTTTAATATTTCATCCTTGCTCTAGGAAAATTCCTGAGAAACCAATTCTTCCACCTGTTCCCTTAGGCTATTTATTACTAAATCTCACTCAGGGTGAGTGGCAGTGTGGGATGAAGTTCCTGCTTTTACAGCCAAGCACCATGGAGGAGGAGAGCTGGGAGGCTCCTCTCCTGCCCTCCGCTCAGCATTCTGCAGATCTCAGGCTCTCCCAGGACAGACCTAAATCAGGGAACATCTCCAGGGAGACTCCAGGGCTGTGGAGGTCACAGGCTCGCTGTGACCTCAGCTGATGGTGCTATGGATGGCTCAGCTTTCCTTTTTCTCTTTAAATCCTCCCCTGTGCACAAGGACTGAGAGCAGCAGTTCTCCACTCCTCCACCCTCAGGCTAAATTCCCACTGACCTGTTTCCCTCTCTGTAACCCAACTTCCCCGTGCTCCTCTGGGGACACCCCCTGCTTCCAGGAGCTTCAGAAGTAGCCAAGCAAAAGCATTGACATGCCACACCACGAGAGCTGCCAGCAGAGAGGATGAAAGGAGTTCACAGAAAGGAGAAGATTGCAGGAGGTCACATGGAAATTGGCAGGTGCTGCTCCTTCTTGATTAAATGTGAATTTTGCTGCTGCTATGGAAACAGGACTGGGTAGAGCACAGGAAATATTTATCAGTGGGTTAAATATTCCAACACTTTAGCTATTCAGGAGTATGATTTCGGCCCTGGAGCCCTGCTGGAATTGAAAGGTGGGCAAATTGGTGAATCTGACCTGAGCTCTTTGACTGAGTTCACTTGCCTCTTCCCAGTAGGACATGAATGTCAAATATTTGAATTCACTGGGTTTGGCATTTAGGTTTATTTGTAAGTCTGTTGTCAGAAATCATCAAGTTGGGCTAAACTCAGTGTTTTCAAAGTGGTAGTTCAGACTTTAATATGTGGAAATTCATTATTTAATACAGAAAGCTTTATGAAATTGGAAGGACAGAATTTCTGTCTTACTCTTTTTTAATCATACTAAACTTACTCTTGAACAGTTCTGTTTGCATTCTCAAAATGGACACACTATCTTAGGGAAGGAGGAAAAGAGCAGCAGAGCAAGCAGTGCCATCTTCAGTGCCATGGTGAAGGAAGGTCATTCTGGGGACAAGAGAGGAAATCTACATTTTTTCTGACTATATCAGCAGTAGAATTTTCTACTGTCATCAGAATTTCTGAACAGTGCTTTTTCTGTCATCATCAGAAATCAGCTTTTCCATTAACTTATACAGTGACATTTTGAGATTTCTGCTTCATAGGCACAAAAGGTTGTATTAATTTTTAAGAAAAGATGACAAGAGTTGTTCTCAATTAATTTGTTTATTTAAAGTGTCTTTTGCTTTGGTCTTAGAAGCCACTGCAAGCAGGAAACAAACAGACCTGTCTGAATACAGAAACACCTTCTGTGTTTGCCAGTTCAAGATGCTCTGATCCCTCCACAGGTATGATATGGTCGGAGTGCAAGGAGATCTGGGAAGAGGGTCCACGTGAATATGTGGTGCATCTCTGGAACCTGCTGGACTTTGGGATGCTGTCCATCTTCGTGGCATCGTTCACTGCCAGGTTCATGGCTTTTCTTAAAGCCTCTGAGGCACAGCAGTACGTAGATCAGTACGTTCAGGATGATGACCTCAATAATGTCACCCTTCCCCCTGAAGTTGCTTACTTTACCTATGGTAAGATGCTTTTTGTTGTCTAATACTTCCTGTTATCTTAGGTTAATGTGTGGCAGTACTGAAAGCAGCTTTCTTTTTGTGATATTTATATAGTTTTTTTCTAAATAAAACAAATTTTCCCTGGATCTACCCATTCCAGCCATCTTCCTAACCAGTCAGAAAGGACCCGAACCTCATTCAGCCTCTGCTCTTGTGCTATGGCTACATTCAGGTCAATCACATCCTGAAAATGTAGCTTGAGCAACAGATAATCAGGAACTCTGAGTGAGCAGAATAGAATGTAAATTACAGATGAATTAATCTGCTTGGCTTTCCAAATGAGAGAGGAGGGAAATGTGTGAACAAACACAGAATCTGAGGCTGCAGTAACTCTGCATTTCTGTTACATCCAACACCTCTACAAAAATAAATAAGAATAGCAATAAAAATAGCTGCTGCTCATCAAAACCTACATTTTTGTAGAGCCTGTATCATCCATAAGTGCTGACTTTGGGAAATGCAAGCCACAGCAGTGCTTTGAAAATGTTCTTTTGGATGGCTGAAATGGTTTTCCTTTGCTATACAAAAATGAACAGAGCTTCACACACGTGTGGGGACTGGAGACACTGCACACCTCTGCAAGCTCTAGATGGCACCTGGGCAAAACCCACGGGGATTTTTGCTCACAGGGGGCAGCAGGAGCTCCAGAGCTGGGCACCAAGCAGCAGCAGTGGCTCCCCAGGGCTGTAAGTTGGTTGTTGTGGTGCTGTGCTTGGGCTGGACAGGAGAGCAGAGGCAGCACCTCCTCCACTGCAGACCCACACAGCCCCAGAGCCGTGGGCCTGACCCACAGACAGCAGTCAGAGCCACAGGAGCTGGCTGGCCCCACCAGCTCAGCTCCTGCCTCCCTCTCTGCCCACGCAGCAAGAGGCCAAGAGATGAGGTTGTGGCTTCTCCCTCTCTGCCTTGCTGCTCACCCATTTAGAGTGAGCCCGTGGCACAAAGGTGCAAAGGGTCCAGAACAGAATATCCCAACAAGATCCTGTGAATTCCTCCATCTGCTGCTTTTCCTTTGGTCAGATTACTGCAAATAATGCCTAAGTTTACTGCTGTGGCCCTGAAGATGTCACATATTTTAACTGTGATTCTTTCCATCAAGAACCTGCGTTGATGCAAGGACACTTATAAGCCATATTAATATAAATATTTACATTTCAGCAGATTAGGTAAATTATGCATAGCTGGAGCTTCCTAAAGTAAAAATATTAGAGTAACTAGACTTCAGAAACTGGTTTTAATTTAGAGATAACATGAAAATGGTACACAATGTTTATACCT
Source organism: Passer domesticus (assembly GCF_036417665.1). Lineage (NCBI taxonomy): Eukaryota > Metazoa > Chordata > Aves > Passeriformes > Passeridae > Passer > Passer domesticus. Next base: position 8,570,909 of record NC_087486.1, read on the forward strand.
GCTTTATCTGAACAAATCCTAACTTTCTTATCTAATGGTGGGGATAGAAGATCTTGGTCTCCCTAATGCTTCCTTTCCAAATACTGACACAGTGCCCTGTCTCCAAATCTACAGCTATACTCCACTGTGTTGTGGTTTTGGTTCTCCATCTCAAGAGCTTCAAATGGAGAAAGCACAGCACAGTTGATATTCAACTAGGAAACAGAAAATATCAAATTTGTTTAAAGCCATGCTGGTTTTTTCACTCTGTGGCTTCAGTAAATCCCAGTGATTTGGTAATTTCCTGCCTTTACCATGTGAAAGATACAACTAATTCACCATATTTATACAGAATGTTGTGGTCCAGTGTACAATTACCCCAAATTTGGGTTTTTTCCCTCTTTAACTCCCACCCTAATACAAGACTGAGTCTGGAAAAGGGTCATTTATCATAGCAGCTTCCGCCTAACCCTTTTTGTTACTAACACCTAGTGTACATGTATTGTTTTAGCCAGGAACAAGTGGCTCCCCTCGGATCCCCAGATCATTTCAGAAGGCCTGTATGCCATAGCTGTGGTACTCAGCTTCTCCCGCATTGCTTACATTCTTCCAGCCAACGAAAGCTTCGGCCCCCTGCAGATCTCTCTGGGGAGGACCGTGAAGGATATCTTCAAGTTCATGGTCATCTTCATCATGGTGTTCCTAGCCTTCATGATTGGGATGTTCAACCTTTACTCTTACTACCTTGGTGCAAAGTACAACCCCGCGTTTACAACGTGAGTGCTGCGGGAGGAGGGAAGAAGGAAGGAGGGAAGAGGGAAGGAGGGAAGAGGGAAGGAGGGAAGAGGGAAGGAGGGAAGGAGGCTGCTCTGCAGGGCTTGGGCCCTTCTGGGGCTCAGGTGGTTCCTTGGGGGGAAATCACACCCAGGTTTTGACAGGGAAACTTGTGCCACAGCCAGCAGCCCTGGCAGCCAGCTCTAGGCCTGAGTGCAGGGAGAGGAGCAGTTCAGAACCCATTGTTTCTGGTAATCAAAATAGCAGATCAGGGAAATTGTTTGTGAGATGTTCAGTTTGATGTTTCAAGAGAAGCAGTGGAGAAGTTAAACCTAAGAATACTGTTCTTAAACCTGTAAGATGAAATGTATGTAAAATAAGGAAGGATTTTGCTTCTCTGACAGCCAGTGTTGTGGGTTCAATTCCCATAAGGGCCATTCATTTAAGAGTTGGACTCAATGGTCCTTGTGGGTCCCTTCCAACTCAGAATATTCTGGAATCGTGTGGTCTGTTTTAGGACAACCTCAGTGCAGCTGTCATTATTGGGTGCCCTTTTGCAGAGCCAGCTGCTGGCCATGGTGCTCAGAACAGAGCAAACCACCCAGGGTGCTTGGGATGTGGGGTTTAGGCCCTGACTGGGAACTTTTCAGCAGAAGCCATGTGAAGGCTGCACAGAGCATCACACCAGGCTCCTCCCCACAGCGGGTCTGCCTGGGCCATGCTCCCCTGGAGCACGCCCGGACCTGCAGAGCTGTCTGTGCTGGGGGTCCCTCCTTCACCTCGTCAGGGATGTTGGAAAGAGAAAGAGGTTGGCAAATTTCAATGGAATAAGTTCAGAGTGAGGCTGCTTTTGAAATTACAGCCCTTTGGTGGCAGGGCAAAATGCAGTCTCAATTCTCCAGGACCCCAAGAACACAAGTCCCAGTCCTGTAGCTGAGATCCTGAAGGACTTTTCAGAGCAGGGAACAGTCCTGCTGGGTATGAGGGATGTGTCCCATGCATCCAGGGGAAAGCCTCCTCCCTCACTGCAGTGTGGCACCAGCACAGCATTGGGACAGCACTTTTGTGTCTCACAAATCCACTTGACTTGCCTCAGGGACACAGGGGGAGCTTTCCTTCCCACACACCTGTCTGTGGGAAGCCTGGCATGATGTTTTTCCCTTGCTGACTTCCAGGAAACCACTCCCAAGCCACAGTGCCTGAGCCCCCAGTGGTTCCTGTGTGCACAGCAGACATTTGATGTGTCACTTCTGGAACGTGTTACACAGTGAGCCTGGGGCTAAGCTCATCACTCCTCTTGGAGAAATGACCTTTCCAACATCATTTCTGTCCTGCAAGTGGCTGTTGCCTTGCAATTTTACCACACCACCCTCTTGTGCCACATGTAACCTGTAACACAATGTTTACTTTCCCTTCCAAAGCCAAATTTGCCTTCTAGACCTCTCCTAGAGCCTCAGGGTGTATTTTAATGGAAGGATTTGTGAGACCAGATGCATTTACATCTATCTGTGCTCAGTAGTTAGGGAGAAGAGGACTGAGTGTGTAGGATGGGACTTGCTTCAGATTTGAAAAGAAGAAGATGCCCTTGAAGCACAAGAGTTAATGAGAATCAAGGCAGTACCACCCCTGACTGCCTGGTGGCACAGCAGCCCTCACTTGTGGCATCTCCCAGGCACATCCCTGGAGAACAGCACTGACAAATTTCAGTCACTGGTGCAATTCAGCCCAGTAGCTCTCTTATTAGCACTCATTATCTAAGTGCATCTTCCAGTAGTTACTGTCTTTGGATTGAAATAATGACCAAACATTCACTAAAGTGATGTCTGCTCACTGGAGTAAAGATTGCTTTAAATGCCCAAGGGATATTTGGACTGGGGAGAAATCCTCCTTAACTTTAGCCTGCTGACTACATATCCTGGGGGGACTTCATGTTGTTATAAAGCAAATTTTCCATGAGCATAAATTTTCCTTTCAAATTTGGAAGAGACTTTAAAAATACTTTCTTCTGATTATTTAAACACACAGGAGTGACAAATGATGATCAGTGAAAATGAGCCCTTTCATCATGTGAAACAAAGAGAATAGATTTACATTCATCCCAAAAATCCTTCTTAGACATTCCATGCAACAAACTAGAAGCCCTGAGGTAGAGAGTCTCAAACAATATTAATAAGCTAATTACAAGGTTGTTTTGGCAGATGGGCAGACACCAGTGGTAGCAATGCTTCCTGCTCTATTTTGGGTGGCTGCTTGTTGGCCTTGCTGAAGGTGGTGGTCTCCTGCTGCCATCAGCTTACTCATGGAAAGGAGGAAGATTTTGGTACTAAAGCTTGGGTATCACAGCTGTTCATTCCCTGAAAAATCACTGGGGCAAAAAGGGGTCATGCTTATTTTGGTGTCCTCATAACCCTCCTGTGACTGCAGCAGCATCACAGAAGGCATTTCCTGGGAGCATGCTTTGAATTCTGATGAGGATGGATAAAATTTTACAGTGAGTTTTGCAGTCGGAAATGCGACTGTTTAACTGTGGGACCTGATTCTCAGAGGTCACTTGGACAGTTGTGACAGAAAAAGACCCACTGGATTTGTGCCCATAATTGACTGTGGGCAGTTCCAAACAGCATTGACAGCTCCCTGGATTGCCTCAGTGGGAAGCCTTGGACAAACAGCTGCTCACTAAAATTCAAATTACACATTTAAGAAAAGCACACCTTCCCAGGGCAGTATGTAAGCAGAAAAAAAAGAGTGTACACTGAGGGAATTGCTTGCTTAGTTCTAATGATAATAGTTACTGAATATTTGGTTTAACTTTCGCCCTCCCTTGCTACTGTACTTTGAAATCTTGTACTCAATTTCTTCTCTGTTCATCTACAGAGCAAGCACATAGCACCCCAGTGGCCTCTGATTTGAGCTATTATACAAAGTTTCTGTCATTTCTTTCCTTTTGATGTTCTGGAAGCAAAGGAAATAAGAGTGCAGTTGTCTTTACTCCACACAGTTAAATATAGAGATTATTTAACTAAACACACTTTCAAAATTTTTTGGAAGTTCTTCAGTGCTGAAGAGCAGATTATTTCCACAGCACCACACCAGCTATGTTTATCTGTTTATCAGATGCTGTGTACAGCACACAGCTCTTGAAACAGCCTGTAATTAAGAACATGCTATGCAAACAAAATCGAAATGGAGGCAAGGCTGATTGTGTTCATCTTGCTTTCTGCATCAGAAATCAGGCTGAAGGCTACAAGGCAAGGTTTTCTGTCTCACTCTCCCCAAAGGGGAATGTGACTCACTGTTCAGTGCCAAAGCTACTTCGAGGCTTGAAGGCTTTTTTCTACTTGTTTTGTTTTGTCAAAATGTGATAGTTTTGTAGATTACATTGACTGCATTGCTTTTTTGGCAGAGTTAGTTCTCAAACCCATTTAAGGAGATAAATCTGAAAGGATGCCTTAAGGTTTTTTTAAAGAGGAAGGCACAAGACTGATATGAAATGAGAGCCTTGCCATGATCCTTTCTGATGAACAGCACACAGCTGTATACAAAAGTGAGGAAAATCTGCAAATAGATAACTGGCTATGGTCTGTTAGGAAGCATCACCTTCCTCAATGAAAAATATTTACATTTTACTGAAATAAGTACAATGAAACAAACAAACAATCTTTGTGGTCTCCCCAGTGCAGTCAGCTCTACCACAGTAAAGGGTGATGCTGCATAGCCACCTCCACAGGGAGTATCTGCCAATCTGTCACTGCCAGACCCCCCTGCTGCCAGGAGCTGTCAGTCTGGGCAGGACTCCTGACTTCCTAAATCCTTCATTTGTTTGCCTTTGAGAAGGATAAAACACCTGCTGACCTTGCAGGAAGGGGGTAAATTGCTTAGCTGGCAACAAGGAGACACATTGGCATCTTGGAATCCTTGAGAACTTGGCTCCCAACGTCCTCCTCTCGTGCTTTAGTGAGTTGATCTTGGAAAAAAAACAAAAAGCCCAACTGATGTTCCCTGCAACCTGTGCCAAATCCCGTGCAACCTGGCAATAATCTAACAGGGAGAAGGAAAGAGTCATCCAGCCTTTTTGAAGGGTAAGGATGGACTAGTACAAGGTCTCCTTAAATCATTTCCTCTGACAGAGAGAGACCTGCATCTGCCTGGGGGCACTGCTAAACATCATTTTGGTGCTACAGGTTGGGTCAGCCTCTCCAGCAGCCTCCCAGTCCCACCACCACGGGCACTGGTCCCTTACCAGACACTGTAAATCCAGTTTATGGACATGACAGAGGAACCTGGCACCCCCATGCTTGCCTCTGGGGCTCAGGGTGGTCAAGGCTGCTTGCAGCTCTCAATTTACTTTTCAAGGAGAATCTGGCACTACTCGAGTATAGAGGTCAATGCCTGAGCTGCAGAAAAGGAGCAGAGCTGACACATTGTATTAAATCTGCCAGCAGGGTGGAAAACTGAGAGAACCTTTCTAAATTAAAAAGGAAAGTTAATAGCAGGGTGCAGCTGGGCTCAAGGCTGGAGTTATGGTTTTTATTAGTTTGGGAAATCACCTCGGTGGTGGGTTTCAATACCAGAGATCATTGGTGTAATATGTGTTCCTTAACTGGAAAATACAACATCTATTGAAGAAGCAGTGGCCAGATTGCCACTGCACAGTGCAGGGAGTCTGACACATTAATGCCAGGTCAGCTCAGCTGCAGATGAGGGCAGGAGAAAGGAGCAGAGTGTTACAGGAGAGGAAAAGCAGAGGAAAAGTGATGGCACCTGAATGTAGCACTGTCAGAGATCCCCCAAGGGTATCCCTGCAACCACGCAGAGCAGCAGGGGTCAGGGAGTGGGGTATCCATGACTCTGGGGATCCAGGAAGTTGTGCAACATTTATTGGAAACATCATTCAAGGTTAGTCTCCACAAAACAATATACAGAGCAAATATTATACTCTTTACTGCAGTTGTACTACTACTTGTAAATGAGCTATGGACTACCACAGATTATGATGGGAATTAAAAACTAGTTTGCTGCAGCAGAAAGGAACCGTCCAGGAATTCTGCACCAGCTTTCAAAGGCTTGAACTTAATTTCTCTTGCTTTTATGAATGGTGTAATTGATGCTGGAATTGACATAAAGTTTATTTTTCCTGTTGAATATGCCATGGTTTGTGTCTATAAGCTGTTTTTATAAACAGATTTAGCAGGATTAGTAAGATGCAACCCTAGTAAGAAACATTTCATCAAAATAATTTTTATATGGCATTGTTTCATTTGAAGGTGCCACCTCCTGGCAGGCAGGAGGAGAAAGGAGGCAATTAACTGCTAACAGGCTAAGGACTGCTCAGCAAAGGCAAAATGCCTTCTAAGTTAAATATTAGGCAAAATGCTTTCAAAATGTGCCAGCATCCCTCCTCCTCCTCCTCCTCCTCCTCCTGTCCTTTTCAGCTGTGGCTGCTCTCCTCCCCTGTTACTGCCCTGACTCCTTGGATCAGACTCTCCTTTTGACCCGTTAGTCCAGCTTCATTCTTTCCAGCACCACTTCTCTTTGTCATTGGCTTATTCCCCATTTTCCTGTCTTTCAACCTTTTAATTTTCCTCTTGCTCCTTTCTACTTTCAAGCAAGAATAATAATCAAATTGAAATGCCTTTCTGCAACATCTTCTACCACTCCTTAAATCCAATTTCTTCCTACAAATGCTTGAGTGTCTGACATGTTTGGAGTCCCAGAGCAGGATGGGAAGAAAATCAGGCTGTGGTCTGACTATATTTGCACTCAGTGTTCTTTATATCAACGCCACAATGCAGAACTTTTCAATCCCTTCTCCTGGGTAAAAGACATGCTTTTCTTCTGCTCCGGAAACTGCAGAGAAGGAGGTCAGACTTGGTACTATCTGCTTGGGATGAAAAAAGAGTGAGTGAGTGAGTAGAAGCGAAAACCCTACATAAAAAGTTTCAAACTGCAAGGTGCCCATGGATTTGTCATCCCTATTAGGGACACAAAATCCAAGTGTAATGCACCTGATAGGAACAGATGGAGCAAATCAGGGCACACTGTAACTTTGTAGTATTAATCAGAAATCATATTTCTTTATCAAATCAGGAAATGTGATTTGGCTCATCCCTGGGTGATGGATAATGGGTTGCAATAACTGTGCCAAGATATATTTATATTTGTGGATTGCTGCTTTTATTGTTAGCATGTGGCCTGGCTAACACAGTGTCAACTCTATCAAGAGATTGTTTGTTTTATTTTTAGGGTAGAAGAAAGTTTTAAAACCTTATTCTGGTCAATATTTGGCTTATCTGAAGTGATATCTGTGGTGCTGAAGTACGACCATAAATTCATTGAGAATATTGGATATGTACTCTATGGAGTATATAACGTGACTATGGTGGTTGTGCTGCTTAATATGCTAATAGCCATGATCAACAACTCCTATCAGGAAATTGAGGTAAGATAAATCAGATTGCAAACTCAAACTTAATTATTACTGATAATGAAAATGCTAAAAACGCAAGGAGGCTGTAGTTTACTTTACATCCAAGGTTAGAATCCTGAAAACATCATCCATCATATAACAGTTAAGGCTGAGTCTCTCCCGAAATTATGATTTAATTAATAATAAACAATGTATCATTTCTATAACTATTTCAGCTTCCTTGTTTTTAATGACCCTCTGTGGGTAAACCAAGTTTTCTTTACATGCATTTAATGAAAGCAGTTTGTGATATTTTTAATTCCTTTTGTTGGCTATGCTAATTTATCCATGTGTGTTGCCTTAGCTGCATTGTTTGCTTATGACAGAGTAATATTTCTTCTGACTATTTTCCCTGTTCTCTACTGCTTAAACACTCCAGCCCATGTAGATCTGAAACTCATGTGCATTCATGAAAATGTTTAGAAATTCCATATTGTCCAATTACCAGGCATAAAACTTGATATAATTTTTTTGAAGAGTCTTTAGGGTCTGCAAAACATGACTTTGTGGACATTTACAAAAAAATGTCTTTTAAAGCATATAAACAGAGCCCTCAAGGAATATTAATAGGTTTCTGCAGAAAGGCATTTGCAGGGTTTACCCAGCCCTGCTCAGTAGTGTGGCTGTTAGCAGAGTGGATTTGCTAAATGCTTTGGACATAAACAACTCTCTGCTAATCTAAATAAAGGCAGAAAAAAATACATTATTTGGATAATGTTAATATTGAGTCACCTTTTACTTCTGATTTGTTAAATGTCAAACTTCTGCAGTTGGGTTTGTAGTAATTACTTGTCCTAATCTCCCCTCCAAACCTGACATTGAAAAAGGCCAGGGCTGAAAATATTTTCTCACTGTAATGTCTGATTCATCCATGAACTGGAGTACAAATATAACTCTATCCTGTGCATGCTGTAACTGAGTCTAAATGTCAGAGAGACCTTACATAGGCTCTCTGCCCCAGAACCTTTCAGGACTGCAGAAAGCAGAGTCATTTCTCCAAAGGTTTCTAATCACATAGGATCAAGCTATTCCCTGAATCCTATTCACCTGAAAAAAGTTTTACTTCAGAAGGGGTCTCAGCCTCTTACTGCATTTTCTAGTTTATTGTAATAGACGGAGATGCGCTTGAAGAAAAACGATCTCTGAAAATATCTGAATAGATGGCCTAAATTAAATTTCCAGTTTAAACTTTGTGAAAGTCCAAATGGTTCGTGAAAGTCTTGTCAAAATGGTTTGTCATCCTTCTTGATTACATGGAAATTTTCAAAATTTGTTAAAGATTACTTGTAAGTATCAGCAAGCAAAACAAGTGTGAGTGTTTGGCCCAGATCCTCCTAATTGAGGAAAAACTAGTTCTTCTTATAGTAATTAATTTCAGTACTCACTATGTGAGATTTCGAGAACTCTCTGTGAATCTCTGTGAAGATTAAAGAGAATTGCAGAATCTGAGTTATATAAGTTGGAAAAAACCTATAACCATTCATCCAGGTGGCCAAGGCCATCACCAAACCATGTCCCCAAGTGCCATATCTACAATCTTTCAATATCCCCAGGGGTGGTGACTGACTGCAGAGGAAGCCCCTATTGCCAAAGTGCTTGTCTGACCAGAGCAATGTCAATGTCCTGGGATGGACATTACTTAGGAATTAAATTCCATTATGGTCAGTGGGCAGATGGTGTGCTATTAGCTGGAGTGACAAGACCATATTTTCCTGCCTTCCATTTAATATCTCTCTTTGCTGCTTCTGGTCTTCCTCTGTTTATGCCTCAAGTATTGGTGCTTCCTGACAAATTTGGATTTATGGAAAGGAATCCTTTTGCTAGCCATAGAACAGAACTACTCCCATCAGCAGAACTTTTAACTGCTTAGCAGAAAGGCATTAGAACTGTTCACTAGTGGCTTGTTCTGTAATTCACCTAAAGGATTCTGTGAGGTGCAACCCCAAACCATGAGAACAGCAAATGGCAGAATGGAATGCTGCTGCTCTGGTGAAGACACATTGCTGTTGCTGTGGCAGAATTAATCTCCCTGGGGTCATGCCAGTTCCTGAGGTTATGGATTCCAGCAGAACACAGATGTACACAAGTACAGGGAGCTGGCAGATCCTCACCTCTGTTGCTGCTTCTGCCCTCCATGTAAAGCACAATGAACATAGTGGTGGAGCAGCTGTATCTCATCCTTTCTCCTGCCTGATAAATGCTCCTGGTACATGGCCCTGATCATCCTCCTGTATAAATGCCAAGTGAACGATTTCCTCCATAAAATATTTGCTAACCTTGCCCTGGTTACTTGGAAGTGATCCTGGCCCACTTTGACAATTCATAAAGGACATTCACAGACACTGAATGATGGAGTTTTTCTCCACCTTCAGCAGTGGCAGAGGTGAATAGTAGGAGAATTAAGGTGTATAGGGATATATGGTGGTGAATACAGGAAGGACCAAAGAGGAAATCAGCTGATGATAGAGGAAAGCAGTGTCTGATCCTCTCTAAGGGGACTCCTGGCCAGTGCAGTGGTAACAGATGGCACGGAGCACTGCAGTTCATCACAGACAGTCTTTGCTGTTGCTGTGCTCATAAAAGTCTCTTCTGCTTTCCATGTCTCTATGTTCTGGCACATCCATTTATCAGCATAGCAAAAAAAACCAGATTGTTACTGAGACAACCCCTTTGATATACAAGGAAATAGTCTAATATTTGGAACACACATGTGCTCTGTTTACGCATCACTTTGTTTAAATTTTCCTTGTTTTGAAATTACCACAGAGAAGCCTACAAATACACATTTTGTGCAGGGGCCTTGTTCTGGGAGGCAGAATTTGGTTGTACTTAACTCCTACCTCTATGTTTGTCCTGGTCAGAGCTAAATTCCTTTCTATTTACTAATTTGGGTGTTGATTTGTTTTTTCTTCTTCCCTTCCCAAGGAGGACGCAGATGTGGAGTGGAAGTTTGCACGTGCCAAGCTCTGGCTATCCTATTTTGATGAAGGAAGGACTTTACCTGCTCCTTTTAATCTAGTGCCAAGCCCTAAATCATTTTATTATCTCATACTGAGAATAAAAATGTGCCTCATAAAACTCTGCAAATCTAAGGCCAAAAACTGTGAAAATGACCTTGAGATGGGGATGCTGAATTCCAAAAAACGGGTATGTTTTATTTCCACTTTTCAGCTTCTTTGTGGAAAGGATTCATGCCAGGGAGCTTCTGGAGGGGGTTGCAGGGTACACAGGGACTGTGGGGACAGCCCAGCCTCTCACAGGACTTCACCACTGCACGTTGTTCTATCACATTGCAAGCAGAGGGACCTCCCTAAGGTGTGGCCTCATTGCACCAGGCACCAGGGAAAGAGCAATCTTTATAAAAGCAGGCTCTTTTAAAGATTTTGTAAAAGAAGGCACTCCAAGGCCAAATAAGCAAGGTCGGAGAGAGGGGCAGAAGCAGAGGCACAAACAGGCTCAGGACTTGTCTGGCTCAGGGCCGTTGTTCCCAGCTGAGCTGTGTGACACTGCTCAGGGAGGGGACAACAGGGTGGCACTCTCCAGCTGAGATGTGTGCAACCACCCTCAGCTGTAACCTTGGAAGGGAGACTGAGGAGAAGGGAAGGGAAGCTGGAGGAGGCTTTGCAGAATTTGGCTTTGGGACATGTAGGCTGCTTTAAGGTCGGCCTGGATCTCTTGGACGAGCAAACAACTGAGCCCAACAGCTCATGGTGAACCCCCCGCAGCTCATGGTGAGGCCCCCCAGCTCATAGTGAACCATCCAGCTCATGGTGAGCCATCCAGGTCCTGGTGAGCCATCCAGCTCGTGGTGAGCCATCCAGCTCATGGTGAGCCCCCCAGCTCACGGTGAACCATCCAGCTCCAGGCAAGGCTACAGCCTCCAAAGAGGATCATCCTCCCAGGACTTTGAGAGAACTGCTCAGTTCTGGTGCTCACCCAGTCTCTGCCAGCACCTAAAGTGAAGGGAGAAGTCTGTGCATGGGGTCTACTCTGTATTATCAAATAATTTAACTATCAGCATGGGGAGCATCGCTGAGATAGACAAGCATGTCTACAAATTCATTTAGCACTGCTATTGATTATTGGAAGAGCCACTAGAACAGTGGAGTCTCAAAATGAAAGAAGTGTTTCTCCTTCAACTACCTCAAATAATGATTTTTAAATGTTTTTAAAATGTTATTTGAATCAGACTGCACTAAGCTCGCTTTGTTTGAAATTTAATTTCTGCTTCAAAGCCTAAAATAAAGTAATAAAATTTTCTCAAAGCCTCTCCTTCCCCAAGCCTGATGAGGGAAAGTGTCTGGCTTGCCCTTTTCCTGGAACTCATGCAAAATTCATATTTTCCATGGCTTTAGCATAAACAATTAAGAATATCAGTCATTTCTTCCTTGCCTATTGATTTTGTTCACATATCATCTTCAGGAGTCTCTGTAAGCTCATGATACACCTGATGAGTAAGAAAAAAGTTTTTTTAAATTACCCTATTACTTCAGACTTTTAATCTGATCCTTATAAACATCCTGATTTGAAAGAAAAAAATAATCAGGATCTCTGGTTCAACCAGGGAAGAAAAGCCCTTATGCAGGGCCTCCCCTCTACATATAATTGCATATAGGTGCAGAAGCCTACGATATTTATTCCTCTGAATAAGTGATTTTTTTTTTGTTAGTATTGGATCAAAAACCTCAGAGATGGATTACAGTCAAAGAAACCTCCAACAAATATTTGTGTAGTGTCCAGAAAAGTCTCCTTGGAAGCTTCTAGAGCTGTCATGCCTCTGATAAAAATAGAATTGTCTGTTTAAAAAATGCATATTTTTCTTGACCTGAAAGAAATAGCAGAGGGTACTGCTGTTTTAAATGGACCCGTGAAAATCAATTGTGTTTCAGAATTTGGTTTTGTACCACAATTTTGTTCTTTCCAAATACAAGTAGTTATCTTTCTTGTGCTCTGAATTTATAAGCATCAGCTCATTAAGATAAAAATATTTTGTGCCTCTTAACACCTTGTTGTCTAAAACTTATGTGTGAATACCATTTCTGTCTAGATAATTTAGAATCCAGATTTTCCATTAATTTGTGTAATTTTTTTGTTTGTTTTTTATGTCTTCCAAAAATCCCTTTTTGGCCTGAATGTTCTGGCTTTCACTCTACTGTACCTAGAACCATTTCCTACTGTTTTTCTAAAGCTCTGCTTAGTTTGGGGCTGTCTGGGTACGAGAAGCTATCATTGATTTAATAATGTCATGATGTTTTATAATTTCAGAAAGTTCGTTTTCACTCTAGCATTCAAAACACAGAGAGTTTTTCTGTGAAGAACGCTTACACCAAGCCCACAAGATACCAGGTAACCACAGCATGAAAGCAGGAGCCAGGGGAGGGCTCTGCCAGTGCCCAGCTCTTACCTGCAAGAATCACGTTTGCCTTCTCCCGGCCATGCTGTCCTGGCATGTGCCAGGCTGGGGACTGGCACAGGGCTGGGCTGGGGTGATTTGGAAACAAAGGCAGCCTGTACCCCATGGAAATACGCATGGTGTTAGCATTTGTCATGCTAATTAATGCCTCTCCAGGGTGTTTAACTCAACACACATCACCCAACCTTTACTGCTCCCATCTTGCATTGACAGCATTTCATCTCCCACGGCTCAGCCATCTCTCCAGCTGCTGCATTAACACTTGCATGTGCTTCCTCTGGCAGTGGCTGACCTGCCAAGCTCACCCTGCAATGTGCTACGGTTCAGAACCCCCCTGTGGCTGCAGAGGGGCACAGGCTACCACAGCTGCCTGTCCAGCACCAGTGCTGTGCCAGCAGATGTGTTATTTCTTGTGCCCCGCAGGATTTTTGCTTTCTTCTTTAGCATAAAGTGGAAAGGAATCTGATGGCAAGTGATGTGTCTGAAGGGACTGACATTAACGACAGATGAGGAAAATAATAGTTAAATTGGCTAATTTAAAGTGCACAAGGGCAATTCCAGAAGTGGTTTGTCTTGTGTTGGTACAGCTTCCAGCACAATGGGCTCCCAAGCTGTTCAGCAAACCAGTACAGAATTTCTACTGGTTTTAAAACTTTTTCATGCTTTTCTACCACAATAGGAGAGGTATCTAAAAATCTAAGTTAGAAATGGGATGCATTCACTCTGGCACCTGGAGTTAGTTGGCTTGATTCTATCAAAGGAAAAGGGATGAGAGATTGTGTCCTGCTCAAAGTGGCATTTCAGCACTTCTGACACGTCTCCATCCATCCAAACCCACAAGTGCTGTGTCAGCCTCTGCTGGACTGCTTCTCTTCCTGCAGTTATTATTTCTCAATGAGACCACCTAGTGTTTGTGGTAAATTAGACCTTTATTTCCAATATTGAAAAAGTCAAAGGTGACCATGAAAAATAGATAGAAAAATATAAGTACCTGTTATTTTGTTTTAATAATGCCAGGTTTGTCTTCAAATTACCTTAGAACATTTTGGTTGCTGCAGAAAGAAATTGCCCAAATAATATAAGGAGAATGTAATAGTCTTGATTATCTAAAAATAAAGAAGAAGGAACAGTGTAATAATCTGGCTGGAAAGCTTTTCTTCTACAGCTGGGAAAACCTTTGAAGCAGTTGCTTTTAGCTTAGCAGTGTTTATCAAGGGATGTGTCTGCAGCCTCTGCAGCCTGTGTACTTAAGACTACATATGAACAGTGCTCTAGAGGGATAACAAAAATATACAGAATTTAACCATGCAGTATTTGGAAAAGCATAAGGAACAAGTCAATACAGCTGCCATGATTTGGGAATAAACTAGTCTAGGAAAGACAATATCTTTATCAAAGAGAATATGGAAACTGGTGTAAGGAGAGGTTATGTATCTTTTTTTTTTTTCCAGGTAATAAGAACCCATGTTCTGATTCCTTGTTTTAGTCTAAATCTCCTCTGACTTCTGCTCTGGAAAAAAAAATACTTATTTTTGGATCCAGGATTTCCCTACTTTCCCCAAACATTACTTCATTTATGTTTTCTCAGGTGACAGCCCTACCTCCCTCTGGATTCTACTACCTTGGCCATCTCCAGCACACCGTAGGTGCACTGTACCTCATCTCTGCTGCCTTAGTGACTCACCTGCTTAGCCAGAGGCCTCTGACAGAAAGGACAGTCTTAGACATCCCATATCCCATGGCTGCATGGCATATACAAATGACCGGATCCTTCTTTGATCTCCACAAGCCTTTTGCACTGCTACAATCCTTATTTGGCTAGTCAGAAAAAAGAGCAGGTGTACTGTTTTCTTAATTTCACACCCTTTGTAGCATTTTTCAGATGTTCCAAGCAGAGATGTGATTGCTCTGTGAAGTGAGTCCGTGCTGGGAGAGGTTTCTCCTTTAACATTGGACATCTGGTCAAAGACACTGAGCTCTCTTGTGTTTGCAGAGGATGTATGTAAATCTCTGTCTCTGAGAGAGCAGTTTTTTTTATGTTTATTTTTATTCCTTTTTTCCTTTATAGGTTTTTATTATGAGAATTTTTTTTTCCCTCACTGGGGTGTCTTTTCCACAACAAAGATGAAGCCATCAGCTGTACCCCAGTGCAGACCATGACTGCCGAAGTTACTTTCCTTCTAGATAAATGGAACTTAGACAGAAATGGATAAATGGAAATAGACATTCTTGGAACAATAGCACATTGCAAGCTCATATCCATAACTATCATCTATTTCCATACTTACTCTTCCTTACTAACAATCATCTTCCATTTTGTAAGTTTACATGGCTTTGTATTTTTCACCACATATGTCACTTAAAATCTACCATTTCCATAAGAAACTTTTCTCCCGTAAGCCAAGTTCCCCATCTTTGTTCAGACTCTCTTTTCTCTGTCCTTCTCTAAATTTATTTTCTCTTAAAAACCCAATGACAAGGCTAACAGAGTCTTTTCTGTGAACCTTAGGTCAGCTGCATTGTGAGTGAGTTTGCTAACATCATTAATTAACCATTTATTTCTTCCTGTAAAGTACTATTAGACAGAAACATGCTAAAAGAAGGCTCTGGAACCCATTTCCTTAGCTTTTTACTGGATCATGTGTGTTTTCTTTCTGTCTGTGGGACATGCTCTACATTCACATGCATCCCACAAAGAACCCCAAAGTGCTTCGTACGTGGGGTCATGATTGAGTGGCTGTCAATCAACTACTGTAGTGCAATGTTCACAATATAAAACTTAAAATAAATGGGAAATAATAATAATAATAATAATAATAATAATAATAATAATAATAATAATAATAATAAACATCCCTAGTGAAACCAGGTGTTTGAATTGCTCATAGTAAGTCTGGCATGTGGACAGTCTCCCACTAAAGGGGTGTTTCTGCTCTCCTTTCAGAAGATAATGAAGCGCCTGATTAAGCGCTATGTGCTGAAGGCTCAGGTTGACCGGGAAAATGACGAGGTCAATGAAGGCAAGTGGAATTTTATAATTAACCTACCTAACAAGCATATGCTGTTATTGCTGCTGATCTGGCCAGTACAAGGGCTGAGCTTAGTTAAGATGCTCTGTAGAGAGAGCTTGCTCATGCTCACACTCAGGTGGGCAGTGCTGACTCTGAGCCACCCTTGTGCCCTGGAAATTCCAGGTCCTTGTTTGTCCTTAGCAGAGCACACATCTCACAGGACCTTCACCCAGCCCTGCTCACCCCTGTAGCTCTTAGTCTCCTTCTTTTACCACCACCAGGGTTTTGCCAGCACCCAAGCTTACCTTGGTGTCTACATGAAGCATTTTCTGCCTGCCCTGGCCAGGCCTGCCCCAAGGATCCTGTTTTCAATGGATCCAGATTCAACTGCTGTGGTGGCTTGTGGAATTTGTGTGCAGATGGAAAAGAACCTCTGTCTCCTCTTAACTACACCTCCCCTCACCTACCTCCTCTGTAGGTGGAGATCAGTTTGTGGAGAGAGAACAAATCTGAGACAGAAACATGAACTCCCCACACATATTTGCTGTTGCTGTTGTATCACTACTGCAAGTACAGGTTATCCCCTATAACTACAGATATAAATGCATAATGCAGGGAGATCAAATGCAGCTCCACACCTGTTCCTGACCAAACACACTGCAATTATTGCTCTCTCAGGTCTTGGAACCATAGGGATTACTGACTTGGTTCAGTATGGCTAACAAGAACACTTTCATCTTTCAGGAGAACTTAAAGAAATCAAACAAGATATTTCCAGTCTTCGCTATGAACTCTTAGAGGAAAAGTCCCAAGCTACTGGTGAGCTGGCAAAATTAATACAGCAGCTGAGTGACAAGTTTGGGAAGACCTTAAATAAGGACATTTGATGGAGAATACAGAGAAAGACAACTTGTTTTCTAAACATTGTTCATTCTCAACCAGCATCTTAGGAGGGCAAAAAACACATGAAGGATGGGTACTGCACACTCAGCTTTTGCTGACAAGCAAGTGTTGGTAGGAGCACTTTGCATTTCTCCTGCATTTGGTCAGTGACCAGTTAAATCTTTTCTGATACAAAAGTGACTTAATGGTAAAAATCTATGCCCCTCGACATCAGAAACAGATGCACCACAGAGAAGGCACCTCCTGTTAAAGACAGAAAAAGCCAGATCTTCATTCATCTGACTCCAGAGAAAACAATGCAACTGTGCTCATTAACAGCAACAGAGTTTGTACTGACCAGGAATGGGTGAAGCCTGAAGAAAAAATGTGCCAAGCATATTCCCTGCAAAAATTTTTTAATTCCTATTCTTGGGTGTGTACTCTCCTTTTATATTTACATTGGAACCCTGAATATAACTTTGGCAACCCTGAATATAACTTTGATCAGCACTGTGGCTAATGAAAAACTAATGAGAAATCATCTGTTGAAGTGACTAAGGCAGTGAACAAGAAGTAGACACTGACAGCACTGGAAAAATGAAACCAAGCTTGTGGGGTAAATGATCCTTTAACCTGATTAAAGGATTTGCAGCCAAACACTCCTGTCCACCTTTTCCAGCTGTATTAGCTAGTCTGCTGATGGATATGGTCTCTTTGTATGCACTTAGCCTCTCTTTTATCTTTAGTCGATCCCATCTCCGACCACAGTGTACTGAAATATTCGTAATGATGTGAAACTCACTTCCCAGGAATACCGGAGATAAAACACCTTGTGCTAATGTATTCAGTTCAAAGAACAACATTAATCCAGAGACAGCGATGCAACTGAGCTCAGCTTTCAGATTCCAGAGGTCAAACTGCAAGCCATAGGGAGAGATCAATCACAAAGAACATTGCCCAGTAGTGTCCAGACTTGATATTAGTACAAAAAAGTTTCAATTGAACATTCTGACCAAAAAAAAAAAAAAAAAAAAAAAAAAAAGAAATAAAGGAAAAATCATTGTAGAAATTGTTGTCATGTTTTTGGCTCTTACAGAAGATGAGAAAGGGATTCAAACCACACATTCTAAGGCTGTGGTAATAGAAGGATCACACTGTTTCAACAGAAAAGTTGTAAGTCTGTGCAACAGAACTGCAAACATGGATGGCTTGGGTTTTCATGGTTGGCTACATGATTTCAACTACTTAAAGCACACCTTACTACTTGGGAACCATGGAACTGGACTGTTTGTTTACATGAGACACCTACAAAATGAACATGACATCTAGGTTTCAGCTGAGACAAACAAGCAGAGCCAGAAGGTGACCTGTGATCAGTTCTTAAGTGCCAGATGAGAATACATATAGCCTATTAGAATAATAGTTATATTTGTACAAAAAAATGAAAGAAAACAAAATAAAAAAGTGTACTGTACGTAGATCCGTTTAGAGAAAAAAATACTGTATTTTTACCTTTAATAAAATTATCTTGTATACTGTAATATTTTTACCTAAAAATGGAAACAAAATAAAATTACCTCATAATATTTTGTTGTACACTGAGTGAAATACTTGCTTGATCTTTTGACTACCTATTACATGGCCTTTTTTTTTGTTTTTCTCCAATATGTGAACAATTAAATCATTATACAAAGTAATTTTACATAGGCATTCTGAAGCCTGAAAGAGCCAAATGCAACTCCTGAACTAAAATACATTTTAAATGAATAAAACTAGGGAATGGTATTTACTCAGCACTTTGGGTTGTTTCCCACAGCAAGTATTGCCAATATCTATCCAGTTTTCACCATAAGAAGAAGGAATGTATTTCATGGAAATGCTACTTGTCCCCTCCCCACCTTTCTAGCCACTGTGTAAAACTTCTTTTCCATTTGAAAAACTAGCCCTGTTTTCACAGCACTGTCTTGACATTTAATCTGATTACATCTCTACACTGGGCTCCTGTTCAAAGTATTCCCTCACCCTTCCCATTTAGTGTTTTAGGGATTTAAGGAATATTGTTCTAGGTAGAACTTACAAGGACCACCATAATTTAAATTTCTCGTCATGTTGAATGCAAGTCCTGCAGAAAGGTTTCATTGAAATGCTATGATGCATTTATGTTTTATGTATTTCAATGCAGCTCAGCAAAATGCCTGATCTACAGTACAGCAACACCTACAGGAATTTTCTTCTACTGCTAAATATTGCAGTCAATGCATGCTCTGGTCAGCATAAAGAACTCCATACTGTGGATAACTTTGGTGAGTTTTTGGGTCCCAGGTGGAGGTGCAGCTGTGCCCATCAGCTCCTGCCCTTCCAGCATCTGGAAAACAGTGAAGCAGGGCAGTCCTGCCACAGGGAGTTAGCATGCTGCTCTCACTCAGGAACCTGCCAAGAAACAGCACAGTATTCTCTAGGACTTCACAAGTAGTCTAAAATATTAAAAATATTGTTAAATAAAATCTGCTTCCTCCTCTTTTGCATTTACTCTCTTGAAAGTATCAAAGTACAGAGACTTTATATAAATATTCATGACAAGCAAAATCCCACTATGTCAGAGCACTTTTCTCATCTGGTCACAGAAACACAACCAAGAAAGTTGCTCCCTGTGTATTAATGGGCTGTTGGCAGAAGCAGAGTTTATTCTCCAAGGTCAGTTTTATAAGACATTAAAACTAAGAAGCTTCACTGAAAGGGAAGCCTGGGAGAACTTAGAGAGTTTGAAGAGGAAGAATCAAGGCAGGCAAGTGCCAGATTGGATGAGACCTGAGACATGTTTGTCCCCTGTCCCATTTCCCATCACCAGGGGACCTCCTGGCAGAGCAGTGTCACATCAGCTGGGTTGGATTTGGTCCAGTCTGTAACACCTCTGGCCTTTGGCTTTGTAGTGAAGGTCTTGGTATTCCTTGGATAAATTCATACTGTGAAGGGATGGAACTTTTTACCCAAATTATTTGTAGATACAGAATTATAACTTTTTATGGGAAATAAGTGAGGTCACATAAAATGAAACTGATCTGGGGTCCTCCACACAAAGGTGAATATTCTCCAGGCGATGGTCACAATTCTGCAAATACCACAGGCCAATCAAAGTGGAAGTTAAATAGACACCCTGAGGAGGATCAGAACAAAGTCATTCACCAGCCAGTATTGATTTATTGACTGCCCAAATCTCTAGACAGTTGTTTCACACCTTGCAAAGGCCAAACCAGTCAGCTGCTGCCAACAGAGAGGAAAAAAACAGCAGGAAGCATTAACAGGACTTGATATTTCATGGGGCTGAACTGCCTGGTGCTGAGCCAGGGACCCCTGCTGCCCAGAGGTGCAGGTCCCAAAACAAAGGAGATGCCCAGGGGCATCTGGCACCCTGCCCCTGCTTTCAGCAGCAAGGGATGGGCTGTGCAGCCCCAGGGCAGATGTGATGCTTCATGCACATCTTTGCTTTCCAGCTGGATTAATTCTGTCTTCAACTTTGTGGAGAATGACTACCAAATACTGTCCTCAGCTCCTGAAAAACATGGTTTAAAAGTAAATATTATGAAGGATATGAATGGTGTAATGAATAATGGCTTACCAGACTGCCTGCATCCTGACCAGAGCTCATATTAAATTGTCAGAGCTAGGCTTTATTTTTAATTAATCCATATGAGGAAAACATTTCCAGCAGACCAAAAGAAATTGCCCTAATTAAAAGATACAAGAAATGAATGATCACTCAGTGAGGACAAGCCAGGACACAGTCCATCACCACAAAGGCAGGAGAGCTGAGCAGTGTGGAGAGGGTTCCAAACACATCTCTCTGCACCACGGCCAGGTCTGGGAGGAGACAGGAGCATCCCTGCACCCAGCACCTGTGCTGCCTGCCAGGCCCAGGCAGCAGCCTGACAAACAGGGCATTCCACCCCTCCGCTGGCTTCCCTGGGCAACCCACAGGCAGGGAAGGAACCACAGCAACAGGAAGGCTGGCAGGCTGTGCTCAGGTGGGCAGGGCAGGTGCTTCCTCCATCCAGACTCTATAAATACTTTCCTTGTGACTCAAAAACAGTTCTGCCCTTGCTTTGGCCACAAATCTCTCACCACTGCAGTGTCAGATGCTGCAGGCAGCAGGTCCCATTGCTCCCATTTCACCTTGGCTGTGACTGGGCTGTAAACCCTGCAGGTACCACACCTGGTGCTGGACAGCAGCCTGAACAAACTGCAGCCTTAAGGAACTTACCTTTTTATTGAGAAAGGAGGAGTTTTATACACTTTTATTGCACAGGGGAAATGAATTCCAGTGAAGGAAGGCAGATGAAGAGAAATTCAGTGATTTGCCTTAATGACCTGAAAGGAAGGGGCCAAAAATGGGGCTGTGGTTCTGAATCTTATTAGAATGAAAATATGCTCATTAGCTTTGCCCTCACTTAGTCCCTGTTCTGCATCTTTGTAGGGCATATACTCCTCAGTGAGGAATAGGATCTGCCAATGCCTGATGCCAGCAGCACAAGAGCAATAGGAAAAAAAAAATATTTCATTTCCTCAGTGATCATATACAATTTTGGGAAGTCATTCCCTTTGATCCCTAGGAGATTTTAGTGGTTCTATATCAATGATATGTCTTCACTATTGTTGAACTTAAATAAACTCAAATAGAAAGGGAGATTATAACCAAAGAGCAAAATAACTAAACTGGTTCTGGAATTTGTGATGCCTTTTACAGCAGGTAAAAGGAAACTCTCTTCAGGTCATTTGAGACAGACATTTAACACAAACCTGCAGTGTGACAAAGGGAATTAAGCAGTTAATGAACAGCTAATGATCCTGTTACTATACAACTAATGTTTTCTATAATACAGACTAATATTTAATTCCCTTACTAATGATTAATTATTGTGCTGCAAGGTTTTAATTAGGCTTACATAGCAGAAGCACGGGGGATCTGGTGAGGAGATAGATGAATTTCTGTGTGAAGTCACTGCCCTGAGTCCAGGCTCTTCTCCAGGGTGGGCACAGCCCTGGCAGCAGAGCACACCCGTGTGGGAGGGAGCAGGAGGTGAAGGTTGCTCCCCTGTACATCCACGTGGGTGGCACAGACTCACAGCAAGTTCCTTTTGAAAACAAGGTGATGGAAACCTGTCCCTGTGCCCAGCAGCTGAGAGCATCCTGCCCTGTGCTGTGCTCTCCCCCTGGAGCAGGGCTCCCAGCCTCACTGCCCTGGTTCCAGCATCCCTTCTGGTGGCAGGGACTGCAGCAGGCATTGCAGGAGCTCGCTCCAAGGTTTTCAATTGAAGATGAAAGCTTCCATGAAATTAAAAAGCTGGTTTGATGCAAAAGTGCTCTCTGTACAATAATATGCTTTGGGCCAAATCTTCACCATGATTCCCGAACACAATTAAAGAATTGAGCTCACCCTAAAAAGAAGCTTGTTGGGCTCATGTGTACAGAAGCAGCAGTGACTGGTTTTGTCAGTCATTCCTGCAGCCAGCCAGGACAGACAGGCAGGGCTTCAGCAAGGTACTCAGAAGAGCACACTCCTATTCCCAGCCCTATTTGTTTGTCCCCAGGGGTTAGCTCTGAGCCAGCACAGCTGGCACACACACTGCTATTCCCAACTCCCTGTGCAGCCAGCCAAGTGAGCCCATAGTTTAGGGACTTTGATTTTTGTCCCAGACCTCAGGCAAGCCTTTGGGTGAGGAGAGGCCAGCAGGCTTGTTGGAGAGGCAGCCACTAAGCACACCTAGGAGCAGAACTCCAGCAGCAGTACTCCAGCTTTGCTTTCAGGCAAAGCCTCAGTGAGATCAAAGGACAGCAGGGAGTGAATAACAGAGAGCTCAGCAGCAGCAACGTTCACTGCAGAGTGAAGAGACACAACCAGAGGGAGACTTTTGTGCTTGTTAAACACTCTGCAGTGTTTGTTGTGTACCTGGGAACACCTGGCTGGCCCCTGCTGCTATCTAGGCATCACACCAGAGCCACATGTGTCGTGATGCCCCCAGGAATCACCACTCCTGCTGTGGCAGGAATCCTCGTGGCACATCCAGAGGAGGGGTGTGGGGGCAGAGCAGCCCAGCACAGGGCTGCAGGGACCAACAGGGCCTTGGGGTAAAACTGCTGCACACTCCTCCAGGGCAGGATGGAAGGGATGATACCACAGACTTGAGCCACAAACTTGGAGCAGGTTTTGCTTTCAGAGCAGAACAAGGTGGGAGCAGGTGTCTGCAGGCAGGAGAGGAGCGGGAATGAGGGAGGAACTTTGCACTCATGGCAGCTGAGCTGTAGCATGGAGACTGGGGTGTGCATCACCTGCCTGTGCCTCATTGTCCTTTGGGGTGAATTACAGTCAATGCACTCTGAGTTTTACTGCTGAGTTTCTTTAAATATTTAGAAAAAAATTTTGGGGGGGGGGGTGAGGGATGGGGCTCATGTTCTGCACCCATCCTAAAGTGAAAATGATGGGGAGGGAAAGGTCCAACTAAAAAGATAATTAAATGAGAGGAAAAAGTGGGTGTCAGCCAGCATAAGAGAAAATAATAGCACTTTCTCACCTGGAGCTACAGCCACCAGCATGAACTGCAGCCTGTGAACACCTTTACCCAAGCTGTGCTGGCTAGAGCTAACCCCTGGGGACAAGCAAAGCATGGATACAGCTGCAGGGTCTGCCAAAAGCCACCCTGACCCCAGACCCTGGCTTTGCCCCAGAGACAGCATCACAAGGTGGTGGAACAATTGTGCCTGGCAATTTCAGTTGATGCCGAGCCTGCAGTAAGCCCTCAGCCCCCCAGGTACCCAGTGCTCTGACAGGAATAAACTGTTTGCTGTTTGTTTGTCTGATTGGGTTTTTTTTTTCAGGAGTTTTTTCCTGGCTTTTAAGTGTAAAAGTTCAAAGCTCCTGTACCTGCAGAGAGCTGTGAGGAATTTATATTTTCTCCATGCTTTAGGATAAGCTGTGGATGTGTCACGGGGATTTCAGTGGCCATGAGCATTCAGGAGGGGAAAACACAACCCAGAGCACTCCCAAACACAAACTGCTGTGCATGGGGGAGAAGGGAGGTGCATGGACCCGTATCTCTTGCTGCTGGTTGTAGCGGGAGCCAGCAGGTTGTGCTCATGAACAAGAAATCCACAGCTCTGCCGCTGGGATGCTCTGCAGTAAAAGCAAAGCTACAGGAAGAAAAAAAAAAAAACTCCTCTATCTGCAGGGTTTTTCTCCAGCTCATTATAGTCTACGTGTTTTAACAGCCCATAAAGCCACAAGGATCTGGCACTTATTAAATTCTGTTATTAAAAAAGTAATGATGAACTGATGTTTTCTTGTTACAAAGCCAATATTTCTTCAGCTGACTTTGATGCACTCAAAGTTTTCTGCTTTTTACTGTCTTACTCTTTTTTTTGTCTGCTGGCTCCCAGAGGACAACACCTTTCAGTATCTCCCATTTGTACCTGCACAAAATATAGATATAGAGCTCCAGAAGAAATTCCTTTTTCAGCTGAATTTTTTGTGTAGGATCTACTGTGGCCAGAACTGCTGCTTCCCTAGTATAGGGATTCTGCTACTTGAACTGATTTAAAAATATCAAAGTTAGGTTCTTTTCCAATCTGTACCAACACCAAACTGATTTAAATTAGAAAATAAAAATGCACGTTTCTGCTGTCATCTCACATGCAGGGTTTGCTTAATCCATTCTTCCAATTTTAGTAGTATTTCTAACAAAATGTGGACAGTTCTTACATATGAGGTACCAAGATGTTTGTGATAGCAGAATGACTGACAATTTTTTCCAGATTCTGAAGGGGAATCCCTTCAGCATTCATCCTTCTTGGAGCTAGACTTGAGCCTCCAGCCTCTTTCTTGTTGCCCTTTCTAGGCACATAGCCTGTCCTTAATTAAAGACAGCACTTCAGTCACAACCTGAATTCCATAAGTGCACAGTTTATTTTTTGCTGTTCTTCTTGCAGCAGTGACTCAGACCTCGTTGTGTGATCACAGCTCAAACCCACGACCTGGGTGCTCCCAGAGGCACCAGGGGAAGGCTCAGGAGCCCAGAGCAGCTCTCCAAAGCCAGCATCAACTCATTCCTGGTGCTCAGCTCTCCAGCAATGCCTGAGGTGCTCTGCCAGGAGCAAGGGACTCCTCTGGGGCTGGGGTGCAAGGCAGGAGTGATACAGAACTATGGGATGACACATCCACCACACGCCAGCTGAAACTGGGCATTCACAGTAAAAATGCTGAGCTGGCCCAGATAAAGAAGTTCAGCTGTTTCTTGGAAAAAAAGAATAAAGCAGACACGAAATCATGGTGTAATTGAATTCGTGAAGATCAGAAAAATCAGAATGAGTCCATCAACAGCTCTGTGTGTCAGTCCCACTGCTCCCACTGCTCCCACAGCCCTGAGCTGCAGGGCCTGGGTCACCCCCTGAATGTGACGTGCTCAGCCTGAAGCACAGCCTGCATCTTGTTCAGGCACAGGGCTGTGGTTCAGAAACATATTGTTATCTAAGTCAACCCTCTCAGCCAACCAATTCCAGCAACTCACTTAGAAAACACCACCCACGTTCTGTAAAAATTCAGATTTGAGATGCAGCCCACAGAGATTAATGAGGGTTTGGATTTATGCCTCAAGAGCTTCCAATGGTTTGGTTTTTCTGCTATACCATTATAATCTTCCTATACATGAAGGCTGCTCACATACTTCCAGAAAGGACTTGATTTCACAGCTAATAAAAATTGCATTCAGGAAAATTAAATAAATAAAGCAGTTGCTATTACTCAGGCTGTAATTTAGCACAAAGTCTGGTGATGCAAATTAGTGTGCAGTGGCCAAACTGAGTTTCAGGTGGTGTTTTTCTCAGCTGAAGCTCTGCCGTGTGCAGGTGGGCCCCATGAAAGGGACCCAGTGGGGCAGGGGCTCTGCACAGCCCCTCCACCTCTCCAGGCACTGGGGGCACTTTCCAGCAGCCCCCAGAACACCATGGGGGTGTTCCCTGTGGAGAATTTTCACTGAAGATTTGGGGAATGGCAGAAGCCAACAAGACCCTGCTGGTATTCCTCAGGCTAGTGACAATTCCAGCAGATCTAGTGACAATTCCTCACCACTTAGGCACAAACGCTGCTGGCAGCCATCCCCTGAGTGCACCCATAAAAACAATCAAGCACAGCTCTGCACGTCCCAGGCACTGCAGTGCAAGCACTGAACAAGGTGCTAGCTGGGAAACACCTCTGTGAATTTATAGTTATAGTGAATTTTTACCCTGTTGTGCTGCAGCAGACACAGGCAGCCCTAGCAGGGCACCAGGGCTTTGCCTTTCTCTGTGAGTGTTGCTTTTCAGATTTCATTTTTATCAAAGTTGAATTGGACATTCTGGGGGAAAGAAGGGGCAAGAATCCCAGCAGTGGCTGAAAAGCCAAATAACCTTGTTCACACAGACTATCAGAAGATGTCTCTATCCTGTCCACCTCTCCCAGAAAGGACAGAGAACATTCACCTTTTCTTAGCCCCGAGTATCTCCTCATACATATTTCTGAGTGATCCAGGAACCTGTAAAGCTGTAGGAAAGAAAATACATTCTTTCTCTCTACACATTCCATGTGAGACACTGAAACAGCTCTCAGGGCTGTCCCACAGACCAAGCCCAGAATGACAGTGTGGACCAGCACTGTCTGTCACTTGTGATATTCCTGCTTCTGCATCCCTTTGAGCCTCATTGTGCACAATCCAGCACAACTGTACACATTTCATGGGTAATGTGCTCAAAATAAGCATTACTCAGACTGATGACTAGGTCTTCCCTTACAGCCATCTGGATGGTTTATTTTAGAAAGTGATTTGGAAAACAGTGCTTTATTCATAATTATTCTGAGGGCTCCATTAGAGCACAGGGGCTGTAGGGATCCAGCTCCTGCCTGTCTTGCTCTTCTCTCTCTGGCCTCCAGCTTCACATTCCCCTCAGTAGCTCCCACGGTTTTTGAAGGAGGAAGATCAGATTTATCATTAACTACAACACCCTCTTATCATCAGACTTTGAACTGCAGCACCAGGCAGGTCCCAGAGGTGACCCACCACAAACTGACTGGCCCAGAGCCACCACACACACCTCCAGCACTCACCTTGCACTGGGCTGCAGCCACGTGACAGAGGTGCAATTTGCATAAATGCAAATTAACATTCAAATTGCTCACTCAGGCCTTTGCTGGCATTGCTGCCTTGGAGCCGTGGTGGGCAGTGGCAGGTTCAGGGTGCCACAACACTGGTCCCAGAGGCTGATGCCATCCTGCCATGCAAAAAGGGAGAGGCACTTTAAATGTAGGAGGGGTTCCTGTGTATCTCATCCAAACCTCATGGTGCCTAAATTATTAATTGTGCATTTGCTGCATTATTTATTGAGTCCCTTTTGCCCACACATGCAAAGAACATGAGCCAGTGCCTCTGCCACAGACTTCATACCCCATCCTAGCTCCAACAGTTCTTTTCCATTCTCCTCCAAAGGACAGATTACCTTGCTGTTTTCAAGGTAAACATGTTTTCCCTTGGGTGCAGAGGAGGGAGGTCCCAGCCAGCCTCTGGAGAGGCAGGATCTCACCCGGCAGCTGTGGCAAAACGAGCTGAAATTATCCCAAAAGATCACAGAAGGGGTTTTTCTATAAATGTGGTCCTGGTCACTGTGAATAAGGAACCATCTTTCCACCCCCAGGGGTTCACATGCCCTGGAGGGCACTGCTGACTCTCCTGCTGTGGCTCCCTCTCCCAGGAGGCCACCACAGCCATGGAGCATTCCCCAGTTTGAACCAGTGAAGCTGTTGGGGACTGGCATGAAGCTGTGCCAGGTTTAGGTTGGGTGTCCTCACCCAGAGGGTGGCTGGGGGCTGGAACAGGCTCCTCAGGGCTGTGGCCACAGCACCAAGCCTGACAGAGCTCACTGAGTGCCTGGACAGCCCTCCAGGGACAGGGTGAGATCCCTGGGGCTGTCCTGTGCAGGAGCTGCACTCTGTGATCCTTGTGGGCCCCTCCCAGCTCAGGATATTCTGTGATTCCATGGCTGGCTTTGCTTCCCCGCGTCAGGGCAAAGCTTCTGCCTGCTATTTCACCAGTGCTGCCTTTTCAGAGAACATTTCCATCTGTAATTACTGCACAATGGGACAAAGTGAGGGTGCTTTGATCATGTATTCATGATATCTCCCCTGCTTTGAAGATAACTCTGCAGAGTGACAGCAGCTGTTTTAATCTCCCAGGTGGTGCCAATAAATACAGGAGCTGGTAGTTTAACACAAGCTATCCGTGTTCTCATATTCCTCCAATATCTAATAATAGCACAGAACTGTGAAATATAGCAATGATCCCACAGCTGCAACCACCTATTAAACCAAGACAAGACATGTAAAGGATGGCTGTTAGCACCATCCAAACCAGTGAATTGTCAAATGCCCTCCCATCTGCAGAAAGGATTGCAGATTTCATTTATTTCTCCAATGCCCACCAGAGCAGAAAAAAAGGAAGGATATTTTAAAAGGGTATCAAAAATCATCACAGTGTGGACCAGGATGGAATCTCTTAAATTGTCAGATGTCACAGCAGAGTCTGCATGGCACTTCTACAGGTCTTTCACAATCCTGCCCTGTCAGAAGGTTATAGGGCTGCTTGTGATTTGATCTCTGAAGTAATTGCTGGTTGGGAGAAATAAGCAAGACCATTAATTATATTTCACAAAGAATGAAACAAAACACGAAAATAACAAGATAGATTTAGCTTGTTGAAACAGATGGATATTCCCTCAACTACATTTCAAGGGCAGGAAGATGCACCAGTCTCTTTCCCACTGTGGATTTTTAATAAAAGAAGCAGAAGCAAATAAGGAGGGTTGATACCATGAGGCTGCAAAGGCAGCTGCAGCCTCAAGAGAGGCAATTTTGCCTACAGTTCATGCTGTGTGGTCTCCAGGGATGTATTCTTTGCTGGCATTAATTGGCATGGAAAATCAATACAGCCACGTGTATAAGCTGCAGTGGTTTCCTGGGTCTTTCTTTGCTTCCCCTCCACTGGCAGAGATGTGCTGTATATTGACAAATTGCTGCTTGGGATGATATGTGCTAACTCCACAGTTCCTCCAGTAAACTCATTTCTCTCTAATCCCCTCTGGTGCAGAGGCTTAAGAAGGCAGTTGTGATTCCTGGATCTCAGCCTTTGGCTACACCTGTGATTAATGGCATTCCCTAAGCCTTGCAGATTTGGGATTTTGAGAATATGGTGGGAGAAAATTTGTATTTGTCGGGCCCCAGGAGTCTAAAGTGTTTTGTGCCAAATCTTCCCTCTGTGGCATTACATTATCCCCATTTACACATTATTTTATCCAGACTTTGCATTTCAATTAGCAATTCTTTAGGGGGTCCCTTGAATGAAAATATGAAGAAACACACAAATTTTCTGCTGCTCTTTCCCTTGAGACTGCAACCATTTTTGGCTGTACTCTCCTGCATATTCGTCTCTTGTTTAAACATTATTGTTTACTCTTCTTTTTTATTCCTACTCAACTTTTCACTGTTTTGATACTGGTTTTTGCATTTCTCTGCTGCTGCTGTGACATCCCAGAGAGGACAGGATGGATGCCATGCAGTCCCAAAAGAGCTCTCTGCTCTTTCTGAACCTCTGGGACTGAGTACCATTCTTTGCCCTTTACTGGAGATGTACTAAACGCTGAAATGACAACAAATAAATAAATAAAGAAATCCAAACTGAGACCATACTGTGCATGGTTAAGCAGAGTTAAGCTGGCTGCTGGTTTTCCCTCCCAGCAGCTTTTATCTCTAGACCAGCATCAAAGAGATTTGCTTGACAGCAGCCAAGCAGATAGGAACAATAAAATAAACATGCAATAAAATAATTGCATTTACATGGGAATGAGAGCAGTAACAGGGGTGTAGCCAGAATGGTGCAACTCCACAAGCAAGAGTCTGCAAATGTCCTGAGGAAGGGACTTTCTGTTCAAAACCTTCTGATTTCCCAGAATTATTATCTGGCCTAGCAAAAGGCTCTGCAACCACTTGTAGATGACATTTGGTGCCAGGTTGAGTGTTTGTCCTGAACTCTCCCTGTGTGAAAAGATGCCCCTGTTGGTGTCCCCACAGACATGGGCCAGAGGAGGAACATGGAAGGCTGAGGGAATTGGGATTGTTCACTGTGGAGAGGGAAGGCTCTGGGGTGGTCTTTTTGTGGCCTTTGAGTATCTGAAGGGGCTACAAGAAATCTGGAGAGAGGCTGTTTACAGAGCTTGTAGTGCTGGGACAAGGGGGAATGGCTTCAAGCTGAAGGAGAGCAGGTTTGGATTGGATATTACAAGGAAATTCTTCCTGTGAGGGTTCTGAGGCCCTGGCACAGGGTGCCCAGAGAAGCTGTGGCTGCCCCATCCCTGGAAGTGTCCAAGGCCAGGCTGGATTGGGCTTGGACAACCTGGGACAGTGAAAGGTGTCCCTGGCCAGGGCAGGGGGATTGGAATAAGATATCTTTAAGGTCCCTTTCAACCCAATCCACTCTGATTCTATGTCCAGGCCTGACTCTTTGACACTGCTAAAAAGGGACAAAATTAATCCAACTTTGTGACGATTTTCAAAAAGGAATTGCTCATATCTCTGAGGATTTAAATTATTCTGTCAGACATTGCTGCTGGCATGAACTGTTGGCATGGAGACTGATGCGAAATTTAATACAACATAAATAAAATATTAATGACATAGGAGAAACCAGTAGTGATTTAAAGAGATACTGAGCTGCCAACCAAGCTATGGTTTGGAGTTCATCACATGAACAACAGGGAAAACAGTGATTAAAGCTACAAAGGACAGTGAGGAACAGCTTCATTCTGCCAAAGCCTTCTGACCATCAAAAGCACTCAGAAAGGTCTGATTTGGCAGAGGGATGAAATTAAGGACTTCCCCAATTTGCTTTTTTTTTCTTTTTCCCCAACAGAAATTAATGGAAGGCCCCTGCATCAGAAGCAACAAGGCCAGGCCAGCAGGCTGTGGGACATGGCTGAGAGTGCACCAGATACATCACAGCAGACACTGAGGGCAGAAAAACCCTGGCCTCAGTCTTGGGTTGCTTTGCAAGAAAAATAACCAGAGGAGAGGAGAAAGGATATTGCTAGAGTGGCATGCCCAGAGCAAGGAAGCATGGCTGATTATATTAGTGTGGGTATAGTCTGAGAGATTAAGGCTAAAATCCCTGTTTCAATAATAAAATTGTTCCAATAGGTTCAGATGATTCAGGTGTGTAAGGGCCAAGTTAAGAGTGTTTACTGGAGGCAGTTTGTAAAATGTATCCCATTCTCCAACACCCTGAGCTATCACCTTTCCCAGTACAACTTCTGGGTTTAATGCTGCATTGCCAGTTTGAGAACTCTTTTTCTTCTGCAAAGCTATTTCATTGAAAAATTCCCAACAATCCCTCATTCTGAATACTCACACTAAGTTATATTTGTAGTCACATGCTTCCAAAACATGCAAAGATAATGAGCACTGAGTGTAACCTAGAGCATGATGGAAAACACTAAATTAAATCAGATACTTATATGAGCTTTTCACAGGCTCAGATAATTGAAAAGGTGTTGGAAACTGTCAGAGAGAGTCAGCAGAGAGGCAGCAATGATCAGAACAGGTCCTGAGCTGGTGCAACCAACACAGAGGTCAAAGTCAGACCAACTTTATTGAAACAGCTGGTCTTGGTGGACAAAGAGGCAGAATTTCATCCCAAACCAGCATTTTTATTATTTATTAATATCTAAATGAATGGGAAGTTAGTCCTCTTTGCTCATGTTTTTTCTTTTTATGAGGCTCTGTTATCCACATCCCCCACTCCAGATCCTGTTACTTGTTGTATGTAAAAAATATTTTAAAAGAAATAAATTTTCTGAAGCTTGATAATTTTCCATTTACATAAATCATAAAAATTTCTCTTGTGTGCATTGGAAGAGAAAGGCTGAGTGGTTTGGGAGTAATGTAAGTGTATCTGGGCTAAATATCTGAGAGAGAGCTGGAGATGAAAGACTCCCAGATACCATGTATTAGTCATAATTTAAAAGCCCTGTCTCCAGGAGATAAAATTGTCCCAAGTAACTAAAATAAATGCTGACTTTCTAGTACAGAACTTACAGCACTTCCTATTGAATGCTCTGTGCATCACAGAGCACCATCACAAAGAGCCACAGGAGGACATTATGTTGGGTGACAATGGAGACCAGAGCATAATCACTGGGGATTTGTGCTCTGTCATTAACTTACCATTCAAAATGAACCAGAGAAAACAAGAGACACATCCTCCAGAGCCACAGGGCAACAAATTCAAGGGCCCTTTTCTGTTTGCAGGTGCAGATCAATCAACTGGGCATTTGTGCATGTGCAAAAATTGTCACAGTGCCTCTTGCACAAATGGGTATAATTGTATCTGAAATATTTGAAGCATAATCTCGTTGTAGGAAGCTTACACAGGCACGGGGGTTAGTGGGAATAGTCACTGAGACAATACACGTGGCACAAAATCAGTTCACATCCCCATCAATTATTCAGTGAATGAGAGCTGATGTTGGGTCCGTGGCTCTATCAGTTTATTGCACACTATCTAGAAAGCTGCATGAGGTGCTTATTGACTCATGGGGATGTGGGGAAATGCAGGAGAATGGTGTGGAAGTGCTCATTAAAGTGTTTAGCACATGCACCTATTGTGCTTGTTTTCCTTCTATTGTCTCTTGGACAAGCCAGGAGGCTGGGCCGTCTCCCAGAGAGGATGTCTGAAGTCAACATCAAAAATATTTTCCTGGGAAGTGGATACTGACTTATAAACAAAAGTACTCCCAGGCAGAGGCCAAATGTCCTCATTGCCTGGTTAACGTCACCTCTGCACCTTCCGTGGTGCCTCTGAATGTGTCCCAGGGAGGACAAAGCTCCAGCCTCACCTGCTGGGGAGGGGCACTGCAAAGGGCTGTGCCCTGCCCCAGTGAGGCTGAATGCCTGTCCCTCTGCTCCTTCTGCACAGAAATTCCCTCTATGGGCTCTGTATTCTAGACTGAAACTGTCTTTATTCAGCAATAACTACCCCACAATTCTCATGTCATTTTAGGAGAAAAAGACAGGGAAAACCAGGATGTCTTATTTAGTCAATTAAAAAAACATATTTTCTTTCTCTCAGTGCCCAGGACCCCTGACAATGCTTCTAAGAAAGGGTCCTGGTCTCCTGATGTCCTGCTCTTTTCTACATCCCTACCATCTCCCTTCTCCCCATGCCCCTTGCCTGTCCACACTTCAGAGCAGTTCCCTGCACTGGGAGCTCCTAACTAAGCACCCACAGCTGGGATCTTGCTGTTAATCCCTCTCAGATGAACCTTTTGGTGATGCTATCATGCTATCATGTCACATTACATTTTCATTGCTATAACCTCAGATGCTACTGTAGCCCCAGTAAGTGCTAGCAAAATCGTTTGTGAAAGTGCTTGCAATTAGGTAAATCATTATAAACACATTTATAGTAGCTCACCTAGAAGCTGAGCATTAGGCTGCTCAGGAAAAGCTCATTTCCAGGAAAATAGGTTTCAACATTAGATCCTTCCCACTGCAGAAGGTGAGGGTGATTAGAGATGGATACATGGGAGCAATGATCCAGTTGTGCTCCGAGCCTGAATCCCAGTCCTCCAACCTCAGGGAAGGTTGTGGAAAGGGCAGCACCTCCACTGCTGACCCCGGGAGCTCATACAGCCCCGGGGTGTATTTTTCTGGAGCAGGGTCTCACAGGAGTGTGTTTTCCTGGCTGCCATGTGCTGTACTGGGCAGAGGATCAACGGCATCCATCAGAGGGGCTGTTGATAAAAGTCAGCAACAAGGCACAGGATCAGCACTGGAAGAGAAAACCAGCAAATATTTAGTTTTAAACAGCAACAAAGCCAGAGTACATGAGAGATGCAATTTTTCTTATATTTTTAACATCATGCAAAAGCAAGATCTTTCAGCAACCGTATCAGAAAGTATTCCCTAAGCTGCCTGCTGAGCAAACCTGAGACCCAAGAAACCCACAGGAACCAGCTGCCACCTACATCCCAAACAGCAGAGGTGCTGCTCTCTCCAGGCATTCACCATTGTGCTGTTTTTACAAAATAACTAAAACACCTTAAAAGCATCCGTGTTATGCCAGATTTCTCCAGAGGAGACTTGCCTAGAGGAATTTAAGGAGTTTGCATGCATGGCCTCCTTCCAGCCCACCCCTGGGGCTGTTTGCTGTGACCTGGAGATGCAGACACTCCCCGCACACCTTTCCCCCTCCCATCCCTCCATCCGAGCTCAGCTCACAGGCTTTGGTCACTAACTGTACCAATGAAGGTCGTCAAAATAAACCAGCTGATTTTGTGCAGAAACAGTAACCTTTATGTAATTTTTGTCACCTTTGGCTGTGGCAGTGGTCATTATCAGCTGGGGAGATGGGAGCAGCAAGTGGAGATGTTTTCTGCAAGATCACAGCCGACCTCCTGGTGCCATTTAAATGCTTCTCTCATTGAACATTCAAAAGCTGAAGGGCTCAGACACATTCTTTGCCCCTCATTTCATCACAGCTGACCCAATAACACACAAAAGGAGCTGATTTGCCTTTGGAATGCCGGATTTTGCAACCATGGCAATACTAAATGTGTTTCCCTTCCCCCTTCTCAGGGAAAGTAGCTGAAATACAAAAGCCCAAGAAGAACAGAAAAGTTTGCCCGCTCAGTGAATCTGGAGTGAGCAGGCACTGTCAGCCGGGAGGGACTGGCCAAGGAGTGTCCAAAGTGCCCGGTACAAATCCTGGGCAAGGGACTGACAGCTTGCAAGCTCCATACATGTTAATCTGCTTAGCTGAATTTGCTATAAGCTTGGCCCAGCTTTTAAGGTTTGCTATAAGCTACCAAACAACCCTGCCTGATTAGTTTTACTCCTTCCAGCACAACTTCCTGAGTCAGAAGAATTTAGCGTTTCTGTGGCAGAAAATTATAAGTTCCATTTGGACAAATCTTGTATGCAAGGAAGTTCAGAGCCTGAGAGGAACCTCAATGTAATTTTCACCTTGTGCATTCTCTGAATTTCATGGGTTTGTTTTCTTCAATGAGAGAATACTGATACTTCAAGAGTTGCTTTAGCGCAGCAGAATGAAATATTCACACCTTTAGTGAAATATTTAGTGAAACACACTAATGTAACCTTTGGTTCACTTCGGGCGCTCATCTCACTGGTGATTCCTGCCCCAATCTTGTCACATGCCTTTTCTCTGGGGGATTGCAGCCTATTTTCCAAAGGAAATTAAAAAGTCTCCTAAAGACTTGCAACAAAATCCCTGCAGCTAGATAGGAAAATACTTTCAGGCTGCTTTGTGGCAGCTCTCCAGCCTTTCCTTTGGCTGGGCTGGCTGTGCTGCGAACAAGAGCTGCTGTTCTGAAGCTGCTCCTGCTGCGCCGCGTCCCAGCCTCCCACAGCCAGCCTGTCCCCAGGCCGAGTTTATGTTCCTGCTGGGGATGCAGGCGGCAGACATGAGGATACCGGCGGGGCAGAGCAGATGCTGGGCTCCATCCCCGGCCCGGGGCGAGCAGCCAGGCTGTGGCCCATGCACCCTGCTCCTGCTGTGGCCCATACACCCATCTCGTGCTGCAGGCCATGCACCTGAAATAAATGGGCAGGAGATCTTTCTCCTTTTTAATGCGTTTATTAAGAAGAATCAGCTCAGGTGGGGAGAAATCGACGGGTCGCGCCCACGCCGCCGTTGCTCCCAGGAGTGGCACGGAGGAGGAGGAGGGTGATGCAGCTTTGTCCTGGTCTGCAGGCAGAGCTGGGGATTCCGTCCTCACGGGAGATTAGCAGATTCCAGCTTTTTGGTCTAACACCCTGGGTCGTCTCTTTAATCAACATCTTTAGGTTAGGGTGAGAAGCAAAAAGGATCCAAGCAGGTACGGGACTACGCTCCCATCCTTAGACGTCACTTAGGTCACTTGTTGGCTCGTAATTTTAGGGGTTTTCCTGGGAAAACTGTAAAACTTCTGGGCGCAATGCATTTCTCATCTGCATACTGGCTCTGATGTCACTCCTATCTTCCTGGTACTTGGGAGGGTGCTTGTGTCCCCCCCCCCCGGCAAGCAGCAAGCATCAGGGGGACAATGGTTAATCACCAGCCATTAACAGGTAATTGAAGAACTCTTCTTTAACAGTGAAACTAACTTACAGCAACTGGTCTGACTTGTTTTTAACTCTGCAACCTAAAAAAAAATAGATAACTTTCTATTCATAACAGCACCCATCTCGTGCTGGGGCCCATGCACCCATGTCCTGCTGCAGCCCATGCACCCCGCTCCATCCACCCCACTCCTGCTGCAGCGCCACTCGTGCCAGGGAAGGCAAAGATCCTCTCCTGCTGCTCTAGGCACCGTGGCAGAAAGCCTTTCCTCCCCCCGGACCGACCCGGAGTAGCTGCAGGATCACACTGGCAGCATCCTGTTTTCCCGTGTTTTCCCATGTCTCCTCAGCCCGCTGCTGTCCGCGGTGTCCGTCTGTCCCGGCTGGCAGGGAGGGGCAGGACACACAGCAGGGCCCCGGGCACAGGGCTCAGCCTCTGCTCCTCTCTGGCTCTCGGGCACATCCAGCCTGACAAAACGCCCTGTTTCACAGAGGTTTTGCTGGAGGCACAGGTGAATGTAGGATCGTGCTCTCACACCTCTCCCACCAACTGTATCCTGCTCTGCTGTGCCAGCCCCTTCCTCACCCTACAGACCCCAAACTTCCAAACCCACAAACAAACTCCATTTAATAATGAGGTGTTTAAATGCGCTAACACACGCTTACATGCAGAAGCAGCTGTTGCTAATAGAAACAGATGCTCAATTTCTATAGAGGCAGTTTACTCAGAAACTGATGCCAACACGGGGCCTCATCCTGCACGGTGCTGTTGCTCAAGGAGAGCAGGGAACCACGTAGGAGGTGCTGAGCATCTTTCTATTCTTTTCTATTTCACACCTTCTTGAAAACAGGCAGTGTCTGTAGCTGTTTGGAGAGCAGATTTTGATTTCCCTATGGTGTGAAAGTTACAGGAGGAAGGAAAACATTCCCCCATCAACAGGATATCTGAGCAAATGCTCTGAAATTAGTCACTAGTTTAGAGCACATAACAAATGCCACATCCCTGATGTCACAGTTGATATTGTGGTGTTTCTTTGCTACTGTTGCCCATTAGCTTCAATGCCAAAGACTAGAAACCTCATGAGAGTTAAATATCGTTAAGGAATTTATCTAAGAATTTATCAAATGGAATATGAGCCACACAGTTCAGGCTGTGCCTATACTCACCTGGGAATCTCAAGGCATCCCTGTGGGTTTTTCTGCAGCAGTGGAAAATGATGGAAACGTGCTCAGTTGTGACATGGATGCATACACAGCATGGGATTCCCTGGGCTTGAAGGCCCCCGGGGGTTCAGGAATGAGAATGAGCAGGTGGAAGTGGGGAGGCATGAAATATCCTGCCATTCTGGGGTTGTGGGTCCTTGAAATCTGCACCTGGCTACAGGATCTCCAATCTTCCAACCACCTGAGCATCCCACTCCCTTTGCTCTCTCAGGACACCTTGGGCCCAGCTGCAGGCAGCAGGCAGCAGTCCAGGCTGCAGCCTGTACCCTGGTCATGGATCCCATGCCCATCCCATTAACTGGAATATCCCCCTCTGGGTTACTCAACTGTCCAGAGGTGGCCGAGGTCACACCTGAATTCCCCATTTCCCAACTTGCCTGTCTCTCCCAGGCAGCAGGGAGAGGTTACAGGAGCCTGAGGCACCTTCAGAAAAACACACAAGACACGGAGCCCTTGCTGAGGAGATGCTGCTCTCACCAGTACTACACCTGCCTCTTTCCCTCCCACCATGGTCTAAGACACACACATCCAGGTGAGCTCTTAATAACTCTTCTCTACTCCTATTTCATTTGGAAGGCTGCTGTTCCTACTTACAAGCACTGGGATGGTGAAGAGCCCTCACAATTTTCTGGTAATACCAGATCAATTTAAAAAAAATTCTCTCTGCCTACAGAACTTGCACTCTCTCCATATGGTCTGCTTTTAATTATTTGGTCAGTATAAAATCCAAAATTACAATATCAGCATTTAATCTGGTTTCAATGGTAGATTCTCCTCTGATTTCTATAGATGTAGCATCAAGCAATAAGAAAAACTGTGATTTTAGGGAGTTGCTTTTTTTTTTTTTTGTGTATGTGTCTACAGAGATGGTGTGAAGCTCTACTACATTTTCCTCCTTCTGCCCTCAAATCTGCCTTATGCCTCCCATAAAAGAGCAGCTCTTTATTCTGCTGGGAACTAAACAGAGAGCAGAAACCATGGCTAAGCACAGGCTTGTCTCCCCTGCAGCCACAGGAGAAGACTCAAGGTCCCTGCAGGACCACAGCAACCACCACAACAGCTCATTTGCTCAGTGGAGGAAGCCTCTGAGGGATGAGGGTTTGGGGTTGGAGCACTCCCCTGACAGCCCCTGCACACACAGATGCTTTATGAGCTTGGTTTATGGAGGTGCCAGGGATTTCTACTCCACTCACAGCAGAAAGATGTGCTTACCTGGTACCTGCTGCCAGATGACCACAGCAGGACAAGAGCAGCACAAGCTGCAGCTGGCCCTGGGCTCTGTGTGTGTGCTCAGGATGATGTTGGCCAGGCAGGAGTCTCCAAGCCCTTCCTGCATCTCTCTGCCTCCTGTGTGAACTGGAAACAGACCCAGGAGAAGATCTGACCTGTAAAATCTCTACCTGCAGTCTCTCTGGGTGAGGTGAGGGCAGGCACAGGGGGCCATGGGATGCCTGAGCACAACCAGAGCTGGAGGACACCTCCAGGGTCCTTCATCCACCTGCACCTCAGGGAGCAATGACCACACCAACCCCATGCCTGGCAAATACCTCCCCAGCCTGCCCTTAGACACCCCAGGGACAATGTCTCAAAGTCACCTCCCCAGCTCCACATATGTGCTGTCACCCCCACCAGTCACTCAGCCGTCTTTTGACACCCTCCTTCCCCATCAATCACATTTTGTCTGTCTTCTTTGGTTTTGTTCTGCTTCTTTTTCTGTTCCCTCCCTGCCTGTTCTTTCTCTAATTGCTGACATTGATTTCAACACCTTTTGTTCCTCCTCATCCTTGTCTTCCTTCCCCAGATCCTCTTCGTGCCTGTCTCAAGCACAGTCCAGGCTGTGCCAAGTAATCAGCTCTGAAAACCTTTCCAGACTCTATTTTCTTTCTTGGAAAGAATCTCAAAAACAAATAATAGATATTTATTTTAATTAATGATAGACCACAGCCTAGCATTAAAATCACCTTCTGCTGACAGAATGCACTTACCTGACTCCTGATTTGCCCAGTCAATGAGGCTGCTGGATTCTTTCATTGATTCCAGCCAAGAAAAGTGTCCCACAGCAGACTTGGCTCTGTACATAAACAGCGCTGTAATTACAGAGCACATCTGTAGTTAGGTTAAGGCAGTCTGCTTCTGCAACCTGTGATTTTCCAGGCTTCTAACCAGGCAATGATGGGACCTGCTGAACCAAAACTTCTGCACTTTGCTCCTCGGTGAGTGTCTCGTTGCAGCAGGGCTCCAGAGAGGCAGGACTGAACTTTTAAGCTGATAATTGAGAACCCTTCCCACCTTTCACGTTACTCGTTCTATCAGATAACTGCAGTGAATCAGGGAGCTCAAGCCCTCAGTCCTGTGAGTCCTGTGCAGTCACTTCCCTGAGACTGAAACAAGTCCTTCCCTGATGTCTGAGTGGACAGAATGTCTCTGTCAGGGTCTGTCTCAGACTTCTTGCATGGACAAAAATCAATCATGACCCAAATAAATTTTCTTTGACTCTCTAGGGCAGGACAACTCAGTTGTTCAACCTTTGCAAGCATCTTCTCTTAGTACCAGTACTTCAAAGAACTGCAGAACCACAGAGTGGTTTGGATTGGAAAGAACCTGAAAGATCATCTTGTCATCTTGTTCTAATCCCCCTGCCATGGACAGGGACACCTTCCACTGTCCCAGGTTGCTCCAAGCCCCGTCCAGCCTGGCCTTGAACACTTCCAGGGATGGGGCAGCCACAGCTTCTCTGGGCAGCCTGTGCCAGGGTTTCACCATCTTCACAAGCAAGAATTTCTTCTTAATACCTAGTCTAAAGCTATTCCCCTTCAGTTTGAAGCCACTCCCCCTTGTCCTATTGCTACAACCCCTTAGAAATTCCTTGGTTTCCCTACAAAGCTTTTTTTTATTGTTTGGAAGGGGATTTTTTGAGGTAAATATGTAAATAATCTTTCACACTGAGAATTGAGTTAATGGCTGTTAATATCAGCACACTGCTTTCCCTTCTGCCTGCATAAACACCTAGTGGGAGCTGACACTGGTGTATCTGGAGTGCCTCACTTTTGCCATCCCCATGTCACATTGCCACTGGTGACCTTTGTCATGCCATGTGCATCTCCACATCCTCTGAGCACTGGGTAGGCTTCTAAGGAGGTGCTGAGCAATCATTGCTGCCAGTTCCTGGAGATCCTCAGGAAATCTCCATCAGCCCTTCTGCTTCTCTCTGAGGGCATGGGGAAACAGCATTCATTGATGGAATCTGATCCAAGAGGAGACAGCCCTGGGCTGGGAAAAGCAGACAGACTTGCTTCACTGCAAGGCACCACGTGTGCTGCAGCTGCCAAGATCCCCGAGGGGAGGTGAGTCCCACAGAGTGACCCCCAAGCCTGGCAGAGCCCGGAGCGGGGGAGGCGCGGTGCGAGCGCTGCAGATGCGGCCAAGCCTGCGTTGCTCCTTGCAGCCCTGGCTGGGCTGAGCCAGGAAACAAGCTGGGTTGTGTCACTAACCCTGCCCCCTGCTACCCTAGGTGTCATCCTGGCTGAAACACCTCCAGTGACATCCCTCTAAACAGTTTTTCCAGACGGCGTTTGCAATACACCCACCGGTAAAACAGGCGATGCTGCTTTTGGCAGCACTGCTGCATGCTCACATCTGCTGCAGCACAGCTGCTCACAGGCAGGAAGGTTTCTAACCTGTCTATTAAAGTGTTGAAGACAAACAAATATCCTCCTCCTCCCCACCAAGTTTGTTTAAATGACACACTTTTTACTTCCCGATTTTATGTTAATATTTCTCCTTTTTTAAGACAAAAAGCCTGTCTCTGAGATATCAGCCAGCCTTCTGCTGGCTGACACATCCCTAGTGAGACTACAAAAGAAAAACAAAGGTCTTTAGGACAAAAGATATTTTAAAATATAAGCAGGAATTTCACAATGAGCTGCTCTCAAAATCAATGCCAAATTTCTATTAAAAATTAAATCTTTTAACCAAACACTAGTCAGGTCCCAGTCACTTGCTGGGGAAACCATCACTCTCAAGGATCAAGAGAGAAAAGTCTGCAGCCACTGCCACACACGCCCAGGGAAGGAGGAGGATTTCCAAGGCTGTGTTTGCAGCTTGCCTTTCCCCCAGCCAGGCACCAGGTAACATTTGGGAGCCAGCAGCTGTCAGGCTGAAACCTCTGCTGCTGACAAGCTGCTCAGGAAAGGTCAGTGCCTTGTGAATGAAGCCATGCCCACAGCAGCATGGAGAGAACACAAACAGTGCTGGGGAGCAGTGGCCACTGCACTGCCCGGGCCCCATGGCTGTCAGCAACAGCCCTGGTTTTCAATCTGCCCCGTGCCCAGTGAAGAGAGTCAGAATAAATCAGGGAGCCAGGGTGGGAAGTCATCTGCCCATGTTTCTTCTGTTCCACATCAAACCAAAACTATATGTGAGGCTCTCTAGGA
Source organism: Passer domesticus (assembly GCF_036417665.1). NCBI lineage: Eukaryota > Metazoa > Chordata > Aves > Passeriformes > Passeridae > Passer > Passer domesticus. The sequence continues at coordinate 8,612,274 of NC_087486.1, forward strand.
AAAGGTTCAGACAGGGATCACAGTCTGAGGCCACTGAGCTTCCACCCTGTCCTGGAAACTGGGACATGCAAACAAGGCTGTGCCTTCCCCTCCCCACACTGGTGTCTCTGGTGGCTGATTTCAGTCCCTTCTTGTCCATGGCTTGTCAGGAAGAATGCCTCTCCTCATTTCTTGTGAGCCAGAGGAAATCCTCCTAGAAGCCAATGCTGTGCTGACACATTCCTGAAGATGGCACACACTGTCCCACAGGGATAGTGCCATGTGTCACCGTGCAGCAGGTTCAGCTGTGATGGCTGTCCATGGACCTCTGCAGATCTTAGCTGGATCAGGCATCACTCCATGAATTATCTTTCTCCTGATGAACATATCTATATACACTTGTGTGTGTGTGTATAAATACATAGATCATACATTATACAAAAATACAGACATATTGTATAAACTAACTGATAGCACTGGGCATGAGGATGGGTGACTGAATACCTGGAATAATCAAAGAAGGCAGCAATTATTTTTTTCCCCTACAGGAGAAAAGTACTTAACAAAATTACTAATTAAGCATTATTTATGGGGTAACCTTGTCACCAAAGCCTCTTGCAGTGGAAATAAATTAGGACTCATCCATCAAGAGCAAATGCTGCTGTTCCAGTCTGCCCTGGTGCAGTTTCAAGCCAGACTAAGCAATCTTCCAGCATTTCAGCAAGCCCCTGGAGCTGATCCCATCTCAGCTGCCTTGGGCCATGCTGGGCTGTGTGGTTAATCACCCTTTCTGCAGAGCATTCCAGATGAAGCCAGCACCACATTAAGGTAATCTGGAGCTGCCTGATTCAGATAATCAGTCACATCCCCAGGGCTTGCCTCCACTGGGAAACCAATACAAAACAGCCAGGATGTGAATTACCAGGATGTGAATTATCAGTGCCACAAGCCTTTGCCTTCAGTCCTCCTTCTCCCCACCAAAATTAATATCACCCTGTTCAGCCTAACCCAGTTACCACAGCAAACTGGGCTCAGTGACCCAAAGGTAATTTCAGAGTGGAGGGAAGGTGTGGTGATGGAAATTAGTGTAAAAACTGTAATTTGGCAGGATCAGCTCTGCTGCTCCTTCAGACATTCCAGGTGGGTCTTGGGACATCTTTCCCTGTGGAGGTGGGAAAGTCATCTTCTTCACTTCCTACCCCTCTCTTATTTTAAGTAAGGAATCATGCTTTACTTTTCCTTCTTTTCGAGTCCTTCAAAGTTCCAGACTTCTGCAATATCAGCAGCAAATAACCTCTGCTGCTATGAAATGTTATTTTATCATTGTTAAATGTCATTTGTCACAGCAGAATGACACTTCTGATTTCTTAAAATGTTTCCCATGTGAGAGACCTTGGTTTCCCCCTAATTAGCAAATTCCTTTCTGATATTCAGAAATAAAGGACATATTACACTCTAAAATTTCAGGATTAACTGGAGGTCACATCCAGCATAGCTGTGAACCTCCTGAACCATGGAAGAGGTGAGGAGACCATGAACAGTGTTGAATCATTTTTGTCAGAGAAAGACGATTTTATAGACTTTTATAACAGAACACAAGACCTTGGAAATAATTTCTGTATGAGAAAATGACAGGGAAAAGCAAAGCAGCAAAGCAAAGTGCCCCAGAGCTGATGGCTTGTCCCCAGAGCAGCATGCACAGTGTCCTTCAGCTGACAGCAGTTTCATCAGCAGCCAGGCACGCTGCATTTGCTCCAAGGTGCCTAAAACACAGCAGACTGACAGCCCTTCCCCTGCTTTATTTGGCCTGTTAGCTAGCGAGAGGAGCAGGGAATCAATTAGCAGCCAGGCTAATTAAGTTATATACGGTGTGGACTAACATCCCAAAGCCCACTGTGCAGGCTGGACCAGCAGCCCATCAGCCCGAGGCTGCAGGAGCTTCAAGGGAGAAGTCAGAGACAAACAAGGACAAATTTGGGCAGACTGTGTGAGATGCTGCTCCATTGTGCAGAGAGATCCATAAATCCAGGCTACCCCAGAGAGCAGGGATTTGCTGTGGGGCAGCTCTACCCACAGCCCTCACATTCCCTCCCCACCCCCTCTTCACTTTTTTTGTAAAGTTCTTCTCATCCTCACATTTTTTAAGTTCTTCCCTGGTGTGAAAAACCTATTTGGACTTTGGGGAGAGAGTTTTCTAATTGAATCCTAACAGTAAACCACCTTTTACAGGCAGCAAATTACTGTCCAGCATAAAAAATATGAAAGCCCAGGAGGAAACAGAAGGTACGAAATCCAGGGAAAAAAATCACCCACTTGGCCAGACTGAAAACAGATTGCTTTGGAAGCTTATCCAGACCATGTGCAAGTATCCAAGATTTTTCCCTTTAAACGCTAAAGTAATCTATACCTACCCACTTGTGAACTTTAGTGAAAATAATGAACTGGCACATATTTATAGCAAAAGTCATGGCACATTAGGTATTCCAAAGGACTTATGTAAGCGTCACTTTCTTTAATGCAGCTTTAGAGAAAATGCTTTAAGAAGCTTTATCAGCATAAAACATATTTTGAATTTAATGGAAATTAGTAATTGGCATGGCAAAGTCAAAGCCATCTGAGTGGGATGACTTAACCCTGTTGGACAGTATTTTTCACTAACTATAATGGTTAATCTGCCAGTGGAGAGAGGAAAATTCTCTTCTATTGTCAAATGCAGTGAAACAAAGGAGGAAATTTCTGCAGCGGATGGGGACTTGTGGAAATAAATGGAATATGGCAAGTTCTATTGAATAAGGTGCATTCTTCAAAATAAATCCAATTAACCCTAAATTGAGGAAACTGAGTCAGAGCAATGTCCCTGTGACTAAAACAAGCACTGGGGTTTAGTCTGGCCTCAGCCTCTCTCTCCTGAGCAGATATTTTCTTCTGACCAGGCAGGAGGGTCGTGGTGTGAATTTCCCGTTTAAGTCCTCTGCTCTAAAATATTTGCACCTTTTTCACACCCATTCAGTGGTCGACTCCAAAATACATTTTATATGCAAATGGGAGAGCCTAAGGCTTGGATCTTCTTTCAGGAGCTGGTAGCAGAGTCCAGGGCAGCCAAGTCCTTTGTTTTTACACATTCCCGAAATTGTTCAATTAGATGGATGAATTAAACATACATTTACATATGGAGAAGCCTGACCAGGCTTTGTGGAGTTTAATTTATACCCTGAAATTTGTTGAGCTTTGTCTCTTGCCCTGTCATTCTTCCTAAGAATACCCAACCCCACTTACCACAGTAGATGAATGTAGAAGAAAGCCACTCCCTTGGGTCTCAGGATAATTTTGTCATTTGGGGTAGTTAAGGACACCTCAGGCTTGGGATGCATCCTTCTGTAGCTACAAGCCATCTGCTGGCAATCATTCCTTCACAAATTCACTTCCCTGCTATCATCAGATAGATCCCTATTAACTGGAGATGAAGCTCCCTGCAAAAAGCCAAAAAAACCAAAACAACAATAACAAAAACCCAGAAAAACAACCCAAACAAATTTTGCTTAAAACCAACAACATACCCTCAAATCCCCTCGCGTGAAGGACAAGTCAAGGTCCTTCATAGGAGGGGATAAATCTTATTTATTTTAAATTCAGCCAGCCTGTGGGTACTGCTGGGCTGGGCTGACTACAGCCTCCTCCTGGCCAATCCCTGCTGATTCCTGCTGCTCCCTTAGACTCAGACTGCAGTGGTGGTATAAAGCCTTCCTATTAGCTATTTAAAAGAGATCATTTTGGATTACAAGACTTTTCCTGAATTCTTCTCTTTTCTGGCACTTATCACTTGCTGAATTTTTAAATTCTTCATTAGAAGCAGAAACCATATCACAGCAGGAGTGGTTACCAAGGATTGTTGGGTTCCAAATGAAAGCCCAAATCCCACAGGAGTTAAGCAATGAAGATTTGTAGCCCACTAAAATCTAAGAGTTAATGAAATCTCCAGCATCCCTATGCCACTAAAATGTATCACTTCCCTTCAACAAAATGAAACTGCCATACCTCCAAGGTTTTCTTGCACTCAGCCAACTGTAATTTCTATTTTACATATATATAATTTGCTTTTGTTGTAAAACTCTAAACTCCGAGAAACATTGTCCACCTGTCACTGTCTCCCAGAACCTCCAGCACTGAACTGATAATGCAGTCTTTCATAGAAATACTCCTTACTCTCCACCATTAACTCCTTGGGGCAAGAAATTATTTTTCCCCTCTTTTTGTGTGTTGTGCCTGACACAGCAGGGGCCAGATTCACATCAAGCAGCACATAATAGGATCTACAGCATAATGAGTGATAACAAGCAGAGTGGTAAATGATGTCATTTAGTGGATACTGTCCCTGTGGTTCACTGATGGCAGCTTTTTTATTGAACAGGCTTTTCTTCACACATCCTTACTGATCTAAAAGTCTGCCTCTATCATTATGCCTGTCTGGATCTCTATTTAATGCTTTCCTACTGCAGCTCCTCTTCTCCTGTCCCTCTTTCTCACCCTGCTTCAGGGAGCAGGAGACTCTGTTCCTGTGCATCCTTTTCTTTTTCTTTTCCTCTCTTTTCTTTTCTTTTCCTTTCTTTTCCAGTTTCACTTCCCAGCTTGGTAAGCAATGTGGACAGTCAGGTGCTTCTGAAGGCCACAGTGGGACTGCTTCCACAGAGAAGCAGATTTGCCCCTAAGCCAGAGATGATCCTCACAATCCCACACTTCAGAACACGCAGCAGGAGCTAATACAGGGCTGCTTGGTATGTTTCAATTAATCATCTTGCCCTCATCCCATCTGCCACCTCTTTGCTTTGGTCTGGCTCACCCAGCTCCCAGTTTCAAAGCACTCAGTGCAGAAGAGCAAATTGAATCCAATCTCTCAGCACAACCTCCAGCATCTGCTGCCCCACACTGGGATCCCAGCACAGGCTGCTCTGTCCCAGCCTCATCTCTCTTGTCTGTGCCACAGCTCCCATTAGACCAAATGAAGAACATATCCATTAATTTGTACCTGAACTCGGAAGTTTCACTGTTAGAAATAATCAAAATAGCTCAGATCTGTGTGGAAACACCTTTTGACTATGTCTTGTCATTATTTTCAGAGGAGCAAAGCCAGGAGCCCCAGCTCACCCTGGGAGCTCATCTCTGCAGGTGAGAAGCAAGTGAGAGATGCAGGTGAATAAATGGAGGGATGGGAAAGCAAAACAGGGAAAGATGGGCAAAATTCCAAGGCTTATACCATGTGTGCCTTTGAATAAGAACCACACTTATATGAGTGTGGTTTTCATTATCAACATTTTTTTTAAGCTAGTGAAATTTAAACAGAAGTAAATAATCAGAGCAGTGTGTTTACCTCCAGCAGTTTTACCTGCTTTTTTATAACAGAATTTCTCAACAATTCATAAGTTTTAAAGAAGGTGTTTTTAAAATCATAACCACCATATTTGATTTACTACAGATACTGAGGCCAGGGTGTTTTCTAGCACAAGAGCCAGAGCAGGAGGAGGCAGCACTGGAGTCAGGCAGTTCCAGCACTGTCTGATGAAGAGGGTGAAGTCCCACCAGCCCCAAGCTGCCTTTGATACCACAGCCAGGTGTTTCCTGAGTTTTGTCCATGTGTTTGCCCCTGAGGAGCACCTTGTCCTGCATGGCCTCTCTCTGCATTGGCCATTCATGGGTTTCAGCAGGCAGTGGTGCACAGCAGATCTCTAAACCAGACATGATTGTCCTTTCTGTACCAAAATCAACTCAGTGAAATCATGAGCCTGGCTAAACTAATGGAAATCCTATTATCCACCAGCCCAGTTCCACTCTGCTTTCTTTTGGAGGATGCTACCTCAGGCATTCACTTATTTGACATTCATTACTTTTTCTGGAGCCCAGCTGCATTGGCTCTACCCCTCATTTCTTTTGCTCACAGCACAAATCATTTTGATGCCTGCATAGCTCTGAACCAAAGCAGCCATTTCTTCCTGCTCTGCTCAGCCTGGTCCTTCTGCTGGAGAAAATTCATGTGCCTACTGTTCTCATCCATCCCTGGAAAGGGAGAGGCTGGGCTATGTGTAATAAAAAATATCTCACACTGTTTACTGACCAAAGAGTTGTTCGACAGATGCTCCATTCTTAGCCATGCTTAAATTATTCCCTAAGCAAACAATACAAACTGCACACTTCATCTTACCCAACACAAAAATAAACAGAACACGCAAAATATATGGTTCTGGTTTAAGTTCCCATATAAAGAACACTGATTTCTACTTTGCTTAAATATTTTCTGCATAATGTTTGCTTGGTAATTTATTCTTTTACTGGCTACAACAAATTAAATGTCAGAACCTGTTTATTTTATGAATTTTTAAGTCTAATAGTGAGTCTCCTATTTCAGCTTAAATAATGTTGTTGATGAGATACCTCTTGATGGATTGTATAAATAAAGCCAGATACAGAGATTAAAAAAACAAGAGCTAGGTTTTTTCTTAGTTTACCAAAGAGACAAGTCAATAAATAAAACAGCCAGACACCAGATCTCATCTGGAGTGAAAATGTCCAAGCAAGGATCTGGTCCATCATGGCCCTTTATCCTGGGCTCACTCTGGGCTCTTCAGGGCTGCCCATAGCTTGGAATAAGATCCTGTCTGAAGTTCTCACATGCACTTAGTATAAATATTTCCCACTAATTAAACAATTTGCTCACGAGCTGTAAGTGGATTAAGCTTGGCAAAGACCTTCTGTATCTCTAAAGCCACCTTATGTTAATTCACAAACAAATTATATCAATTTGTTTCACACAAGAAGGCAGAGGGAGTAAGAATCAATTTAGAGACTCCCTGGCACTGCTGGGAACTTACTATAATTTTCACTGCAAAAGGAGATGTTGGGCTGTTCTCTTGCTTTCTTGAAGCTAAAAACCAAAGTAATGTGTAACACAGGTCTCCAAAGCCCCAGAGCTGCCATCCACCTGCTGCCAGCAGCTCCTGCCAATTGCCATGTGCTTGGAGCCCACCAGGGATGAATTTTTGCATTAAGACTTCTTTAACAGGGTCAGGGACAAGCTCCTGCCTTGCTTTTATGACTTACAGACTTAAATTGTCAGCAGCAAGGAGCAGAGGGGTTGACAGGGCCCAGTGTGTGTAAGTCACATGCTGCAGCAGGGCTTCCCCTGGGGACAAGTCACTACTGGCTTTTTGGATGTGCTTCACCAGGTCCCTTCCCACCAAGTGTATATAAAGAGAAGTCAATCAGAAGAATAAAACATCAGGGAACTAATAGGTCTGATTCATGGTGGTGTTTCTTCAGATTTAGGCAATTCCACCCAATACCCTGCTTCAGAAATGCAGAAAAACTGAATGCAGAGGCCAGCAGTAGGAGCAGAGCAATTTCTGTGAGAAGTGATGCAGCAGCAGTGACACAGACCTTGAGGGAAACAAAGGATGCAGGTGGAAAGAGAAGAAAAAATATTGCCTCAGTTTATCAATTACTGATGCAATGAACAGAGTAACAAAATGGAGAAGGCCTGGGGGTAAAGGAATGACATTCTGGCTGTTGCTGAGCTCTGCTGTTCCTGCTGGGATCAAGGGGCAGCCTCAGTGTGATTCAGGGGTGCTGGGCTCCCACAAGGGCACAGGTGGGTGATGGGAGGGATGGCTGGAGAGGAGAGATGCTCTCAATGAAGGATCAAAAGTTCAGCTCTTCAGATAACTGGGGTGTGTCTCTGGCTCCTGGGGAGGGTGGACCAGTGGGTGGGCCACCATCACACTGGGGAGCGTGGTCCAGTGACAGATCCTTTTGTTTATGCTTTCAGTCTGAGCATGAAAGGGCATTTTTGGACACTGGAGGGGCAGGAGGGATGGCACTGACACCTTCCCAAGGAAGACAGACACAACACAAACCAGCTGTTTCTCACATCAGAGTTATTAGACTCCACCACCTTATTGTACCAGTGGGTATTCCCAAAACAAGTGGAGAAATACTGGTCTGATTTCTCTCCCTAGCCCGGGGAGTGCTTGTCCTGACTTGGCAGCAGGGATGAGACAGCTGGGCACAGAGGTGTTTCTTTTCAATCTCACCTCTGCAAAACTTGGAGGGCTGGATCCTGACACTCCCAGGAACAACCTGCCCAAGTGGCCACTCTCCAAAAGAGATGTAGGTCAGAGCAGTGTTAAAGAACACAGAATCATAGAATGGTTTGGGTTGGAAGGGATTTTACAGATCTGTTCCAACCCTCTGCCACAGGCAGGGACAGCTCCCACTAGACCAATTTGATCAGAAATAGCAACAAAGCTGATGAGATTCATGCACAGTGGCTCCTTCATTTAAATAACTCTTTTACTGAAGTTTATTTCCTATGCAGCAGCAATGTTAGGAGGGATGGAACATCTCTTGGAGCTTCTTCTCACTAAGATATTCCAAACTCAAGAGAAAAGACCTGTAACTGAGACAAAGAGGATTTACTTCAGTTCTTTTTGTATCCATGTAGGTTGCTGAGTCTTTTCTCAGTGAATTACAATAGATCACTCAGCTCAGGATCTCTTTACAGTCTTCTGGAATTAGTTCCAATAACAAGTGATGGAAATATTCCATTCAGGCAAAGGATTAGGAGAAGATACACACACTCAGTGTGAAAATTAGCAGCTCATGAGAACAAAATTATTATTTCCTCTCCATCCTGCCACCAAATCTGCAGCCAGTAGTGGGTTCAAGCAGCTGGAATTAAGCTGGAAATTAAGTTTATGGGAACTGAAGGAATCACCCACTCTGCCCAGCAGCTGTTGGGGGTCAGCCCAGATGCTGAGGAGACCTCAAAGCTCATGTAAGGGCTGGGATACCAGCAGGAGGTGGGCACAGCCCTTGGGAATGAGCTGAGGTCCAACCTCCCTTGTCAGAGCAACCACAACCCCACACAGCTCATGCTCAAAGGAAACAGGGGGATCCTACAGGAATGGCTCTGTTGTACTTCTCTGCTACTGCTACTGTGAGGGCAGAATTGAGCACACTCTCTCATTCCTGTGCATTGGTCACATCAGGAACCTGCTCTCCACTGAGGGACTGAGCTGTGTGGCAAACACTGCCTGAGGGTTCAGAGTTACCATCGAGGGAAGTGGCACATTCAGGGCTGGTTCACTGGGACTCAGAGCTGGAAAATGCTTTCAAAATGTACTGAATAGAAATAGATCAGTGGAAGAAATACTGTCACAGTAGGGACAAAGACACCTGTGTCTTCATCCAGAATATCCATTTTTTATTCTTCACAGCTCATATTTTAATGGTTTTCTAAGGCATCATGTTTAATACTAATTGGTTAGTAACTTATGGCAGTTCAGTTCTTTAGTTAGTAATGTCCATCAAAAACTTTCCTCTCCAGAGATGTTTACACTCTTGTCTCCTGGGAAAAAGACGTTTCACACGGGTAGAATCTTTCTTCTCACAGGTGCAAATTTGTTCCCGCAGGAATAGATTGATATCCAAGCTGATTCTCACTGTTAAAATTCCTTTCTCACAGGAACTTATCAGGCTGGCTGTTAGCTGTACAAGCCGAAGCAGCAAGCCCTGAACCATGATTTTACAAGGCCTTTCTTTTGTCAGGTTTTACCCACATGCCACAAAATACATCATAAAATGACTCTTCAAACATCACTGTCAACAGACCCAGTATCACAAATACTTTCATGGCATGTTTGCTTGAGAAAGAGACTGTGAAAGGCATTATTCTGTGAATATTGGTATATTTTCTTCTGCATGATGAAACAGCACAGACCTATCAATGCAGGCCCTAAGGCTGGAGAACCGAGATTATGTTGAATATCAAAATGTATAATTGTGCATCGCCTGCAAAGGCAAAAAGATCACTTGGCATTGTCTAACTAAAGCCTCATTAGCATTGTAACTTAATTATTGTTTTTTCTGCAAAGCTTTTCCCAGTGTCGGACCCACAATCATCTCTAAGAGGTTTATATTCCTCTTCCTGTAGATCAAACTTGGGACAAATAAAATTTTGTGAAATTTTGCTGACCTGCTGCAGTTGCTTCTGCATTAGCCAGCCCCAGCCAAATCCCTGTGTGTCCTCTTGGACAAACAGTCCAAGTCCTTCCACCAAAATTACACACTAAATTTGCAGCCCCCTTGTTTTTCAGTATTCCATTAGAGAGTAGAAACAGCGTAAGAATTATATAAGGAGTGACCCCAAAACATGAGAAACTCACAACCTCTGCACAGATCATCTCTGAACTTGCAAAAGGGCTCAGTTAGTTGGCTAACAGAAATATTTACCCAGCTAGAGGGAAAATACTCAGCCACAGATTTTTATCTAACAGTGTCTCTAGTGACAGCTTAACATGGAATTTGTACTCTAAGGGGTAATTTAACTTCAACAAGCTTTTCCTACAAAGAACACTGAAAATTGCACTTTCTCTGGTCGACGCTTTCATTGTTGCTGGTATAATGTTCTCTCAGCATATAGAAGATTACTCATATATTGTTACTCATATTATTTACAGACATAGGTCTCAACACATACACAGGTATTGTGTGTACCACTGAGATGTTGGAAAGAAAAACTGCTGAGATTTCCACCTCTCCAAGAGAGAGAGGTTTGAACCAGTTCCCAGATGTCACATGACAGTTAAAATAGAATTATACTCATGTTTTTATTCAAATAACTACTCTAAAATTACAAAAGATAAGTACTACCTTTCAGCATGAATAAACTTGAATACATGCTAAAAATAATCCCACATTAACTCCTGAAGTCGCTGCCTTCTGGAGGGTGTAAATGGATAGAGTTTGCTTTAGATGTTTTACATAACCATATGTCAAAAAATTCAATAGAACAAAAATTGCATATTTGAAAAGTGAATCTGCAGCTATTTGAGAGGTAGTCTCACTTATTTTTTTAAACAGCAACTCAAATCTTTTATCTAAGATGAAGGCTTTTGATGCAAATAGTTTTTTTACTCTGGTGACATAAAAATTTTAGGGGATGGACAAAAAGGTCTGAAACAGCCTAGGGATTAAGGTACAATTCTCTCACTGTCACTTAGAACTGTTTGTACTTAAGAATGTGAGTAGCCCTGATGAAATCAATGAACTCCACTACAGAGAAAGGGACAACTCAAAATGAGGAGGGCAAGCAGTGTCTGAGCCACTTCTAATAAATATATAAATATCCTCCAGTGGCAGGCTGTGGTTTCAGCTATAAACCAGAATCCTCTCCTTTTTTTTTTATTTTTTCATATCACAGCATATTTTTACCTCAGCCAACTGGTAAGAACAGCACAGGACATCACCTTTTGGCTCTGCTGCCATGGAAGATCCTGAGGCTCCTGCAAGCCCTGAGAGTTATTTACTATATGTCATTTATTTTTTATAAAGTTCTCTAAACACAGTGGGTGGCACGGGGCAGAGGGATGGCACAGCAACGCTTTAACAGCTGTCAGGGAGTTTCTTGAGGAGGGCAGGGCTGGGCTGTGCGTGTTTCTCATAACTCAGAGGACAATTTCCATCCTCGATTCAGGCATTGCTTTCAGAAAGTACATTTCACCAGCAGAATGTCTGGAACTGTGAATAATAAAAGTATTAACCCAAGTACACAGATTACAAGATAAAGCACAAACAGCTTCCTTTTATATGCAAGGGTGAGTTCTGTAAATCCAAGTAAAGCAATACCATAAGGAGGCAAAATACAATACAAAATGAATTTGTAAGTACTAAGCAAAGAGTTTGAGAACTACTGCAAATGGCAAGTTCTGGGCATTTAAAACGTGGAAGATTATGCCTTACTGGAACAGAATTCTCCAGGACTCATCATTTGGGCTGTAGTGTCAAACACAGGATCTCTAAATACCTTGGCCCTCACTCTGCTACTTCCAAACACATTTAATTACAAAGACACATGTTTTCAAAAATTATGGTATATATTATCATAGAACAGCTCTACTTCCTAACAGTATAGTGGCATCCAAATTCCAAGCTGATAAATGTGCAGTGAGACTCCTTAATGTTACTCAAAGTTCCAGTGTCAGGGAGGAAATTACATACTGGACCAGTTCCCAGAGAGTTTGTAAATTCATTCGGGGTCCCCAAGCACTGTGCATGTGAGCTGGTTTTCCATTATGTTACTAGGCTCAGCAACACTGAATAATTTTGGGGAAAGAAATTCCCTGTAGAAATCCCAGGAGTGGATAACCTTTCCGACACAGAGTCTTTTCCTGCAGTGTCCAGCTCAACATCCATATCTGGTAGGACAGACTGAGTTAATTTTTCGTTACTGAGATCTGTTCAGCACATAACTCCACAGTTCTCCCTGCTCTAAGTTGGTTCTGCTCTGATGACTTCACCCCCTGGAAGTATAAATGCCTGCCTCATTTGGACATCAGATACCACGCACAGGGGGTGGGAGGGTTTGGAAAGTCCACAGCTTACCCTTCTGCCTCCTGACACGCATCAGAAATTCTCCCTGCTCCAGCTGGAGCAGAGAAACCCCAGCACAGGCTTTCTTTCACAGCCCGTCCCTGCAGTCATACATTTGTAAATCATTCTCAGCTGTGGATATTTATGATTCAAACTTTTCTTCTTTTATCAATAAACATCCTTCAAAGCCGAGCCTTTGCTCTGTAACTAACTTGAATTCAACAAGCAAAATTTAGAATTTTTTTAAGATCCAAACAATATGAATATGCAGTTAAGAATCTTTATCTTTGCAATCAGTCATTTGCCATCATTTTCATTCTCTCTACTTTCAAGTTTTAGCAGAACTGCATGATATTATGTCTTACATAATGCAGACTGGATAATTACCAAATGTCCCATATGTTGTAGGTCATTCCCACAGCTGTTGATGCTTAAACTCTTGCCTCCTGTTTCTCCGTGAGCAGGCATCCTACCAAGTTTTGATGAACACAATAGATTGGTAAATCTATTTACCCAATATTTACAAATTTATATTTAGAGTATAAAAGAAAAAGGATTCCTTTCCACTAACAAAAAGGGAAAGGGAAAGAGAGGAGAGGAGAGGAGAGGAGAGGAGAGGAGAGGAGAGGAGAGGAGAGGAGAGGAGAGGAGAGGAGAGGAGAGGAGAGGAGAGGAGAGGAGAGGAGAGGAGAGGAGAGGAGAGGAGAGGAGAGGAGAGGAGAGGAGAGGAGAAGGTTTTGAACTACCAGAGCAAAACATTTTAATTAGGCTGATAAATAAATCAGTCCAAAGAATCAGAATCTTTCATGAAATGGCAAAATTTATCCTGCTGTGAATTTGAGGAGTGGATGCTGAGGGCAGCTTGGAATCTGGAGCAGAGACAGGAAATGATACAAACAGCTGCAGGAGCAGAGGGGTTATTTTATTTACATGAGACACGATAAGCAGCACGGCCCCTGGCACAGGGATTCACAACGAAACCCACATTGCAGGACTGTCAGTGACTGACACTTTGGATCTTAAGGTACAGAATTCCTGGGGCTCCCACAGCCTCATGTTTGGGGGAAGGTAATGAGAGCATTTTGTGAGCAAAATTGGTCATGGCTCAGTGGGAGAGACACGTTGTCATATCAAACTGTGAAGATGCAGAGCTTCCAGGAGGGTTTCTTTTTCTTTTTTTTCTGCAGTTGTTTTGTTTAGCCAAGTATAATCTGTATTTTAAGGCAAACAAGATGGTGGTAACGAATGGGTCACCTCATTCTCTTGCAAGGGCTTTGTGAAAGGGGAAAGTGATTGTGCTGCCTCACCAGAAAAGATGGTGATTTGAGAAAGTAAGCTCAATTGTCTGAACAATATTCTGCAAACGAGTGAAAAAAATTTGTATCAGAGAACAAAGGATGAGTCACACAGAATTACTCAATAAGAAACAGCAAGTCAACTTTCAGAGGATTTGGGTGATGTGGATATCTCCTGAAATTATGCTTCACTGCAGCATCAGTCATGATGGAAACAAGACACACAGCAGTGAAAATACCCTGTCATTCCATAAGTGGAAAATTTCAGGTGACAAAAACCAAAGCAAAACTTAGTCACACTGTATTTCAAATAGCTTGTTTAGACTCTGCAAGGTGAGCCCAGAAATCTCCCAAAGAAGTCTGAGGGGCAGTGGTGTTTTACCCACTATCCCACCAGCAACAAGAGACTGATGACAGGAATGATTGAGGCTGGATTTTGACACTTGAGCATACATAGAGTAGGTGTAGAGAAGATTACAGTTATGCACACAGATGGAAGAAGTAGATCACTGGAGAACAGAAGTGTGACAGTATTAAGACAGATAAAGTAATTTATTTCATAGGAAACGATTACAGAGTTGAGAATCGTGGGGTGCTTTCTTTTCCATCAGAGTGAAAAGGAAAGAATATCTGATTTTATTCCACATGATCCTCAAGATGTGTCATGTGCTTCTGATGGAGTCAGAGACATAAAATGGTTTAGGGAGTGGGTGAACATTTGGATTTCTACCTGATTGACAATGTGCAAGTCAGGGAATTGGCCCAGCATCAATGAGTATCTCATTAATTTTGGCATTAAATACTGTCAACACTGAGGGAAGAAAGTCATGTAACAGGTTCAGAATCAAGACGTTGCCCTATATTTGAAGAATCAGCATTGAAATTAATATAATTTTACTAATTCCCTGTCCCAGGGTTTGCCCTGAGGAAGCTGGAACAGTTCTTAGGTTTAGGAGTAGAGTATTTATAACCAGTGTTTCTCAGTGTCCACTTAATCTAGTGACCAAACATTAAAAAAAAACCCAAAACTCTGCTGGCAGTCACCCACTGGGAATTATCTTGATGTCAGCAAGAGCTTCCACCCAAATCTGGCACAATATGTCTTCTGCTCAGAATTACAGGACTTTGTGTTGCTTTCCAGCAGTGGCACCATGCACAGATCAGAAAATATTCTGCATTCAGGTGCTAATGCTTCTGTCTTCTGTCCCAGGTAAGGCGTGCACAAAGCAGGGCTGATTCCTGGCACCAGAAAGGTTTGTACTTGTTGTGTTCTGGCATGCTGAGGCCAAATTCTCTCTTATGGACAACCCAGGAGTTCTACAGAAATTAAAATATGAAATCTGGAATTCGGCTTGAACAGGATGGAAGAAAATGAGTCTTTAAGGAGGAGAAGCAATTTGAGGTAGCTCAAAATAATTTCAGAAATTAATTGACTTTGAAATAACTGGCAATGCTATCTAGGCACCAGGTAGGCAATTTTATAAAGTAAGAGTTCTAAGGGATGTTGAAATTGGAGAGCAGAATACTTGTATAAAATACATGGGTTTTCCTGCTAGTTTTCCATAATGTTATCTGTAAAACACATACAGAAAGTCCAAAGGCATCAGAGCCTTTCAAAGCCTTTTGTGTATTCTTCCTCTGCACATTAGAGAGGGAGATATTAAGAGCTGAGCAAATCATCAAAGGAAATGTATGTGCCTAAATTCCTTTTGAGTAGACTACATATTTTCTGAGGATCTGAGTCCAGAGACACCAGATGGTTGTTTTTCTCAGATATTTAGGCACCTACACATGCAAATAGGTGCCCAGCAGTATGTTCAAGCATGTCCAAACACTTCATTCTCTAAATAACCATTAAAAATATTGATGCAACATTTTCATCCTACGATTTTTTTTTTCTAAAATATCAAAGAAAAAAAATACTTCTGTGGAAATTTTTAACTGAAGAGATGAGCACCCCCAGGCTACAGAGTGAGGACCACACAGATCTGGGATATTCCTGCCAAATGCAGCTCTAGACAGTGGAAAGTGATGGCAGCAGCTCTAGGAACAGCATGGCACTGGAGGAGTTAAAAACTGCAGTTGAAGAGAGATTAAAAGCTACAGCCAAATTTAGTTGTGTTGCAACCAAGTAGTTAAATATCTCTGTCCCTCCCTGCCTTCCAGGATTCCCCCAAACTGAATGGGGATACAAAAATACACTTGGGAGGGGTGATTTGAAGAAGTTCAGATGACATTTACCCTGCAAAAATTCAGCAAAAATTCCTGAACCCCCAAAGGAGAAGAAGGAAGCAGCTCAGAGAGGAGAAGATGAGAAGTACAAACACTAAACAAAAATACCAAATTTACTCCCCCTTTTCTAGGGACATGGATCTTGTGTAGCTGAATGCCAGCAGAGCTCTCTGATAACCAAAAAGCCTGTGCTGGGTTCTGCTGAAGAGGAACTGGATGTAGCTTCTGTTCTTGAGAAGAATATATGATGTTTTGTCCTAGAGATACCTTTTTTTAGATTTCTGACACTTCAGTAAATTAGTTTATAGCAAAATACAAAGGAAGATGGGCTTGGGGAACAATTAGGGAATTTTGAAATGCAACAAAAAGTTACAGGGAAAAAAAATCTCTTTGCTATAATTGATAGTTTTGTCTCAAAGGGAATTAACAGAATTTTATGACTTTGATCTTCTAAAGAATGAGGTTCTTAACTTCATTAGTCATTTTGCTTCAGTTGCAGCATGGATGCCACAAGAGAGAAACCCCCAGCCTTTTAAAAGGGGCAATCCTCCTACATTTGTCACAGCTGCCCTACTGAAGTTCAGTTCAAGAGATCAGTTAGAGATTCTGTGTCAGAAAATCCATTATAATTAATGAGCATTCATAATTAATGGCTGGCCTGATGTAGCCTTTGAGAAGGATCACAGCTTTTCTCCTTGTGATCTTAATGCAACAATTTCACTTTATGATCACAACCTTTCTATCTACTTAAAAACTTAGCAATGGGTTAAATGATAGCAGGAGTTAGATAATTCCACTCTTAATCAAAGTTAAAAGCTCTTTAGTTTGCTGTTCTCAGAGACTGCACTAACTGTTCTGATTATGAAGCATGAATTTTAATAACACTGTACTGTACTCCTCACCTGCATAGGTTTAGAATTAATTAAAATACAACAGGAATGTATCTGCTTCTATCTAGGCAAGGAACATGAGTGAGTAACAAGATCTTCCATCACCTCAAAAGAAACATCTCTTGCTAACACTGATTTCCTCTGCAAAGTTAAAAATCAGGTAAAGTTTTTACTTTATTAATGGGGGAAAATTAGTTGCAAGTATTTCTATTTGCTTTATATTTCACGCAGTTTTATGAGCACTCTTACTGGTGGGAAAAAAAAATAATGCTTTTCTAACTGATAGTGGAGTATGAGTTGCTCAAATTTATTTCCATGAAACTATGGCAATGAAATTAAAACCAATTTTCTTGCTCCATGAAGGAGCAGCTATTCCAGAAGCAAAAAGATTTTAGATTGTTACAATAACCCTTGTCACACCCTGGTAGATTTTATTTCCAGGTAGATTCAATAAGCCCAAGTTCAGAGCAGCTTTGCCAAGGGCATTTTCCAGCTCTGCTGGGTGGCCATGAGGACCAGGGCACCCCTGCTCTGGGTCAGCCCTGGCCCTGGGTCCCAGGGTGACGTTGTGATGCTTGTATCCCCAGATGTGTGTTCTGTTAATGCTGGATATTATGTTCTGTGCCTTCAAGACTAGCTCTGAAGAGTGAAGTTTTATTTTGGTTTGTTATCAGCCTGATCCCCCACGGCTGGCAGGACACAGACGGGGCAGTACATAGTGTGGGTTTTGATTTTTGCCTGGCTTTTTGCTTTGCTCTTGCTTTTTGCTTCTGCTCGCTAGTTAGTTTAGCTAAGCAGTCCAAATCTTTCCCTGGACTGTTTTTCCTTTCCCTTTTTGGAACCATTCAAACCTGCTCCAGGCTGGGACCTGGGAAACACCCAGAGTTTGCATCCTGTGCCTGCAGCAGCTATCCCCAGTGCCAGAGGGAGCAACAACAGAGTGACCATCCCAGGAGAGACTTTCTGAATTTGCCATCCTTTTCAGATTGGTGAGAGAGTGTTGTCATCCGGTATTGTTCATTCTGTGTGCTGGGGGTGTTTTGCCTGCTAAATAAGCAGGTTCTTTCCACTTCTCTCTGAGGAATCCTTCCCAAACTGGTTGGGGGGAGAGCCCGTGTGGGTTTGCTTTCTGGAGGGGCCCCCTTTGGAGGTTTTCTCCCAAATTTGCCCTAAACCAGGGCACCCTGCCAGATTTCTAAGGCTTCCAAAGCAGAAGTGCTCCAGCACGCTGCACTGCCATCCCCTGTGGCAGCGTGGGCAGCACCTTGCCTTGATCGCTGATAATTACAGGCTCGGGCAGGGAGAGCCAAAGGCAGGGCTGGCACAGCTGGGAAGGGGACACGGAGGACACAGAGGACTCCCAAGGGTAAGCTGTGCCAGCCTGGGTGGATTCCTCCTGCAGGCACTGACAGCTGGGCTGCCCACTCACAGATCTTGTTCTCCACCTCTCCCTGGCAGCTGGGCTTTCCTCTCCTCTGGCTCTCCCCAAAGGTCTGACCAGCAGCCCTGACAGAAACAGGGAGAGGATGCTCCAGGGTTTGTGGAGACACAGAAATCTGGATCACCAGAAAAGTGTTATCTGATTCAAGGCTGGGTCTGCTCAGGCAGGGACAGTGCATGGTCATTTCTATAATAAAATGTATCTGAAACAGAAAGTGCTGGCCATTTGTAAATATGTAAAATTTTGTAATGTCGAATCCTTCTCTGGGATTCAGACTCCACCCTGGAACAAGAAATAAACAGACACAGAAACCTGATGTACAGGCCTAAGAGCCTTTTGTCTCCCTTTTTGGGTGAGTGTCTTCAGTGAACAGCACAAATCTTTCAGATCAGCTCTTCTGTAGGATGGAAATGATGGATTTACCTTCCCTTGTAAACCTGTGGGTGTTTTTAGAGAGCAGGAAAATAGGAAGAGGTTGATTTTCTCAATTAAGTATTTCATTTTAAAAATTGAAACAAAGTTTTTGTTCTGCCATGCTTAATTTACTTCAGTTTGGGACACAAACAAGATCTCTTCTGATGGAAACCTGGGCTCTGCTGAGGACAGACTGTCCCCTGCTATGGACAGGCCCTGTTTTCAGAGGTGTTCTATGTGTTTTAGAGGAGGTTTCAATCATAACATCAAAAAGACCCTGGAGTTAAAAAACAAGCAATGTGATTTCTTGAGTCAGACTGTTCTGAATGACAAATTAGAAATCACAAAACTGTTTTTCTTTATCAAGCAGCACACAAGCAATTAAACTCCCCAATCCCTGGCCTGCTGAGGAACACTGTGTTCAATTTTCCTTTAATTTTTTCACAGTCATAGATGGAAATACATCTTAAAGCAGTAGCCAGCCACACTGAGGGACTGGTACTCCAGTGGGATGATGGTATAACTTTCCAGAGAGTGTCAATAGCTTATTAAAATTTCAGCTTCATCACCCCCAGGGTTCAGCTCCATCTTCCACCCTGTTTTAGATGGTTCTTTAGTATTTTTTTTTTTTAATTTTTAACTGCATCAGAGCACCTTGCCACCTTTACTGATTAATCCTCTGGATCCCTGCAGGGTAAGGAAGTATTACCAAGTCTGTTTTTCAAACTAAGGAGGAGGTTGCAAACTAAGATATTGCAAAATAGATATCTTGTTGCACAGAACATGACCAGAGACACCCAGGCTTGGCAGGCATGCAGGGAGGCAGGAACTCCATGGGCTGTAAAATAACTTCCCCCTCTATTTCTAGGGGATCACCCAGGTTTAATAACTCACCTTATTACTTGCTGTTGACTCCCCTCAGAATTTACAATAAATATGAGCCTTAAGACAAACAGAGCAAAAATCAATAACCAGAGAAGAAAGAGGAGCCCCATCTCCCCAGGCTGTCACCCACTGCCTGACAGACACAGCCACAGCTGCCCACCACTGACAGACCCTGCCCAGGGCTCACAAACAGAGGAGGGAAAATTCCTGACACCAGACAGGTGAGTTGTACCAGAAAGAAGCCATAAATAAAGACAGATTCTGGTAATGAAAGAAACCATAAATAAAGACAGATTCTGGTAATAAAAGAACCCTGTGAGGCTTCACAAACAACCCTTGGCTCACCCCAAACATCTGATACTGGCAAAATTAATGTAGGGAGAAGGAGGGCGATGCCAGAGAATTTCTGCCTGAGTTCAAGACTTTTTCAAGAGGTGATGGGGACCCCCAGCCACTGCTGGTCTGAATTCCCTACAATGAAGTTAACATTGCAGTTAAATGGGAAGTTTTGCAGCATACAGTGGAACAGGCAGGAGGGGGGTTATACACACAGGTGGGATATCTTTTGTGCAGCAGCCTGGAGAAAGACTCCCTTTAATCCTTTTGAGAAGAGACATCAATAGGAGACAGGTGAGAAGCACAATTTTCCACAGCCTCCCCAAATCTCCTTCTGATCCCCAGAGGATCTATTCAGGATGGGACTGATACTGCCTTTTATTCACATTGCAAGTTGGCGAGGGACTGCTAACACCAGAAAAAAACCATATTCAGAACTTGTAGTGAGTTTAATCCCTTCATCCTTTCTTTTCTTACTAAAATTCAACCCCCAATAATTGGGGTTAAACTCTGGCCATACAGACCCAGTGAACAGCACACAGCCTTGTTACTGCTCATTCCTGTCCTTGGACTTGCCTCCCTGCCCCAGGGAGCACCAGGCTGGGCCAGAAGCAGCCCCAGGGAGCATCCTGGTGCTGCAGGGCCAGGACTGACGTGGTCCTGAGCCAGCACATGCAGGCAGCACCACAGTGCCCAGCCGAGGGCTGAGCTGGCAGCCCTGAGCTGGGGGGAGCTCTTCTCCTGCTGCAGAGCCCAGCCCAGCTCCACGGCCCCTTTTGTTCCCAGCTCAGCTGAAAAACCAGCACTGTTTGACTCAGGATCTGTTTGAGTGTAAAGGAGGTACCAAAGACAACCTTTCTCTGCAATTAAGCCTTTTGCTTTTTCTTCCAGAGCACCTCCTGCCCGTGTTCTCCATGGGTGGATGTATGGAAGCTGCGTCCCCAGGGGGGTCACTGGATGCCCACCCACACCTCCTGGCTGTGTGAAACTCCATCAAGCTGTGCTTTGCCTTCTGAACACACCAAGAAGGTGACTGCACACAGAAAATGACAATTTTGGTCAGGACCCAGGGAACCCATGCATGACCACAAACAACCTTTCACCGAGGGTGAAGCTCTGCACCCCTCAGAGCCCCTCAGAAGCCAGGGCAGGCAGGGCAGGGAGGCTGGGATGCTCCCACCACCCAGGTAACAGCCAGACTCACTCCCCTACACCCACTGGAGCACGGGCAAAGCTTACTGGGAGGGCAGGAGGTGTGTGGTGCTCATTGCCCATCCCATGGCTGGGTGAATCACAGCACCTCCCAGCCCGGAGAAGAGCAGAGGATCTGGATGCAGCACTGACCACACACACACAAGCTCCCTTTATAGAATCCCAGAATGGTTTGGGTTGGAAGGGACCTTAAGATCACCCAGTTCCACCTCACTGCCTCAGACTTCTCTGGAAACTTCCTAAATGCTCCTGCTTTAGCTGGTGCAAACATGTCCTGAGAACCTCATGGTAGACGTTAGTTTGAAATAACACACACAAGCTCTTCTGAAACAAAACATTTTCATGACTTTTCTGCACTTGAGCCAATTTCTTCAGGCATCCTGCCCCATATTTAAGAACCAAAGGCAAGATCCCCACATTAGGTGTCTAGTGCTAAATTTTATGGTCCTGCACTTCAAAATATGTTCCTAAATATCTGCAACTCAGGCACCTGGAAATAACTATTCTCCTTTGGAGTGAACAGAAAAGGAAATAATCTCTGTATGTTATTTTTATTTTCTTTCCTTTATATGGTTTTAAGCTGCTTTTATGCGGCACTGGAAAGTTACAGCCTGTGATTTGTTGCATTCTGGTCTGCTAATAGAAACATCCTCCTGACTGCTGCTCACTCTGCAGAGCAGGAGGATCGTAATGCAGATTGTAAATGGTTGCATTACGGAGAAAGATAATGTTTCTTTCCACTTTCATTTCCCTGGGTTGGTGTTTATCGTGGTAGGGGTTGCGTAAGCACATGAGAGAGACATCATGCATTATTTACCAGGCTGGAGCTGGGGAAAGGCTCCAGCCTTCCAGAGTGTGGATCAACGCCCAGCAATTCCCACCCGCTAAGATTGTGCTGTGTGTGGTGGGAGCTGGGCTGGAGGATTGTTAAAGCAAACAGGATCATCCTGCCAGCCTGGAGAGCAGCAGGGGATGGGCTGAGGGGCACAGGCTCTGTTCTCCCTCCGTTCAGCTCTGGACAGTTTATGTCATTATTTACTTCACACCTTGGCAAGACTGGACCAGAGCTGCCACCGAGTCACCACAACCATCAACCAACTCCTGCAGGTCTGCTGGGGCTGCAACACACCTGGACAAAACTTCTTGCTGTTGAATGTAGCTGAGGGCAGACAAACCCAGAGGTGGGGGTGACACAGGGGGAGGGAGAAGCCTTTCCAGCCCCAGGATTGTCCCCAGGATGCCACGGGGGCCAGCGATGCTGACCCAGTTTCTAAGCAGGACAGGAAGTTGCAACACTCTAAAGTTTATTATCATTAAACTCTAGCCAGTGTCAGAGGCTCTGTGTTTGTCCTTTCAGTGCTACTGCCAGTGCACATAAAAACTAACAAAATCAGCCACTAAATGCTGGCAGCCTTGGGAAAGAATTAAAAAAATCCCCAAAACTGAGAAACAAACCCAGTGAAACTACTAAATAAGGAATAAGTTAATGAGGAAAAATTAAAAGGAACTAAAGACTTTAAAAACTCTTCCAAATTAAGGAGAACAAAGAGAAAGGATCAGCTCTTATTTTTGCAATTAAGGTGTTATTTATGGCAATTTAGCTGTTTTAAGATTAAGCCTGGATACAGTGCCACAGTAAATACATCTGATTTACTCCCAAGGCTTCTCACCAGTTTGTATATGAGCTCCAGCCAGCCAGCCAAAAAGCAAGAGGAGTTCAGAACTCCCTGTGTGCACACAAAGCCTGTAAAACACCCCAAGGATTGCTCCCCATGCTGGGCACTGGAAACAATCCCAGCACTGGCACCAGAGCTGAGACACGGCCCCCTCAGGGCAGGATCCTTCCAGGAATGAGAGAGAACATGGTGTGGGAGCAAAAGGGAAAAATAAAGATTCTGGCTCTGTGTCTTCATGCAACCTGCATGTGAAGAGGGTGGAAAGAGGGTGCTCAGGGGGCACCCCGTGTGTGAGGGCAGGGATGCAGCCCCATGAGAGGTTTGGGGGCATTTACTGGGCAGAGCAAACAGCTCTGGCCTTTGCCCTGTCCCAGCAGTGAGGGAACCATCCTGTCCCTGGACTGTGCATCCTCCCCCAGGGAAATGCTCCCCACGGGCTCAAGGGAGGGAGGGATGGAGGCTAAAGGTGCCAAGGAGCCCCTGGCAGAGCTCTTCTGCACCACACTGCTGTGCAGGGAGGAAACACATCAATGGCCATGACATCCCTCTGCATCTTTTGTTGCATTTCCCTCCTATTACAGAGTTGGAAACATCTGCAGAGAGCCTGTATGTTAAACATTAAGACTGTGCACACTGTCTTAGGATTCAGCCCCAGACGCCTTCTTGGTTTTCCTACATATTAATAAAAACAATAAAGAAAATAAATAAAAAAAATGATGTAAAGCTTTGTTAAACTCAAAAACAGTTCAGAGAGGAGAGAGCTGAAGTTGGGAAGGTGCTGGGAAGACATTCAGCCTTGCCATGCTGCAGCTCAGAGTCCCCTCTTTGAAGGAGGCATGGAAGGAGATGCTGCAACATGAGAGTTCAAACTCTGTGGCCCTGTTGATTTTTCCAGCCCCCGTGGCTGCCTGCCTCAGCATCCTGCTCTTTGAACCCACAGGGTAAACAGGTGTGGGCAGGAGATGTGCTCCCAGAGGAGCACTGGGGGCAGGCAGGAAAAGCCCCTGCTGCCATCCTGGAGAGCAGCGTGAGGCACTCAGAGCACTTGGGCTGAAAAACGGGAAGAACAGGGAGAGAGAAGAACAAAAGTCAAGAAAACGTTCCACAGAGGAAGACCTCCTTGTGGATGACAGGGTCCCCAGGACTTGTAAGTAAACACACAGGTAATGGCTCTCCTGAGGATGGATGCAGGAGGATGTGAGCAGGAATGTGACAGAGAAGTGTCAGCTTTCTACCAGCCCAGCAGAGCTGCTGGTGGCACAAGGGTTTAACTGGAGCACCTGGAGCTTGGCAGGAGATGAGGAATGTGCTGACCAGGGCCTCAGAATGTGTCAGTTTGACTTGATTTTATTCAGATCTAACTGACCAGAAGATTCCTCTTCTCTTCATTCTCCCTCTCCCAGCAGAAACATTTATTATGCTAAGTGAAATGTTTAACCACTGGCACTGTTGGCTGCAACAGCTCTTCATAAGCAGCTTTAGCATTTGCTGGGATCAGCACCCTGGGGCTGGAGATGGTGTTTTCCTCTGCCCAGTTACTCTTCCTCACTCCTCTCTCATCTCCCCTGCCCGTTTTTCAAGTTCCAATGCGTTAAAATAAAAAGTATTAACGGCGCTTATCTGATGCATGGGAGATTGTGAGAGCAAGCTGGCGAGCAGCCAGGAGCTAATAGCAGCATAAAGCAATTTGCTGAAAAAAAAAGAATTAACATGCTAATTGTCAGGCTGGAGAGGTTGCTGGGGATCACAGAGGAGTAACAAAAAAAAAAAAAAAAAAAAAAAAAAAAAAAAAAAAAGAAAGAAAAAGGGACATTGATTACTCTAGGTTTAAACAATAAAGGGCTGAAGAAGAAAGAAAGGTTTTGAGGCAATTTTCTTCTTTTTTGTCCCGTTCTCTGCTGCCCTCCCCCAGCTCAAAACCTCCAGCCAGAGCCTCAGGCACTCACGGGAATTTATCCGAAGATCTCTTCCTTTTTAGCATCGTGTCAGTGCCAGCTGCACCGCGGGCTCGGCAGCAGTGTGCAGCCCTGCCCTGCCCGGGCTGGAGCTGCGGCCGGGCAAAGCCGGGTCCAACAGAGCCCGCCCTGGCTGAGCCAGCGCTGGGAGCCTCCCTGAGAACTGAATCCCCAGGGAAGCTGTTTTGGGGTTTCTTTCCCGGACAAAGGGACGTCGCTCTTTTTTTAACTATTATTTTTTAAAATTTATTTCTCTCAAAGCAATGAAAGGAGTGCCTGGAAAGCTCAGCCTCTTAACCCCGGCTCCACAGAGCGCCGTTAACTGGGATTAGGAAAGTCAACTAATGCTTCCCAGCGCCAGGATTTCAGCAGCACGGAGCCTCCCGAGGCACAGACCCGCGACGGCATCTCCGGGCAGCGGCTGCCTCTCTGCACAGATGCCGCTTAACCCCGGATTTCTGTGCACCCCACTTCTGCAGAGCGGCTGCAGAGCCACCGTGCCTCCCCTCGGCGGGCGGTGAGCGCTGCCAGGGCTGCTCGGTGCCTGCCAGCCGGGCTGAAGAAGCTCTGCCGAGCCCAGCCCGTGCCGGAGCGGGGCACCGGGCTCGCAGCTCTCCCCGCACATCCCTGCTGACCCGCAGATGAGCCGGAGCATCTCCCCAAACCCGGCGTGCTGGGGGAACCAGGGCCAGGACACGAGGTACCTGTATCATTTTTGATTAATATTTGTGGGTAAATGCTGTAAATATGAGCCAAGAAGATTTAAAAGAGAGTGACTGAGCCATGCAAGTGAATTAATTTGCTTTAGACAACATGCGGCTGGGTTGCATCCTTTTACAAGCAGGAACATTATTTCTTTCCTATGCCAAAGACTGACTGCGTTTGTCCTCCTGTTTTACTTCTGCTGCGGAAGAAATTTAAGCAAGAACATGTATAGTGAATTGCTCAATTCAACCAGTGCCACCGAAGCTCACCTAATGATTCAGACCAACACGCCCTACCTGAGCAGCACTCCGAGACCCGTGAGCTCCTCTGCTCTTTACATGTCCACAGCCCGGGTGTTAAAAGAAGGGGAAATAAATAAGCCAGACCTGGTGACTTACATAATTCTATTTTTCTTTCTGTTCTTGACTGTGACATTCATTGTGTTCTTCATAAACTGCCAGCTGAAAAATTCTTTTTTTGCTACTCTTCCTTACGACAGATCGCTCAGGGAGGCGAGGAACCCGTGGAGGACACAAGCTGTCTGACACTTCTCATTCCAGCAGGAGCAGGCACCACAAACCCTGTGCAGAAAGGAGTTAGTGCCATGTGCCAGTGCATGGATGTGACCCCCTTTAGAGTAGTGGGCAGGAGGAGATTGCTCAAAATTATGCTGTATGCCAATCTGGGTAGCTGTAAATAAAAAGCTCTGTTATGAACTGAAGAGAATGCTTTAGCAAATTGATACAGTTTTTGCAAAAAATTGCCCCGTGATTCCAGATTAAGCTCTGTGTGTATGCAAATGTCATCATCCACCCATTCAGTGTCCATACAAGGATAATTGTATTAACAACAATCTCTGATTTGGGCATCTGGTGGAGCTTGTTCCCCCGTGTTTAGGAAAACAAGCATCAAATGTAAAAAACCAGTGTATTTACCTAACAGCTCCAGAGATGGGTTTCTCCCAACTGCTGCTGGAACAGCATGGTGATGCTGTGGGAGGCCTGCCAGGCAGGAGGAGAAAATGAAAAATGTTTATTTGGGCTTTTGATTGTCATTCTGTTAAGGCTGTTTTTGATGTTTGAATGCATCATTGATCAAGTCTTAAGTTACCACTTATGTGAAACACTTACTGCCTAAGGAATTTATTTTCATCTTTCATAAACTGCAAAGGAAATTATTTGCCACAGCATGAAACCAAAATAATCAAGATGGGGAGAAGTGGGGAAGGAAAATTAATTTATTTAATATTATGCAAACTATTGAAAAGTGTGAGGAGAGTGCTCCAAGTTTGATACACAAAGTGGATAAGTTCTGAAAGCCATAAAACACAGCTTTATAGGAATAGTAGCTTTACTTTGTCACTCCATGCTCTTCATCTAAACCTTGCCCAATTAGAAACATGAATTATCAATATTACAACAGCTTTATTCAACACTGGTCACTGGCAACCCTTACCATTTCAAATTACTATCTGATTTTGTTCAAAAATCAGAACAAAAAAAAAAACCTTCTGCTTAACACTGGTAGGTGACAATCTATTTTGTAGATGCTGATTTCTTGTAAACTTGCAGTTACAGCACAATTCCAGATGAAGCTGCATGAATTTGGGAAGAGTGTCCATAATTCCCACAAACTGCGGGCAAAGGGCTTGGGTTTTGTTGGTTTGGTGTGGGTTTTTTTTGTGTTTGTTGTTGTTGTTGTTGTTGTTGTTTTTTAAATCAAATGGCTCAACATACAGGAGAATTGCAGCTATCCAGAAACACCCAGTCCTAAATTCTGTTTTAGCTGCAGTTTTGGGTATTGGATCATCTGAAATGGGTTTCACAGGGGTGTCAGATGCTGCTCCTAACCCTGTTCTTGAACTGCAGAGTACTCCAGATGTATATATGTGTACATAACTTATTTCATCCAAAGGAGGAGATTTTACAATGCAATTACACACACATACAGGCTTGCACTCAAGAACACAGACAAAATGTGTATATATGGAAGTCTGTTTGCAAGCTGCTTCTTTTTTAACCCAAGAATCGCACAGTTGATAACACTTCCATGTCATTGTCTTTGTTACCATGTTTTATTTTGCTCCAATAAGCTAAACTACTACATAACAGATTTCAATATTTTATTCCTTGATATGTGGCCAATATTTCCTCTGAACCAAATTTAACTGGTGTAATTCCAATTAATGCAGAAAGCAACAATAAATGCAAGTGTATTTCTCTCAGCCCTTTTTGAATAAATCAAGTTTTATCAAATCAGGCATTTCTTATTTATTTTTAAGTAATGACAGCTTGTTTTCAGCTACCAGCCATAATGAGTTTGGTCTAAGAATTTCTGCTGGCAAAAGCCTCAGAACCTGACAGAGCACACGTTGCTTTGCACTCTTTATTTAAACATTCAAGAATAGCTCCAGAATAATCCTATTTTTCTCCACAGCCTGGTTGGAGTAATACTACAGAAGAACCTGTCATGCTAAAAGTGTTAACTGATTTTCTGAGAATGCTTTTGTCCATGTCCTGTGCTGTTCTCATCAATATCCAGGATCATTTCTATTGCAGAAGAAAGTTTCATTAATGATATTCAGAAACATAGAACAGTTTGGGTTGGAAAGGACCTTAAAGTTCATCCAGTACCAACCCCCCTGCCATGGGCAGGGTCATTTTCCAATGCCATGTTGCCCCAAGCCCCTTCCAATCTGGCTTTGAGCATTTCCAGGGATGGGGCACCACCATAATTTCAGCCAATGTACGAAACATGTGTAGAAAGCTTTCACCAGGCTCAGAATTCAAGCTGACCAAAAAATCCACTTTCCAACCACAGGCACACCAGGGAGGGACTGACAGACATGGCTTCACCTGCTGGAACTGTTTTATTGGATGTATGACACGTGTGGGGTCCCACATGGATTCTCCTTCCCTTTCTCTCACTCTCTGCCAGTCATAGTCCTGCCCCTGACACAAACACACTGTTCCTGCATCTTTGACCAAATCCCATTTTCTCCATGTGCCTTTTAAGAGCCTCTGAGCAGAGCCCTGCAGCAGCCTCCCCCTCCTGATGGCTTTTCCTCCAGGCAGGCTGGAGGTCAAGACACTGCAACACTAAAGATGAGTGAAACACCAGGAATCTGGGCAGCGAGGCTGGGAGAAGAAGAGTGGTCCCGGTCCCCGTTTAGAGAAATTCTTACTGTTACAGGCTTTGCTTTCCAAAGATGAGCAGCCCCTGTAACAGTTTGAGGAGCATTCACACACTTCACATGCATGGCTAAGCGCCCTGCTGAATCAGGACCTGAGAGGTAAAGAGGGTTCTAACTCTCCCTCTGGGCCAGGGAAACAGCTCACCATTTGCACCTGGCAGCAGTGAGATGCTTTGAAGCTGATGCCAGTCTTTCAATGGATTATTATTATTGTGATATTTCATTCTGATGTAATATTTCATTCTGTTTGAATGCACAGGCAGTGCCCACAGGGAGTTTGCCACAGCCCTGTACTGAGTAACCAGGGAGAAACCACCAGCTCTGTGCTCCTCTGGGAGGGCATTCCACAACTGGGAGCTCACCCATCCATTGCTCTGCCTGAACACTGCGTTTGGTAACATTTTGGGGCCTCAGCAGGACCCATCTTTCTTCTCACATTTCCTGCTGCAAGTGGGCTTCCCCATGAGCATTTGTCCTCCTGCACTTCCCCCTAAGGAAAATCAGGAGCTGAGGGTTTTCTATACCCTATGCCACACAGTTTCTGCTGGAAAGAGCTCACCTGTAGGACTCACAAGTCATTCAAACTGCAGAGCAAGACAAAAGGTAAAGAATAAATCCTAAAAGCTAAATATTCCAAGTCTGTCTGGGGAGTCAGCCTGGTAACAAAGCCAGTGCTGCATGGCAAGGCTGATCATGTGGCATGATCACACTCCAAACCTGTACCAAACCACTGGGGCCACTGCAATGTGTAACTCACTTGCTTTAAGAAGTTTTTTTTCTAGCAGCTTCACGCCCTGGTGACAAGCAGCTGCCCCACTCCCACAGAGCAGAGTGTGGCCAGAGCTGACCCCAGCAGATGAAAAGGTTCAGTTCAGCTCTGCCAAGGCAGTGACCCCACTGACCACTGCTCTGCCCATGGTCCTTGCTCTCCTACACATTTTGAGAGCCAGGAGCTTTACCTACCTGATATTTGAAACATTTAAAACAATGGAAGATATATCAGACTGAGATGGCGAAAGGAAGAGACCTGGATTATGCTCATGGCACATTTGTGTTTAGGAGGTTCTTTCTTCCAGAAACTACAAGTAGAGAAGTTTGCTCTAAATCAATACATAAGGTCTCCAGGGCAACAGGGTACACAGTCACATATTTTCAAGATTTTTTTCCTCTTGCCCTCCTTTTTGCCCTCCTGGCATCATAAAATTCTTCTCTGCAGGGCTGAGCATCTGCATAGAGCACCAGTGGTGAATTCTATTCAAGAACACAGCCTGGTCAATCCTAAATTTGCACTTTAAGTTTAATATACTGCATTTACCTCAATTTCTTAGAGGAAACTTAAGAATTGCTTCTGTTAAAATCTTTTAGTGGCACTGCTCACCAGAGACCTGAAATCTTAGAAAAAATAGTCTCCATTTGGCTCTTGCAGAACAGAGCCCATTTTATCTGTTTTGTGACTGAAGTGAAAGTCACACACAGCTCAAAGCTGTCTCAAGTGGCTCCTCAGTTTGCCATCAGCAGTTTCTCTAAGAGACTTCAGAAAATCAGGAATTGCAGGAATGATTGGGTTACACGGTACTTATAATTTAGTCCTGGAAATAAATTCTATTATTGCAAACAACAAAGTTATTTCTCAAAAAGAGAATGGGGAAAAAAGATATTTATAAACAACAAAATAAAACTGGCCTTAGAACAGAAAAGCTGCTAGTTTAAAAAGTATGGGGTTTTTCTTCCAATGCCTTGTGGAAAAAAGGAGCCCTGCAAGAAGCTGGAACACAGAATGGCTGGAGATGACCCAAAGCTTCTATCCCCCAGAAAGTCACCCTTCAACCCTCATCTCACACCTCCATGGGAGTGAAGTAGTCTTACAGAATTTGTCTTTGGGAGGGGAAATGTTATCGAAGTTCACTTGTTGGAAGCTTATTTTCAAGACCTAAGTCTGAAAAAAAAAAATTATTTCACATTAACCTGCTGGTGTATATAAATCCCACCTGCCTTTATGAGACTTTCACCTTGCCCTCGCTGTCCCACATCTCCTGTGGCAGGAACATTTCTGTGCCATGGTCCCTGTGTGTGCAGTCCCCACTTGCAGTGCAGCAGCTCAGTCTCTGCTAACTCTGGTGACAGCCAAAGCAGCTCCTGCCCGAGGCAGGGGGCTGCAGGAGGTGACAGTGACAGAGCTGCCTGTGACACCTCGGATGTGCTGCCCACTGCTCCTCCCTCCAGCAGAGCACGGGCAAATCAAACAGCAACAGAGAGCTCAGCAATTAAATGTGAAACTGAGCTGGCAGAAAGCTGCTCTCTGCTCCAGGACAAGAAAGATCTCTCCTGTCACAGGGTATGGGACACCCAGTGTTTAATTACTTTAATTTGCTTTTCACATCGCAGTGAACAGAAGCAGCCTCTGACTTATTTAACACACAGTGTAGGTTGAAGAGTGGGTGGAAGAGGGCTGTTTCACCCAAAACTTTTTTTCCATCTGTAAAAATCCTACGAATAAAGAATTTCAGAGGTTTCTTTGGCTACCTATTCTCCTGGAGTTGTTACTCTACCTCCAAATTCCCCAAAGACCAATACGATTAAAAAAAGCCCCTCTTCATTTCTACATTATTTAAAACTTTTAATAATCAAAGTATTTTGTTTCCTTGCTTTTTACTTAAAAAACTATTCATAAAAATACACATAAAGCTTCAAAAAAGCCAATAAGGCACTGAAACTTCAGCTGAGATCTTGCTCAAAAATTAGGCTGTATATTCTGTGTAATACTAGCACAGTAAGTCTTCTGGGGATTTTCATGGCAATCATTGTTTTAGAAGCAAACCCATGAAAATAGTACAGTATCAAAAGTTTAATTAAAAAAAATACATTTTTACCTGAGTGACTGGATTCTCATTCAGAGGAAAAAAGCTCTTATTATTGAGAAAATGTCAGAATTTCAGAGTATTACTGCAGGTGGTAGTCTGCTGGTAAAACTAAATCCCAAAGCAGGAAGCCCAGACAAGATAAAGCTGTATCAACATTTTCATTTCAGTTTTATATTAAAGAAATCATCTGTCATTGTGGAATTGGGATTCAGTGTTTTTGTTTTACTCATCCTGCCAAAAAAAGATTTAATATATGCACATTACTTTTCACCCTCTATTTCTGCAGTATCTTGGTAAACAAGGGAAAAATTTTCTTCCCCTCAGTCTTTAAAAACAAGCTAATATACAGTTCACTAAATTTCTAAATGTACATTTTATTGCAGCAGCTCTGGGTTACAAGAGGTATCTGCTCAGCCCTCAGTCACTGAAAGGCTTTTGGTCAGCAGTTCAAAGCTCAACACATACAGGTACCATGAGTTGTTTCAAAATGTTTTGGTTGGCCACAGCAGGAAAAAAAAACCCAACCACCCCCAAAAGACATCAGATTGCTGAGGTCTTACAGAAATACTTCAGTTGGTAGTACAAAAATAGTTCTAGAAGTACTATCAAAATGATACCATTTTGGCTGGCTGCATTCTACTCTTTAAAATGAAGTTATGAAATAATTTAAGTCTCTGCTTTTGAGAGCACAGCAGCTTTTATGTTACCAAAAAGCTACAGAAAAGTATTTTTAAAATGACAGGATCACCTTTGTGTGAGGAGGAATATGAACATGGAGAGGCATCAGCAGCAAGTTTCACGTGATAAATTAACCCTTGTAAACAAATACTTGAGACACAGAGTTAAAGGAAATCAGAAGAATCTGTGGGGTTTTTGTTTTGTTTATTGAAATATGAGCAGCAGTATGCAAAAAATATCTTTAAAAACATAACATAGCAAAACCTAGTAATTTTAAAATTAACAAAATAAAAAGATGTTTAGAGTTAAATGAAAAAACCTCATTGCTAGAACTGTGTTTTCTACAATGTAAACAAAAGCATAAAGGTTATGCTTGCAACAAACACAGAAGCAGGTTTATGGAGCAGCACAAGAAAGCAACATTATATTGTAATCTGATGGTTTGGTCTATTGATTTGAATTCAGAATGGGAAACCCTCCTCAACAGAAACTTCACAACTCCAGAAGAAAGTTAGTCACATGTTTGTCATTTGAAGCAAAACATTTAGAAAATGGTTTGGTTTTGTTTTTGGTTTTTGTTTGTTTCTTTGCCTTTCCAGAAACCATCACCAGCAACACTCTGAGCAAGTAAAACAATATCCTGAAAAAAGTTACTATTTCAGACTAGTGAGGAAGCCTGACACATTTTAATGGCCTCTAGAGTTATACTGCAAGAATCCAAGTTAATCTTACACCCAAGAATTGACAACTTTCACACTGTAATACTGTGGGGGTGGTAGGGGGAAATCATTGCTTCAAGCAAAACTAAAAGAATTCCAGCATTTTAAACAATTCTATCCCGAATCCTGACATCTGGGCTGTTTCTTCATTCTTTTGCCTGTTGGGCTGTTCTGTCAGATTTGTCTCTCACTGGTCAGTCATGCTAGAAGGTTTTATTTTGGTCCTGTAGATTCTATAACCCAGTGTCAGCCCTTCATGCCTAATGCAGTTCATGAGTGTGATGCACAGGCACTGCCTGACTGCCAGCAGGGCCCAGTGCCTAAGGAGCAGCAGCCAAGCTGCTCTCTTATCTCAGGGACTGTAAAAGCACTCCCAGGAAAGCCTCCAGGATAAACCTGCTCCACGCTCTCTGCTGGTATTGCCAAAGCTGCCAACCAGTGCTGGGGCTGGTGCAAAGCAGAAAGATGCCCAGAAAGAAGAAAATACACCACAAGGGCCAAATCAGTTTTTACTGAGGAGTAACACTCAGTCTAAGCTGGGCTGCAGTGGAAAGGCTCCATCTGCCCCTAGCACACCACTGGCTGAGTCAATCTCCCCATCCCTGTCTCTAGACCAAGGGGTGATTTCTGCACAATGTGCAGTACCAGGAGCAGCACTCCCCGCTCTCCTGACACTTTACACACTGCTGGGCACCAAACCACCTTCTATCCAATCTATCCATGCACCCATATCTGAATATTGTATCAGCAGCACAGATGAACAAAACAGGATTAGCAACACCATGAACCAGCAGCACACAAAATCTGCTAACCAGAAAGCTCCCAAAAAGCCCTACTAGGAAGGACCAGAGCAGTGCACAGACAAATCTGACTGGGTTTGCTGCTGCAAGCCTGCCCTGCCAAAGCCAGCAGTCACAAGGGCATCCCAGCACGGCAGCTACTGCAGCTCCAGAATAGGCACACAAGCAGAAAAATGCCAGAGCACTTCAGTACTTAATGACAGCATCAGAAGTGGGTTAACTGGATATTATTGCAGAAATTATGGTTCAGTGCATGGGTAGCCAATCTAACCACAATATTAGCACTAAACACCAGCTCTGGCTCACAGCACCCACTGCAGCACCCATTCTTGAGTCACTCAGTTGGCCACATATAAGCATACAAGTGAACAGAGAGAAGCCAGGTGAAAAACATTTTGGATAAAGTAAAATCTTGTACCTACAACAGCAATCTTTCCTTAATTCAATGTGCCATGTTGTTTATTACATAAGCTAGTCAAGAAATATAATATTCTGTAGTGTTAAATATACATATTCAGCAACTTGACAAACGTCAGGCCCCAAGAAGAAAATAGAAGCAGGATCCTGTGGCCAACTGACTTGGCATCTTATTCAATCAAAAGAACTGTCTGTGGGTTGCAGCTCCAAAGAATGAAAGAGAAGAAACCAAAGCTAAGTGGCAAATAATGTTACTCCCCTTCTCCTGAAAATGCACTCATCTGTTTTCAAACATACTTGAGAAACTGTTTAAAAAAACAAAACAAAACACAAAAAACCAAAACAGTAATACAGAAATTCCTGTACAAGAGAACATTAGGGTTCTGCAGAAGTGTTACAGTTTATTCCTTTAAGGCAATTCATAAAAAACATTTTAATGACAAGTAAACAATTTTAATCCTCTAAGATCATTTGTTACTTAGGTACCATACGATGCATGATTTCCACACTTGAAGAGAAACTGTCATTCAACAGAAGACAAAAGGACTTGTTTAAAAAAATAATTTTCTCAGGATTGCAGTAATTAACTGCAACACATCTTTTAATAAGTATTTGCATAATAGTTTTCAGCCTCTCCCCCAAACACTGAACCCTTTTCTGAAAAGGTGTTCAGGAAAGAGAAAAAGCAAGGTGAGTTTAAACAATATAATAGGGTCTTTCTGCATGCAAAATTTTGTATATAATTAACTTCTTATTCTCTTAACATGTTTCTCTCAGCCTCTTTTTTTATGATATAAAGGACGGAAATATGCATATGTTATGTAATTGATTTTAGTGTTCAGTACAGTGTTTAAATTCTCTACTTTTCCAAATGCAAACATCATTAAGTTCAGCCAAGCCAAGTGCAAGGTCCTACACGTGGGTCCCAGCAATCCCAGACACACCTACAGGTTGGGCAGAGAGGTGGCTGAGAGCAGCCCTACAGAGAACAACTCGGGGGTGATGGCTGATGAAAAGCTGAGCACTCACAGCCCAGAAAACCAACAGAATCCTGAGCTGCATCCCCAGGAATGTGGGCAGCAGGGTGAGGGAGGGCACTGCCCCCTCTGCTCTGCCCTTGTGAGACCCCACCTGCAGTGCTGAGCACAGCTCTGGAGCCCCCAGTGTAAGAAGGATGTGGAACTGCTGGAGCAAGCCCCAAGGTCACAATTCTGGCAAGAGGACTGGAGCACCTCCCTGCAAAGAGAGGCTGAAAAAGTTGAGGCTGTTCAGCCTGGAGAAGGAAGGCTGAGTGGAGACCTGATGGGAACCTTGCAGTATCTGAAGGGGCTACAGGGAAGCTGGAGAGGGACTCTTTGTCTGGAACTGTAGTGACAGGACAAGCAGTAAGAGGTCCAAATTGGAAGAGGGCAAATTTAGCTTAGACAAACAGAAGAAATTCTTTACTGTGAGGCTGGTAAGGCACTAGCACAGGTTGCCCAGAGAGGCTTTGGATGTCCCAACCCAGGTAGTGTTCAAAGCCAGGTGGGAGAAGGGCTGGAGCAACCTGGTCTGGTGGGACGTATCCCTGCCCATGGAAAGGGGGGTTGGGACTGGGAGATCTTTAAGATCCCTTCCAATCCTTAACATTCTGTGATTCTTCAGATGTGAGAGAGAAATTCCACTGTCATATTAATACAGTCCTTTAATCCCATAAAGATGCCAACCACAGCTACAAGTCTTCTGACTGAAGCCCTGCCATCAGGGACAGGATCAAGAGCAC
Source organism: Passer domesticus (assembly GCF_036417665.1). Classification (NCBI taxonomy): domain Eukaryota; kingdom Metazoa; phylum Chordata; class Aves; order Passeriformes; family Passeridae; genus Passer; species Passer domesticus. The sequence continues at coordinate 8,648,141 of NC_087486.1, forward strand.
TGTTTCATGCAGGCTACAAAGAAGTGATTACTTTTGGTCATTACCAACAGGTCTGAATTAAATTACATGATCTGGAAGTAAAAGCTTCTGCATTCAGTTACTCATTTGCTAAGCCACTCACAGTCTTCAAAGAGACTCAAACTTGAAAGTGAATTAAATACAGTGTAATCACTAATACTGCATAATGTCTACTGAGAGACTAAAAAGGCCTAACACAGATCAATTCCAGACAGGTAAAATAAACAGCTAGAACATCAAAAAGAAAACAAAAAACTTATTCCTTCCAAAAAGTAGTAAGCACTGCCATTTACAAATAGTAGTGTTTATGTTAAAATAGAGAAAGGTACCTAAAAAGAAATAGCCTTGGCAACCAAATCCAAACGGCATGAGTGTAAATCAAAGCAAAACAAGAATCACTACTCCAGAACCGTGCAGGATGTTTACCTTGGATCAATTACTACTTTAAAATGGTGGTTAAAAGAGATATTACAAAACCAAAGTGGGAAAAGGCTAAAAACTGCTATTCTGCATTAATATACAATGTGTTTATGACAGCATTTTCCAATAGAAAATACAAGTGTTTTTACACCACTCCAATATTTGTAAAAAGTATATTTCATGTGTACATTAAAAAAAAATCACATTGTTCAATCTGAGGCAAATTAGCCATAATAAAGTCTAATTTTGCTTATGACAGATGTCAACCTTAAGATGTTAAAACACTAAGCTAAAAATACAGCTTGCAAGCTGGAGCTGCACATGTTCAAACAGTTTCATTAAAACACATTAAAAAAATCCCAAATTATGATATGTATTTATTTTCTGAAGTCAGTCTTCATTAATCCTTGTCCCTACAGGACAAAAAGGTTTTCCAGTTAAGACATTTGTCTGTTTAGGTTTTAAGGGGAAGAAGGGGAAAAGTGTTCTGAATTTTTCAATAGACTTTTTTTTTCCCTTAGGGCTCAACTGTCACTTAAGCATCACAAGAACAATTTGAAATGTAAAACTGATTAGCTATACACAATGGAATTGGTCACAAAGGGATCTAAAAAAAAAAAGTTAAATCATAAGATCCATTCTCCATATAGCTCACAGTATCCACTGGAAGTTTCTCTAGAATTAGAATAAGTTCGCTAAAAATAAGGCTGAAGATGGAATTTCAGCACTATGAAACAGATGAGATGGGATTAAGAGGAGAACCCATTTGTGTAAGTACTTTATCCAGCCACTGGAGGGGCCCATGAAGATGAATTTCTATCCAGCACGGGGTGCTTGTGACATCCTGCCGGTGATATTCAGCTCCCCAGCCCTAGAAAATGAACAAAATGGCACTGATCAATTTGAGGATATGCTTGTCTTTTAAATTAACTACCAACAAGAAGCAGGAAATCATGATCTCAAGATACTTATCTGAAGGTAATTCACAATCTAGTCACACTGATCTAAAGGAACAAACCTGAGGCTGGGAAGGAGCAGGAGGGAAGCTGCTCCTGAAGCCTGAATCAAGCCTTGCATGCCACAGCCTCCTGTGGAGCTCACTGCTGCCTTGAGGATGCCTCCTGGCCATGGCCACATCTCTCTTCTCTTTCAACCTCCTGCTCCCTCTCCTCCACACCCTCAAACTGAGCAATATTTATCATAACTGACAAAACCAATGAGACATCTTTTGGACAAGATGCAAACAAAACACCTGGAAAGCCCCAAGTTTGGACTCCACACTAAACCTGAGACAGACAACACCTTGATTAAATAATGCTCAGCAAACTCAAATCATGTCAGATGTTCAGAAACTCAAATCATGTCTTTTTTCCATAACCAGGGATTTTTTTAAACTAATAATCAATTTGAAGATGCTGAAAATTGTCTTCAATAATTATGCCCCTTTCTACTCACATTCTTTTAGTGGACTTGCTATTCACTTTACTCCTTGAAATTTAGACCATGAACTTAAATCTCCTTTAACAAAATTACAGCAACCATAATGAATAAATTCCAGTCCTGAATACTAAAGTAACTGAATACACAGCCAACATTCAATATAGAATGTGCTTTTCCTTTCTTGCATTGATTTCCTTCTCCCTCAGTTAATTACTTTAAATACACTTATAATTGAAAAGAACCACATCAGGCCAGAACAGCTTTGCTACAGTGCTAATGGAATTACTGCTAAATACCCAAACCCACAATAAACTTAAATACTCTCAGAATAATTTACCTTTACAAAACTCATTCGAATGGTGCACATTTTGGTGAGCTCATATACTGCTTCAAATCCATGATTGACAGACTGAGCTAAAAGCTGTGCAAACTCCTGATTGTTAAAAATCTTCAGACTGCATCCACTGGGAATCTTGCATACAGTTGTTGGATGAAAGCCATGGTGGTAGTTGCAGTTCCTGCTCTGTACAAATATGCTGCTATCACTTAAACACTCGGCATAGACTTCTCCACCAACATAGTAGAGATGAACTCCTTGAAAACAAAGATAAGAACATTTCAAATTACTTTGTTGTCTCTGATTTTGAGGTAGTTATCTTAAATTCTATTTTATTGGGGAAAAAAGAGCAAACTTCTGCCTGAGGAGGTTCTCAGGAAAGCTTTTGCTTGCACTGTAGCACACTGTCTCATTTGAGCACATCAGGCTCATGATACACCAGCCACTAGATGTCCTTCTCTGATCAATTACAGAATAGAATGAAAAAATTACTGCCACATTTCAACTGTTATTTCAAGCTATTTTTTTGAGAATTTATGTGGATTTTAAACCCCCATTTTTATACACCTGGCAGCTTCTGCCTACACCAAGTAGAACAGCAATAGGTGTGTCCTGGGAGAAGAGTCAGTGATGGGACATGAATGGAAAGAATATCCACAGTCTGCTCTGATTTTCACTACATTTTATCAAGCTGAAGGACAGGTAAGTCCAACTAGCTGCTCCACTTAATTACCATCAGGGTTTACAAACCTTAACATCAACAAAGCCCCCAGATTTACCACATCTGTCTGCATTCAGCTATGCACATGTTTTGACGTCTATACAACATTATTATTGACTAAAAATTAATATACAAAAGCTGCCCATCCCTTCAGCACCCAAACTCAGGTGCTCCCTGCTGCTTCACTGAGACACCTGCCTGCCCTCCCCTGTCCCAGTTTTACATGCTTGGGATTCAGCTCCGTTTAAGTCTTCCCTGCAATACCCTGAGAATCCACTATGGACCATCCCGTGATGTGCCAGAGGAGGCTGCAGCAAATCAACAGATGCAAGTTAATCTTTCAGACAGCAGCCACTGCTGTAAACAGTGCTAAACCCCCTTGGGACTAAGGTAGGATGGAGGTTACAGAGGAACTGTTGACTTCAACAACTACAAGCAGCTGTCAGAGAATCTGGGGTGGGCAAGACTGCATTTTCACAACACAGCCCTATTAATTTAAAAAGGCAGTGACCACCACTTGCCAGCTACAGTAAAAAACCTTAGCACACAGGACTGGGTGGTTCTAAGGAGGCAAAACCTCAAGACCTTTCAAGCAAAAGCCATAAATAAACAGTATTTTGTCTCTAAGCAACCTTAATTGTTGTCAGAACAGTTACCATAAAGCAAAGTTTAAGTTCAATAATTACTATTAGAGATGCACATTTTAAAGCTCATTACTATTCTACAGTATGATGATGGGTCCTGGTTACACTTCTGACCTCAGGCAGATGCACAAGATTTCTCTATCTATACCACTAAAAGGGGTGAACCAAAACAAAACAGCCTGACAAACCAACCATGCCCAAAAATCACTTGTTCTCCTTTATAATATTATAATTTTTTTTTGACAACTGCATTGGAGAGCCAAGTTTCCAACAGATACAAACAGAACTTCTGGTCTCCAAATTATCTGCAAAATTTGGTCATATTTGTAGTAGTTTCTAATTAAAAGAATGTTATGGGACAGGGTGAACTTTCATTAATCAAAACTCAAGACCAACTTTACCAAATGCTCCTAGGTGGTAAAAAGGCTTCTAAACATGTGCAAGAGAAACAGAGTTCTCTTCTCAGGACTGAGTTAATCACAAAAAAAAATACATTCAGAAAAAGTGTTCTACAATTTAAGATAATCCAGGCACATTCCATCAAAGATGAAAACTGTGCATCTCTACGTACTATCAGCCAAAACAGTACAAGAAAACTAGAAGATCTTGCAAAACCTGCTGTCTCCAGGAATCCCTCCCACACACATCCACGCCCCATGTATTCACTCAGACAAATGAGCCCTTGCAGTTTTGCATTAGCACTTCAAAGTCCTGCTGCCAACTCACCAAGGTATTTGAACATACTGTAGACAGAAGGTAATACCTTACAACAACAAAACAAAAAAAATCTCTGACATACTGCAAAGGTGTATGCAGAATTTAAGAAGCAGATACAATGTGGAATACCATGGCATATCCTGTAATGTTCTGAAACACAGACCACTACATCTACCCTAACAAGCAAGCCCCAATGGCAATCTAGTTTGGTAAGGAAGGAGTAATATTTAGTCTTTTTAATTAGTGACAAAGAAAAATGCATGCAATTCCTGACTAATTAGAATCAAACCATGCCTAACTAAGTTTTCTGATACCTGAGAGGTAGATAATGTATCACATCCCAGATTACCTCTAGCATTCTCATCTGAGAATTATCACTGCTGCTAGAAATAAAACCAAGGACTTGGTTTCTCATTCCTAAGACAAACTCAGTCTTACCTTTGCCACAAGACAAACTCAGTCTTACCTTTGCCATAAGACAAACTCAGTCTTAACTTTGCCACAAGACAAACTCAGTCTTACCTTTGCCACAAGACAAACTCAGTCTCACCTTTGCCACAAGACAAACTCAGTCTCACCTTTGCCAATGTGCCGTCGAGTGTTCTCGATCGTTGAGTTGCGATTAACGTTGGAGAGCAAACCTAAGCAGAACCTGTTCTTGTTGTTGGAGGGATCTGTAAACCCATCTACTAAGACACTTGTGGAAGATGCATGGAAAGCCTCCCCAACACGGTTATTTAACTCATAATACACAATGGAACACCAGTGTTTGGGTTCTTCATAGGCAACGGGCTGAACATCTGAAAAGCAAATGGAATTAACAGTTTACATAAGTGTTAAAATATTAAAGCTACAACTGTCAAGCAGACCTTCCAAAATACCAACAGCTAAGTAAAATCTGAGTAAACAATTATGATGGGCAACAAGTGTCCTGATTATAAATCTTAAAAGATTTTTACCTTTGTGCATTTTAGCTGGCCAGTTGATTTTATGATTTTTTTTCACAATTTTAAGCCTGATATTAAACAAAAACAACCTTTACACACACAGAAAAGACTATGTGATAGCAGGTTAAACATAACTCTTCTGCCCACTCTTAAAAAACTCTTAAAACTGGTATTTTGGGACTCAATTTTCAGAGCCTTTGTGCAAATGTTATTCCAGCAACAGGCAAAGGCTGCAGAAAAGAAATTAAAAAAAAAATTCAACTCACTGTAAACAACATTATGCACCTGAGGCTTTGAAAGGAAAATATGAAAATAAAAATAAGCAAGGTAAGTTTATTTCTCAGTTATGTCTCTTACAGCCCCAGTTTAGCTAGGAGGACTGCTTCCACCTACCAGCAAGATTTACTGGCCCATTTGAAATTATTCATTCAGAAGCCAAACTATATAATTTTACAGCAGACTATACAACTTACCTCTGGTAGATATATTTGGCATGATCTGAGGGATCATTGTATTGCTTGTGTCCATAGACTGTGAATTATCCTGCCCCATTTGGTCATCAGGAGGCATATATGCAGGAGGTGGAGTATCAGCTACAAACATGAAAAAAAGAAGAATAAACTTCAACAATTTAGAGTATTTACTTATACATTCTACAGTATGGGGAAAATATTCCCCAACAAGATGTTAAAAAATTTGGCCTTGCTTTCAAATAAATCTGAACACAGTCAGCTGTCTTCACAGTAAACTCCTCAAACAGCTGAAATTTCACCTATGGAACCAATAACAAGATTGGAAACTTGAAAAATTAAGAGATACAGTTTTTTCTTTCTGTATTTTTTTCTTTAATACCTGTACTCCTGCATTTGGGCTTGATGACTCTGCTTCCCCCTTTCTGTCACACAAACATGAGCTTTCTTGCCTACCCTCTTCTCAGCGTTCAAAAACAAAGCAGTAGAAGAAATAACTATTTGCTTAATGTAATAAAGGCCTAGAACAGTTTGGGGGTTTTTGCTGCTCCTGCAGGCTGAGTTCATTACAGAACTGTTTCCTTCCATCAGCACAGCACTCAGTGTGGTAACACCCCACTCTGCCCCATAAATGCAGCCACCCCAGTGATCCCAGTACTTGGCCAACAGACACCCTCTCACTGGGACAATTCTGGGGAAGTGAGCAACCAGACTACAAAGATTAGGCCACTGAGCTAGTGGAAAAACGAAGTCTTTATTAAATTCCTGGCTTTATAAACCACACCAATAATCAGACAGAACCAGTAAGACTTCTTTCCTTTGGCCCTATGAATTGTTTTTTCTGTGTTTTCCAACTCAGTTAAAGCAAATCAGTTTAATCTAATCTGATCCCAACAAAAATGTTACTTTTTTCCAGTTAAACACCTTATTTTAAATGTTTTTATTCAATGAAATATATCAGTAAGCTTCCTGTTCAGCATCCTGCATTTGCTTTCTTTTCATTGCTAATTCTTCTTCTAAAGTATAGATTAGTTATTCTGTAGCAAAGCTGCATAAAAAAAACCAACCAAACAAACAAAAAACCCTCACCAGTATTACAACTGTGACAAAAAACAGTTGGAAAAATAAAACTGTAACAATTAACTCCAACCAGTGACAAAACTAAGAAGAAAATCCCATAAAATGCAAAAGAAAAAGCCATTTATGGCAAACATCACCAGTTCCTGAGGTCATGGGTCACAACAACATGTGACATTTCAGTAATTTTTATGGAACTGCCATGCAGGCTGTACTCACCTGGCAGCTGAAAGGGACTGGATGGGCCAGAGCTGGCTGGGGAGCTCGGGTAAGTGCTGCTGGCTGGAGAAGGGGGGTAGGGGCTGTTTGGGGAGATGGAGAACGGAGTGCTGTTGGGCTGCTGGAAGGAGTCCGGAAACGTCGCGTTGTGTGGCATGTGGGGCTCGTTGTGGCTGAGGTTCCTGAACTGAACTAGCAGACTGTGCTGGGGGTTGAATTCACTATGTCTAGGCACTAACACTGGAGGTAGAACTGCAAAAAACAAACAAAACCCAGATACATTTAGATGAAAACCTGAGATACAAGGTAAGAGACACAAATAATGTGCTATTCTGCTCATGGTGATAATTTCAGCTCTAGCAGGGGTGGAAAGAGGAGCAGGGGATGAATGTGGCATGCCTTTACCCCCTTTATCCTCTCCTTCATTTTTTTACATCATTCTTAATGGAAGATTCATACTTTACTCTTGCAAGAATCACAAAATCACACACACGTATTTCACACAACTCGAAGACGACCTTTTTTTAAAAACAGTAAACCACACCAGGCTACATGTGGCACATACTGAAATACTGATGCAGAAGTGCAAAACATATATGAATACATTAGCAAATCAGAGAAAATGAAAATACAGTCTCTATTACTACAGTCAAGCTATATAGTTACATACTGTCCCTTCCACTGAAGAGAAACAAAATCTGTACTGCCATATATTTTAACTTCAGGACTGCTGGAGTCTGGAATTCCAGTGCTGCAGCAGTGCACTTGAGCACTTCAGTCAATGCAGTAGAGTTACAACCACTCTGGGGAGCAAGGGAAGCAACTTCTCACCACACTGTCCAGAGCAACATTCTTCATCTCTCCCACTGCAATCCCAACCCTCCTCACCTTTCCCACAGCACACTTTAACAGCAGGCTCCTTACCTGACACATACCTTCCACTAACTGATCACATCTCCTGGTTCTACTCATCTCTGCTGTCTCCTAACTGGAAGTCATGTGGGGAACTCTACCACCCCAGAATTTTATTAATTTTATTTTTCATTTCCCCAGTTCACGTCACACACTGATTAAATAGCAAGGCCCTAAAAGGCAGCCACCAACCTTCTTGCAAGGACTGAGGTTTTGAAACAAGTTTCTCAAAGAAACTGAACCTGAAAGAACACATCACTGCATTCTATTTCACGACAAAGGAGAACTTTGCTACTAACTTTAAGGGCAGCAGGCTTAAGAAGTCTGTGGGAAAAAGGTGATCCCAAAAACCCCACCAGTAATGTGCACTTTGAACACTCCTCTCCCAGACTGCCTCACACACCACTTTCAATTGGCTGTACAGCACCCGAGGAGGAAGAGGATGGAGTGAATAGTTAGGCGGTTACTAAAGATTCAGTTTCGTTTTTAGGACAATAACTCTCAAACATACCTGGGCTCTCCACCCTCTTGTAGTGGTATGGATTGATGCAGACTTCCTTTTGTTTGGATCCAAAAGGAAATTCACAAATATCCAAGGGCTTCAGCTCGTGGTGGCTCTGCAGATCCGGCCAGCGCCACACGCGGCAGTAGATGACGTGGGGAAGGCCCTTTCTGTGGGAAACCTGCAGCCGTCCGTCCAAGGAGCGGGGGATAGTAACGCACTTGCTGGGCTGCCCTGGGCTGCTCAAGGCTTTCTCCAGTTCTTCCATAGCACCCTTTTTCTTTTTCAGCTTTTTTACCAAAGCATCAACAGCTTTTTCTGCCCATTTTTCCTCTTCATCTCCTTGTTTCCAGCCCAACAGACGCTTTACAGCTGGGCTAGTAAAGGAGAACAAACTGGCCATTGACGTCATTTGACACAAGTCTTCAAAAAGTTTGTTGGGCTTTATCTGTTGGGTTGTTGTTTTTTTTTTTTTCCAAATAAATGTCAGTGTACACCCAAAGCACTTATTGCAACTGATGAGCCGTATTATTTCCTGGAGGATGACAAATGAACATAGAGATGTCAGTGATGAAGCCTTCACATCAAAAATGATGATCGATTCCTCCAATTTAGTTCTAGTAAAAAGATAATTTAACAAGGAATTAGTAAACAAGTAAAGGCTGTGGTAAAACAAAAGGCATATATGAGAAGACTTCCTGTTTCAACCCCAGCATTGCACCAGATTTTGTTTCAAAACAAAATCCCAGTAGTACTATGACCCCACTCCAAAAAAGTAATCATTCCCCAAAGCTTGCACTACTGGTCAGTGGGAAAAGGGACCATCAAGGGATGATGGTCAGTAGGGACAGCACAGTTCCTGTTATCACTCCTTAAATTGACTACTTTCTCTCAGAAGATAGGCTTGAGAAATATGCTTTAAAACTAGCAATATATCCCTGTCACAGTGCTGTATTAGAAGAGTAAACCTGCTATGAGAAAACTTCCCTGAAGAAACAGGGAAGAGGCAGGGTGGAACCACCAGTTCCAAGGCCAATATTGCACAGAAATACTCAGCTTCTGAAATGGATCTTTATTTCCAAAAAGGAAAAAAATCCTAATGCATCTGCTTTTTCTTGAGCTCTAATTAGTTACCCCATGATTTTGAGAGTATTAAAAGAAATTAGGAAGAAACTGTAGATGAAGAAAACAAAGCACAATTAAAAGAAAAACCCAATAAAAAGCACAAACCAAACCTTCTCCAGCCACCCAGAGAGGTGGTCAACCTTTTTTTAGCTGTAGCTAATTTTATGCTGCACTTCCTTATATCTTTTAAGAAGAGTATTTGAAGAGCTGGATATTTTTAGCCTTGGCAAAAGAAAATTGTTTTCTTCTCCCCAGAAAAAAGAAGGGGGGAAAAAGACATGGTGGAGTAAGCACTAGAAATGTGACCTTTACTACAAAGTGCCTCGGAAAGGAGAAGAGCAGAACAACTGGCTCATGAATGGTGTTTTACCACTCACCAGCCCTAATGCAAATCCTCCCCCCAGCAATTTAAGGAGTACCGATGACAAGAGGAAATGATGTGCTGTGGCAACGAACTGATAAGAACTTGTAAAATCCCTTGTGAATACTAAATAAGCAAGTATAGACAATGAGCAGCTGGCAAAAAGCAAGAGCAGAGCTAAGAGAAAGGATGTCAATAACAAAAGATGCTTCCTCTCTTGCTACAGAGACTGCCAAACAACATTGTCTCTCCACTTTTGATAAACCACGGTGAATTAGAACACCTACCCCAGCCCAAGACATCAAATCTGCACATAAGAGAAAAAGGGGGTGGGGGAGCAAAATGTTAAATATCTCTGTGCTGGTTCTCTTAGATTGCTACCTATAATCAAGAAGATCTTTTTTCCTCCATCTTTGATAAACTAAAAGTCATCTGATAAGGCTTTTTAAGTGTCTGGGCACATTTACAGGCTCACTCAGGCACTTGGACAGACTTTTCTATATAACAAAACCATGTGCTGAGCAGCAGCAGCCAAAGCTACAGCAAACATCCCCAGGCAAGGCAGTCATGTCCCAAGTGTAACCATCCTATATTTTCTATTAGGGAGTTAGAGGGTGAGGAAAACAGGGAACAAACCCAAGGACACTTGGTGTTCCTTTACAGGAAAAAAATCAATTTATTTAATGCAGTAGCTTAATCCCATTGGTACTTCTTTGATTATTCAACTTTGTTTTGGTTTTCCGATTTTTTTTCCATATTACTGAAACAAACAGAAAAACTGTTTGAAGGTCTTTCTTCCTAGAGCTCTCATAAAAAAAAACAAAATGGAAAAAAAAAAGAGAAGTCTCCCACTACTTCAGTAACTCTCTAGAAGAAGGTATTGAGAAAAAAACGAAAGGAAAAAACTCAAATAATTATGTATCACCTGTTTTCTTCAGAAATATCACCATGTCTGCACTTTGAGACTAATTTAGTTCCCTCGGACTATTACACATAAGAATCTTTGCACCCTTCAAAGTAACAGGAAATACATAAAGGGAAATAAACTTGGCCAGGAACTCAGACTGAATTTTTTCTTTTACTGAGGATAAAAGTTTACTGTTTCAAAAAGTAAAAGCTGTTTATAGTCGCAACTAACTTAACTTTCAACCCTGCATACATTCAATAGCTGCAAGATCAGCAACTGCTCACACCCCTAGAAAAGGAAATGAACCCACCTAGAATCTCAGACCAGAAGACAATTAAAATGTTCTATTTTTGCTTTCAGCTATGCTTTCAAAGAATCTTACGCATCATCAAGGCCGAAGATGCACTGGAAATTCCTCTGGTTAAGCTCAAAGGAGATCTTAACAAACATCCCCTGATCTATCCCATTACAGGAGCCCCAACTGTATTAAGAAACCAAATTTAAAGATCTACAATTCTATGCTATGATCATGTAACATTTTATTTTGTTTTTTATTACTTTGAACACAATGGATGAACTAGGAAAGACATTTTATTTGTTTTATATAATTTTAACATCATTTACCCACAAGTACACTCATGGAATAAACAAGCTCACCAAAAGGAAAGGAAGTTGGAACAGTTCTACTAGGATGATATTTTGAAGTAATTAGTATTTGTAGAGCAAGTGGCAAGGGAATTATGATAAATGACTGTCCTACAAACTATCATTTTAGAAATAATCTGCCAGCAGTAAGTAACATAATTAAGTCTAAAAACTTTACATTGGAAGGCCTAGCAACAAAAGCAAAGCCTGGTAAAACAAGTATTTCAGAAGCATCAGAACAGATTTGATCAAAACTGCTTCACCTTCTTCAAAAAAAGTTTGCACATACATGTTTGTAACTCTAAAAATGTAACACTGAAAAATGAGACTGTTGAGTCCTTAATACCATTCAATGTAACTCCACTCTGGCCACTTATGAGGCTTTAAAGACTCTTCAGTAGAAGTGTATTTGAACCTGTTCAAGAAGAAAATGCAACAAAATACTAATAGGGTTTGAGAAGTAAAAAATGACACTGAATTTATCCCATTGCACACCTGCCTGCAGTTCATTTTGGATGGCAAAACACTGAAGGTTTACAGCTTTTGCCTTTCTTAAGAAAACAAGGCAGAATTAAAAAGGTTCGTGAATCATGAGCTGGCTTCATGAGCTATTTAAGGCCACAAAGCCGTAGGTTCAGGTATTTCTGTAGATACCAAACATTTCCATGTAGAAACTGCAATTCATGCAGGGTTTTTAGATTTCTGAATGTGTGGCATAAACCACATTTAGAACATTTACTTGCATTTGCTGTAATTTCAGCATCTAATTTGTGAAAGGTTTCTAAGTAATCCTGACATCTGCCAGGAACAGCTTCCCCAGATCATCTGTACTTACAATCAATTTCTTCTGAGGCTTAAAAGCACAAGTTATGAGCTGTGATTGCAGTACCACAGAGCATCACTGAGCTTTGAATACAGAAACAAATGCTTTAAAGAGTCACATTCTCATTCAGTGGTGCACAAATTACTCTTATTGCTGCACCTCTAGACACAGCTGGTAACAACTTTCACGGGAAAAAAGCTTGCTTAAATTTCCTTACGAGGCAGAGGGTCTATTATGCATTACCTTCTTTTATTAAACAACTTTTCAGCTGAGCTACAAGAGAACATCGACTGAAAACCACAATGTTACATTAAAAAAAAAGCTACAAACACTCTTTAAGGAGCGAGTGTAATGAATTACATGGAGTAGCATGAGGGGGCTTTCAAAGGGCAAGTATAAAAGGAAGTAATCGTTGTATCAAAATTAGACTTTGGGGCATGCATTATTTATACTTTAAAAGTTCTTGTTAATGACTACAGCAAATGGAAGGAAACTAGTTGGGTGAACAGGTCCATTGTTTGAACCCCCTCCTTAATACTTCAGCCAGCCAGCCTGAAGTATATACAAATATATATAAACAAAATTGGCCAACAACAGAACTTATATTCCATTTATGCAGATGGGAGAACTCTACCACTTTCCATCTGCCATCACAAATCCCAAGGAAGTTGACTTCCCTTTAGCAGTTCGTGTGGAATTTTCTTAGCCTACTCCAATAAACTGGCAAGTTCAGTAGGTTCATTTGATGTCATACCAAGGAATCTCCTCCTGGCTAAAAGGACCTGAGCAAGAGCCACTGCAGAACAGAAAATGTAACATTACATATGGTGTACCTATTTTCATGAGATGCATTTTGTATGTAACATGTTCTCCCATTGATTCCAAAATAATTTCCCACCTGCAAAACCTAGGTTTGAAGTACCATTAACCAAGCAAACCATCATCCCAAGCAGCAGGCAGCGAATGATGCTTTCACAAGCACAAGAATAAAATGGGAAAAACAATTTTAAAATGGGTACAACCAATAACTCTCCCTTCCTACTGCCAGTACTAAGGCTGTTGTCAAATACACAAGGACTATTCTCTTCCCACTAATTTACTTGTTTGCAAATTCAGAAGCCTCCTGTAGCATCATACCCAGTCTGAAACAAGGAACTTCACTGCTGATGATTAGAAGCTGTTTTGAGACTCAACTCTATACAATAAACAAAGCACCACTTATAAGCAGCAGCACAACTGGGAGTTCATTAGAGCTGCTGCAGATCTGCAGTTAAAGCTGTTTGCAGTCAGCTCTTGTGCTTAACTTTATTGCCCTTCAAACTCAGAAATGCTCAAGTATTCTGACTCCATACACACATTAACATACATATTCATACAGAAAGCTCAGAAACTCAACTGCAGTAGTATATTACAGTGTGTTATGCTATATACACAGATCAATACTTTCTTTAAAACTACAACCTCACACATCATTTCACTTGGTTTTATTAAAATCTTTCTTTCCTTATAAATTTCCTGACAGGAACTGTGCAGGATTGTGCTTGAGTTTTATTATCATTTTCCCAAGCTTACATTGTAGCCCAGCACACAGTCCCATGTAATGGCACATATTAGGAGTCTTTTCTTGGAAACAGGAGAAATGTTAGCTGCACAGTTTCTCCATACACATCAGGCATAGCACAAATCTCAAGATGACACTGTGGTTAAAGAACTTGTTCAATGAACTTGAAGGGTCTGCATCCTTCAAACCATTGCCACAGCCTCTCCACAGAAAAGATTTCTCTTCAATTACCCTGTGCAACAAGGAATACCACCAATGAAAAAACTTCTTTTGCCTCTTCTCCCCATAAGTTTAAGTAAAAGATGAAAGAGATTTTATAAATTATATCAAAAAGGAACTTGTGGTATTTTCATGAGAACTGGCATCCAGTTGACAAAAATCTACCGTAGGTGCTTTTACCCTAGCACTGGATTTCTTGCTTCAAACATGCCTTGTAAGGCAATATAATCTAACTGATAATATATGTAAACAAGAAGAGAAAATAACTGTCTGGTATCTTCAAAACTGTTACCAACTGTTACTGCCCTGCAAACAGAAAAATCTACAGACAATTGCTGACAGAGCTTTCTCACACAATACTTTTGCTTTTAATTTCCACATCTGTACACCATCTAACACAGCATAAAAAAATGCTGAAGCATTTAGCTCTGTCAGCTGAGAAGTATTTAACCAGCACTCCCTTTAAAAAACCTAACAAACTCTGAGGCCCAGCACAAAGAGCAATACCATGTACATAGAAGATATAACTCAGATAGCAAAGTGATGCTTCTGTTTCTTCTTAAAGTAGTTTCTCAGAAACTACTGTCAAAAACTAATACCAGTGATAATGATATATACCACAAAAGAGGTCCAGGCAAAGAGATCACTAAAAGAGCTCCACTGCATTTTCAAAGCACCCTCACTTCCATCTGATGTCAATAAAAGCTCAGAAAAATTATAATTGAAGAACAGTTTTGAATTTGTTCTGCATCATGGCAAAATTTGAGTGTAACTTTGATACAGGGGAAGGGAGAGGGAGGGAGAAAACACCAAAACTTGCTATGCCTAAAATGTTCACTTTCTTAAAGCATCCACATTTACAACAAAAAAAAATGCAATGCTCCCATGGCCCTGGTCTCTGCAGCTGCTCTAATTACTGAGCAATTAGCTTTTGTAGAAATTCTCAAAACTATAATTTCCATCTTAGAAGCAAAACCTGTCTTCCTTAAGTGTTTTATCAGAACTGTACATTTTCTCACTTTTCTATTTCAGCTAACTGGCACTTTCCAGCAGAACCATTATGCTGGAAAATGCCACCATCAACAGTAGACAGCCCTGAAACTGCCTCCTGTTTTAAGGTTATTTAAGATCTACTCTAACCAAAGCAGATAACTACAACTTAGAATCCATTTCTTAATTAAAATTCCAGAGAAAAGCACTGCTACATTTCACTAAACATGAAAACAAAGGCCTATGCCTCCATTGGTAGGTTGGACATGAACAAGCAAGTGGGTGATTAGGAATGACCTCAGTACTACACTTGGAGACAAAAATGGGAAAATAAAGGGCATCTTGTACTTTTCACAAACCCTAAAGTATGCTAAAAAATTAGCAAGCTGGACAAAGCCTTCTAAAAATATAGACTCTGTTGTGCAAGACCTTCATTAAAGACCAAGATTCTAAAAACTATGAGTTGGCAACAGAAAGTATAACCTGCAAAATGGGTCAGCCAAAAAGCTTTAAAAGAAGACAAAAAATAAAGATGTATATGTGTGTGTGTGTGTATACACTTCATTCCAAGTGAATGGCATTAAGCCTGTGACAAGTTTACAAAAGCTACAGGATTGGAGGGAACACTGACAATAGTAATTCAGCAACTTTTTTTTCCCCCTTGCACAGAATGAATGAATGGCAAAGTATTCTAAATTTGTCAGTTTGTGACATCCACTGACCCAGAATTCAGAGACACTACTTCATAGTTGGTGTATCAGTAGCAGGGACTCTGACAAAGATCCTCTGTCAAGGATGACAGTGCTGGCAGGCTCAACCTTGGTGGTAGCTCAGTGGGGATAGGGACTTGGCAGGCAGCGTCCTGCACCTTGCCAACCCACGCTGGTCAAGCTCCAGTGCCAGCCAAACTCTTCTACGTGGTCACAGGAGCACGGCTAAAAAGGCTTCCAGAAAACAGGGCAGGAACTTGCACTGTGACTAATGATAACGGCAAAAGTGTTAAATTACTGCTCAGCTTGCTTTTAATGAGCTGTTTATCGTTAGTCATGAAGATATCTCAAGTGCACTCAGCTCACACAAGAACAAATCTTCTCGTTTTGAACACGAGCTCCTTACCTGTTATTAAAAAAAAAAATCAGTAAAGATCTTTAAAGAAACATTAACAGATTAAAATTCATTCCACCAGATCTAACAGAGATATTTGAAGAAACACGTGCTTAATTTAAAAAACCCAAACAAACATGAATGTAACCAGCAAGGCCTTAACTGGAAGGAAGGGAACACACAGGGACTTGCACAAAATTGCCACAGGTATGTAATTCAGCCAAGAGCAATAAAAGAGTTCCTAGCACTTTCCTTAGACATCTATAAAGAAAATAGAGGACAGTTTACTGCAATTAAAATATGTCCTCCAAAGCATTAAATATCACAACATAATTTGCAAAGAACATTCAAATAAGCCCAAAAAGTTCCTTATTGAGCATGAGTGCTCCATCTTGGGAGAGATTTTTTTTCCAGCCCAAATAATATTCTGTGACCATAAAAACTCTGTACAGATCACCCACTCCAGGTGCAAAAATCTGACTTCCTAACAAGTACAAAATAGTACAAGGTCAACAATTACAGTTGTTCCTTCAAGTTCCATTAGAGGTTAAAACTACAAACCTCAAAAAAACCCAAAAAAACCACCCACCACAGCTGCACACAGCAGCACACCCTGTTGTGATCTTTTGTCATCAACAGAAAGAAATGCAGAGGAAGACTCTCTTCCTTCTTTTCCATTTGTCAGCCTCATCATGACTGTCGATCTGGGCTTCCATCAGGAAAGTCCTCTTCAGAAAAAGAGAAAATCTCAAATGTATGTCCTCCACATTTGAAAGGAAAAGTTTGAAAAAGGTAGGTATCCCAGCAAGCACATGGTTTGTTGGGGTTTTATTTTGCAGAAATAAGTGGCATTAGTCACTTAGCAGCAATTTCAAGGCCAAGTGAACAAAATTTTAATATCAGAGGTAAGAGTAAACCACTATCAAACGGTAGGGATTAAGACATTAAATCCAACACAGACAGGGCACTCTCAAAAGTTACAACACACTAATTATGAAACATCTTCAATTAAGTTATTTGCTGCTTCCATTAACTTCCACTACCACTAGCTGCCAACTTCATAAAGCATTACAGGTTTTGATGAGCACAGGCACATGCCTGCAAATGTTTGCACCTTTTTCTTTACTCCAGTCGAACTGTGATTCCTCAGAATACCAGGAAGATACTCTGTGCAGAACTTCTGTAACTGACACACGCAATGAACTATGCTCATTTCAGTTTTCATTCTTTTAAAGCCACCCATGGAAGGCTAATTATCTGAAATTAACGAAGGAATGAAAACAGCATGAGATTTCATCTAAACCCATCATACACTGACAATCTAATTTCCCATGACAGACAAAACTTTGCTGATGCAAATGCTGACAGTTATTCCTTGGAGGTTTTGCTAAAGCAGCGAGCCCAAGTGATTCACTGCATGGAATTTCTAAATCCCTACCTATTCTACCAAGAGACTCAACAACTATTACTGAACCTATTCAATAATACATTCAACACCACTGCTGAATCAGTTCTTCCCTATCTCACTTTCCTGCGAAATATCACTCAATCACCTTAAGGTCACATTAGAAACCCCACAACTGGAACAAAGCAGCGATCATTTGATTTCCAGTCTTGTGCTTTCAACCGCAAGAGCATATTTCCTCTATTAAATTTACAACCCGCAGAAGACAAAAACTGCCGTTCTAAATCGGCGAAGCTGTGCATCTGTTGTCAGGCAGCTGCCAGGGCTGGGCACGCAGGAAGGCCAAGGTGGACAAGTGTGTGTGTGTGTGTGTGTGTGTGTGTGTGTGTGTGTGTGTGAGAGAGAGAGAGCCGTGTGTGTGTGTGTGTGTGTGTGTGTGTGTGAGAGAGAGAGAGCCGTGTGTGTGTGTGTGTGTGTGTGTGTGAGAGAGAGCCGAGTGTGTGTGTGTGTGTGTGTGTGAGAGCCGAGTGTGTGTGTGTGTGTGTGTGTGTGTGTGTGTATGTGTGTGTGTGTATGTGTGTGTGTGTGTGTGTGTGTGTGCGTGTGAGAGAGAGAGAGCCGTGTGTGTGTGTGTGTGAGAGAGAGAGAGCCGTGTGTGTGTGTGTGAGAGCCGAGTGTGTGTGTGTGTGTGTGTGTGTGAGTGTGTGTGTGTGAGAGAGAGCCGTGTGTGTGCGTGTGTGTGCGAGCCCGCACATCGCCTCCCGCCTCTCTGCCAGCGCCTGCAAACGTGTTTGCTGCTCTCCCCTCGCTCGGTCAGGCCTGACTCCAGTTAAGAGTCCTCGTCTTAAAAAAAAAAAAAAAAAAAAAAAAGGCAAACCAAAAAAACCAAAAAATCCCGAACAACAAACAACGAGACGACGCTCTCGAGTGCCGAGCAGTGCCATGTCCGCTCCCGTGCCGGCACCACGCGTGTCCGAGCAGCCCCGCGGGCGGCCCCGCGCTCTCCTCGCCCTCGCGGGGCTGCTCCTTCCCCCGCAGGCCGCTCCCCGTCCCCTCCGCCCCGCCGGCACCCCCGTGTCACCGCGGGCCCGCGCGAGGCCTGGGCCCCGTCCCCCCCGCAGCCCCGCCGCTGCCCGGAACCCGACCCGCAGCGCCGCGACCCCGCGGCCCGCAACCCTTCCCGCAGCCATCCCGCCGCCCCGACCCACCCGGCGCGGAGCAGGCGGCCTCCCCGGGGCGGGTGTCCGTGAGGCGCCGGCTGGGCCGCGGCCGCCGCTGCTGCCGCTGCTACAGCGAAACTTTGCCGGGGGAGGCGGCGGGACGGGAGCGGCGGCGGCGGGGCCGGCGGGGCCAGCGCCGGGACCCGGATGTGCGCGAGGGGCGGGGCCGCGCGCGCGCCACGGCGGCGGCGGGAGGAAGCGGGAAAAGGGCCGGGCCGGGCCCGGGTGCCGTGTGGGAAGGGGCCCTGTGGGGATTCGATCCCGCTCTGTGAAATAAACGTAAATAATGATTTAGTAAACAAGTGTGCGGGGTTCCATGTCTAGAAAGTAACGTGCCACGTAACGGAGGAGTACAAAAGGCCCGGAAGGTCCCGCTGCGATGGCGGGCGCTGCTGGGGCCGAGGGCCGGCGCTCTCCCGCAGGACCGTGCCCGGGCGGTACCGTGCCTTTAGTAGGTACCGTGCCCCGGCGGCACCGCGCCTTAGCAGTACTGTGCCTCAGCGGTACCGTGCCTCAGCGGTACCGTGCCTTTAGTAGGTACCGTGCCTCAGCGGTACCGTGCACTGCTGCCCGGCAGCGGCTGACACCGGCCTGGGCACGGGCACTGCTCTCACAGCACCACAGGCTCACTTGGGCTGGAAAAGAGCTGGAGATCGCTGGGCCCAACCTCTGACCAACGCCACGGCGTCAACCAGGCAATGGCACTGGACACACGCTCAGTCTTTCCTGAAACACTTCAGGAACAGTGACCGCCACCTCCCTGGGCAGCCCCTTCCAATGTCTGAGCACGGTTTCTGCAAAGAAATTCCTCCTGATGCCCAGCATGGTGCAGCTTAAGACTGTGTCCTCTTGTCTTGTCACTGCCCAGGAGCAGAGCCCGACTCCTGCCTGGCTACAACCTCTCTCCAGGGAGTTGTAGAGAGAGGGATGGTCGCCCCCAGCCTCATCTCTGGTGGGACTGGGTGTTATCCACAATGTCTTGGGGCAGTTGAGGTCCTCCAGGGGGCTGTGTCTGAGTAAATTACTAAAATACACAGTAAAACTTCAAGAAAATGTGTCAGCAGTGTTAAGGATGGCTCTAGAAAGAATTGCACAGATGAAGATTTTCCTGCTTTGTATAATGCCACTACAGGACAGACTTTTACTGTCCTCATTGTGTGAAATGGAAGTGAGCACTGTTGCCTCAAAGCTGCTTTTGGACTGCACAGAAGAAAATTTCAGATATGTACTGGGCCAAAAACATGTCCAGTGTGCCACAGTGATGTCTGACCTTGGTTAAGCATTCTGCAGGCACAAGTGTTTCTTGTCAATTTTAACTGAGTGAATTATTAGAGATGAGGGTATATTAAAGAGAAACTGGATTCCATGCCATGACTTGATGTCAGAAGGTTTTCATTTTTTAAATTGCTCTCAATACACTGCTGACTTTTGGAACTCCAAACACCTCCATTTCCACTAAAGCTAAAGAATTGTGCTTTCTTCCACTGAAATCAGTTATAAAAATCAGTTGTCCATGCAGAAGCCTGTCATGGCAGGGAAGGACTGGCAGGTCTTGTTTGCCTTACAGGAGAGGAGGTGCTGTAGAGCAATGTGTGCAAGGCTGACCCACGCTCAACTCTGCCCTTCAGGACCAGGTGGAACCATTCAGCACAAACTGTTGTTGAGGTCTGAACTTCGATGGCTTTGAAAAAATTAACTTTATATGGGCAACAGGAATGTCCACATAGAGGAAAGTATTTCACACTTCAGCTGACCAAGGGATTTTAAGAGGAAACTTTTTCTACAAGATAATTACTTCATAACCCAAAGGCTGCTTTCCTCAGAGGAGACTGATCATGGCCAGCTTCAGACACACTACTGAACTAAGCTAAATCCTAGACTGATAACTACAGAAATTCCTACAGAAGAGTTTTTTCCTCTGGTCAAAAAATATTGTGTAGGAACAGATACATGTGTCAAACCCATCATTTGTACATAAATTTGTGTCTCTGTTGTAGAACGTGCAACTACAGTTAGAAATCTGGCATGCCAATTGTATCTGGCATGCCGAGTGTATCTTGCTATCAGATTCCTTTTGGAAAAAAAACAGAAGCAGGCAAATGTAATTGAAAGTGATTCTATATACATATAAAAATACATACATAATTAAGTTACAAAGAAGCCACATGAAACCCTATGTTTTATTTGTGTAACTTAAAGGTAAAAGATCTACCAAAAAGAAATCAAGAAAAAGCAATGTAAAGACATAGAAATAGGGAAAACTATCAAATGAGCCATTGCAATTTCGATTTCAAGTATATTTGAGCTTTAAAGAACTTTTCTTTTGGTTCAAAACTATGTGGCTCTTGGATGTAAACAGAAGTTCTTAAGAAGTCAATTAATAGCCCAACAGGATATCTCTACTAAAGTTCATGGCAGCAGTGAAGGAGCAAGGCTTTGGTGTAATTTAGTCCAGAACAGAGCTAACCTTTGGGGACTCCTCTGTATCTCTGCACCAGCAATTGTTCTGCTTTGGCCAGGCAGTCCAAAATATGGGACAAAAAATAAAACAATAACTGTTGGCCTCTTTCCAAATCTTTTGTGTTACTTAATTAATAAACCAAGTAACAAACAACAAATTGGCAGCAGGCATTTTAGGTGTTGTTCATGTGCCAACCATCATGTCTCTAGAAAACAATATGTTCTCCTCTGCTGAGGAGTTACAAAACACTTGGATACTGCTGGGTGAATCTACATCCCAGAGCTCCGATGCGCTTCCTGCTGTGGAGGTTTCAGGGTTCCAGTGATGAGGGAGCTGAAGGTGTGCATGCAAGAGTATGGAAAGACAAGAAAACCTCTAAGATTTCCAAAATTAAGTTTTCCAAAAAATTCCTGATTTAAAACTACAGGCAATGGAGACGTGTCTGCTTGTGGCACACCCTCAGAAAACAGTGATTTCTAAGCACAATGCAGAGGCTGTTTTGGAGTGTGATAGCAAGGAATATGATAATTGGTCTGAAAAGTAAGTTTCCTTTTTTTTTTCTATGTCATTTTGTCATAGACTCATGTTGAATGGGCAAACCCCAAATGCCTGAAGTCAAATTATCTCTTTGTAGTCAATGGGACCGATAAAATACAAAATAAGTGACACTGGCTATCTGATGATTCAGGTCTGTGTGCCCTTAAGGCCACAGGAAAATTAACACCACTTTCACCACTGCCTATTCATACATGGTCTCCATCATTTGGATCTCTAGTGCCGCATTCCAGTGGGTCCACTCTAATAACATATCAAGTTCAATAAAAGGACAACAAGGAGACTCAAAGAACCCTGAACACATTTTCCAGAAATCATGTGATTTCACAAATTCCTGAATTTCACAACTCATGGAGCAATCGATCCTATTTTATCACTGTCAAACTCAGATTTTCCAGCACACAGACATGCAACTGTGATAATCCAAGGAAAAACGACTACCTAAACTCTCCCAAAACTCTACCTGAATGTTTTAATAATTAAATTATGTTAGATTCTGCAGAGACAACTGCACTTTGGGGCCTGCCTTGTAAAGTCAGCTGAAGTACAAGTACCTGTGTGATTCCTTTGTGCACAGGCTAATGGCAATGAGGGCAGAAAAACACCTCCCCATAAAGCTGAGTTACGGTAGGTATTTATGTCAGAGTGAGAGATAACCTCAAAGTCGGATCAAAGTACAAAACAACCAACAGAAGAACTACCTACAGCTCTCAGGCCTTCCGTGGTTGAGAAGTGGGAAGTTCAAGAACTATCTTAAAAACCATTATTTTTATTTTACTCTCCAGATTTTGAATACTATTCCTATATTTCTTAATTAAATTTTCATTTGGTTAGAAGTGAATTAGTATGAAAATCAAATAGATTGTTTGAATTATAAGGAAATAGCCTTGAAAAAAAGTTGCTTTATTACAAAACTTTGGCCTTCCTGTAATTTCTTAAATGGCTGTATTGTTCAATTTCATTCTCTATCAACTTTCTAAATTGCTGGGGGAAGAAGGTGGACTGTTGTTTAAAAAAAGAAAAATAAATATATGTAAACAGTTGCCGTGTCTCTACCCACATTAAGCATTTGCAAAGCCACTTTATGTTAAAAAAATCCTGTAGTGTGAAAGATGGCTTGGATATTTAAACCAAATCTTGCTTAAAAACAGAATTGGGGGAAATGGATAGGATAGCTCAAGAAAGTTCCACTCTCACAGCTGTCAGCAGAGAAGAAATGGGGGAAGGGGGAAATGCTGAGAAAGGAATTTATTTTTTTTTGGCAGTGAAGAGAGGAACATGCCATCCCTGTTTGAAAAGTTTCAGGGTGGGAAAGGCTAAGGAGGGGCTAACATACTATACATACCTTTATGTATATTTTTGAGGCAGAAAAGCAGTGTTGTGTTTAAGCATAGTTCAGCAAGTGGAGAGGGAGGTGACATTCACTCTGGCCATTTGGTTCTCCTAAATAAGCCCACAGCTGGCAGCAGGCTGAGAACAGGCACAGGAGGTGCTAAGAGGCTGCCTCCCAAGAAGACAATACAAATGCTGTGTACCTTGCATCACATAAGTAAGAAAATGGAAATAACCTTTAGTGTCTGGAGGAAAGGTATTAAAGTGTTTATCTACAAGGCCCTCAGAGGTGTAGGCTCCTGTGGAGTTACACTCATGGCTCACAGCCTTTGAATCCCCAGAGCCAATTCTCAAATTAAGTACCCATTATTGTTTACAGGTACCTTGCATGGCAGCTTACAGACAGAAAGGGAGAGAAGAATTAGTCTTGTTTCCTGAAGCTACAGATAGAAGACATTAACATGAAATTGTAGACCAGGGGAGAGAGGGAAGGCAAGCCAAAAGTATTCTTCTGAGCAAGTTTAAAGCTGCAAGTTTTTCTTCCTAGACTGGAAGAAGAAATGGGGTGAGACATGCAGCTGAATAATGCTATGGGACATCTCTGGGGATGTTAGAAACAAAGACATAATTATGTAAAAGTTTTGTAAGTTCAGCTTAACTACACAGAATAAAAATGTGAATATACTGGGGATGGCATATCCAGTCCAACAGACCTGAGAGTCACTTAGGATGCAAACCTGAACACATAATTCAAGAAAAAAAGTCTGAATAACATATTAAAAATTTAACATCCTAAGAAAGAAAAAAGGACACTGCAGGAAGAGTAAGATGTGTATGAAGGTATGAACAAGAGCATTTGCTTGAGAACTGTCACAAACTCCACATCAGAGTGGGAACCACCATTCCTGGTGGATAGAGTATCCACCTGTGGATAGAATCTGGTCAGGACAGAGAACTCCTAAATCAGATATTCTTCTTGGAATGGGCTGAAAACCTTCCCAGAGAAATGGGAAAAAATGTCCCAGCTGATGAACACAAAGTATTATAATGCTTTGAGAGAAAATTATAAAGAAGATAGTTTTAAACAGCTCGATTCCTTGAATATTCCTCTGGTGATATTTTTCTGGACCATCCCCAGCTTGCCATCACCATCACATCAGCAGTACAGAAACATGCAGTGCTCTCATTCTTCTAAATCAGTGATTTTCAACTATTTCCAGAATATGACCTTGCATTACAAGAACACTTTCTGGAGTCTGACACCTGCTACTAAGCTCAAAAAAAAGTTGGCCCTTGCCTCCTCAAAGCTGTCTGCAACAACCAGACCAGTTTCCTATGGACAACAGAGAAGATGGACCATGGAATTGGGCTAGAATATGTAGCACAGAAATAAGATGAATCTGACATCACAGTGAACTCCTTACATAACTCCTTACTCCTTACAGGGTACCATAACCCTGTGATCTCCATGAGCTTTTTTCTTTGATGAAAACTGGCTTCAAATTAGCCATGAAGAAAATCGTGGCTTCCTTTCCTAAAGGTTTACTCCCTCCCCTCCATTTGTTTTACATCCCATACCATTGGCCAAACATGGGGATTTCTGGTGAATTCCTCAATGTTATCTCGTGCATGGTCCCAGTTTTTCCTAGGGTTTTTCAGTCCCCAGCCCAAGCATACTTTCCAAGCATGGTTCCTTTTGGTGGTCCCTGGCATTTGGGTGGGACACATGCTCACTCCAGGACAGTGAGGAGATCTGACAAGCAGCCTCACATAATCATCTCACTCAACATAATGATCTGCTGACAGTCATGAGCTGTGTCATCCAGCAATAGAAGGACCCAACATCCACAATAACTGTGCACTGAAAACTTGCATTTGTGGCTCCATGGCCAAAACCACAGGAAAACTATTTTTAGCACAACGGAGCTCTAAATAGTGGAAGCACTGAAAATTTAGCTCACATCATGGGCCAAATTCTTCTCCAGGTTACACCCACTCTATGGAGAAGCTTGAGTATAGTAAACAGAGACACTCTGAAACAGAAATTAAATTTTTTTAAAGTGAAGTTTTGCTTATGAGCAAAATAAGTATTTTAAACTTTAAATGAAGAAGGCTGTGCATCCTCCAGCATTTCCTCTGGAAATAAATAAAAGGAGAAAGGAACTGTTTAAAACAGAAGCTCTCTATTACAGTAACTGTATCTGTTGTGATAAAGGTAATTCTTCCCACCTGTATATGTGTGAACCGTAC